>NC_134353.1:406357787-407072821 GCF_048569485.1 Anomaloglossus baeobatrachus | reverse complement strand
TCTGCGATATTATTAATTAAGGTGTAATGTTATTTACTGGCCACCAGATGGTACTAGCATTCTATGCAATGTTCTGCGATATTATTAATTAAGGGGAATGTTATTTACTGGCCACCAGATGGCACTAAAATTCTATGCAATGTTCTGTGATATTATTAATTAAGGTGTAATGTTCTTTACTGGCCACCAGATGGTACTAGAATTCTATGCAATGTTCTGTGATATTATTAATTAAGGTGTAATGTTCTTTACTGGCCACCAGATGGCACTAAAATTCTATGCAATGTTCTGCGATATTATTAATTAAGGTGTAATGTTCTTTAATGGCCACCAGATGGCACTAGAATTCTATGCAATGTTCTGCGATATTATTAATTAAGGTGTAATGTTCTTTACTGGCCACCAGATGGTACTAGAATTCTATGCAATGTTCTGCGATATTATTAATTAAGGTGTAATGTTATTTACTGGCCACCAGATGGTACTAGAATTCTATGCAATGTTCTGTGATATTATTAATTAAGGTGTAATGTTCTTTACTGGCCACCAAATGGCACTAGAATTCTATGCAATGTTCTGCGATATTATTAATTAAGGTGTAATGTTCTTTACTGGCCACCAGATGGCACTAGAATTCTATGCAATGTTCTGCGATATTATTAATTAAGGTGTAATGTTCTTTACTGGCCACCAGATGGTACTAGAATTCTATGCAATGTTCTGCGATATTATTAATTAAGGTGTAATGTTCTTTACTGGCCACCAGATGGTACTAGAATTCTATGCAATGTTCTGCGATATTATTAATTAAGGTGTAATGTTCTTTACTGGCCACCAGATGGTACTAGAATTCTATGCAATGTTCTGTGATATTATTAATTAAGGTGTAATGTTCTTTACTGGCCACCAGATGGCAGTAGAATTCTATGCAATGTTCTGCAAAATTATTAATTAAGGTGTAATGTTCTTTACTGGCCACCAGATGGCAGTAGAATTCTATGCAATGTTCTGCAATATTATTAATTAAGGTGTAATGTTCTTTACTGGCCACCAGATGGTACTAGAATTCTATGCAATGTTCTGCGATATTATTAATTAAGGTGTAATGTTCTTTACTGGCCACCAGATGGCACAAGAATTCTATGCAATGTTCTGTGATATTATTAATTAAGATGTAATGTTCTTTACTGGCCACCAGATGGCACAAGAATTCTATGCAATGTTCTGCGATATAATTAATTAAGGTGTAATGTTCTTTACTGGCCACCAGATGGCACAAGAATTCTATGCAATGTTATGCGATATTATTAATTAAGGTGTAATGTTCTTTACTGGCCACCAGATGGCACTAGAATTCTATGCAATGTTCTGTGATATTAGTAAGTAAGGTGTAATGTTCTTTACTGGCCCCCAGATGGCACTAAAATTCTATGCAATGTTCTGCGATATTAATTAAGGTGTAATGTTATTTACTGGCCACCAGATGGTACTAGAATTATATGCAATGTTCTGTGATATTATTAATTAAGGTGTAATGTTCTTTACTGGCCACCAAATGGCACTAGAATTCTATGCAATGTTCTGCGATATTATTAATTAAGGTGTAATGTTTTTACTGGCCACCAGATGGCACTAGAATTCTATGCAATGTTCTGCGATATTATTAATTAAGGTGTAATGTTCTTTACTGGCCACCAGATGGTACTAGAATTCTATGCAATGTTCTGCGATATTATTAATTAAGGTGTAATGTTCTTTACTGGCCACCAGATGGTACTAGAATTCTATGCAATGTTCTGCGATATTATTAATTAAGGTGTAATGTTCTTTACTGGCCACCAGATGGCACAAGAATTCTATGCAATGTTCTGTGATATTATTAATTAAGATGTAATGTTCTTTACTGGCCCCCAGATGGCACTAAAATTCTATGCAATGTTCTGCGATATTATTAATTAAGGTGTAATGTTCTTTACTGGCCACCAGATGGTACTAGAATTCTATGCAATGTTCTGCGATATTATTAATTAAGGTGTAATGTTATTTACTGGCCACCAGATGGTACTAGAATTCTATGCAATGTTCTGTGATATTATTAATTAAGGTGTAATGTTCTTTACTGGCCACCAAATGGCACTAGAATTCTATGCAATGTTCTGCGATATTATTAATTAAGGTGTAATGTTCTTTACTGGCCACCAGATGGCACTAGAATTCTATGCAATGTTCTGCGATATTATTAATTAAGGTGTAATGTTCTTTACTGGCCACCAGATGGTACTAGAATTCTATGCAATGTTCTGCGATATTATTAATTAAGGTGTAATGTTCTTTACTGGCCACCAGATGGTACTAGAATTCTATGCAATGTTCTGCGATATTATTAATTAAGGTGTAATGTTCTTTACTGGCCACCAGATGGTACTAGAATTCTATGCAATGTTCTGTGATATTATTAATTAAGGTGTAATGTTCTTTACTGGCCACCAGATGGCAGTAGAATTCTATGCAATGTTCTGCAAAATTATTAATTAAGGTGTAATGTTCTTTACTGGCCACCAGATGGCAGTAGAATTCTATGCAATGTTCTGCAATATTATTAATTAAGGTGTAATGTTCTTTACTGGCCACCAGATGGTACTAGAATTCTATGCAATGTTCTGCGATATTATTAATTAAGGTGTAATGTTCTTTACTGGCCACCAGATGGCACAAGAATTCTATGCAATGTTCTGTGATATTATTAATTAAGATGTAATGTTCTTTACTGGCCACCAGATGGCACAAGAATTCTATGCAATGTTCTGCGATATAATTAATTAAGGTGTAATGTTCTTTACTGGCCACCAGATGGCACAAGAATTCTATGCAATGTTATGCGATATTATTAATTAAGGTGTAATGTTCTTTACTGGCCACCAGATGGCACTAGAATTCTATGCAATGTTCTGTGATATTAGTAAGTAAGGTGTAATGTTCTTTACTGGCCCCCAGATGGCACTAAAATTCTATGCAATGTTCTGCGATATTAATTAAGGTGTAATGTTATTTACTGGCCACCAGATGGTACTAGAATTATATGCAATGTTCTGTGATATTATTAATTAAGGTGTAATGTTCTTTACTGGCCACCAAATGGCACTAGAATTCTATGCAATGTTCTGCGATATTATTAATTAAGGTGTAATGTTTTTACTGGCCACCAGATGGCACTAGAATTCTATGCAATGTTCTGCGATATTATTAATTAAGGTGTAATGTTCTTTACTGGCCACCAGATGGTACTAGAATTCTATGCAATGTTCTGCGATATTATTAATTAAGGTGTAATGTTCTTTACTGGCCACCAGATGGTACTAGAATTCTATGCAATGTTCTGCGATATTATTAATTAAGGTGTAATGTTCTTTACTGGCCACCAGATGGCACTAAAATTCTATGCAATGTTCTGCGATATTATAAATTAAGGTGTAATGTTCTTTACTGGCCACCAGATGGTACTAGAATTCTTTGCAATGTTAAGTGATAATTTTAATTAAGGTGTAATGTTCTTTACTGGCCACCAGATGGCACTAGAATTCTATGCAATGTTCTGTGATATTATTAATTAAGGTGTAATGTTCTTTACTGGCCACCAGATGGCAGTAGAATTCTATGCAATGTTCTGCGATATTATTAATTAAGGTGTAATGTTCTTTACTGGCCACCAGATGGCACTAAAATTCTATGCAATGTTCTGCGATATTATTAATTAAGGTGTAATGTTCTTTACTGGCCACCAGATGGTACTAGAAATCTATGCAATGTTCTGCGATATTATTAATTAAAGTGTAATGTTCTTTACTGGCCACCAGATGGTACTAGAATTCTATGCAATGTTCTGCGATATTATTAATTAAGGTGTAATGTTCTTTACTGGCCACCAGATGGTACTAGAATTCTATGCAATGTTCTGCGATATTATTAATTAAGGTGTAATGTTCTTTAATGGCCACCAGATGGCACTAGAATTCTATGCAATGTTCTGCGATATTATTAATTAAAGTGTAATGTTCTTTATTGGCCACCAGATGGCACTAGAATTCTATGCAATGTTCTGAGATATTATTAATTAAGGTGCAATGTTATTTACTGGCCACCAGATGGCACTAGAATTCTATGCAATGTTCTGCGATATTATTAATTAAGGTGTAATGTTATTTACTGGCCACCAGATGGCACTAGAATTCTATGCAATGTTCTGCGATATTATTAATTAAGGTGTAATGTTATTTACTGGCCACCAGATGGCACTAGAATCCTATGCAATGTTCTGTGATATTATTAATTAAGGTGTAATGTTATTTACTGGCCACCAGATGGTACTAGAATTCTATGCAATGTTCTGCGATATTATTAATTAAGGTGTAATGTTATTTACTGGCCACCAGATGGTACTAGCATTCTATGCAATGTTCTGCGATATTATTAATTAAGGGGAATGTTATTTACTGGCCACCAGATGGCACTAAAATTCTATGCAATGTTCTGTGATATTATTAATTAAGGTGTAATGTTCTTTACTGGCCACCAGATGGTACTAGAATTCTATGCAATGTTCTGTGATATTATTAATTAAGGTGTAATGTTCTTTACTGGCCACCAGATGGCACTAAAATTCTATGCAATGTTCTGCGATATTATTAATTAAGGTGTAATGTTCTTTAATGGCCACCAGATGGCACTAGAATTCTATGCAATGTTCTGCGATATTATTAATTAAGGTGTAATGTTCTTTACTGGCCACCAGATGGTACTAGAATTCTATGCAATGTTCTGCGATATTATTAATTAAGGTGTAATGTTATTTACTGGCCACCAGATGGTACTAGAATTCTATGCAATGTTCTGTGATATTATTAATTAAGGTGTAATGTTCTTTACTGGCCACCAAATGGCACTAGAATTCTATGCAATGTTCTGCGATATTATTAATTAAGGTGTAATGTTCTTTACTGGCCACCAGATGGCACTAGAATTCTATGCAATGTTCTGCGATATTATTAATTAAGGTGTAATGTTCTTTACTGGCCACCAGATGGTACTAGAATTCTATGCAATGTTCTGCGATATTATTAATTAAGGTGTAATGTTCTTTACTGGCCACCAGATGGTACTAGAATTCTATGCAATGTTCTGCGATATTATTAATTAAGGTGTAATGTTCTTTACTGGCCACCAGATGGTACTAGAATTCTATGCAATGTTCTGTGATATTATTAATTAAGGTGTAATGTTCTTTACTGGCCACCAGATGGCAGTAGAATTCTATGCAATGTTCTGCAAAATTATTAATTAAGGTGTAATGTTCTTTACTGGCCACCAGATGGCAGTAGAATTCTATGCAATGTTCTGCAATATTATTAATTAAGGTGTAATGTTCTTTACTGGCCACCAGATGGTACTAGAATTCTATGCAATGTTCTGCGATATTATTAATTAAGGTGTAATGTTCTTTACTGGCCACCAGATGGCACAAGAATTCTATGCAATGTTCTGTGATATTATTAATTAAGATGTAATGTTCTTTACTGGCCACCAGATGGCACAAGAATTCTATGCAATGTTCTGCGATATAATTAATTAAGGTGTAATGTTCTTTACTGGCCACCAGATGGCACAAGAATTCTATGCAATGTTATGCGATATTATTAATTAAGGTGTAATGTTCTTTACTGGCCACCAGATGGCACTAGAATTCTATGCAATGTTCTGTGATATTAGTAAGTAAGGTGTAATGTTCTTTACTGGCCCCCAGATGGCACTAAAATTCTATGCAATGTTCTGCGATATTAATTAAGGTGTAATGTTATTTACTGGCCACCAGATGGTACTAGAATTATATGCAATGTTCTGTGATATTATTAATTAAGGTGTAATGTTCTTTACTGGCCACCAAATGGCACTAGAATTCTATGCAATGTTCTGCGATATTATTAATTAAGGTGTAATGTTTTTACTGGCCACCAGATGGCACTAGAATTCTATGCAATGTTCTGCGATATTATTAATTAAGGTGTAATGTTCTTTACTGGCCACCAGATGGTACTAGAATTCTATGCAATGTTCTGCGATATTATTAATTAAGGTGTAATGTTCTTTACTGGCCACCAGATGGTACTAGAATTCTATGCAATGTTCTGCGATATTATTAATTAAGGTGTAATGTTCTTTACTGGCCACCAGATGGCACTAAAATTCTATGCAATGTTCTGCGATATTATAAATTAAGGTGTAATGTTCTTTACTGGCCACCAGATGGTACTAGAATTCTTTGCAATGTTAAGTGATAATTTTAATTAAGGTGTAATGTTCTTTACTGGCCACCAGATGGCACTAGAATTCTATGCAATGTTCTGTGATATTATTAATTAAGGTGTAATGTTCTTTACTGGCCACCAGATGGCAGTAGAATTCTATGCAATGTTCTGCGATATTATTAATTAAGGTGTAATGTTCTTTACTGGCCACCAGATGGCACTAAAATTCTATGCAATGTTCTGCGATATTATTAATTAAGGTGTAATGTTCTTTACTGGCCACCAGATGGTACTAGAAATCTATGCAATGTTCTGCGATATTATTAATTAAAGTGTAATGTTCTTTACTGGCCACCAGATGGTACTAGAATTCTATGCAATGTTCTGCGATATTATTAATTAAGGTGTAATGTTCTTTACTGGCCACCAGATGGTACTAGAATTCTATGCAATGTTCTGCGATATTATTAATTAAGGTGTAATGTTCTTTAATGGCCACCAGATGGCACTAGAATTCTATGCAATGTTCTGCGATATTATTAATTAAAGTGTAATGTTCTTTATTGGCCACCAGATGGCACTAGAATTCTATGCAATGTTCTGAGATATTATTAATTAAGGTGCAATGTTATTTACTGGCCACCAGATGGCACTAGAATTCTATGCAATGTTCTGCGATATTATTAATTAAGGTGTAATGTTATTTACTGGCCACCAGATGGCACTAGAATTCTATGCAATGTTCTGCGATATTATTAATTAAGGTGTAATGTTATTTACTGGCCACCAGATGGCACTAGAATCCTATGCAATGTTCTGTGATATTATTAATTAAGGTGTAATGTTATTTACTGGCCACCAGATGGTACTAGAATTCTATGCAATGTTCTGCGATATTATTAATTAAGGTGTAATGTTATTTACTGGCCACCAGATGGTACTAGCATTCTATGCAATGTTCTGCGATATTATTAATTAAGGGGAATGTTATTTACTGGCCACCAGATGGCACTAAAATTCTATGCAATGTTCTGTGATATTATTAATTAAGGTGTAATGTTCTTTACTGGCCACCAGATGGTACTAGAATTCTATGCAATGTTCTGTGATATTATTAATTAAGGTGTAATGTTCTTTACTGGCCACCAGATGGCACTAAAATTCTATGCAATGTTCTGCGATATTATTAATTAAGGTGTAATGTTCTTTAATGGCCACCAGATGGCACTAGAATTCTATGCAATGTTCTGCGATATTATTAATTAAAGTGTAATGTTCTTTATTGGCCACCAGATGGCACTAGAATTCTATGCAATGTTCTGAGATATTATTAATTAAGGTGTAATGTTATTTACTGGCCACCAGATGGCACTAGAATTCTATGCAATGTTCTGAGATATTATTAATTAAGGTGTAATGTTATTTACTGGCCACCAGATGGCACTAGAATTCTATGCAATGTTCTGCGATATTATTAATTAAGGTGTAATGTTATTTACTGGCCACCAGATGGTACTAGAATTCTATGCAATGTTCTGCGATATTATTAATTAAGGTGTAATGTTATTTACTGGCCACCAGATGGTACTAGAATTCTATGCAATGTTCTGTGATATTATTAATTAAGGTGTAATGTTATTTACTGGCCACCAGATGGTACTAGAATTCTATGCAATGTTCTGCGATATTATTAATTAAGGTGTAATGTTATTTACTGGCCACCAGATGGTACTAGCATTCTATGCAATGTTCTGCGATATTATTAATTAAGGGGAATGTTATTTACTGGCCACCAGATGGCACTAAAATTCTATGCAATGTTCTGTGATATTATTAATTAAGATGTAATGTTCTTTACTGGCCACCAGATGGCACTAGAATTCTATGCAATGTTCTGCGATATTATTAATTAAGGTGTAATGTTCTTTACTGGCCACCAGATGGCACTAGAATTCTATGCAATGTTCTGCGATATTATTAATTAAGGTGTAATGTTATTTACTGGCCACCAGATGGTACTAGCATTCTATGCAATGTTCTGTGATATTATTAATTAAGGTGTAATGTTCTTTACTGACCACCAGATGGCACTAGAATTCTATGCAATGTTCTGTGATATTATTAATTAAGGTGTAATGTTCTTTACTGGCCACCAGATGGTACTAGAATTCTATGCAATGTTCTGTGATATTATTAATTAAGGTGTAATGTTCTTTACTGGCCACCAGATGGCACTAGAATTCTATGCAATGTTCTGCGATATTATTAATTAAGGTGTAATGTTATTTACTGGCCACCAGATGGCACTAGAATTCTATGCAATGTTATGCGATATTATTAATTAAGGTGTAATGTTCTTTACTGGCCACCAGATGGCACTAGAATTCTATGCAATGTTCTGCGATATTATTAATTAAGGTGTAATGTTCTTTACTGGCCACCAGATGGCACTAGAATTCTATGCAATGTTCTGCAATATTATTAATTAAGGTGTAATGTTCCTTACTTGCCACCAGATGGTACTAGAATTCTATGCAATGTTCTGCGATATTATTAATTAAGGTGTAATGTTCTTTACTGGCCACCAGATGGCACTAGAATTCTATGCAATGTTCTGCGATATTATTAATTAAGGTGTAATGTTCTTTACTGGCCACCAGATGGTACTAGAATTCTATGCAATGTTCTGCGATATTATTAATTAAGGTGTAATGTTCTTTACTGGCCACCAGATGGCACTAGAATTCTATGCAATGTTCTGCGGTATTATTAATTAAGGTGTAATGTTCTTTACTTGCCACCAGATGGTACTAGCATTCTATGCAATGTTGTGCGATATTATTAATTAAGGTGTAATGTTCTTTACTTGCCACCAGATGGTACTAGAATTCTATGCAATGTTCTGTGATATTATTAATTAAGGTGTAATGTTCCTTACTGACCACCAGATGGCACTAGAATTCTATGCAATGTTCTGCGATATTATTAATTAAGGCATAATGTTCTTTACTGGCCACCAGATGGCACTAAAATTCTATGCAATGTTCTGCGATATTATTAATTAAGGTGTAATGTTCTTTACTGGCCACCAGATGGTACTAGAATTCTATGCAATGTTCTGTGATATTATTAATTAAGGTGTAATGTTCTTTACTGGCCACCAGATGGCACTAGAATTCTATGCAATGTTCTGAGATATTATTAATTAAGGTGTAATTTTCATTACTGGCCACCAGATAGCAGTAGAATTCTATGCAATGTTCTGCGATATTATTAATTAAGGTGTAATGTTCTTTACTGGCCACCAGATGGCACTAAAATTCTATGCAATGTTCTGCGATATTAATTAAGGTGTAATGTTCTTTACTGGCCACCAGATGGTACTAGAATTCTATGCAATGTTCTGCGATATTATTAATTAAGGTGTAATGTTCTTTACTGGCCACCAGATGGTACTAGAATTCTATGCAATGTTCTGCGATATTATTAATTAAGGTGTAATGTTCTTTACTGGCCACCAGATGGCACTAGAATTCTATGCAATGTTCTGTGATATTATTAATTAAGGTGTAATGTTCTTTACTGGCCACCAGATGGCACTAAAATTCTATGTAATGTTCTGCGATATTATTAATTAAGGTGTAATGTTATTTACTGGCCACCAGATGGAACTAGAATTCTATGCAATGTTATGCGATATTATTAATTAAGGTGTAATGTTATTTACTGGCCACCAGATGGAACTAGAATTCTATGCAATGTTCTGTGATATTATTATTTAAGGTGTAATGTTATTTACTGGCCACCAGATGGTACTAGAATTCTATGCAATGTTCTGCGATATTATTAATTAAGGTGTAATGTTATTTACTGGCCACAAGATGGTACTAGCATTCTATGCAATGTTCTGCGATATTATTAATTAAGGGGAATGTTATTTACTGGCCACCAGATGGCACTAAAATTCTATGCAATGTTCTGTGATATTATTAATTAAGATGTAATGTTCTTTACTGGCCACCAGATGGCACTAGAATTCTATGCAATGTTCTGCGATATTATTAATTAAGGTGTAATGTTCTTTACTGGCCACCAGATGGCACTAGAATTCTATGCAATGTTCTGCGATATTATTAATTAAGGTGTAATGTTATTTACTGGCCACCAGATGGTACTAGCATTCTATGCAATGTTCTGCGATATTATTAATTAAGGTGTAATGTTATTTACTGGCCACCAGATGGTACTAGCATTCTATGCAATGTTCTGTGATATTATTAATTAAGGTGTAATGTTCTTTACTGACCACCAGATGGCAATAGAATTCTATGCAATGTTCTGTGATATTATTAATTAAGGTGTAATGTTCTTTACTGGCCACCAGATGGTACTAGAATTCTATGCAATGTTCTGTGATATTATTAATTAAGGTGTAATGTTCTTTACTGGCCACCAGATGGCACTAAAATTCTATGCAATGTTCTGCATTATTATTAATTAAGGTGTAATGTTATTTACTGGCCACCAGATGGCACTAGAATTCTATGCAATGTTATGCGATATTATTAATTAAGGTGTAATGTTATTTACTGGCCACCAGATGGCACTAGAATTCTATGCAATGTTATGCGATATTATTAATTAAGGTGTAATGTTCTTTACTGGCCACCAGATGGCACTAGAATTCTATGCAATGTTCTGCGATATTATTAATTAAGGTGTAATGTTCTTTACTGGCCACCAGATGGTACTAGAATTCTATGCAATGTTCTGCGATATTATTAATTAAGGTGTAATGTTCTTTACTGGCCACCAGATGGCACTAGAATTCTATGCAATGTTCTGCAATATTATTAATTAAGGTGTAATGTTCCTTACTTGCCACCAGATGGTACTAGAATTCTATGCAATGTTCTGCGATATTATTAATTAAGGTGTAATGTTCTTTACTGGCCACCAGATGGTACTAGAATTCTATGCAATGTTCTGCGATATTATTAATTAAGGTGTAATGTTCTTTACTGGCCACCAGATGGCACTAGAATTCTATGCAATGTTCTGCGGTATTATTAATTAAGGTGTAATGTTCTTTACTTGCCACCAGATGGTACTAGCATTCTATGCAATGTTGTGCGATATTATTAATTAAGGTGTAATGTTCTTTACTTGCCACCAGATGGTACTAGCATTCTATGCAATGTTGTGCGATATTATTAATTAAGGTGTAATGTTCTTTACTTGCCACCAGATGGTACTAGAATTCTATGCAATGTTCTGTGATATTATTAATTAAGGTGTAATGTTCCTTACTGACCACCAGATGGCACTAGAATTCTATGCAATGTTCTGCGATATTATTAATTAAGGCATAATGTTCTTTACTGGCCACCAGATGGCACTAAAATTCTATGCAATGTTCTGCGATATTATTAATTAAGGTGTAATGTTCTTTACTGGCCACCAGATGGTACTAGAATTCTATGCAATGTTCTGTGATATTATTAATTAAGGTGTAATGTTCTTTACTGGCCACCAGATGGCACTAGAATTCTATGCAATGTTCTGAGATATTATTAATTAAGGTGTAATTTTCATTACTGGCCACCAGATAGCAGTAGAATTCTATGCAATGTTCTGCGATATTATTAATTAAGGTGTAATGTTCTTTACTGGCCACCAGATGGCACTAAAATTCTATGCAATGTTCTGCGATATTAATTAAGGTGTAATGTTCTTTACTGGCCACCAGATGGTACTAGAATTCTATGCAATGTTCTGCGATATTATTAATTAAGGTGTAATGTTCTTTACTGGCCACCAGATGGTACTAGAATTCTATGCAATGTTCTGCGATATTATTAATTAAGGTGTAATGTTCTTTACTGGCCACCAGATGGCACTAGAATTCTATGCAATGTTCTGTGATATTATTAATTAAGGTGTAATGTTCTTTACTGGCCACCAGATGGCACTAAAATTCTATGCAATGTTCTGCGATATTATTAATTAAGGTGTAATGTTATTTACTGGCCACCAGATGGAACTAGAATTCTATGCAATGTTATGCGATATTATTAATTAAGGTGTAATGTTATTTACTGGCCACCAGATGGAACTAGAATTCTATGCAATGTTCTGTGATATTATTATTTAAGGTGTAATGTTATTTACTGGCCACCAGATGGTATTAGAATTCTATGCAATGTTCTGCGATATTATTAATTAAGGTGTAATGTTATTTACTGGCCACAAGATGGTACTAGCATTCTATGCAATGTTCTGCGATATTATTAATTAAGGGGAATGTTATTTACTGGCCACCAGATGGCACTAAAATTCTATGCAATGTTCTGTGATATTATTAATTAAGATGTAATGTACTTTACTGGCCACCAGATGGCACTAGAATTCTATGCAATGTTCTGCGATATTATTAATTAAGGTGTAATGTTCTTTACTGGCCACCAGATGGCACTAGAATTCTATGCAATGTTCTGCGATATTATTAATTAAGGTGTAATGTTATTTACTGGCCACCAGGTGGTACTAGCATTCTATGCAATGTTCTGCGATATTATTAATTAAGGTGTAATGTTATTTACTGGCCACCAGATGGTACTAGCATTCTATGCAATGTTCTGTGATATTATTAATTAAGGTGTAATGTTCTTTACTGACCACCAGATGGCAATAGAATTCTATGCAATGTTCTGTGATATTATTAATTAAGGTGTAATGTTCTTTACTGGCCACCAGATGGTACTAGAATTCTATGCAATGTTCTGTGATATTATTAATTAAGGTGTAATGTTCTTTACTGGCCACCAGATGGCACTAAAATTCTATGCAATGTTCTGCATTATTATTAATTAAGGTGTAATGTTATTTACTGGCCACCAGATGGCACTAGAATTCTATGCAATGTTATGCGATATTATTAATTAAGGTGTAATGTTATTTACTGGCCACCAGATGGCACTAGAATTCTATGCAATGTTATGCGATATTATTAATTAAGGTGTAATGTTCTTTACTGGCCACCAGATGGCACTAGAATTCTATGCAATGTTCTGCGATATTATTAATTAAGGTGTAATGTTCTTTACTGGCCACCAGATGGTACTAGAATTCTATGCAATGTTCTGCGATATTATTAATTAAGGTGTAATGTTCTTTACTGGCCACCAGATGGCACTAGAATTCTATGCAATGTTCTGCAATATTATTAATTAAGGTGTAATGTTCCTTACTTGCCACCAGATGGTACTAGAATTCTATGCAATGTTCTGCGATATTATTAATTAAGGTGTAATGTTCTTTACTGGCCACCAGATGGTACTAGAATTCTATGCAATGTTCTGCGATATTATTAATTAAGGTGTAATGTTCTTTACTGGCCACCAGATGGCACTAGAATTCTATGCAATGTTCTGCGGTATTATTAATTAAGGTGTAATGTTCTTTACTTGCCACCAGATGGTACTAGCATTCTATGCAATGTTGTGCGATATTATTAATTAAGGTGCAATGTTCTTTACTTGCCACCAGATGGTACTAGAATTCTATGCAATGTTCTGTGATATTATTAATTAAGGTGTAATGTTCTTTACTGACCACCAGATGGCACTAGAATTCTATGCAATGTTCTGCGATATTATTAATTAAGGTGTAATGTTCTTTACTGGCCACCAGATGGCACTAAAAGTCTATGCAATGTTCTGCGATATTATTAATTAAGGTGTAATGTTCTTTACTGGCCACCAGATGGTACTAGAATTCTATGCAATGTTCTGTGATATTATTAATTAAGGTGTAATGTTCTTTACTGGCCACCAGATGGCACTAGAATTCTATGCAATGTTCTGAGATATTATTAATTAAGGTGTAATGTTCTTTACTGGCCACCAGATGGCAGTAGAATTCTATGCAATGTTCTGCGATATTATTAATTAAGGTGTAATGTTCTTTACTGGCCACCAGATGGCACTAAAATTCTATGCAATGTTCTGCGATATTAATTAAGGTGTAATGTTCTTTACTGGCCACCAGATGGTACTAGAATTCTATGCAATGTTCTGCGATATTAATTAAGGTGTAATGTTCTTTACTGGCCACCAGATGGTACTAGAATTCTATGCAATGTTCTGCGATATTATTAATTAAGGTGTAATGTTCTTTACTGGCCACCAGATGGCACTAGAATTCTATGCAATGTTCTGTGATATTATTAATTAAGGTGTAATGTTCTTTACTGGCCACCAGATGGCACTAAAATTCTATGCAATGTTCTGCGATATTATTAATTAAGGTGTAATGTTATTTACTGGCCACCAGATGGCACTAGAATTCTATGCAATGTTATGCGATATTATTAATTAAGGTGTAATGTTATTTACTGGCCACCAGATGGCACTAGAATTCTATGCAATGTTATGCGATATTATTAATTAAGGTGTAATGTTCTTTACTGGCCACCAGATGGCACTAGAATTCTATGCAATGTTCTGCGATATTATTAATTAAGGTGTAATGTTCTTTACTGGCCACCAGATGGTACTAGAATTCTATGCAATGTTCTGCGATATTATTAATTAATGTGTAATGTTCTTTACTGGCCACCAGATGGCACTAGAATTCTATGCAATGTTCTGCGGTATTATTAATTAAGGTGTAATGTTCTTTACTTGCCACCAGATGGTACTAGCATTCTATGCAATGTTGTGCGATATTATTAATTAAGGTGTAATGTTCTTTACTTGCCACCAGATGGCACTAGAATTCTACGCAATGTTCTGTGATATTATTAATTAAGGTGTAATGTTCTTTACTGACCACCAGATGGCACTAGAATTCTATGCAATGTTCTGCGATATTATTAATTAAGGTGTAATGTTCTTTACTGGCCACCAGATGGCACTAAAATTCTATGCAATGTTCTGCGATATTATTAATTAAGGTGTAATGTTATTTACTGGCCA
Source organism: Anomaloglossus baeobatrachus (assembly GCF_048569485.1). Lineage (NCBI taxonomy): Eukaryota > Metazoa > Chordata > Amphibia > Anura > Aromobatidae > Anomaloglossus > Anomaloglossus baeobatrachus. Next base: position 407,057,544 of record NC_134353.1, on the reverse strand, counting down.
CCAGATGGCAGTAGAATTCTATGCAATGTTCTGCGATATTATTAATTATTGTGTAATGTTCTTTACTGGCCACCAGATGGTACTAGCATACTATGCTATGTTCTGCGATATTATTAATTAAGGTGTAATGTTATTTACTGGCCACCAGATGGTACTAGAATTCTATGCAATGTTCTGCGATATTATTAATTAAGGTGTAATGTTATTTACTGGCCACCAGATGGTACTAGCATTCTATGCAATGTTCTGCGATATTATTAATTAAGGTGTAATGTTATTTACTGGCCACCAGATGGCACTAAAATTCTATGCAATGTTCTGTGATATTATTAATTAAGATGTAATGTTCTTTACTGGCCACAAGATGGCACTAGAATTCTATGCAATGTTCTGCGATATTATTAATTAAGGTGTAATGTTATTTACTGGCCACCAGATGGCACTAGAATACTATGCAATGTTATGCGATATTATTAATTAAGGTGTAATGTTCTTTACTGGCCACCAGATGGCACTAGAATTCTATGCAATGTTCTGCGATATTATTAATTAAGGTGTAATGTTCTTTACTGGCCACCAGATGGTACTAGAATTCTATTCAATGTTCTGCGATATTATTAATTAAGGTGTAATGTTCTTTACTGGCCACCAGATGGTACTAGAATTCTATGCAATGTTATGCGATATTATTAATTAAGGTGTAATGTTATTTACTGGCCACCAGATGGTACTAGAATTCTATGAAATGTTCTGTGATATTATTAATTAAGGTGTAATGTTCTTTACTGGCCACCAGATGGCACTAGAATTCTATGCAATGTTATGCGATATTATTAATTAAGGTGCAATGTTCTTTACTGGCCACCAGATGGCACTAGAATTCTATGCAATGTTATGCGATATTATTAATTAAGGTGTAATGTTCTTTACTTGCCACCAGATGGTACTAGAATTCTATTCAATGTTCTGCGATATTATTAATTAAGGTGTAATGTTCTTTACTTGCCACCAGATGGTACTAGAATTCTATGCAATGTTCTGCGATATTATTAATTAAGGTGTAATGTTATTTACTGGCCACCAGATGGTACTAGAATTCTATGAAATGTTCTGTGATATTATTAATTAAGGTGTAATGTTCTTTACTGGCCACCAGATGGCACTAGAATTCTATGCAATGTTATGCGATATTATTAATTAAGGTGCAATGTTCTTTACTGGCCACCAGATGGCACTAGAATTCTATGCAATGTTATGCGATATTATTAATTAAGGTGTAATGTTCTTTACTGGCCACCAGATGGCACTAGAATTCTATGCAATGTTATGCGATATTATTAATTAAGGTGTAATGTTATTTACTGGCCACGAGATGGTACTAGAATTCTATGCAATGTTCTGCGATATTATTAATTAAGGTGTAATGTTCTTTACTGGCCACCAGATGGCACTAGAATTCTATGCAATGTTCTGCAATATTATTAATTAAGGTGTAATGTTCCTTACTTGCCACCAGATGGTACTAGAATTCTATGCAATGTTCTGCGATATTATTAATTAAGGTGTAATGTTCTTTACTGGCCACCAGATGGCACTAGAATTCTATGCAATGTTCTGCGATATTATTAATTAAGGTGTAATGTTCTTTACTGGCCACCAGATGGTACTAGAATTCTATGCAATGTTCTGCGATATTATTAATTAAGGTGTAATGTTCTTTACTGGCCACCAGATGGCACTAGAATTCTATGCAATGTTCTGCGGTATTATTAATTAAGGTGTAATGTTCTTTACTTGCCACCAGATGGTACTAGCATTCTATGCAATGTTGTGCGATATTATTAATTAAGGTGTAATGTTCTTTACTTGCCACCAGATGGTACTAGAATTCTATGCAATGTTCTGTGATATTATTAATTAAGGTGTAATGTTCCTTACTGACCACCAGATGGCACTAGAATTCTATGCAATGTTCTGCGATATTATTAATTAAGGTATAATGTTCTTTACTGGCCACCAGATGGCACTAAAATTCTATGCAATGTTCTGCGATATTATTAATTAAGGTGTAATGTTCTTTACTGGCCACCAGATGGTACTAGAATTCTATGCAATGTTCTGTGATATTATTAATTAAGGTGTAATTTTCATTACTGGCCACCAGATAGCAGTAGAATTCTATGCAATGTTCTGCGATATTATTAATTAAGGTGTAATGTTCTTTACTGGCCACCAGATGGCACTAAAATTCTATGCAATGTTCTGCGATATTAATTAAGGTGTAATGTTCTTTACTGGCCACCAGATGGTACTAGAATTCTATGCAATGTTCTGCGATATTATTAATTAAGGTGTAATGTTCTTTACTGGCCACCAGATGGTACTAGAATTCTATGCAATGTTCTGCGATATTATTAATTAAGGTGTAATGTTCTTTACTGGCCACCAGAAGGCACTAGAATTCTATGCAATGTTCTGCGATATTAATTAAGGTGTAATGTTCTTTACTGGCCACCAGATGGTACTAGAATTCTATGCAATGTTCTGCGATATTATTAATTAAGGTGTAATGTTCTTTACTGGCCACCAGATGGTACTAGAATTCTATGCAATGTTCTGCGATATTATTAATTAAGGTGTAATGTTCTTTACTTGCCACCAGATGGTACTAGCATTCTATGCAATGTTGTGCGATATTATTAATTAAGGTGCAATGTTCTTTACTTGCCACCAGATGGTACTAGAATTCTATGCAATGTTCTGTGATATTATTAATTAAGGTGTAATGTTCTTTACTGACCACCAGATGGCACTAGAATTCTATGCAATGTTCTGCGATATTATTAATTAAGGTGTAATGTTCTTTACTGGCCACCAGATGGCACTAAAAGTCTATGCAATGTTCTGCGATATTATTAATTAAGGTGTAATGTTCTTTACTGGCCACCAGATGGTACTAGAATTCTATGCAATGTTCTGTGATATTATTAATTAAGGTGTAATGTTCTTTACTGGCCACCAGATGGCACTAGAATTCTATGCAATGTTCTGAGATATTATTAATTAAGGTGTAATGTTCTTTACTGGCCACCAGATGGCAGTAGAATTCTATGCAATGTTCTGCGATATTATTAATTAAGGTGTAATGTTCTTTACTGGCCACCAGATGGCACTAAAATTCTATGCAATGTTCTGCGATATTAATTAAGGTGTAATGTTCTTTACTGGCCACCAGATGGTACTAGAATTCTATGCAATGTTCTGCGATATTAATTAAGGTGTAATGTTCTTTACTGGCCACCAGATGGTACTAGAATTCTATGCAATGTTCTGCGATATTATTAATTAAGGTGTAATGTTCTTTACTGGCCACCAGATGGCACTAGAATTCTATGCAATGTTCTGTGATATTATTAATTAAGGTGTAATGTTCTTTACTGGCCACCAGATGGCACTAAAATTCTATGCAATGTTCTGCGATATTATTAATTAAGGTGTAATGTTATTTACTGGCCACCAGATGGCACTAGAATTCTATGCAATGTTATGCGATATTATTAATTAAGGTGTAATGTTATTTACTGGCCACCAGATGGCACTAGAATTCTATGCAATGTTATGCGATATTATTAATTAAGGTGTAATGTTCTTTACTGGCCACCAGATGGCACTAGAATTCTATGCAATGTTCTGCGATATTATTAATTAAGGTGTAATGTTCTTTACTGGCCACCAGATGGTACTAGAATTCTATGCAATGTTCTGCGATATTATTAATTAATGTGTAATGTTCTTTACTGGCCACCAGATGGCACTAGAATTCTATGCAATGTTCTGCGGTATTATTAATTAAGGTGTAATGTTCTTTACTTGCCACCAGATGGTACTAGCATTCTATGCAATGTTGTGCGATATTATTAATTAAGGTGTAATGTTCTTTACTTGCCACCAGATGGCACTAGAATTCTACGCAATGTTCTGTGATATTATTAATTAAGGTGTAATGTTCTTTACTGACCACCAGATGGCACTAGAATTCTATGCAATGTTCTGCGATATTATTAATTAAGGTGTAATGTTCTTTACTGGCCACCAGATGGCACTAAAATTCTATGCAATGTTCTGCGATATTATTAATTAAGGTGTAATGTTATTTACTGGCCACCAGATGGCAGTAGAATTCTATGCAATGTTCTGCGATATTATTAATTATTGTGTAATGTTCTTTACTGGCCACCAGATGGTACTAGCATACTATGCTATGTTCTGCGATATTATTAATTAAGGTGTAATGTTATTTACTGGCCACCAGATGGTACTAGAATTCTATGCAATGTTCTGCGATATTATTAATTAAGGTGTAATGTTATTTACTGGCCACCAGATGGTACTAGCATTCTATGCAATGTTCTGCGATATTATTAATTAAGGTGTAATGTTATTTACTGGCCACCAGATGGCACTAAAATTCTATGCAATGTTCTGTGATATTATTAATTAAGATGTAATGTTCTTTACTGGCCACAAGATGGCACTAGAATTCTATGCAATGTTCTGCGATATTATTAATTAAGGTGTAATGTTATTTACTGGCCACCAGATGGCACTAGAATACTATGCAATGTTATGCGATATTATTAATTAAGGTGTAATGTTCTTTACTGGCCACCAGATGGCACTAGAATTCTATGCAATGTTCTGCGATATTATTAATTAAGGTGTAATGTTCTTTACTGGCCACCAGATGGTACTAGAATTCTATTCAATGTTCTGCGATATTATTAATTAAGGTGTAATGTTCTTTACTGGCCACCAGATGGTACTAGAATTCTATGCAATGTTATGCGATATTATTAATTAAGGTGTAATGTTATTTACTGGCCACCAGATGGTACTAGAATTCTATGAAATGTTCTGTGATATTATTAATTAAGGTGTAATGTTCTTTACTGGCCACCAGATGGCACTAGAATTCTATGCAATGTTATGCGATATTATTAATTAAGGTGCAATGTTCTTTACTGGCCACCAGATGGCACTAGAATTCTATGCAATGTTATGCGATATTATTAATTAAGGTGTAATGTTCTTTACTTGCCACCAGATGGTACTAGAATTCTATTCAATGTTCTGCGATATTATTAATTAAGGTGTAATGTTCTTTACTTGCCACCAGATGGTACTAGAATTCTATGCAATGTTCTGCGATATTATTAATTAAGGTGTAATGTTATTTACTGGCCACCAGATGGTACTAGAATTCTATGAAATGTTCTGTGATATTATTAATTAAGGTGTAATGTTCTTTACTGGCCACCAGATGGCACTAGAATTCTATGCAATGTTATGCGATATTATTAATTAAGGTGCAATGTTCTTTACTGGCCACCAGATGGCACTAGAATTCTATGCAATGTTATGCGATATTATTAATTAAGGTGTAATGTTCTTTACTGGCCACCAGATGGCACTAGAATTCTATGCAATGTTATGCGATATTATTAATTAAGGTGTAATGTTATTTACTGGCCACGAGATGGTACTAGAATTCTATGCAATGTTCTGCGATATTATTAATTAAGGTGTAATGTTCTTTACTGGCCACCAGATGGCACTAGAATTCTATGCAATGTTCTGCAATATTATTAATTAAGGTGTAATGTTCCTTACTTGCCACCAGATGGTACTAGAATTCTATGCAATGTTCTGCGATATTATTAATTAAGGTGTAATGTTCTTTACTGGCCACCAGATGGCACTAGAATTCTATGCAATGTTCTGCGATATTATTAATTAAGGTGTAATGTTCTTTACTGGCCACCAGATGGTACTAGAATTCTATGCAATGTTCTGCGATATTATTAATTAAGGTGTAATGTTCTTTACTGGCCACCAGATGGCACTAGAATTCTATGCAATGTTCTGCGGTATTATTAATTAAGGTGTAATGTTCTTTACTTGCCACCAGATGGTACTAGCATTCTATGCAATGTTGTGCGATATTATTAATTAAGGTGTAATGTTCTTTACTTGCCACCAGATGGTACTAGAATTCTATGCAATGTTCTGTGATATTATTAATTAAGGTGTAATGTTCCTTACTGACCACCAGATGGCACTAGAATTCTATGCAATGTTCTGCGATATTATTAATTAAGGTATAATGTTCTTTACTGGCCACCAGATGGCACTAAAATTCTATGCAATGTTCTGCGATATTATTAATTAAGGTGTAATGTTCTTTACTGGCCACCAGATGGTACTAGAATTCTATGCAATGTTCTGTGATATTATTAATTAAGGTGTAATTTTCATTACTGGCCACCAGATAGCAGTAGAATTCTATGCAATGTTCTGCGATATTATTAATTAAGGTGTAATGTTCTTTACTGGCCACCAGATGGCACTAAAATTCTATGCAATGTTCTGCGATATTAATTAAGGTGTAATGTTCTTTACTGGCCACCAGATGGTACTAGAATTCTATGCAATGTTCTGCGATATTATTAATTAAGGTGTAATGTTCTTTACTGGCCACCAGATGGTACTAGAATTCTATGCAATGTTCTGCGATATTATTAATTAAGGTGTAATGTTCTTTACTGGCCACCAGAAGGCACTAGAATTCTATGCAATGTTCTGTGATATTATTAATTAAGGTGTAATGTTCTTTACTGGCCACCAGATGGCACTAAAATTCTATGCAATGTTCTGCGATATTATTAATTAAGGTGTAATGTTATTTACTGGCCACCAGATGGAACTAGAATTCTATGCAATGTTATGCGATATTATTAATTAAGGTGTAATGTTATTTACTGGCCATCAGATGGTACTAGAATTCTATGCAATGTTCTGCGATATTATTAATTAAGGTGTAATGTTATTTACTGGCCACCAGATGGTACTAGCATTCTATGCAATGTTCTGCGATATTATTAATTAAGGGGAATGTTATTTACTGGCCACCAGATGGCACTAAAATTCTATGCAATGTTCTGTGATATTATTAATTAAGATGTAATGTTCTTTACTGGCCACCAGATGGCACTAGAATTCTATGCAATGTTCTGCGATATTATTAATTAAGGTGTAATGTTCTTTACTGGCCACCAGATGGCACTAGAATTCTATGCAATGTTCTGCGATATTATTAATTAAGGTGTAATGTTATTTACTGGCCACCAGATGGTACTAGCATTCTATGCAATGTTCTGCGATATTATTAATTAAGGTGTAATGTTATTTACTGGCCACCAGATGGTACTAGCATTCTATGCAATGTTCTGTGATATTATTAATTAAGGTGTAATGTTCTTTACTGACCACCAGATGGCACTAGAATTCTATGCAATGTTATGCGATATTATTAATTAAGGTGTAATGTTATTTACTGGCCACCAGATGGCACTAAAATTCTATGCAATGTTATGCGATATTATTAATTAAGGTGTAATGTTATTTACTGGCCACCAGATGGTACTAGCATTCTATGCAATGTTCTGCGATATTATTAATTAAGGTGTAATGTTATTTACTGGCCACCAGATGGTACTAGCATTCTATGCAATGTTCTGTGATATTATTAATTAAGGTGTAATGTTCTTTACTGACCACCAGATGGCACTAGAATTCTATGCAATGTTATGCGATATTATTAATTAAGGTGTAATGTTATTTACTGGCCACCAGATGGCACTAGAATTCTATGCAATGTTATGCGATATTATTAATTAAGGTGTAATGTTCTTTACTGGCCACCAGATGGCACTAGAATTCTATGCAATGTTCTGCGATATTATTAATTAAGGTGTAATGTTCTTTACTGGCCACCAGATGGTACTAGAATTCTATGCAATGTTCTGCGATATTATTAATTAAGGTGTAATGTTCTTTACTGGCCACCAGATGGCACTAGAATTCTATGCAATGTTCTGCAATATTATTAATTAAGGTGTAATGTTCCTTACTTGCCACCAGATGGTACTAGAATTCTATGCAATGTTCTGCGATATTATTAATTAAGGTGTAATGTTCTTTACTGGCCACCAGATGGTACTAGAATTCTATGCAATGTTCTGCGATATTATTAATTAAGGTGTAATGTTCTTTACTGGCCACCAGATGGCACTAGAATTCTATGCAATGTTCTGCGGTATTATTAATTAAGGTGTAATGTTCTTTACTGGCCACCAGATGGTACTAGCATTCTATGCAATGTTGTGCGATATTATTAATTAAGGTGTAATGTTCTTTACTTGCCACCAGATGGTACTAGAATTCTATGCAATGTTCTGTGATATTATTAATTAAGGTGTAATGTTCTTTACTGACCACCAGATGGCACTAGAATTCTATGCAATGTTCTGCGATATTATTAATTAAGGTGTAATGTTCTTTACTGGCCACCAGATGGCACTAAAATTCTATGCAATGTTCTGCGATATTATTAATTAAGGTGTAATGTTCTTTACTGGCCACCAGATGGTACTAGAATTCTATGCAATGTTCTGTGATATTATTAATTAAGGTGTAATGTTCTTTACTGGCCACCAGATGGCACTAGAATTCTATGCAATGTTCTGAGATATTATTAATTAAGGTGTAATGTTCTTTACTGGCCACCAGATGGCAGTAGAATTCTATGCAATGTTCTGCGATATTATTAATTAAGGTGTAATGTTCTTTACTGGCCACCAGATGGCACTAAAATTCTATGCAATGTTCTGCGATATTAATTAAGGTGTAATGTTCTTTACTGGCCACCAGATGGTACTAGAATTCTATGCAATGTTCTGCGATATTAATTAAGGTGTAATGTTCTTTACTGGCCACCAGATGGTACTAGAATTCTATGCAATGTTCTGCGATATTATTAATTAAGGTGTAATGTTCTTTACTGGCCACCAGATGGCACTAGAATTCTATGCAATGTTCTGTGATATTATTAATTAAGGTGTAATGTTCTTTACTGGCCACCAGATGGCACTAAAATTCTATGCAATGTTCTGCGATATTATTAATTAAGGTGTAATGTTATTTACTGGCCACCAGATGGCACTAGAATTCTATGCAATGTTATGCGATATTATTAATTAAGGTGTAATGTTATTTACTGGCCACCAGATGGCACTAGAATTCTATGCAATGTTATGCGATATTATTAATTAAGGTGTAATGTTCTTTACTGGCCACCAGATGGCACTAGAATTCTATGCAATGTTCTGCGATATTATTAATTAAGGTGTAATGTTCTTTACTGGCCACCAGATGGTACTAGAATTCTATGCAATGTTCTGCGATATTATTAATTAAGGTGTAATGTTCTTTACTGGCCACCAGATGGCACTAGAATTCTATGCAATGTTCTGCGGTATTATTAATTAAGGTGTAATGTTCTTTACTTGCCACCAGATGGTACTAGCATTCTATGCAATGTTGTGCGATATTATTAATTAAGGTGTAATGTTCTTTACTTGCCACCAGATGGTACTAGAATTCTATGCAATGTTCTGTGATATTATTAATTAAGGTGTAATGTTCTTTACTGACCACCAGATGGCACTAGAATTCTATGCAATGTTCTGCGATATTATTAATTAAGGTGTAATGTTCTTTACTGGCCACCAGATGGCACTAAAATTCTATGCAATGTTCTGCGATATTATTAATTAAGGTGTAATGTTATTTTATGGCCACCAGATGGCAGTAGAATTCTATGCAATGTTCTGCGATATTATTAATTATTGTGTAATGTTCTTTACTGGCCACCAGATGGTACTAGCATACTATGCTATGTTCTGCGATATTATTAATTAAGGTGTAATGTTATTTACTGGCCACCAGATGGTACTAGAATTCTATGCAATGTTCTGCAATATTATTAATTAAGGTGTAATGTTATTTACTGGCCACCAGATGGTACTAGCATTCTATGCAATGTTCTGCGATATTATTAATTAAGGTGTAATGTTATTTACTGGCCACCAGATGGCACTAAAATTCTATGCAATGTTCTGTGATATTATTAATTAAGATGTAATGTTCTTTACTGGCCACAAGATGGCACTAGAATTCTATGCAATGTTCTGCGATATTATTAATTAAGGTGTAATGTTATTTACTGGCCACCAGATGGCACTAGAATACTATGCAATGTTATGCGATATTATTAATTAAGGTGTAATGTTCTTTACTGGCCACCAGATGGCACTAGAATTCTATGCAATGTTCTGCGATATTATTAATTAAGGTGTAATGTTCTTTACTGGCCACCAGATGGTACTAGAATTCTATTCAATGTTCTGCGATATTATTAATTAAGGTGTAATGTTCTTTACTTGCCACCAGATGGTACTAGAATTCTATGCAATGTTCTGCGATATTATTAATTAAGGTGTAATGTTATTTACTGGCCACCAGATGGTACTAGAATTCTATGAAATGTTCTGTGATATTATTAATTAGGGTGTAATGTTCTTTACTGGCCACCAGATGGCACTAGAATTCTATGCAATGTTATGCGATATTATTAATTAAGGTGCAATGTTCTTTACTGGCCACCAGATGGCACTAGAATTCTATGCAATGTTATGCGATATTATTAATTAAGGTGTAATGTTCTTTACTGGCCACCAGATGGCACTAGAATTCTATGCAATGTTCTGCGATATTATTAATTAAGGTGTAATGTTCTTTACTGGCCACCAGATGGTACTAGAATTCTATTCAATGTTCTGCGATATTATTAATTAAGGTGTAATGTTCTTTACTTGCCACCAGATGGTACTAGAATTCTATGCAATGTTCTGCGATATTATTAATTAAGGTGTAATGTTCTTTACTGGCCACCAGATGGCACTAGAATTCTATGCAATGTTCTGCGATATTAATAATTAAGGTGTAATGTTCTTTACTGACCACCAGATGGTACTAGCATTCTATGCTATGTTCTGCGATATTATTAATTAAGGTGTAATGTTATTTACTGGCCACCAGATGGTACTAGAATTCTATGCAATGTTCTGCGATATTATTAATTAAGGTGTAATGTTATTTACTGGCCACCAGATGGCACTAAAATTCTATGCAATGTTCTGTGATATTATTAATTAAGATGTAATGTTCTTTACTGGCCACAAGATGGCACTAGAATTCTATGCAATGTTCTGCGATATTATTAATTAAGGTGTAATGTTATTTACTGGCCACCAGATGGCACTAGAATTCTATGCAATGTTATGCGATATTATTAATTAAGGTGTAATGTTCTTTACTGGCCACCAGATGGCACTAGAATTCTATGCAATGTTCTGCGATATTATTAATTAAGGTGTAATGTTCTTTACTGGCCACCAGATGGTACTAGAATTCTATTCAATGTTCTGCGATATTATTAATTAAGGTGTAATGTTCTTTACTTGCCACCAGATGGTACTAGAATTCTATGCATTGTTCTGCGATATTATTAATTAAGGTGTAATGTTCTTTACTGGCCACCAGATGGCAGTAGAATTCTATGCAATGTTCTGCGATATTATTAATTAAGGTGTAATGTTCTTTACTGGCCGCCAGATGGCTCTAAAATTCTATGCAATGTTCTGCGATATTAATTAAGGTGTAATGTTCTTTACTGGCCACCAGATGGTACTAGAATTCTATGCAATGTTCTGCGATATTATTAATTAAGGTGTAATGTTCTTTACTGGCCACCAGATGGTACTAGAATTCTATGCAATGTTCTGTGATATTATTAATTAAGGTGTAATGTTCTTTACTGGCCACCAGATGGCACTAAAATTCTATGCAATGTTCTGCGATATTAATTAAGGTGTAATGTTCTTTACTGGCCACCAGATGGTACTAGAATTCTATGCAATGTTCTGCGATATTATTAATTAAGGTGTAATGTTCTTTACTGGCCACCAGATGGTACTAGAATTCTATGCAATGTTCTGCGATATTATTAATTAAGGTGTAATGTTCTTTACTGGCCACCAGATGGTACTAGAATTCTATGCAATGTTCTGTGATATTATTAATTAAGGTGTAATGTTCTTTACTGGCCACCAGATGGCACTAAAATTCTATGCAATGTTCTGCGATATTATTAATTAAGGTGTAATGTTATTTACTGGCCACCAGATGGCACTAGAATTCTATGCAATGTTATGCGATATTATTAATTAAGGTGTAATGTTATTTACTGGCCACCAGATGGCACTAGAATTCTATGCAATGTTATGCGATATTATTAATTAAGGTGTAATGTTCTTTACTGGCCACCAGATGGCACTAGAATTCTATGCAATGTTCTGCGATATTATTAATTAAGGTGTAATGTTCTTTACTGACCACCAGATGGTACTAGCATTCTATGCTATGTTCTGCGATATTATTAATTAAGGTGTAATGTTATTTACTGGCCACCAGATGGTACTAGAATTCTATGCAATGTTCTGCGATATTATTAATTAAGGTGTAATGTTATTTACTGGCCACCAGATGGCACTAAAATTCTATGCAATGTTCTGTGATATTATTAATTAAGATGTAATGTTCTTTACTGGCCACAAGATGGCACTAGAATTCTATGCAATGTTCTGCGATATTATTAATTAAGGTGTAATGTTATTTACTGGCCACCAGATGGCACTAGAATTCTATGCATTGTTATGCGATATTATTAATTAAGGTGTAATGTTCTTTACTGGCCACCAGATGGCACTAGAATTCTATGCAATGTTCTGCGATATTATTAATTAAGGTGTAATGTTCTTTACTGGCCACCAGATGGTACTAGAATTCTATTCAATGTTCTGCGATATTATTAATTAAGGTGTAATGTTCTTTACTGGCCACCAGATGGTACTAGAATTCTATGCAATGTTCTGTGATATTATTAATTAAGGTGTAATGTTCTTTACTGGCCACCAGATGGCACTAAAATTCTATGCAATGTTCTGCGATATTATTAATTAAGGTGTAATGTTATTTACTGGCCACCAGATGGCACTAGAATTCTATGCAATGTTATGCGATATTATTAATTAAGGTGTAATGTTATTTACTGGCCACCAGATGGCACTAGAATTCTATGCAATGTTATGCGATATTATTAATTAAGGTGTAATGTTCTTTACTGGCCACCAGATGGCACTAGAATTCTATGCAATGTTCTGCGATATTATTAATTAAGGTGTAATGTTCTTTACTGACCACCAGATGGTACTAGCATTCTATGCTATGTTCTGCGATATTATTAATTAAGGTGTAATGTTATTTACTGGCCACCAGATGGTACTAGAATTCTATGCAATGTTCTGCGATATTATTAATTAAGGTGTAATGTTATTTACTGGCCACCAGATGGCACTAAAATTCTATGCAATGTTCTGTGATATTATTAATTAAGATGTAATGTTCTTTACTGGCCACAAGATGGCACTAGAATTCTATGCAATGTTCTGCGATATTATTAATTAAGGTGTAATGTTATTTACTGGCCACCAGATGGCACTAGAATTCTATGCATTGTTATGCGATATTATTAATTAAGGTGTAATGTTCTTTACTGGCCACCAGATGGCACTAGAATTCTATGCAATGTTCTGCGATATTATTAATTAAGGTGTAATGTTCTTTACTGGCCACCAGATGGTACTAGAATTCTATTCAATGTTCTGCGATATTATTAATTAAGGTGTAATGTTATTTACTGGCCACCAGATGGCACTAGAATTCTATGCAATGTTATGCGATATTATTAATTAAGGTGTAATGTTCTTTACTGGCCACCAGATGGCACTAGAATTCTATGCAATGTTCTGCGATATTATTAATTAAGGTGTAATGTTCTTTACTGACCACCAGATGGTACTAGCATTCTATGCTATGTTCTGCGATATTATTAATTAAGGTGTAATGTTATTTACTGGCCACCAGATGGTACTAGAATTCTATGCAATGTTCTGCGATATTATTAATTAAGGTGTAATGTTATTTACTGGCCACCAGATGGCACTAAAATTCTATGCAATGTTCTGTGATATTATTAATTAAGATGTAATGTTCTTTACTGGCCACAAGATGGCACTAGAATTCTATGCAATGTTCTGCGATATTATTAATTAAGGTGTAATGTTATTTACTGGCCACCAGATGGCACTAGAATTCTATGCAATGTTATGCGATATTATTAATTAAGGTGTAATGTTCTTTACTGGCCACCAGATGGCACTAGAATTCTATGCAATGTTCTGCGATATTATTAATTAAGGTGTAATGTTCTTTACTGGCCACCAGATGGTACTAGAATTCTATGCATTGTTCTGCGATATTATTAATTAAGGTGTAATGTTCTTTACTGCCCACCAGATGGCAGTAGAATTCTATGCAATGTTCTGCGATATTATTAATTAAGGTGTAATGTTCTTTTCTGGCCACCAGATGGCACTAAAATTCTATGCAATGTTCTGCGATATTAATTAAGGTGTAATGTTCTTTACTGGCCACCAGATGGTACTAGAATTCTATGCAATGTTCTGCGATATTATTAATTAAGGTGTAATGTTCTTTACTGGCCACCAGATGGTACTAGAATTCTATGCAATGTTCTGCGATATTATTAATTAAGGTGTAATGTTCTTTACTGGCCACCAGATGGCACTAGAATTCTATGCAATGTTCTGTGATATTATTAATTAAGGTGTAATGTTCTTTACTGGCCACCAGATGGCACTAAAATTCTATGCAATGTTCTGCGATATTATTAATTAAGGTGTAATGTTATTTACTGGCCACCAGATGGCACTAGAATTCTATGCAATGTTATGCGATATTATTAATTAAGGTGTAATGTTATTTACTGGCCACCAGATGGCACTAGAATTCTATGCAATGATATGCGATATTATTAATTAAGGTGTAATGTTCTTTACTGGCCACCAGATGGCACTAGAATTCTATGCAATGTTCTGCGATATTATTAATTAAGGTGTAATGTTCTTTACTGGCCACCAGATGGTACTAGAATTCTATGCAATGTTCTGCGATATTATTAATTAAGGTGTAATGTTCTTTACTGGCCACCAGATGGCACTAGAATTCTATGCAATGTTCTGCAATATTATTAATTTAGGTGTAATGTTCCTTACTTGCCACCAGATGGTACTAGAATTCTATGCAATGTTCGGCGATATTATTAATTAAGGTGTAATGTTCTTTACTGGCCACCAGATGGTACTAGAATTCTATGCAATGTTCTGCGATATTATTAATTAAGGTGTAATGTTCTTTACTGGCCACCAGATGGTACTAGAATTCTATGCAATGTTCTGCGATATTATTAATTAAGGTGTAATGTTCTTTACTGGCCACCAGATGGCACTAGAATTCTATGCAATGTTCTGCGGTATTATTAATTAAGGTGTAATGTTCTTTACTTGCCACCAGATGGTACTAGCATTCTATGCAATGTTGTGTGATATTATTAATTAAGGTGTAATGTTCTTTACTTGCCACCAGATGGTACTAGAATTCTATGCAATGTTCTGTGATATTATTAATTAATGTGTAATGTTCTTTACTGACCACCAGATGGCACTAGAATTCTATGCAATGTTCTGCGATATTATTAATTAAGGTGTAATGTTCTTTACTGGCCACCAGATGGCACTAAAATTCTATGCAATGTTCTACGATATTATTAATTAAGGTGTAATGTTCTTTACTGGCCACCAGATGGTACTAGAATTCTATGCAATGTTCTGTGATATTATTAATTAAGGTGTAATGTTCTTTACTGGCCACCAGATGGCACTAGAATTCTATGCAATGTTCTGAGATATTATTAATTAGGGTGTAATGTTATTTACTGGCCACCAGATGGCAGTAGAATTCTATGCAATGTTCTGCGATATTATTAATTATTGTGTAATGTTCTTTACTGGCCACCAGATGGTACTAGCATTCTATGCTATGTTCTGCGATATTATTAATTAAGGTGTAATGTTATTTACTGGCCACCAGATGGTACTAGAATTCTATGCAATGTTCTGCGATATTATTAATTAAGGTGTAATGTTATTTACTGGCCACCAGATGGTACTAGCATTCTATGCAATGTTCTGCGATATTATTAATTAAGGTGTAATGTTATTTACTGGCCACCTGATGGCACTAAAATTCTATGCAATGTTCTGTGATATTATTAATTAAGATGTAATGTTCTTTACTGGCCACAAGATGGCACTAGAATTCTATGCAATGTTCTGCGATATTATTAATTAAGGTGTAATGTTATTTACTGGCCACCAGATGGCACTAGAATTCTATGCAATGTTATGCGATATTATTAATTAAGGTGTAATGTTCTTTACTGGCCACCAGATGGCACTAGAATTCTATGCAATGTTCTGCGATATTATTAATTAAGGTGTAATGTTCTTTACTGGCCACCAGATGGTACTAGAATTCTATTCAATGTTCTGCGATATTATTAATTAAGGTGTAATGTTCTTTACTGGCCACCAGATGGTACTAGCATTCTATGCAATGTTCTGTGATATTATTAATTAAGGTGTAATGTTCTTTACTGGCCACCAGATGGTACTAGAATTCTATGCAATGTTCTGCGATATTATTAATTAAGGTGTAATGTTCTTTACTGGCCACCAGATGGTACTAGAATTCTATGCAATGTTCTGCGATATTATTAATTAAGGTGTAATGTTCTTTACTGGCCACCAGATGGCACTAGAATTCTATGCAATGTTCTGCGATATTATTAATTAAGGTGTAATGTTCTTTACTGGCCACCAGATGGCACTAGAATTCTATGCAATGTTCTGCGATATTATTAATTAAGGTGTAATGTTCTTTACTGACCACCAGATGGTACTAGAATTCTATGCAATGTTCTGCGATATTATTAATTAAGGTTTAATGTTCTTTACTGGCCACCAGATGGCACTAGAATTCTATGCAATGTTCTGCGATATTATTAATTAAGGTGTAATGTTATTTACTGGCCACCAAATGGCACTAAAATTCTATTCAATGTTCTGCGATATTAATAATTAAGGTGTAATGTTCTTTACTGGCCACCAGATGGTACTAAAATTCTATGCAATGTTCTGTGATATTATTAATTAAGGTGTAATGTTATTTACTGGCCACCAAATGGTACTAGAATTCTATGAAATGTTCTGTGATATTATTAATTAAGGTGTAATGTTCTTTACTGGCCACCAGATGGCACTAGAATTCTATGCAATGTTATGCGATATTATTAATTAAGGTGCAATGTTCTTTACTGGCCACCAGATGGCACTAGAATTCTATGCAATGTTATGCGATATTATTAATTAAGGTGTAATGTTTTTTACTGGCCAACAGATGGCACTAGAATTCTATGCAATGTTCTGCGATATTATTAATTAAGGTGTAATGTTCTTTACTGGCCACCAGATGGTACTAGAATTCTATTCAATGTTCTGCGATATTATTAATTAAGGTGTAATGTTCTTTACTTGCCACCAGATGGTACTAGAATTCTATGCAATGTTCTGCGATATTATTAATTAAGGTGTAATGTTCTTTACTGGCCACCAGATGGCACTAAAATTCTATTCAATGTTCTGCGATATTAATAATTAAGGTGTAATGTTCTTTACTGACCACCAGATGGTACTAGCATTCTATGCTATGTTCTGCGATATTATTAATTAAGGTGTAATGTTATTTACTGGCCACCAGATGGTACTAGAATTCTATGCAATGTTCTGCGATATTATTAATTAAGGTGTAATGTTATTTACTGGCCACCAGATGGCACTAAAATTCTATGCAATGTTCTGTGATATTATTAATTAAGATGTAATGTTCTTTACTGGCCACAAGATGGCACTAGAATTCTATGCAATGTTCTGCGATATTAATTAAGGTGTAATGTTATTTACTGGCCACCAGATGGCACTAGAATTCTATGCAATGTTATGCGATATTATTAATTAAGGTGTAATGTTCTTTACTGGCCACCAGATGGCACTAGAATTCTATGCAATGTTCTGCGATATTATTAATTAAGGTGTAATGTTCTTTACTGGCCACCAGATGGTACTAGAATTCTATTCAATGTTCTGCGATATTATTAATTAAGGTGTAATGTTCTTTACTTGCCACCAGATGGTACTAGAATTCTATGCAATGTTCTGCGATATTATTAAATAAGGTGTAATGTTCTTTACTGGCCACCAGATGGTACTAGAATTCTATGCAATGTTCTGCGATATTATTAATTAAGGTGTAATGTTCTTTACTGGCCACCAGATCGCACTAGAATTCTATGCAATGTTCTGCGATATTATTAATTAAGGTGTAATGTTCTTTACTGGCCACCAGATGGCACTAGAATTCTATGCAATGTTCTGCGATATTATTAATTAAGGTGTAATGTTCTTTACTGACCACCAGATGGTACTAGAATTCTATGCAATGTTCTGCGATATTATTAATTAAGGTTTAATGTTCTTTACTGGCCACCAGATGGCACTAGAATTCTATGCAATGTTCTGCGATATTATTAATTAAGGTGTAATGTTCTTTACTGACCACCAGATGGTACTAGAATTCTATGCAATGTTCTGTGATATTATTAATTAAGGTGTAATGTTATTTACTGGCCACCAAATGGCACTAAAATTCTATTCAATGTTCTG
The DNA here is from genome assembly GCF_048569485.1 of Anomaloglossus baeobatrachus. NCBI lineage: Eukaryota > Metazoa > Chordata > Amphibia > Anura > Aromobatidae > Anomaloglossus > Anomaloglossus baeobatrachus. Next base: position 407,038,825 of record NC_134353.1, on the reverse strand, counting down.
CGATATTAATAATTAAGGTGTAATGTTCTTTACTGGCCACCAGATGGTACTAGAATTCTATGCAATGTTCTGTGATATTATTAATTAAGGTGTAATGTTATTTACTGGCCACCAGATGGTACTAGAATTCTATGAAATGTTCTGTGATATTATTAATTAAGGTGTAATGTTCTTTACTGGCCACCAGATGGCACTAGAATTCTATGCAATGTTATGCGATATTATTAATTAAGGTGCAATGTTCTTTACTGGCCACCAGATGGCACTAGAATTCTATGCAATGTTATGCGATATTATTAATTAAGGTGTAATGTTCTTTACTGGCCACCAGATGGCACTAGAATTCTATGCAATGTTCTGCGATATTATTAATTAAGGTGTAATGTTCTTTACTGGCCACCAGATGGTACTAGAATTCTATTCAATGTTCTGCGATATTATTAATTAAGGTGTAATGTTCTTTACATGCCACCAGATGGTACTAGAATTCTACGCAATGTTCTGCGATATTATTAATTAAGGTGTAATGTTCTTTACTGGCCACCAGATGGCACTAAAATTCTATTCAATGTTCTGCGATATTAATAATTAAGGTGTAATGTTCTTTACTTGCCACCAGATGGTACTAGAATTGTATGCAATGTTCTGCGATATTATTAATTAAGGTGTAATGTTCTTTACTGGCCACCAGATGGTACTAGAATTCTATGCAATGTTCTGTGATATTATTAATTAAGGTGTAATGTTCTTTACTGACCACCAGATGGTACTAGAATTCTATGCAATGTTCTGTGATATTATTAATTAAGGTGTAATGTTCTTTACTGGCCACCAGATGGCTCTAGAATTCTATGCAATGTTATGCGATATTATTAATTAAGGTGTAATGTTCTTTACTGGCCACCAGATGGCACTAGAATTCTATGCAATGTTCTGCGATATTATTAATTAAGGTGTAATGTTCTTTACTGGCCACCAGATGGTACTAGCATTCTATGCAATGTTCTGCGATATTATTAATTAAGGTGAAATGTTCTTTACTGGCCACCAGATGGTACTAGAATTCTATTCAATAATCTGCGATATTATTAATTAAGGTGTAATGTTCTTTACTTGCCACCAGATGGTACTAGCATTCTATGCAATGTTCTGCGATATTATTAATTAAGGTGAAATGTTCTTTACTGGCCACCAGATGGTACTAGAATTCTATGCAATGTTCTGTGATAATATTAATTAAGGTTTAATGTTCTTTACTGGCCACCAGATGGCACTAGAATTCTATGCAATGTTCTGCGATATTATTAAGGTGTAATGTTCTTCACTGATGGTACTAGAATTCTATGCAATGTTCTGCGATATTATTAATTAAGGTGTAATGTTCTTTACTGGCCACCAGATGGTACTAGAATTCTATGCAATGTTCTGCGATATTATTAATTAAGGTGTAATGTTATTTACTGGCCACCAAATGGCACTAAAATTCTATTCAATGTTCTGCGATATTAATAATTAAGGTGTAATGTTATTTACTGGCCACCAAATGGCACTAGAATTCTATGCAATGTTCTGCGATATTATTAATTAAGGTGTAATGTTCTTTACTGGCCACCAGATGGTACTAGAGTTCTGTGCAATGTTCTGCGATATTATTAATTAAGGTGTAATGTTCTTTACTGGCCACCAGATGGTACTAGAATTCTATGCAATGTTCTGTGATATTATTAATTAAGGTGTAATGTTCTTTACTGACCACCAGATGGTACTAGAATTCTATGCAATGTTCTGTGATATTATTAATTAAGGTGTAATGTTCTTTACTGGCCACCAGATGGCACTAGAATTCTATGCAATGTTATGCGATATTAATAATTAAGGTGTAATGTTCTTTACTGGCCACCAGATGGCACTAGAATTCTATGCAATGTTCTGCGATATTATTAATTAAGGTGTAATGTTCTTTACTGGCCAGCAGATGGTACTAGAATTCTATTCAATGTTCTGCGATATTATTAATTAAGGTGTAATGTTCTTTACTTGCCACCAGATGGCACTAGAATTCTATGCAATGTTCTGTGATATTATTAATTAAGGTGTAATGTTCTTTACTGGCCACAAGATGGTACTAGAATTCTATGCAATGTTCTGTGATATTATTAATTAAGGTGTAATGTTCTTTACTGGCCACCAGATGGTACTAGAATTCTATGCAATGTTCTGCGATATTATTAATTAAGGTGTAATGTTCCTTACTGGCCACCAGATGGCACTAGAATTCTATGCAATGTTCTGTGATATTATTAAGTAAGGTGTAATGTTATTTACTGGCCACCAGATGGTACTAGAATTCTATGCAATGTTCTGCGATATTATTAATTAAGGTGTAATGTTCTTTACTGGCCACCAGATGGTACTAGAATTCTATGCAATGTTCTGTGATAATATTAATTAAGGTGTAATGTTCTTTACTGGCCACCAGATGGCACTAAAATTCTATGCAATGTTCTGCGATATTATTAATTAAGGTGTAATGTTCCTTACTGGCCACCAGATGGCACTAGAATTCTATGCAATGTTCTGCGATATTATTAATTAAGGTGTAATGTTATTTACTGGCCACCAAATGGCACTAAAATTCTATTCAATGTTCTGTGATATTATTAATTAAGCTGTAATGTTCTTTACTGGCCACCAGATGGCACTAGAATTCTATGCAATGTTCTGTGATATTATTAATTAAGGTGTAATGTTCTTTACTGGCCACCAGATGGCACTAAAATTCTATTCAATGTTCTGCGATATTAATAATTAAGGTGTAATGTTCTTTACTTGCCACCAGATGGTACTAGAATTGTATGCAATGTTCTGCGATATTATTAATTAAGGTGTAATGTTCTTTACTGGCCACCAGATGGTACTAGAATTCTATGCAATGTTCTGTGATATTATTAATTAAGGTGTAATGTTCTTTACTGACCACCAGATGGTACTAGAATTCTATGCAATGTTCTGTGATATTATTAATTAAGGTGTAATGTTCTTTACTGGCCACCAGATGGCACTAGAATTCTATGCAATGTTATGCGATATTATTAATTAAGGTGTAATGTTCTTTACTGGCCACCAGATGGCACTAGAATTCTATGCAATGTTCTGCGATATTATTAATTAAGGTGTAATGTTCTTTACTGGCCACCAGATGGTACTAGCATTCTATGCAATGTTCTGCGATATTATTAATTAAGGTGAAATGTTCTTTACTGGCCACCAGATGGTACTAGAATTCTATTCAATAATCTGCGATATTATTAATTAAGGTGTAATGTTCTTTACTTGCCACCAGATGGTACTAGCATTCTATGCAATGTTCTGCGATATTATTAATTAAGGTGAAATGTTCTTTACTGGCCACCAGATGGTACTAGAATTCTATGCAATGTTCTGTGATAATATTAATTAAGGTTTAATGTTCTTTACTGGCCACCAGATGGCACTAGAATTCTATGCAATGTTCTGCGATATTATTAAGGTGTAATGTTCTTCACTGATGGTACTAGAATTCTATGCAATGTTCTGCGATATTATTAATTAAGGTGTAATGTTCTTTACTGGCCACCAGATGGTACTAGAATTCTATGCAATGTTCTGCGATATTATTAATTAAGGTGTAATGTTATTTACTGGCCACCAAATGGCACTAAAATTCTATTCAATGTTCTGCGATATTAATAATTAAGGTGTAATGTTATTTACTGGCCACCAAATGGCACTAGAATTCTATGCAATGTTCTGCGATATTATTAATTAAGGTGTAATGTTCTTTACTGGCCACCAGATGGTACTAGAGTTCTGTGCAATGTTCTGCGATATTATTAATTAAGGTGTAATGTTCTTTACTGGCCACCAGATGGTACTAGAATTCTATGCAATGTTCTGTGATATTATTAATTAAGGTGTAATGTTCTTTACTGACCACCAGATGGTACTAGAATTCTATGCAATGTTCTGTGATATTATTAATTAAGGTGTAATGTTCTTTACTGGCCACCAGATGGCACTAGAATTCTATGCAATGTTATGCGATATTAATAATTAAGGTGTAATGTTCTTTACTGGCCACCAGATGGCACTAGAATTCTATGCAATGTTCTGCGATATTATTAATTAAGGTGTAATGTTCTTTACTGGCCAGCAGATGGTACTAGAATTCTATTCAATGTTCTGCGATATTATTAATTAAGGTGTAATGTTCTTTACTTGCCACCAGATGGCACTAGAATTCTATGCAATGTTCTGTGATATTATTAATTAAGGTGTAATGTTCTTTACTGGCCACAAGATGGTACTAGAATTCTATGCAATGTTCTGTGATATTATTAATTAAGGTGTAATGTTCTTTACTGGCCACCAGATGGTACTAGAATTCTATGCAATGTTCTGCGATATTATTAATTAAGGTGTAATGTTCCTTACTGGCCACCAGATGGCACTAGAATTCTATGCAATGTTCTGTGATATTATTAAGTAAGGTGTAATGTTATTTACTGGCCACCAGATGGTACTAGAATTCTATGCAATGTTCTGCGATATTATTAATTAAGGTGTAATGTTCTTTACTGGCCACCAGATGGTACTAGAATTCTATGCAATGTTCTGTGATAATATTAATTAAGGTGTAATGTTCTTTACTGGCCACCAGATGGCACTAAAATTCTATGCAATGTTCTGCGATATTATTAATTAAGGTGTAATGTTCCTTACTGGCCACCAGATGGCACTAGAATTCTATGCAATGTTCTGCGATATTATTAATTAAGGTGTAATGTTATTTACTGGCCACCAAATGGCACTAAAATTCTATTCAATGTTCTGTGATATTATTAATTAAGCTGTAATGTTCTTTACTGGCCACCAGATGGCACTAGAATTCTATGCAATGTTCTGTGATATTATTAATTAAGGTGTAATGTTATTTACTGGCCACCAGATGGTACTAGAATTCTATAAAATGTTATGCGATAATATTAATTAAGGTGTAATGTTCTTTACTGGCCACCAGATGGCACTAGAATTCTATGCAATGTTATGCGATATTATTAATTAAGGTGTAATGTTCTTTACTGGCCACCAGATGGCACTAGAATTCTATGCAATGTTCTGCGATATTATTAATTAAGGTGTAATGTTCTTTACTGGCCACCAGATGGTACTAGAATTCTATTCAATGTTCTGCGATATTATTAATTAAGGTGTAATGTTCTTTACTTGCCACCAGATGGTACTAGAATTCTATGCAATGTTCTGCGATATTATTAATTAAGGTGTAATGTTCTTTACTGGCCACCAGATGGCACTAAAATTCTATTCAATGTTCTGCGATATTATTAATTAAGGTGTAATGTTCTTTACTGACCACCAGATGGTACTAGAATTCTATGCAATGTTCTGTGATATTATTAATTAAGGTGTAATGTTATTTACTGGCCACCAGATGGTACTAGAATTCTATGAAATGTTCTGTGATATTATTAATTAAGGTGTAATGTTCTTTACTGGCCACCAGATGGCACTAGAATTCTATGCAATGTTATGCGATATTATTAATTAAGGTGCAATGTTCTTTACTGGCCACCAGATGGCACTAGAATTCTATGCAATGCTATGCGATATTATTAATTAAGGTGTAATGTTCTTTACTGGCCACCAGATGGCACTAGAATTCTATGCAATGTTCTGCGATATTATTAATTAAGGTGTAATGTTCTTTACTGGCCACCAGATGGTACTAGAATTCTATTCAATGTTCTGCGATATTATTAATTAAGGTGTAATGTTCTTTACTTGCCACCAGATGGTACTAGAATTCTATGCAATGTTCTGCGATATTATTAATTAAGGTGTAATGTTCTTTACTGGCCACCAGATGGCACTAAAATTCTATTCAATGTTCTGCGATATTAATAATTAAGGTGTAATGTTCTTTACTTGCCACCAGATGGTACTAGAATTCTATGCAATGTTCTGCGATATTATTAATTAAGGTGTAATGTTCTTTACTGGCCACCAGATGGTACTAGAATTCTATGCAATGTTCTGTGATATTATTAATTAAGGTGTAATGTTCTTTACTGACCACCAGATGGTACTAGAATTCTATGCAATGTTCTGTGATATTATTAATTAAGGTGTAATGTTCTTTACTGGCCACCAGATGGCACTAGAATTCTATGCAATGTTATGCGATATTATTAATTAAGGTGTAATGTTCTTTACTGGCCACCAGATGGCACTAGAATTCTATGCAATGTTCTGCGATATTATTAATTAAGGTGTAATGTTCTTTACTGGCCACCAGATGGTACTAGCATTCTATGCAATGTTCTGCGATATTATTAATTAAGGTGAAATGTTCTTTACTGGCCACCAGATGGTACTAGAATTCTATTCAATAATCTGCGATATTATTAATTAAGGTGTAATGTTCTTTACTGACCACCAGATGGTACTAGAATTCTATGCAATGTTCTGTGATAATATTAATTAAGGTGTAATGTTCTTTACTGGCCACCAGATGGCACTAAAATTCTATGCAATGTTCTGCGATATTATTAATTAAGGTGTAATGTTCCTTACTGGCCACCAGATGGCACTAGAATTCTATGCAATGTTCTGCGATATTATTAATTAAGGTGTAATGTTATTTACTGGCCACCAAATGGCACTAAAATTCTATTCAATGTTCTGCGATATTATTAATTAAGCTGTAATGTTCTTTACTGGCCACCAGATGGCACTAGAATTCTATGCAATGTTCTGTGATATTAATTAAGGTGTAATGTTATTTACTGGCCACCAGATGGTACTAGAATTCTATAAAATGTTATGCGATAATATTAATTAAGGTGTAATGTTCTTTACTGGCCACCAGATGGCACTAGAATTCTATGCAATGTTATGCGATATTATTAATTAAGGTGTTATGTTCTTTACTGGCCACCAGATGGCACTAGAATTCTATGCAATGTTATGCGATATTATTAATTAAGGTGTAATGTTCTTTACTTGCCACCAGATGGTACTAGAATTCTATTCAATGTTCTGCGATATTATTAATTAAGGTGTAATGTTCTTTACTTGCCACCAGATGGTACTAGAATTCTATGCAATGTTCTGCGATATTATTAATTAAGGTGTAATGTTCTTTACTGGCCACCAGATGGTACTAGAATTCTATGCAATGTTCTGCGATATTATTAATTAAGGTGTAATGTTCTTTACTGACCACCAGATGGTACTAGAATTCTATGCAATGTTCTGTGATATTACTAATTAAGGCTACTTTCACACATCCGGTTTGAGCCCTGCGGCTCAATCCGGCTGTGAAAACTATGCAACGGATGCGGTGAAAACACCGCATCCTTTGCATAAGTTTTTACATGCGGCCCGTCCGGTTTTTGCCGCTTGCGGCATGCTACTGAGCATGCGCAGTGGCAAAAACCGCATGCGGCGGCTGGATGCGGTTATTGCCGCATCGCGCCGCATCCGGCCGCCATAGGCATGCATTGAAAAATGCGCCGCAGCGGCCGGATGCGGCGCGATGCGGTGTTTTTTGCCGGAGCAAAAAACGTTGCAGGGCACGTTCGATCCGGCCGCCGCATCGGCTAAATCTGCCGCATGCGGCAAAAACCGGACCGAACGCAAGCCCCTGCGGCACAATACGGCACTAATGTAAGTCTATGCAAAAAAAACCGCAACCGGCGTTACAAAAGCCGGTTGCGGTTTTTCTGCAGAACGCCGTATTGTGCCGCAGAGCAAAAATCCGGATGTGTGAAAGTACCCTTAGGTGTAATGTTCTTTACTGGCCACCAGATGGTACTAGAATTCTATGCAATGTTATGCGATATTATTAATTAAGGTGTAATGTTCTTTACTGGCCACCAGATGGCACTAGAATTCTATGCAATGTTCTGCGATATTATTAATTAAGGTGTAATGTTCTTTACTGGCCACCAGATGGTACTAGCATTCTATGCAATGTTCTGCGATATTATTAATTAAGGTGTAATGTTCTTTACTTGCCACCAGATGGTACTAGAATTCTATGCAATGTTCTGCGATATTATTAATTAAGGTGTAATGTTCTTTACTGGCCACCAGATGGCACTAAAATTCTATTCAATGTTCTGCGATATTATTAATTAAGGTGTAATGTTCTTTACTGACCACCAGATGGTACTAGAATTCTATGCAATGTTCTGTGATATTATTAATTAAGGTGTAATGTTATTTACTGGCCACCAGATGGTACTAGAATTCTATGAAATGTTCTGTGATAATATTAATTAAGGTGTAATGTTCTTTACTGGCCACCAGATGGCACTAAAATTCTATGCAATGTTCTGCGATATTATTAATTAAGGTGTAATGTTCCTTACTGGCCACCAGATGGCACTAGAATTCTATGCAATGTTCTGCGATATTATTAATTAAGGTGTAATGTTATTTACTGGCCACCAAATGGCACTAAAATTCTATTCAATGTTCTGCGATATTATTAATTAAGCTGTAATGTTCTTTACTGGCCACCAGATGGTACTAGAATTCTATGCAATGTTCTGTGATATTATTAATTAAGGTGTAATGTTATTTACTGGCCACCAGATGGTACTAGAATTCTATAAAATGTTATGCGATAATATTAATTAAGGTGTAATGTTCTTTACTGGCCACCAGATGGCACTAGAATTCTATGCAATGTTATGCGATATTATTAATTAAGGTGTAATGTTCTTTACTGGCCACCAGATGGCACTAGAATTCTATGCAATGTTATGCGATATTATTAATTAAGGTGTAATGTTCTTTACTGACCACCAGATGGTACTAGAATTCTATGCAATGTTCTGCGATATTATTAATTAAGGTGTAATGTTCTCTACTGGCCACCAGATGGTACTAGAATTCTATTCAATGTTCTGCGATATTATTAATTAAGGTGTAATGTTCTTTACTTGCCACCAGATGGTACTAGAATTCTATGCAATGTTCTGCGATATTATTAATTAAGGTGTAATGTTCTTTACTGGCCACCAGATGGTACTAGAATTCTATTCAATGTTCTGCGATATTATTAATTAAGGTGTAATGTTCTTTACTGGCCACCAGATGGTACTAGAATTCTATGCAATGTTCTGTGATATTATTAATTAAGGTGTAATGTTCTTTACTGGCCACCAGATGGTACTAGAATTCTATGCAATGTTCTGCGATATTATTAATTAAGGTGTAATGTTCTTTACTGGCCACCAGATGGTACTAGCATTCTATGCAATGTTCTGTGATATTATTAATTAAGGTGAAATGTTCTTTACTGGCCACCAGATGGTACTAGAATTCTATGCAATGTTCTGCGATATTATTAATTAAGGTGTAATGTTCTTTACTGGACACCAGATGGTACTAGAATTCTATGCAATGTTCTGCGATATTATTAATTAAGGTGTAATGTTCTTTACTGGCCACCAGATGGCACTAGAATTCTATGCAATGTTCTGTGATATTATTAATTAAGGTGAAATGTTCTTTACTGGCCACCAGATGGTACTAGAATTCTATGCAATGTTCTGCGATATTATTAATTAAGGTGTAATGTTCTTTACTGGACACCAGATGGTACTAGAATTCTATGCAATGTTCTGCGATATTATTAATTAAGGTGTAATGTTCTTTACTGGCCACCAGATGGCACTAGAATTCTATGCAATGTTCTGTGATAATATTAATTAAGGTTTAATGTTCTTTACTGGCCACCAGATGGCACTAGAATTCTATGCAATGTTCTGCGATATTATTAATTAAGGTGTAATGTTCTTCACTGATGGTACTAGAATTCTATGCAATGTTCTGCGATATTATTAATTAAGGTGTAATGTTCTTTACTGGCCACCAGATGGTACTAGAATTCTATGCAATGTTCTGCGATATTATTAATTAAGGTGTAATGTTCTTTACTGGACACCAGATGGTACTAGAATTCTATGCAATGTTCTGCGATATTATTAATTAAGGTGTAATGTTCTTTACTGGCCACCAGATGGTACTAGAATTCTATTCAATGTTCTGCGATATTATTAATTAAGGTGTAATGTTCTTTACTTGCCACCAGATGGCACTAGAATTCTATGCAATGTTCTGTGATATTATTAATTAAAGTGTAATGTTCTTTACTGGCCACCAGATGGCACTAGAATTCTATGCAATGTTCTGCGATATTATTAATTAAGGTGTAATGTTCTTTACTGGCCACCAGATGGCACTAGAATTCTATGCAATGTTCTGTGATATTATTAATTAAGGTGTAATGTTCTTTACTGGCCACCAGATGGCACTAGAATTCTATGCAATGTTCTGCGATATTATTAATTAAGGTGTAATGTTATTTACTGGCCACCAGATGGTACTAGAATTCTATGCAATGTTCTGCTATATTATTAATTAAGGTGTAATGTTCCTTACTGGCCACCAGATGACACTAGAATTCTATGCAATGTTCTGTGATATTATTAAGTAAGGTGTAATGTTATTTACTGGCCACCAGATGGTACTAGAATTCTATGCAATGTTCTTCGATATTATTAATTAAGGTGTAATGTTCTTTACTGGCCACCAGATGGCACTAAAATTCTATGCAATGTTCTGCGATATTATTAATTAAGGTGTAATTTTCTTTACTTGCCACCAGATGGTACTAGCATTCTATGCAATGTTCTGCGATATTATTAATTAAGGTGAAATGTTCTTTACTGGCCACCAGATGGTACTAGAATTCTATGCAATGTTCTGCGATATTATTAATTAAGGTGTAATGTTCTTTACTGGCCACCAGATGGTACTAGAATTCTATGCAATGTTCTGCGATATTATTAATTAAGGTGTAATGTTATTTACTGGCCACCAGATGGTACTAGAATTCTATGCAATGTTCTGCGATATTATTAATTAAGGTGTAATGTTATTTACTGGCCACCAGATGGTACTAGAATTCTATGTAATGTTCTGCGATATTAATAATATAGGTGTAATGTTCTTTACTGGCCACCAGATGGCACTAGAATTCTATGCAATGTTCTGCGATATTATTAATTAAGGTGTAATGTTATTTACTGGCCACCGGATTGCACTACAATTCTATGCAATGTTCTGCGATATTATTAATTAAGGTGTAATGTTCTTTACTGGCCACCAGATGGCACTAGAATTCTATGCCATGTTCTGCGATATTATTATTTAAGGTGTAATGTTCTTTACTGGCCACCAGATGGTACTAGAATTCTATGCAATGTTCTGCGATATTATTAATTAAGGTGTAATGTTCTTTACTTGCCACCAGATGGTACTAGCATTCTATGCAATGTTCTGCGATATTATTAATTAAGGTGAAATGTTCTTTACTGGCCACCAGATGGTACTAGAATTCTATGCAATGTTCTGCGATATTATTAATTAAGGTGTAATGTTCTTTACTGGCCACCTGATGGTACTAGAATTCTATGCAATGTTCTGCGATATTATTAATTAAGGTGTAATGTTATTTACTGGCCACCAGATGGTACTAGAATTCTATGTAATGTTCTGCGATATTAATAATATAGGTGTAATGTTCTTTACTGGCCACCAGATGGCACTAGAATTCTATGCAATGTTCTGCGATATTATTAATTAAGGTGTAATGTTATTTACTGGCCACCAAATGGCACTAAAATTCTATTCAATGTTCTGCGATATTAATAATTAAGGTGTAATGTTCTTTACTTGCCACCAGATGGTACTAGAATTCTGTGCAATGTACTGCGATATTATTAATTAAGGTGTAATGTTCTTTACTGGCCACTAGATGGCACTAGAATTCTATGCAATGTTCTGCGATATTATTAATTAAGGTGTAATGTTCTTTACTGGCCACCAGATGGTACTAGAATTCTATTCAATGTTCTGCGATATTATTAATTAAGGTGTAATGTTCTTTACTTGCCACCAGATGGTACTAGAATTCTGTGCAATGTTCTGCGATAGTATTAATTAAGGTGTAATGTTCTTTACTGGCCACCAGATGGTACTAGAATTCTATGCAATGTTCTGTGATATTATTAATTAAGGTGTAATGTTCTTTACTGACCACCAGATGGTACTAGAATTCTATAAAATGTTATGCGATAATATTAATTAAGGTGTAATGTTCTTTACTGGCCACCAGATGGCACTAGAATTCTATGCAATGTTATGCGATATTATTAATTAAGGTGTAATGTTCTTTACTGGCCACCAGATGGCACTAGAATTCTATGCAATGTTATGCGATATTATTAATTAAGGTGTAATGTTCTTTACTGACCACCAGATGGTACTAGAATTCTATGCAATGTTCTGCGATATTATTAATTAAGGTGTAATGTTCTCTACTGGCCACCAGATGGTACTAGAATTCTATTCAATGTTCTGCGATATTATTAATTAAGGTGTAATGTTCTTTACTTGCCACCAGATGGTACTAGAATTCTATGCAATGTTCTGCGATATTATTAATTAAGGTGTAATGTTCTTTACTGGCCACCAGATGGTACTAGAATTCTATGCAATGTTCTGCGATATTATTAATTAAGGTGTAATGTTCTTTACTGACCACCAGATGGTACTAGAGTTCTATGCAATGTTCTGTGATATTACTAATTAAGGCTACTTTCACACATCCGGTTTGAGCCCTGCGGCTCAATCCGGCTGTGAAAACTATGCAACGGATGCGGTGAAAACACCGCATCCTTTGCATAAGTTTTTACATGCGGCCCGTCCGGTTTTTGCCGCTTGCGGCATGCTACTGAGCATGCGCAGTGGCAAAAACCGCATGCGGCGGCTGGATGCGGTTATTGCCGCATCGCGCCGCATCCGGCCGCCATAGGCATGCATTGAAAAATGCGCCGCAGCGGCCGGATGCGGCGCGATGCGGTGTTTTTTGCCGGAGCAAAAAACGTTGCAGGGCACGTTCGATCCGGCCGCCGCATCGGCTAAATCTGCCGCATGCGGCAAAAACCGGACCGAACGCAAGCCCCTGCGGCACAATACGGCACTAATGTAAGTCTATGCAAAAAAAAACCGCAACCGGCGTTACAAAAGCCGGTTGCGGTTTTTCTGCAGAACGCCGTATTGTGCCGCAGAGCAAAAATCCGGATGTGTGAAAGTACCCTTAGGTGTAATGTTCTTTACTGGCCACCAGATGGTACTAGAATTCTATGCAATGTTATGCGATATTATTAATTAAGGTGTAATGTTCTTTACTGGCCACCAGATGGCACTAGAATTCTATGCAATGTTCTGCGATATTATTAATTAAGGTGTAATGTTCTTTACTGGCCACCAGATGGTACTAGCATTCTATGCAATGTTCTGCGATATTATTAATTAAGGTGTAATGTTCTTTACTTGCCACCAGATGGTACTAGCATTCTATGCAATGTTCTGCGATATTATTAATTAAGGTGAAATGTTCTTTACTGGCCACCAGATGGTACTAGAATTCTATGCAATGTTCTGCGATATTATTAATTAAGGTGTAATGTTCTTTACTGGCCACCAGATGGCACTAGAATTCTATGCAATGTTCTGCGATATTATTAATTAAGGTGTAATGTTCTTTACTGGCCACCAGATGGTACTAGAATTCTATGCAATGTTCTGCGATATTATTAATTAAGGTGTAATGTTCTTTACTGGCCACCAGATGGTACTAGAATTCTATTCAATGTTCTGCGATATTATTAATTAAGGTGTAATGTTCTTTACTGGCCACCAGATGGTACTAGAATTCTATGCAATGTTCTGTGATATTATTAATTAAGGTGTAATGTTCTTTACTGGCCACCAGATGGTACTAGAATTCTATGCAATGTTCTGCGATATTATTAATTAAGGTGTAATGTTCTTTACTGGCCACCAGATGGTACTAGCATTCTATGCAATGTTCTGTGATATTATTAATTAAGGTGAAATGTTCTTTACTGGCCACCAGATGGTACTAGAATTCTATGCAATGTTCTGCGATATTATTAATTAAGGTGTAATGTTCTTTACTGGACACCAGATGGTACTAGAATTCTATGCAATGTTCTGCGATATTATTAATTAAGGTGTAATGTTCTTTACTGGCCACCAGATGGCACTAGAATTCTATGCAATGTTCTGTGATAATATTAATTAAGGTTTAATGTTCTTTACTGGCCACCAGATGGCACTAGAATTCTATGCAATGTTCTGCGATATTATTAATTAAGGTGTAATGTTCTTCACTGATGGTACTAGAATTCTATGCAATGTTCTGCGATATTATTAATTAAGGTGTAATGTTCTTTACTGGCCACCAGATGGTACTAGAATTCTATGCAATGTTCTGCGATATTATTAATTAAGGTGTAATGTTCTTTACTGGACACCAGATGGTACTAGAATTCTATGCAATGTTCTGCGATATTATTAATTAAGGTGTAATGTTCTTTACTGGCCACCAGATGGTACTAGAATTCTATTCAATGTTCTGCGATATTATTAATTAAGGTGTAATGTTCTTTACTTGCCACCAGATGGCACTAGAATTCTATGCAATGTTCTGTGATATTATTAATTAAAGTGTAATGTTCTTTACTGGCCACCAGATGGCACTAGAATTCTATGCAATGTTCTGCGATATTATTAATTAAGGTGTAATGTTCTTTACTGGCCACCAGATGGCACTAGAATTCTATGCAATGTTCTGTGATATTATTAATTAAGGTGTAATGTTCTTTACTGGCCACCAGATGGCACTAGAATTCTATGCAATGTTCTGCGATATTATTAATTAAGGTGTAATGTTATTTACTGGCCACCAGATGGTACTAGAATTCTATGCAATGTTCTGCTATATTATTAATTAAGGTGTAATGTTCCTTACTGGCCACCAGATGACACTAGAATTCTATGCAATGTTCTGTGATATTATTAAGTAAGGTGTAATGTTATTTACTGGCCACCAGATGGTACTAGAATTCTATGCAATGTTCTTCGATATTATTAATTAAGGTGTAATGTTCTTTACTGGCCACCAGATGGCACTAAAATTCTATGCAATGTTCTGCGATATTATTAATTAAGGTGTAATTTTCTTTACTTGCCACCAGATGGTACTAGCATTCTATGCAATGTTCTGCGATATTATTAATTAAGGTGAAATGTTCTTTACTGGCCACCAGATGGTACTAGAATTCTATGCAATGTTCTGCGATATTATTAATTAAGGTGTAATGTTCTTTACTGGCCACCAGATGGTACTAGAATTCTATGCAATGTTCTGCGATATTATTAATTAAGGTGTAATGTTATTTACTGGCCACCAGATGGTACTAGAATTCTATGCAATGTTCTGCGATATTATTAATTAAGGTGTAATGTTATTTACTGGCCACCAGATGGTACTAGAATTCTATGTAATGTTCTGCGATATTAATAATATAGGTGTAATGTTCTTTACTGGCCACCAGATGGCACTAGAATTCTATGCAATGTTCTGCGATATTATTAATTAAGGTGTAATGTTATTTACTGGCCACCAAATGGCACTAAAATTCTATTCAATGTTCTGCGATATTAATAATTAAGGTGTAATGTTCTTTACTTGCCACCAGATGGTACTAGAATTCTGTGCAATGTACTGCGATATTATTAATTAAGGTGTAATGTTCTTTACTGGCCACTAGATGGCACTAGAATTCTATGCAATGTTCTGCGATATTATTAATTAAGGTGTAATGTTCTTTACTGGCCACCAGATGGTACTAGAATTCTATTCAATGTTCTGCGATATTATTAATTAAGGTGTAATGTTCTTTACTTGCCACCAGATGGTACTAGAATTCTGTGCAATGTTCTGCGATAGTATTAATTAAGGTGTAATGTTCTTTACTGGCCACCAGATGGTACTAGAATTCTATGCAATGTTCTGTGATATTATTAATTAAGGTGTAATGTTCTTTACTGACCACCAGATGGTACTAGAATTCTATGCAATGTTATGCGATATTATTAATTAAGGTGTAATGTTCTTTACTGGCCACCAGATGGCACTAGAATTCTATGCAATGTTCTGCGATATTATTAATTAAGGTGTAATGTTCTTTACTGGCCACCAGATGGTACTAGAATTCTATGCTATGTTCTGCGATATTATTAATTAAGGTGTAATGTTCTTTACTTGCCACCAGATGGTACTAGAATTCTATGCAATGTTCTGCGATATTATTAATTAAGGTGTAATGTTCTTTACTGGCCACCAGATGGCACTAAAATTCTATTCAATGTTCTGCGATATTAATAATTAAGGTGTAATGTTCTTTACTGACCACCAGATGGTACTAGCATTCTATGCTATGTTCTGCGATATTATTAATTAAGGTGTAATGTTATTTACTGGCCACCAGATGGTACTAGAATTCTATGCAATGTTCTGCGATATTATTAATTAAGGTGTAATGTTATTTACTGGCCACCAGATGGCACTAAAATTCTATGCAATGTTCTGTGATATTATTAATTAAGATGTAATGTTCTTTACTGGCCACAAGATGGCACTAGAATTCTATGCAATGTTCTGCGATATTATTAATTAAGGTGTAATGTTATTTACTGGCCACCAGATGGTACTAGAATTCTATGCAATGTTATGCGATATTATTAATTAAGGTGTAATGTTCTTTACTGGCCACCAGATGGCACTAGAATTCTATGCAATGTTCTGCGATATTATTAATTAAGGTGTAATGTTCTTTACTGGCCACCAGATGGTACTAGAATTCTATTCAATGTTCTGCGATATTATTAATTAAGGTGTAATGTTCTTTACTTGCCACCAGATGGTACTAGAATTCAATGCAATGTTCTGCGATATTATTAAATAAGGTGTAATGTTCTTTACTGGCCACCAGATGGTACTAGAATTCTATGCAATGTTCTGCGATATTATTAATTAAGGTGTAATGTTCTTTACTGGCCACCAGATCGCACTAGAATTCTATGCAATGTTCTGCGATATTATTAATTAAGGTGTAATGTTCTTTACTGGCCACCAGATGGCACTAGAATTCTATGCAATGTTCTGCGATATTATTAATTAAGGTGTAATGTTCTTTACTGACCACCAGATGGTACTAGAATTCTATGCAATGTTCTGCGATATTATTAATTAAGGTTTAATGTTCTTTACTGGCCACCAGATGGCACTAGAATTCTATGCAATGTTCTGCGATATTATTAATTAAGGTGTAATGTTCTTTACTGACCACCAGATGGTACTAGAATTCTATGCAATGTTCTGTGATATTATTAATTAAGGTGTAATGTTATTTACTGGCCACCAAATAGCACTAAAATTCTATTCAATGTTCTGCGATATTAATAATTAAGGTGTAATGTTCTTTACTGGCCACCAGATGGTACTAGAATTCTATGCAATGTTCTGTGATATTATTAATTAAGGTGTAATGTTATTTACTGGCCACCAGATGGTACTAGAATTCTATGAAATGTTCTGTGATATTATTAATTAAGGTGTAATGTTCTTTACTGGCCACCAGATGGCACTAGAATTCTATGCAATGTTATGCGATATTATTAATTAAGGTGCAATGTTCTTTACTGGCCACCAGATGGCACTAGAATTCTATGCAATGTTATGCGATATTATTAATTAAGGTGTAATGTTCTTTACTGGCCACCAGATGGCACTAGAATTCTATGCAATGTTCTGCGATATTATTAATTAAGGTGTAATGTTCTTTACTGGCCACCAGATGGTACTAGAATTCTATTCAATGTTCTGCGATATTATTAATTAAGGTGTAATGTTCTTTACTTGCCACCAGATGGTACTAGAATTCTATGCAATGTTCTGCGATATTATTAATTAAGGTGTAATGTTCTTTACTGGCCACCAGATGGCACTAAAATTCTATTCAATGTTCTGCGATATTAATAATTAAGGTGTAATGTTCTTTACTTGCCACCAGATGGTACTAGAATTCTATGCAATGTTCTGCGATATTATTAATTAAGGTGTAATGTTCTTTACTGGCCACCAGATGGTACTAGAATTCTATGCAATGTTCTGTGATATTATTAATTAAGGTGTAATGTTCTTTACTGACCACCAGATGGTACTAGAATTCTATGCAATGTTCTGTGATATTATTAATTAAGGTGTAATGTTCTTTACTGGCCACCAGATGGCACTAGAGTTCTATGCAATGTTATGCGATATTATTAATTAAGGTGTAATGTTCTTTACTTGCCACCAGATGGCACTAGAATTCTATGCAATGTTCTGCGATATTATTAATTAAGGTGTAATGTTCTTTACTGGCCACCAGATGGTACTAGAATTCTATGCAATGTTCTGCGATATTATTAATTAAGGTGTAATGTTCTTTACTGACCACCAGATGGTACTAGAATTCTATGCAATGTTCTGTGATATTATTAATTAAGGTGTAATGTTCTTTACTGGCCACCAGATGGTACTAGAATTCTATGCAATGTTCTGCGATATTATTAATTAAGGTGTAATGTTCTTTACTGACCACCAGATGGTACTAGAATTCTATGCAATGTTCTGCGCTATTATTAATTAAGGTGTAATGTTATTTACTGGCCACCAGATGGCACTAGAATTCTATGCAATGTTCTGCGATATTATTAATTAAGGTGTAATGTTCTTTACTGGCCACCAGATGGTACTAGCATTCTATGCAATGTTCTGCGATATTATTAATTAAGGTGAAATGTTCTTTACTGGCCACCAGATGGTACTAGAATTCTATTCAATAATCTGCGATATTATTAATTAAGGTGTAATGTTCTTTACTTGCCACCAGATGGTACTAGCATTCTATGCAATGTTCTGCGATATTATTAATTAAGGTGAAATGTTCTTTACTGGCCACCAGATGGTACTAGAATTCTATGCAATGTTCTGTGATAATATTAATTAAGGTTTAATGTTCTTTACTGGCCACCAGATGGCACTAGAATTCTATGCAATGTTCTGCGATATTATTAATTAAGGTGTAATGTTCTTCACTGATGGTACTAGAATTCTATGCAATGTTCTGCGATATTATTAATTAAGGTGTAATGTTCTTTACTGGCCACCAGATGGTACTAGAATTCTATGCAATGTTCTGCGATATTATTAATTAAGGTGTAATGTTATTTACTGGCCACCAAATGGCACTAAAATTCTATTCAATGTTCTGCGATATTAATAATTAAGGTGTAATGTTATTTACTGGCCACCAAATGGCACTAAAATTCTATTCAATGTTCTGCGATATTAATAATTAAGGTGTAATGTTCTTTACTTGCCACCAGATGGTACTAGAATTCTGTGCAATGTTCTGCGATATTATTAATTAAGGTGTAATGTTCTTTACTGGCCACCAGATGGTACTAGAATTCTATGCAATGTTCTGTGATATTATTAATTAAGGTGTAATGTTCTTTACTGACCACCAGATGGTACTAGAATTCTATGCAATGTTCTGTGATATTATTAATTAAGGTGTAATGTTCTTTACTGGCCACCAGATGGCACTAGAATTCTATGCAATGTTATGCGATATTATTAATTAAGGTGTAATGTTCTTTACTGGCCACCAGATGGCACTAGAATTCTATGCAATGTTCTGCGATATTATTAATTAAGGTGTAATGTTCTTTACTGGCCACCAGATGGTACTAGAATTCTATTCAATGTTCTGCGATATTATTAATTAAGGTGTAATGTTCTTTACTTGCCACCAGATGGCACTAGAATTCTATGCAATGTTCTGTGATTTTATTAATTAAGGTGTAATGTTCTTTACTGGCCACCAGATGGTACTAGAATTCTATGCAATGTTCTGTGATATTATTAATTAAGGTGTAATGTTCTTTACTGGCCACCAGATGGTACTAGAATTCTATGCAATGTTCTGCGATATTATTAATTAAGGTGTAATGTTCCTTACTGGCCACCAGATGGCACTAGAATTCTATGCAATGTTCTGTGATATTATTAAGTAAGGTGTAATGTTATTTACTGGCCACCAGATGGTACTAGAATTCTATGCAATGTTCTGCGATATTATTAATTAAGGTGTAATGTTCTTTACTGGCCACCAGATGGTACTAGAATTCTATGCAATGTTCTGTGATAATATTAATTAAGGTGTAATGTTCTTTACTGGCCACCAGATGGCACTAAAATTCTATGCAATGTTCTGCGATATTATTAATTAAGGTGTAATGTTCCTTACTGGCCACCAGATGGCACTAGAATTCTATGCAATGTTCTGCGATATTATTAATTAAGGTGTAATGTTATTTACTGGCCACCAAATGGCACTAAAATTCTATTCAATGTTCTGCGATATTAATAATTAAGCTGTAATGTTCTTTACTGGCCACCAGATGGTACTAGAATTCTATGCAATGTTCTGTGATATTATTAATTAAGGTGTAATGTTATTTACTGGCCACCAGATGGTACTAGAATTCTATAAAATGTTATGCGATAATATTAATTAAGGTGTAATGTTCTTTACTGGCCACCAGATGGCACTAGAATTCTATGCAATGTTATGCGATATTATTAATTAAGGTGTAATGTTCTTTACTGGCCACCAGATGGCACTAGAATTCTATGCAATGTTCTGCGATATTATTAATTAAGGTGTAATGTTCTTTACTGGCCACCAGATGGTACTAGAATTCTATTCAATGTTCTGCGATATTATTAATTAAGGTGTAATGTTCTTTACTTGCCACCAGATGGTACTAGAATTCTATGCAATGTTCTGCGATATTATTAATTAAGGTGTAATGTTCTTTACTGGCCACCAGATGGCACTAAAATTCTATTCAATGTTCTGCGATATTAATAATTAAGGTGTAATGTTCTTTACTTGCCACCAGATGGTACTAGATATCTATGCAATGTTCTGCGATATTATTAATTAAGGTGTAATGTTCTTTACTGACCACCAGATGGTACTAGAATTCTATGCAATGTTCTGTGATATTATTAATTAAGGTGTAATGTTCTTTACTGACCACCAGATGGTACTAGAATTCTATGCAATGTTCTGTGATATTACTAATTAAGGCTACTTTCACACATCCGGTTTGAGCCCTGCGGCTCAATCCGGCTGTGAAAACTATGCAACGGATGCAGTGAAAACACCGCATCCTTTGCATAAGTTTTTACATGCGGCCCGTCCGGTTTTTGCCGCTTGCGGCATGCTACTGAGCATGCGCAGTGGCAAAAACCGCATGCGGCGGCTGGATGCGGTTATTGCCGCATCGCGCCGCATCCGGCCGCCATAGGCATGCATTGAAAAATGCGCCGCAGCGGCCGGATGCGGCGCGATGCGGTGTTTTTTGCCGGAGCAAAAAACGTTGCAGGGCACGTTCGATCCGGCCGCCGCATCGGCTAAATCTGCCGCATGCGGCAAAAACCGGACCGAACGCAAGCCCCTGCGGCACAATACGGCACTAATGTAAGTCTACGCAAAAAAAAAACGCAACCGGCGTTACAAAAGCCGGTTGCGGTTTTTCTGCAGAACGCCGTATTGTGCCGCAGAGCAAAAATCCGGATGTGTGAAAGTACCCTTAGGTGTAATGTTCTTTACTGGCCACCAGATTGTACTAGAATTCTATGCAATGTTATGCGATATTATTAATTAAGGTGTAATGTTCTTTACTGGCCACCAGATGGCACTAGAATTCTATGCAATGTTCTGCGATATTATTAATTAAGGTGTAATGTTCTTTACTGGCCACCAAATGGCACTAAAATTCTATTCAATGTTCTGCGATATTAATAATTAAGCTGTAATGTTCTTTACTGGCCACCAGATGGTACTAGAATTCTATGCAATGTTCTGTGATATTATTAATTAAGGTGTAATGTTATTTACTGGCCACCAGATGGTACTAGAATTCTATAAAATGTTATGCGATAATATTAATTAAGGTGTAATGTTCTTTACTGGCCACCAGATGGCACTAGAATTCTATGCAATGTTATGCGATATTATTAATTAAGGTGTAATGTTCTTTACTGGCCACCAGATGGCACTAGAATTCTATGCAATGTTCTGCGATATTATTAATTAAGGTGTAATGTTCTTTACTGGCCACCAGATGGTACTAGAATTCTATTCAATGTTCTGCGATATTATTAATTAAGGTGTAATGTTCTTTACTTGCCACCAGATGGTACTAGAATTCTATGCAATGTTCTGCGATATTATTAATTAAGGTGTAATGTTCTTTACTGGCCACCAGATGGCACTAAAATTCTATTCAATGTTCTGCGATATTAATAATTAAGGTGTAATGTTCTTTACTTGCCACCAGATGGTACTAGATATCTATGCAATGTTCTGCGATATTATTAATTAAGGTGTAATGTTCTTTACTGACTACCAGATGGTACTAGAATTCTATGCAATGTTCTGTGATATTATTAATTAAGGTGTAATGTTCTTTACTGACCACCAGATGGTACTAGAATTCTATGCAATGTTCTGTGATATTACTAATTAAGGCTACTTTCACACATCCGGTTTGAGCCCTGCGGCTCAATCCGGCTGTGAAAACTATGCAACGGATGCAGTGAAAACACCGCATCCTTTGCATAAGTTTTTACATGCGGCCCGTCCGGTTTTTGCCGCTTGCGGCATGCTACTGAGCATGCGCAGTGGCAAAAACCGCATGCGGCGGCTGGATGCGGTTATTGCCGCATCGCGCCGCATCCGGCCGCCATAGGCATGCATTGAAAAATGCGCCGCAGCGGCCGGATGCGGCGCGATGCGGTGTTTTTTGCCGGAGCAAAAAACGTTGCAGGGCACGTTCGATCCGGCCGCCGCATCGGCTAAATCTGCCGCATGCGGCAAAAACCGGACCGAACGCAAGCCCCTGCGGCACAATACGGCACTAATGTAAGTCTACGCAAAAAAAAACGCAACCGGCGTTACAAAAGCCGGTTGCGGTTTTTCTGCAGAACGCCGTATTGTGCCGCAGAGCAAAAATCCGGATGTGTGAAAGTACCCTTAGGTGTAATGTTCTTTACTGGCCACCAGATTGTACTAGAATTCTATGCAATGTTATGCGATATTATTAATTAAGGTGTAATGTTCTTTACTGGCCACCAGATGGTACTAGCATTCTATGCAATGTTCTGCGATATTATTAATTAAGGTGAAATGTTCTTTACTGGCCACCAGATGGTACTAGAATTCTATGCAATGTTCTGCGATATTATTAATTAAGGTGTAATGTTCTTTACTGGCCACCAGATGGCACTAGAATTCTATGCAATGTTCTGCGATATTATTAATTAAGGTGTAATGTTCTTTACTGGCCACCAGATGGTACTAGAATTCTATGCAATGTTCTGCGATATTATTAATTAAGGTGTAATGTTCTTTACTGGCCACCAGATGGTACTAGAATTCTATGCAATGTTCTGCAATATTATTAATTAAGGTGTAATGTTCTTTACTGGCCACCAGATGGTACTAGAATTCTATGCAATGTTCTGCGATATTATTAATTAAGGTGTAATGTTCTTTACTGGCCACCAGATGGCACTAGAATTCTATGCAATGTTATGCGATATTATTAATTAAGGTGTAATGTTCTTTACTGATGGTACTAGAATTCTATGCAATGTTCTGTGATAATATTAATTAAGGTTTAATGTTCTTTACTGGCCACCAGATGGCACTAGAATTCTATGCAATGTTCTGCGATATTATTAATTAAGGTGTAATGTTCTTTACTGGCCACCAGATGGTACTAGAATTCTATGCAATGTTCTGCGATATTATTAATTAAGGTGTAATGTTATTTACTGGCCACCAAATGGCACTAAAATTCTATTCAATGTTCTGCGATATTAATAGTTAAGGTGTAATGTTATTTACTGGCCACCAAATGGCACTAAAATTCTATTCAATGTTCTGCGATATTAATAATTAAGGTGTAATGTTCTTTACTTGCCACCAGATGGTACTAGAATTCTGTGCAATGTTCTGCGATATTATTAATTAAGGTGTAATGTTCTTTACTGGCCACCAGATGGTACTAGAATTCTATGCAATGTTCTGTGATATTATTAATTAAGGTGTAATGTTCTTTACTGGCCACCAGATGGCACTAGAATTCTATGCAATGTTATGCGATATTATTAATTAAGGTGTAATGTTCTTTACTGGCCACCAGATGGCACTAGAATTCTATGCAATGTTCTGCGATATTATTAATTAAGGTGTAATGTTCTTTACTGGCCACCAGATGGTACTAGAATTCTATGCAATGTTCTGCGATATTATTAATTAAGGTGTAATGTTATTTACTGGCCACCAGATGGTACTAGAATTCTATTCAATGTTCTGCGATATTATTAATTAAGGTGTAATGTTCCTTACTGGCCACCAGATGGCACTAGAATTCTATGCAATGTTCTGCGATATTATTAATTAAGGTGTAATGTTATTTACTGGCCACCAAATGGCACTAAAATTCTATTCAATGTTCTGCGATATTAATAATTAAGCTGTAATGTTCTTTACTGGCCACCAGATGGTACTAGAATTCTATGCAATGTTCTGTGATATTATTAATTAAGGTGTAATGTTATTTACTGGCCACCAGATGGTACTAGAATTCTATAAAATGTTATGCGATAATATTAATTAAGGTGTAATGTTCTTTACTGGCCACCAGATGGCACTAGAATTCTATGCAATGTTCTGCGATATTATTAATTAAGGTGTAATGTTCTTTACTGGCCACCAAATGGCACTAGAATTCTATGCAATGTTCTGCGATATTATTAATTAAGGTGTAATGTTATTTACTGGCCACCAGATGGCACTAGAATTCTATGCAATGTTCTGCGCTATTATTAATTAAGGTGTAATGTTATTTACTGGCCACCAGATGGTACTAGAATTCTATGCAATGTTATGCGATATTATTAATTAAGGTGTAATGTTCTTTACTGGCCACCAGATGGCACTAGAATTCTATGCAATGTTCTGCGATATTATTAATTAAGGTGTAATGTTCTTTACTGGCCACCAGATGGCACTAGAATTCTATGCAATGTTCTGCGCTATTATTAATTAAGGTGTAATGTTATTTACTGGCCACCAGATGGTACTAGAATTCTATGCAATGTTATGCGATATTATTAATTAAGGTGTAATGTTCTTTACTGGCCACCAGATGGCACTAGAATTCTATGCAATGTTCTGCGATATTATTAATTAAGGTGTAATGTTCTTTACTGGCCACCAGATGGTACTAGAATTCTATTCAATGTTCTGCGATATTATTAATTAAGGTGTAATGTTCTTTACTTGCCACCAGATGGTACTAGAATTCTATGCAATGTTCTGCGATATTATTAATTAAGGTGTAATGTTCTTTACTGGCCACCAGATGGCACTAAAATTCTATTCAATGTTCTGCGATATTAATAATTAAGGTGTAATGTTCTTTACTTGCCACCAGATGGTACTAGAATTCTATGCAATGTTCTGCGATATTATTAATTAAGGTGTAATGTTCTTTACTGACCACCAGATGGTACTAGAATTCTATGCAATGTTCTGTGATATTATTAATTAAGGTGTAATGTTCTTTACTGACCACCAGATGGTACTAGAATTCTATGCAATGTTCTGTGATATTACTAATTAAGGCTACTTTCACACATCCGGTTTGAGCCCTGCGGCTCAATCCGGCTGTGAAAACTATGCAACGGATGCGGTGAAAACACCGCATCCTTTGCATAAGTTTTTACATGCGGCCCGTCCGGTTTTTGCCGCTTGCGGCATGCTACTGAGCATGCGCAGTGGCAAAAACCGCATGCGGCGGCTGGATGCGGTTATTGCCACATCGCGCCGCATCCGGCCGCCATAGGCATGCATTGAAAAATGCGCCGCAGCGGCCGGATGCGGCGCGATGCGGTGTTTTTTGCCGGAGCAAAAAACGTTGCAGGGCACGTTCGATCCGGCCGCCGCATCGGCTAAATCTGCCGCATGCGGCAAAAACCGGACCGAACGCAAGCCCCTGCGGCACAATACGGCACTAATGTAAGTCTACGCAAAAAAAACCGCAACCGGCGTTACAAAAGCCGGTTGCGGTTTTTCTGCAGAACGCCGTATTGTGCCGCAGAGCAAAAATCCGGATGTGTGAAAGTACCCTTAGGTGTAATGTTCTTTACTGGCCACCAGATGGTACTAGAATTCTATGCAATGTTATGCGATATTATTAATTAAGGTGTAATGTTCTTTACTGGCCCGCAGATGGCACTAGAATTCTATGCAATGTTCTGCGATATTATTAATTAAGGTGTAATGTTCTTTACTGGCCACCAGATGGTACTAGCATTCTATGCAATGTTCTGCGATATTATTAATTAAGGTGAAATGTTCTTTACTGGCCACCAGATGGTACTAGAATTCTATGCAATGTTCTGTGATATTATTAATTAAGGTGTAATGTTCTTTACTGACCACCAGATGGTACTAGAATTCTATGCAATGTTCTGTGATATTACTAATTAAGGTGTAATGTTCTTTACTGACCACCAGATGGTACTAGAATTCTATGCAATGTTATGCGATATTATTAATTAAGGTGTAATGTTCTTTACTGGCCACCAGATGGCACTAGAATTCTATGCAATGTTCTGCGATATTATTAATTAAGG
The DNA here is from genome assembly GCF_048569485.1 of Anomaloglossus baeobatrachus. Taxonomy (NCBI): domain Eukaryota; kingdom Metazoa; phylum Chordata; class Amphibia; order Anura; family Aromobatidae; genus Anomaloglossus; species Anomaloglossus baeobatrachus. The sequence continues at coordinate 407,011,983 of NC_134353.1, read as the reverse complement.
TGTAATGTTCTTTACTGGCCACCAGATGGTACTAGCATTCTATGCAATGTTCTGCGATATTATTAATTAAGGTGAAATGTTCTTTACTGGCCACCAGATGGTACTAGAATTCTATGCAATGTTCTGCGATATTATTAATTAAGGTGTAATGTTCTTTACTGGCCACCAGATGGCACTAGAATTCTATGCAATGTTCTGCGATATTATTAATTAAGGTGTAATGTTCTTTACTGGCCACCAGATGGTACTAGAATTCTATGCAATGTTCTGCGATATTATTAATTAAGGTGTAATGTTCTTTACTGGCCACCAGATGGTACTAGAATTCAATGCAATGTTCTGCAATATTATTAATTAAGGTGTAATGTTCTTTACTGGCCACCAGATGGTACTAGAATTCTATGCAATGTTCTGCGATATTATTAATTAAGGTGTAATGTTCTTTACTGGCCACCAGATGGTACTAGAATTCTATGCAATGTTCTGCGATATTATTAATTAAGGTGTAATGTTCTTTACTGGCCACCAGATGGTACTAGAATTCTATTCAATGTTCTGCGATATTATTAATTAAGGTGTAATGTTCTTTACTGGCCACCAGATGGTACTAGCATTCTATGCAATGTTCTGCGATATTATTAATTAAGGTGAAATGTTCTTTACTGGCCACCAGATGGTACTAGAATTCTATGCAATGTTCTGCAATATTATTAATTAAGGTGTAATGTTCTTTACTGGCCACCAGATGGTACTAGAATTCTATGCAATGTTCTGCGATATTATTAATTAAGGTGTAATGTTCTTTACTGGCCACCAGATGGCACTAGAATTCTATGCAATGTTATGCGATATTATTAATTAAGGTGTAATGTTCTTTACTGATGGTACTAGAATTCTATGCAATGTTCTGTGATAATATTAATTAAGGTTTAATGTTCTTTACTGGCCACCAGATGGCACTAGAATTCTATGCAATGTTCTGCGATATTATTAATTAAGGTGTAATGTTCTTTACTGGCCACCAGATGGTACTAGAATTCTATGCAATGTTCTGCGATATTATTAATTAAGGTGTAATGTTATTTACTGGCCACCAAATGGCACTAAAATTCTATTCAATGTTCTGCGATATTAATAATTAAGGTGTAATGTTATTTACTGGCCACCAAATGGCACTAAAATTCTATTCAATGTTCTGCGATATTAATAATTAAGGTGTAATGTTCTTTACTTGCCACCAGATGGTACTAGAATTCTGTGCAATGTTCTGCGATATTATTAATTAAGGTGTAATGTTCTTTACTGGCCACCAGATGGTACTAGAATTCTATGCAATGTTCTGTGATATTATTAATTAAGGTGTAATGTTCTTTACTGGCCACCAGATGGCACTAGAATTCTATGCAATGTTATGCGATATTATTAATTAAGGTGTAATGTTCTTTACTGGCCACCAGATGGCACTAGAATTCTATGCAATGTTCTGCGATATTATTAATTAAGGTGTAATGTTCTTTACTGGCCACCAGATGGTACTAGAATTCTATGCAATGTTCTGCGATATTATTAATTAAGGTGTAATGTTATTTACTGGCCACCAGATGGTACTAGAATTCTATTCAATGTTCTGCGATATTATTAATTAAGGTGTAATGTTCTTTACTTGCCACCAGATGGCACTAGAATTCTATGCAATGTTCTGTGATATTATTAATTAAGGTGTAATGTTCTTTACTGGCCACCAGATGGCACTAGAATTCTATGCAATGTTCTGTGATATTATTAATTAAGGTGTAATGTTCTTTACTGGCCACCAGATGGTACTAGAATTCTATGCAATGTTCTGCGATATTATTAATTAAGGTGTAATGTTCTTTACTGGCCACCAGATGACACTAGAATTCTATGCAATGTTCTGTGATATTATTAAGTAAGGTGTAATGTTATTTACTGGCCACCAGATGGTACTAGAATTCTATGCAATGTTCTGCGATATTATTAATTAAGGTGTAATGTTCTTTACTGGCCACCAGATGGCACTAAAATTCTATGCAATGTTCTCCGATATTATTAATTAAGGTGTAATGTTCTTTACTTGCCACCAGATGGTACTAGCATTCTATGCAATGTTCTGCGATATTATTAATTAAGGTGAAATGTTCTTTACTGGCCACCAGATGGTACTAGAATTCTATGCAATGTTCTGCGATATTATTAATTAAGGTGTAATGTTCTTTACTGGCCACCAGATGGTACTAGAATTCTATGCAATGTTCTGCGATATTATTAATTAAGGTGTAATGTTATTTACTGGCCACCAGATTGCACTAGAATTCTATGCAATGTTCTGCGATATTATTAATTAAGTTGTAATGTTATTTACTGGCCACCAGATGGTACTAGAATTCTATGTAATGTTCTGCGATATTAATAATATAGGTGTAATGTTCTTTACTGGCCACCAGATGGCACTAGAATTCTATGCAATGTTCTGCGATATTATTAATTAAGGTGTAATGTTATTTACTGGCCACCAGATTGCACTACAATTCTATGCAATGTTCTGCGATATTATTAATTAAGGTGTAATGTTCTTTACTGGCCACCAGATGGCACTAGAATTCTATGCAATGTTCTGTGATATTATTAATTAAGGTGTAATGTTATTTACTGGCCACCAGATGGTACTAGCATTCTATGCCATGTTCTGCGATATTATTATTTAAGGTGTAATGTTCTTTACTGGCCACCAGATGGTACTAGAATTCTATGCAATGTTCTGCGATATTATTAATTAAGGTTTAATGTTCTTTACTTGCCACCAGATGGTACTAGCATTCTATGCAATGTTCTGCGATATTATTAATTAAGGTGAAATGTTCTTTACTGGCCACCAGATGGTACTAGAATTCTATGTAATGTTCTGCGATATTAATAATATAGGTGTAATGTTCTTTACTGGCCACCAGATGGCACTAGAATTCTATGCAATGTTCTGCGATATTATTAATTAAGGTGTAATGTTATTTACTGGCCACCAAATGGCACTAAAATTCTATTCAATGTTCTGCGATATTAATAATTAAGGTGTAATGTTCTTTACTTGCCACCAGATGGCACTAGAATTCTGTGCAATGTACTGCGATATTATTAGTTAAGGTGTAATGTTCTTTACTGGCCACCAGATGGCACTAGAATTCTATGCAATGTTCTGCGATATTATTAATTAAGGTGTAATGTTCTTTACTGGCCACCAGATGGCACTAGAATTCTATGCAATGTTCTGCGGTATTATTAATTAAGGTGTAATGTTATTTACTAGCCACCAAATGGCACTAAAATTCTATTCAATGTTCTGCGATATTAATAATTAAGGTGTAATGTTCTTTACTTGCCACCAGATGGCACTAGAATTCTGTGCAATGTACTGCGATATTATTAATTAAGGTGTAATGTTCTTTACTGGCCACCAGATGGCACTAGAATTCTATGCAATGTTCTGCGATATTATTAATTAAGGTGTAATGTTCTTTACTGGCCACCAGATGGTACTAGAATTCTATTCAATGTTCTGCGATATTATTAATTAAGGTGTAATGTTCTTTACTTGCCACCAGATGGTACTAGAATTCTGTGCAATGTTCTGCGATAGTATTAATTAAGGTGTAATGTTCTTTACTGGCCACCAGATGGTACTAGAATTCTATGCAATGTTCTGCGATAGTATTAATTAAGGTGTAATGTTCTTTACTGGCCACCAGATGGCACTAGAATTCTATGCAATGTTATGCGATATTATTAATTAAGGTGTAATGTTCTTTACTGGCCACCAGATGGCACTAGAATTCTATGCAATGTTCTGCGATATTATTAATTAAGGTGTAATGTTCTTTACTGGCCACCAGATGGTACTAGAATTCTATTCAATGTTCTGCGATATTATTAATTAAGGTGTAATGTTCTTTACTTGCCACCAGATGGCACTAGAATTCTATGCAATGTTCTGTGATATTATTAATTAAGGTGTAATGTTCTTTACTTGCCACCAGAGGGCACTAGAATTCTATGCAATGTTCTGCGATATTATTAATTAAGGTGTAATGTTATTTACTGGCCACCAGATGGTACTAGAATTCTATGCAATGCTCTGCGATATTAATAATTTAGGTGTAATGTTCTTTACTGGCCACCAGATGGTACTAGAATTCTATGCAATGTTCTGCGATATTATTAATTAAGGTGTAATGTTCTTTACTGGCCACCAGATGGTACTAGCATTCTATGCAATGTTCTGCGATATTAATAATTTAGGTGTAATGTTCTTTACTGGCCACCAGATGGCACTAGAATTCTATGCAATGTTCTGCGATATTATTAATTAAGGTGTAATGTTCTTTACTGGCCACCAGATGGTACTAGCATTCTATGCAATGTTCTGCGATATTATTAATTAAGGTGTAATGTTCTTTACTGGCCACCAGATGGCACTAGAATTCTATGCAATGTTCTGCGATATTATTAATTAAGGTGTAATGTTCTTTACTGGCCACCAGATGGCACTAGAATTCTATGCAATGTTCTGCGATATTATTAATTAAGGTGTAATGTTCCTTACTGGCCACCAGATGGTACTAGAATTCTATGCAATGTTCTGCGATATTATTAATTAAGGTGTAATGTTCCTTACTGGCCACCAGATGGTACTAGCATTCTATGCAATGTTCTGCGATATTATTAATTAAGGTGTAATGTTCTTTACTGGCCACCAGATGGCACTAGAATTCTATGCAATGTTCTGCGATATTATTAATTAAGGTGTAATGTTCTTTACTGGCCACCAGATGGCACTAGAATTCTATGCAATGTTCTGCGATATTATTAATTAAGGTGTAATGTTCCTTACTGGCCACCAGATGGCACTAGAATTCTATGCAATGTTCTGCGATATTATTAATTAAGGTGTAATGTTCTTTACTGGCCACCAGATGGTACTAGAATTCTATGCAATGTTCTGCGATATTATTAATTAAGGTGTAATGTTCTTTACTGGCCACCAGATGGCACTAGAATTCTATGCAATGTTCTGCGATATTATTAATTAAGGTGTAATGTTCTTTACTGGCCACCAGATGGTACTAGAATTCTATGCAATGTTCTGCGATATTATTAATTAAGGTGTAATGTTCTCTACTGGCCACCAGATGGTACTAGCATTCTATGCAATGTTCTGCGATATTATTAATTAAGGTGTAATGTTCTTTACTGGCCACCAGAGGGCACTAGAATTCTATGCAATGTTCTGCGATATTATTAATTAAGGTGTAATGTTCTTTACTGGCCACCAGATGGCACTAGAATTCTATGCAATGTTCTGCGATATTATTAATTAAGGTGTAATGTTCTTTACTGGCCACCAGATGGTACTAGAATTCTATGCAATGTTCTGCGATATTATTAATTAAGGTGTAATGTTCTTTACTGGCCACCAGATGGTACTAGAATTCTATGCAATGTTCTGCGATATTATTAATTAAGGTGTAATGTTCTTTACTGGCCACCAGATGGTACTAGAATTCTATGCAATGTTCTGCGATATTATTAATTAAGGTGTAATGTTCTCTACTGGCCACCAGATGGTACTAGCATTCTATGCAATGTTCTGCGATATTATTAATTAAGGTGTAATGTTCTTTACTGGCCACCAGAGGGCACTAGAATTCTATGCAATGTTCTGCGATATTATTAATTAAGGTGTAATGTTCTTTACTGGCCACCAGATGGCACTAGAATTCTATGCAATGTTCTGCGATATTATTAATTAAGGTGTAATGTTCTTTACTGGCCACCAGATGGTACTAGAATTCTATGCAATGTTCTGCGATATTATTAATTAAGGTGTAATGTTCTTTACTGGCCACCAGATGGTACTAGAATTCTATGCAATGTTCTGCGATATTATTAATTAAGGTGTAATGTTCTTTACTGGCCACCAGATGGTACTAGAATTCTATGCAATGTTCTGTGATATTATTAATTACTAGAAGGTGGCCTGATTCTAACGCATCGGGTGTTCTAGAATTTATTGCGTAGTTGATGTATGATTTTTGTTATATCTATAGATGTTGTTGTGTGCAGTTACCAAGTGTTTGTGTAGGGCGCTGTATATGTTCTGGGTGTTGTCTGGGTGTGTGGGGGGGGGGGTTAGAGTGGTGTTGTTTGTGGAGCGTTGTGTGTCTGCAGAGTTGTGTGTGTGTGGTGCGTGGTTTGAGTGGGTATTTTGGGGGAGGTATGTTTTGTGCAGTGTGTGTGTGTTGTAGTAATAGTCCTGGGGAGAGAGGAGTATAATGGGAGGAGTAGTCCTGGGGAGAGAGGAGTATAATGGGAGGAGTAGTCCTGGGGAGAGAGGAGTATAATAGGAGGGGTAGTTGTGGGAAGAGGAGTATAATAGGAGTAGTCCTGGAGGTAAGGAGTATAATAGGAGGAGTCGGCCTGGGGAGAGAGGAGTATAACAGGAGGAGTAGTCCTAGGGAGAGAGGAGTATAACAGGAGGAGTAGTCCTGGAGGTGAGGAGTCTAATAGGAGGAGTAGTCCTGGAGGTGAGGAGTCTAATAGGAGGAGTAGTCCTGGAGGTGAGGAGTATAATAGGAGGAGTAGGCCTGGGGAGAGAAGAGTATAATAGGATGAGTAGTCCTGGGGAGAGAGGAGTATAATAGGAGGGGTAGTTCTGGGAAGAGGAGTATAATAGGAGGAGTAGTTCTGGGGGGAGAGGAGTATAATAGGAGGAGTAGTTCTGGGGGGAGAGGAGTATAATAGGAGGAGAAGTCCTGGGGGGAGAGGAGTATAATAGGAGGAGTAGTCTTGGGGGGAGAGGAGTATAATAGGAGGAGTAGTCCTGGGGGAGAGGAGTATAATAGGAGGAGTAGTCCTGGAGGTAAGGAGTATAATAGGAGGAGTCGGCCTGGGGAGAGAGGAGTATAACAGGAGGAGTAGTCCTAGGGAGAGAGGAGTATAACAGGATGAGTAGTCCTGGGGAGAGAGGAGTATAACAGGAGGAGTAGTCCTGGAGGTGAGGAGTCTAATAGGAGGAGTAGTCCTGGAGGTGAGGAGTATAATAGGAGGAGTAGGCCTGGGGAGAGAAGAGTATAATAGTATGAGTAGTCCTGGGGAGAGAGGAGTATAATAGGATGAGTAGTCCTGGGGAGAGAGGAGTATAATAGGAGGAGTAGTCCTGGGGACAGAGGAGTATAACAGGAGGAGTAGTCCTGGGGACAGAGGAGTATATTAGGAGGAGTAGTCCTGGGGAGAGAGGAGGATAATAGGAGGAGTAGTCCTGGGGAGAGAGGAGTATAACAGGAGGAGTAGTCCTGGGCTGAGAGGAGGATAATAGGAGGAGTAGTCCTGGGGATAGAGGAGGATAATAGGAGGAGTAGTCCTGGGGGGAGAGGAGGAAAATAGGAGGAGTAGTCCTGGCGAAAGAGGAGTATAATAGGAGGAGTAGTCCTGGGGAGAGAGGAGGATAATAGGAGGAGTAGTTCTGGGGGGAGAGGAGGATAATAGAAAGAGTAGTCCTGGGGGGAGAGGAGTATAATAGGAGGAGTAGTCCTGGGGAGAGAGGAGTATAACAGGAGGAGTAGTCCTGGAGGTGAGGAGTATAATAGGAGGAGTAGTCCTGGGGAGAGAGGAGTATAACAGGAGGAGTAGTACTGGGGAGAGAGGAGTATAATAGGACGAGTAGTCCTGGGGAGAGAGGAGTATAATAGGAGGGGTAGTCCTGGGGAGAGAGGAGTATAATAGGAGGAGTAGTCTTGGGGAGAGAGGAGGATAATAGGAGGGGTAGTCCTGGGGAGAGAGGAGTATAATAGGAGGAGTAGTCCTGGGGGAGAGGAGTATAATAGGAGAAGTAGTCCTGGGGAGAATGGAGTATAATAGGAGGAGTAGTCCTGGGGAGAATAGAGTATAATAGGACGAGTAGTCCCAGGGAGAGAGGAGGATAATAGGAGGAGTAGTCCTGGGGGGAGAGGAGTATAATAGGAGGAGGAGTCCTGGGGAGAGAGGAGGATAAGAGGAGGAGTAGTCCTGGGCCGAGAGGAGGATAATAGGAGGAGTAGTCCTGGGGGTAGAATAGTATAATAGGAGTAGTCCTGGGGAGAGAGGAGTATAATAGGGGGAGTAGTCCTGGGGAGAGAGGAGTATAATAGGGGGAGTAGTCCTGGGGAGAGAGGAGTATAATAGGAGTAGTAGTCCTGGGGAGAGAGGAGTATAATAGGAGGAGTAGTCTTGGGTAGAATGGAGTATAAAAGGAGGAGTAGTCCTGGGGGGAGAGGAGGATAATAGGAGGAGAAGTTCGGGGGGGAGAGGAGTATAATAGAGGGAGTAGTCCTGGGGAGAGAGGAGTATAATAGGAGGAGTAGTCATGGGGAGAGAGAAGTATAATAGGAGGAGTAGTCCTGGGGAGAGAGGAGTATAATAGGAGCCGTAGTCCTGGGGGGAGAGGAGGATAATAGGAGGAGTAGTCCTGGGAAGAGAGGAGGATAATAGGAGTAGTCCTGGGGGGGGGGAGAGGATAATAGGAGGAGATGTCCTGGGGGAGAGAGCAGTATAATAGGAGTAGTAGTCCTGGGGGAAGAGGAGTCTAATAGGAGGAGTAGTCCTAGGGGGAGAGGAGGATAATAGGATTCGTATTCCTGGGGAGAGAGGAGGATAATAGGAGGAGTAGTCCTGGAGGTGAGGAGTATAATAGGAGGAGTAGTCCGGGAGGTGAGGAGTATAATAGGAGTAGTCCAAGGGAGAAAGGAGGATAATAGGAGGAGTAGTCCTGGGGGGAGAGGAGTATAATAGGAGGAGTAGTCCTGGGGAGAGAGGAGTATAATAGGAGGAGTAGTCCTGGGGATAGAGGAGGATAATAGGAGTAGAAGTCCTGGGGAGAGAGGAGTATAATAGGAGGAGTAGTCCTGGGGATAGAGGAGGATAATAGGAGGAGTAGTCCTGGTAGGGAGATGAGGATAATAGGAGGAGTAGTCCTGGGGAGAGAGGAGTATAATAGGAGGAGTAGTCCTGGGGAGAGAGGAGGATAATAGGAGTAGAAGTCCTGGGGAGAGAGGAGTATAATAGGAGGAGTAGTCCTGGGGATAGAGGAGGATAATAGGAGGAGTAGTCCTGGAGGAGAGGAGGAAAATAGGAGGAGTAGTCCTGGCGAAAGAGGAGTATAATAGGAGGAGTAGTCCTGGGGAGAGAAGAGGATAATAGGAGGAGTAGTTCTGGGGGGAGAGGAGGATAATAGGAAGAGTAATCCTGGAGGTGAGGAGTATAATAGGAGGAGTAGTCCTGGGGAGAGAGGAGTATAACAGGAGGAGTAGTACTGGGGAGAGAGGAGTATAATAGGAGGGGTAGTCCTGGGGAGAGAGGAGTATAATAGGAGGAGTAGTCTTGGGGAGAGAGGAGGATAATAGGAGGAGTAGTCCTGGTGGGAGAGGAGGATAAAAGGAGGAGTAGTCCTGGGGGAGAGGAGTATAATAGGAGAAGTAGTCCTGAGGAGAATGGAGTATAATAGGAGGAGTAGTCCTGGGGAGAATAGAGTATAATAGGACGAGTAGTCCCAGGGAGAGAGGAGGATAATAGGAGGAGTAGTCCTGGGGGGAGAGGAGTATAATAGGAGGAGGAGTCCTGGGGAGAGAGGAGGATAAGAGGAGGAGTAGTCCTGGGCCGAGAGGAGGATAATAGGAGGAGTAGTCCTGGGGGTAGAATAGTATAATAGGAGTAGTCCTGGGGAGAGAGGAGTATAATAGGGGGAGTAGTCCTGGGGAGAGAGGAGTATAATAGGAGGAGTAGTCTTGGGGAGAATGGAGTATAATAGGAGGAGTAGTCCTGGGGAGGGAGGATGATAATAGGAGTAGTCCTGGGGGGAGAGGAGGATAATAGGAGGAGAAGTTCGGGGGGGAGAGGAGTATAATAGAGGGAGTAGTCCTGGGGAGAGAGGAGTATAATAGGAGGAGTAGTCATGGGGAGAGAGGAGTATAATAGGAGGAGTAGTCCTGGGGAGAGAGGAGTATAATAGGAGCAGTAGTCCTGGGGGGAGAGGAGGATAATAGGAGGAGTAGTCCTGGGAAGAGAGGAGGATAATAGGAGTAGTCCTTGGGGGGGGAGGATAATAGGAGGAGATGTCCTGGGGGAGAGAGCAGTATAATAGGAGTAGTAGTCCTGGGGGGAGAGGAGTCTAATAGGAGGAGTAGTCCTAGGGGGAGAGGAGGATAATAGGATTCGTATTCCTGGAGAGAGAGGAGTATAATGGGATTCGTAGTCCTGGGGAGAGAGGAGTATAATAGGAGGAGTAGTCCTGGAGGTGAGGAGTATAATAGGAGGAGTAGTCCTGGAGGTGAGGAGTATAATAGGAGTAGTCCAAGGGAGAAAGGAGGATAATAGGAGGAGTAGTCCTGGGAGGGAGATGAGGATAATAGGAGGAGTAGTCCTGGGGAGAGAGGAGTATAATAGGAGGAGGAGTCCTGGGGAGAGAGTAGGATAAGAGGAGGAGTAGTCTTGGGCCGAGAGGATTATAAGAGGAGGAGTAGTCCTGGGGGGAGAGGAGTATAATAGAAGGAGTAGTCCTGGGGAGAGAGGAGTATATTAGGAGGAGTAGTCCTGGGGAGAATGGAGTATAATAGGAGGAATAGTCCTGGGGAGAGAGGAGTATAATAGGAGGAGTAGTGCTGGGGGGAGAGGAGTATAATAGGAGGAGTAGTCCCAGGGAGAGAGGAGTATAATAGGAGGAGTAGTCCTGGGGAGAGAGGAGTATAATAGGAGGAGTAGTCCTGGGGAGAGAGGAGTATAATAGGAGGAGTATTCCTGGGGGGAGAGGACTATAATAGAAGGAGGAGTCCTGGGGAGAGAGGAGTATAATAGGAGGAGTAGTCCTGGGGAGAGAGGAGGATAATAGGAGTAGCCCTGGGGGGAGAGGAGGATGATAGGAGGAGAAGTCCTGGGGGGAGAGGAGTATAATAGAAGGAGAAGTCCTGGGGAGGGAGGAGTATAATAGGAGGAGTAGTCCTGGGGGGGAGATGAGGATAATAGGAGGAGTAGTCCTGGGGAGAGAGGAGTATAATAGGAGAAGTAGTCCTGGGGGGTGAGGAGTATAATAGGAAGAGTAGTCCTGGGGAGAGAGGAGGATAAAAGGAGGAGTAGTCCTGGGCAGAGAGGAGGATAATAGGAGGAGTAGTCCTGGGGGGAGAGGATTATCATAGGAGGAGGAGTCCTGGGGAGAGAGGAGGATAAGAGGAGGAGTAGTCTTTGGCCGACAGGAGGATAATAGGAGGAGTAGTCCTGGGGGAGAGGTGTATAATAGGAGTAGTCCTGGGGAGAGAGGAGTATAAGAGGAGGAGTAGTCTTGGGGGGAGAGAAGTATAATAGAAGGAGTAGTCCTGGGGAGGGAGGATGATAATAGGAGTAGTCCTGGGGGGAGAGGAGGATAATAGGAGGAGAAGTTCGGGGGGGAGAGGAGTATAATAGAGGGAGTAGTCCTGGGGAGAGAGGAGTATAATAGGAGGAGTAGTCATGGGGAGAGAGGAGTATAATAGGAGGAGTAGTCCTGGGGAGAGAGGAGTATAATAGGAGCAGTAGTCCTGGGGGGAGAGGAGGATAATAGGAGGAGTAGTCCTGGGAAGAGAGGAGGATAATAGGAGTAGTCCTTGGGGGGGGGAGGATAATAGGAGGAGATGTCCTGGGGGAGAGAGCAGTATAATAGGAGTAGTAGTCCTGGGGGGAGAGGAGTCTAATAGGAGGAGTAGTCCTAGGGGGAGAGGAGGATAATAGGATTCGTATTCCTGGAGAGAGAGGAGTATAATGGGATTCGTAGTCCTGGGGAGAGAGGAGTATAATAGGAGGAGTAGTCCTGGAGGTGAGGAGTATAATAGGAGGAGTAGTCCTGGAGGTGAGGAGTATAATAGGAGGAGTAGTCCAAGGGAGAAAGGAGGATAATAGGAGGAGTAGTCCTGGGAGGGAGATGAGGATAATAGGAGGAGTAGTCCTGGGGAGAGAGGAGTATAATAGGAGGAGGAGTCCTGGGGAGAGAGTAGGATAAGAGGAGGAGTAGTCTTGGGCCGAGAGGATTATAAGAGGAGGAGTAGTCCTGGGGGGAGAGGAGTATAATAGAAGGAGTAGTCCTGGGGAGAGAGGAGTATAATAGGAGGAATAGTCCTGGGGAGAGAGGAGTATAATAGGAGGAGGAGTTCTGGGGGGAGGAGTATAATAGGAGGAGTAGTGCTGGGGGGAGAGGAGTATAATAGGAGGAGTAGTCCCAGGGAGAGAGGAGTATAATAGGAGGAGTAGTCCTGGGGAGAGAGGAGTATAATAGGAGGAGTATTCCTGGGGGGAGAGGACTATAATAGAAGGAGGAGTCCTGGGGAGAGAGGAGTATAATAGGAGGAGTAGTCCTGGGGAGAGAGGAGGATAATAGGAGTAGTCCTGGGGGGAGAGGAGGATGATAGGAGGAGAAGTCCTGGGGGGAGAGGAGTATAATAGAAGGAGAAGTCCTGGGGAGAGAGGAGTATAATAGGAGGAGTAGTCCTGGGGGGGAGATGAGGATAATAGGAGGAGTAGTCCTGGGGAGAGAGGAGTATAATAGGAGAAGTAGTCCTGGGGGGAGAGGGGTATAATAGGAAGAGTAGTCCTGGGGAGAGAGGAGGATAAAAGGAGGAGTAGTCCTGGGCAGAGAGAGTTGGATAATAGGAGGAGTAGTCCTGGGGGGAGAGGATTATCATAGGAGGAGGAGTCCTGGGGAGAGAGGAGGATAAGAGGAGGAGTAGTCTTGGGCCGAGAGGAGGATAATAGGAGGAGTAGTCCTGGGGGAGAGGTGTATAATAGGAGTAGTCCTGGGGAGAGAGGAGTATAAGAGGAGGAGTAGTCTTGGGGGGAGAGGAGTATAATAGAAGGAGTAGTCCTGGGGAGAGAGGAGTATAATAGGAGGAGTAGTCCTGGGGAGAATAGAGTACAAGACAACCCACTGTATGCACTGTATGCACTGTTGTGCATGTTGTACAGGTGTAGACCTGCAGTTGTACAATAGATGGAGGGTGGCTGGTGTACGTTGTCCGACCTGCCGTAGGGTGTGGACTGGATAAACCACTTCCTCAGCTATTGGTGTTTCTTGGGAGTAGCATTCCTCAGGTCTCGTTGGTTCATCTCGGCATATGTTGACTGGTTGGACTGTCAGATGGGCTCCAAGCATGCGGCCTCTTTGTTTTGGTGCAGCTTCTGCTGGGTAGCGGGACCATCCTTCTCGACCGGCTAGTGCTAGCAGTACGGCAGCTGGAATCCCATAAACAAATTCCATAACCCAAGCCCTCTCTTCTCTTGAGGATCTAGGCCTCAATGCATCCAACAACGCTGTGGCTTGGGCCATTTTGGACAAAGTTGATTTCCGATTGTCACTAGATCCATGATGTGGCACATAGTTTAAATCCTCTGGGTCAATATCGACGGGATCCTCATCGTCCTCTGCATCATTCTGGGCATCCCAACAGACTAATTTCTGGATCAAGACTGACCAAGTCTCAGCGTTCCAGTAGATAATCTTTCGCCTCTGGCACAGATCCTGTAGCATCCATTTACTGCAGCGGTCGTAACTCCTCTCTTGTCCTTGTCCCATGGCTGAGCTGGTGGGGTTGGACATGGCAGCGTCCGAAACCTGAATGCCTCCCCTATGGCCTGCTGGGTATGCTTATGTGCCTCCCTGGTTGTTGAGCCCTGGACGGTGTCCGAAAACACCAGTCCGCTGCAGCTCCCCTGGGTAAACCAGGCTGAGTAGTATCCCACCGCTGCCACCAATTGTGGAGACACGGGGCTCAGTGGGTGCTCTCGTCCACTAAAACCCGCCGCCTTTAGAAAGACAGCGTGGCTCAGGGCTCATCCCAACTGAATGCCGGCCTCCTTAACCATGGGCGTAACACGGGTGAGGGAACCACAATAATTAGACTTTATTGGATCCCCAAACAATTAACGGCACATAACACATAACCAGCAAAACACACAAATGTAACAGGCAACAGAGTCTCACTCTTCCGCTGGCTCACCAGGGATTTAGAATGTCCGTGCCTTACAGGTTCCAAGCTGTCTGAGGTCTGCAAAGTCTGTAACAGGTAACTGAACTGTCCCAACCTGAGTGTCCTCCTTAGGTAGTCCTGGTTTGATGTTAAAATCCTGGCAGCCGGAGTCAAAATGCCTAGGCTGTGGATATGGTCTCCAACCGGAACCGGAGCCCCTAGATTGAAGCCATAAGATATCCTGATCCTCTAATCAGCTCCAAAGAGCTTAGACTGGATCCATCAGCATCCATCAACCTTCATCAACCCTGGTGGCTTAAAGAAGTCCCTTTTTTAGCCATAACCTTCCCTTAGGATACACTGCGTCCTCATCGATTGGTTGGACAAGATTGCTTCTCCCATTGGATGAATTTCAAGCTGCATGGATAATGTTCATTTAAATGATGTGCATAGAAAGACTCAAGGTGTACATGTAATCTGGGAGTCACCGACTAGACAATGGCTACTAAGGTAATCACATTAGCAATACCAAACTACAATACAATGGTTACTGGAAAAGTGTGGAGAACAATACGTCTGGCTTTCAATGGCTAACACAATTACATGGAATCAACAAGAGTCTTGTAAAAACAATGAGGGACTTCTCCCCCATCTATAGACAATCTATCATGCTGTCTGGCTGAATTTTAAGAAACTTTAACCCAAGAGAGTCCATGTCGTAACAGTAGGCTCTTTTCTTGGGCTGCGAGAGGTTGTGGGTTTAACTCTGAGGCAAGGCCCATAGACTTTGTATGGCTGCATGTAATTGCCTAGTCCAATGGACTGCGTTGCCTATGAGTTTCCATTGGATTGATAGGCCAGGTACTGTCTTTTGCTTTCATTTGTCCATGTTGTGTGCGCAGTCACTAGGATTATGTGAGTTAATGTAGAGTCTGTTTCACACTTCTCTGTGTTGCTGTAGTGGTAGGCTTTTTTATTGGGCTGCGAGAGGTTGTGAGTTCTATTCTGAGGCAAGGACCATGGACTTTGTATGGCTGCATGTAATTGCCTAGTCCAATGGACTGTGCTGCCTATGAGTTTCCATTGGATTGATAGGCCAGGTATTGACTTTTGCTTTTGTTTGGCCATGTTGTGTGCGCAGTCACTAGGATTATGTGAATTATTGTAGAATCAGTTTCCCACTTCTCTGGGTTGGTGTAGTGATAGGCTCTTTGCTTGGGCTATGAGAGGTTGTGGGTGCGACTCTGAGGCAAGAGCCATAAACTTTGTATGGCTGCATGTAATTGCCTAGTCAAATGGACTTTGTTACCTATGAGTTTCTATTGGATTGATAGGCCAGGTACTGTCTTTTGCTTTTGTTTGCCCATGTTGTATGCGCAGTCACTCGGATTATGTGAATTAATGTACAGGCAGTTTCCTATTTCTCTGTGTTGGTGTAGTGGTAGGCTCTTTGCTTGGGCTACGAGAGGTTGTGCGTTCGACTCTGAGGCAAGGCTAATGGACTTCGTATGGATGCATGTAATTGCGTAGTCCACTGGACTGTGTTGCCTATGAGTTTCCATTGCATTCATAGGCAAGGTACTGTCTTTTGCTTTTTTTTGGCCATATTGTGTGCGCAGTCACTAGGATTATGTTAATTAATGTAAAATCAGTTTCAAACTTCTCTGTGTTGGTGTACTGGTAGGCTCTTTGCTTGGGCAGCAAGAGGTTGTGGGTTTGACTCTGAGGCAAGGCCCATGGACTTTGTATGGCTGCATGTAATTGCTTAGTCTAATGGACTGTGTTGCCTATGAGTTTCCATTGGATTGATTGGCCAGGTACAGTCTTTTGCTTTTGTGTGGCCATGTTGTGTGCGCAGTCACTAGGATTATGTGAATTATTGTAGAATCAGTTTCCCACTTCTCAGTGTTTGAGTAGTGGTGGGCTCTTTGCTTGGGCTGCGAGAGGTTGTGGGTTTGACTCTGAGGCAAGGCCCATGGACTTTGTATGGCAGCATGTAATTGCTTAGTCCAATGGACTTTGTTGCCTATGAGTTTCCATTGGATTGATAGGCCAGGTACTGTCTTCTGCTTTTGTTTGGCCATGTTGTGTGCGCTGTCACTAGGATTATGTGAATTAATGTAGACTCAGCTACCCACTCCTTTGTGTTGGTGTAGTGGTAGGCTCTTTGCTTGTGCTGCAAGAGGTTGTGGGTTAGGCTCTGAAGCAAGGCCCATGGACTTTGTATGGCTGCATGTAATTGCCAAGTCTAATGGACTGTATTATCTATGAGTTTCCATTGGATTGATAGGCCAGGTACTGTCTTCTGCTTTTGTTTGGCCATGTTGTGTGTGCAGTCACTAGGATTATGTGAATTAATGTAGAATCAGTTTCCTACTTCTCTTTGTTGGTGTAGTGGTAGGCTATTTGCTTGGGCTGAGAGAGGTTGTGGGTTTGACTCTGAGGCAAGTCCTATGGACTTTGTTAGGCTGCATGTAATTGCCGAGTCTAATGGACTGTGTTGCCTATGAGTTTCCATTGGATTGATAGGCTACAGGTACTATAGACAGGTACTGTCAATTGCTTTAGTTTGGCCATGTTGTGTGCGCAGTCACTAGGATTATGTGAATTAATGTAGAGTTAGTTTCCCGCTTCTCTGTGTTGGTGTAGTTGTAGGCTCTTTGCTTGAGCTGTGAAAAGTTGTGGGTTTGACTCTGAGGCAAGGCCCATGAACTTCGTATGGCTGCATGTAATTGCCTTGTCCAATGGACTGTGTTGCCTATGAGTTTCCATTGGATTGATAGGCCAGGTGCTGTCCTTTGCTTTTGTTTGGCCATGTTGTGTGCGCACTCACTAGGATTATGTGAATTAATGTAGAATCAGTTTCCCACTTCTTTGTGCTGGTGTAGTGGTAGGCTCTTTGCTTGGGCTACGAGAGGTTGTGGGTTTGTCTCTGATGCAAGGCCCTTGGACTTTGTATGGCTGCATGTAATTGCCTAGTCCAATGGACTGTGTTACCTATGCGTTTCCATTGGATTGATAGGCCAGGTACTGTATTTTGCTTTTGTTTGGCCAAGTTGTGTGCGCAGTCACTAGCATTATGTGAAATAATGTAGAGCATTCTCTGTGTTGGTGTGGTGGTAGGCTCTTTGCTTGGGTTGCGCCAGGTTGTGGGTTTGACTCTGATGCAAGGCCCATGGACTTAGTATGGATGCATGTAATTTCCTATTCCAATGGACTGTTTTGCCTATGAGTTTCCATTTGATTGGTAGGCCAGGTACTGTCTTTTGCTTTTGTTTGGCCATGTTGTGTGCGCAGTCACTAGGATTATGTGAATTAATGTAGACTCAGCTTCCCACTTCTTTGTATACTTTATTAAATTTTAAGGGGTTTACAATAACAGGGGAGGGGGTAATTGAAGTATTTAAAATGCATTCTTAAAAATATTGTTGAAATAACAAAGAAGGGGAAGAGGAAGGGAAGAAAGGGTAGGCTAAAAGTGGATGGGAATGGGTATTGGAGGGAAGTGGGAATGGAAAGAGTTAGGGAATATAAAGGGGGAGAAGAAAGGGAAGGAGGAAGACGTTGAGGTAATTCGTTAAGTTTCAAAGTCAAGCAAGATTATATAAACTCATATTCATTTAGCACAGTATATAAACACATTCGGAAATAACATATTGCATTTATATTATTTAGATAATGTCAAGGAACTAATTCAAAGCAAGGTTTGGCATGTATTTCTGGGACCAAAGAGACCATCTTATTTTATATCTTTGATAGTTTTTTTCTTTTAACGCAATATTATACTCATAGAAATTATGAGCTGAAACCCTGTCCGTAACTTCTGAAATAGATGGGATTCTTTCTTCTCTCCAGTTGGCTGCTAATAAATTCTAAATAACTAAGAAAATGTGACAGACAATGTATGTATACTTTTTGTCATATTCTTCTAACCCTATGGAAAGAATAACCAATTCTGGAGTAAGATTTATATCTTTTGTAGTCAATTACTTTAAGAGGTCTCTGACTTTCTTCCATAAGGGTTTAAGTAAAGGACATCCCCAGAAAGTGTGGATAAAGGATCCATTTTTCCCGCAACCTCTCCAACATAGTGGTGAGTTTTCAGCAGAAAACTTGCACAACTTTAGAGGGGTATAGTACCATCTGGAATACACTTTATAATATGTCTCCTGAAGAGAAGCACAGGTTGCAGTTGCATAAGTTGTTTCCAGAGCTTGTTTCCATGTACTTATAGGGAATTCCTTGTGCAAATCTTTCTCCCAATTATTTAGGTTTAGCTTTTTCTCAAATTCATAATCTTTATTTAGTAAGGAATATATATTACTGGTTTTCCAAATAATTTGGTTTAATGGATTATTCAATAAATTTATTAGGGGTTTAGGAAGCTGAAATCTAGGTTTTTTGTTTGTAAGAAAATTTTCTATACGGTACCAAATTTTTTTCTCTTTATTTGGGATGTTGAATTTACTTTGTATGTTTTTGAAGGGCAAGATTTTGTTATTTTCTATTAGGTCGAGAAAATTGTTTATGTTGTATTGTTTCCATTTTATTATGTTCCACCAAAATGGGTGTCAGAATTTGTATTGTTTCAATTGGGCAACATTTAATATCCTCCAAAGGTACATTCATCATTCATCATCATTGTTTTTAATAGGGATTTCCATGCCCATAGTTCTGCTTTACTTGTTTGAAATTTAGTTAATGTTTTTTGTGTGTTTAAAAGTTGGGCCAAAATGATATCTGATTTGGGAATGTTTCGATTATAATGTGTTTCTATATGTACCCAACTATTTTTAAATTCGGTAATTAGACTATTTTGGGTCTGTTTAATGAGACTAGTTAAATAATAAGCGTAAATGTTCGGTAAACCTAGGCCTCCATTCCTCTTATGTTTACATAAAATGTTTTGGGAAATTCTAGGTTTCTTATTTTGCCAGATGAATAGTGTAACTGAGATTGTAGTTTCTGGATTCAGTGCTTAGGAATTGTTGTTGTTAAACATTGGAATAGGTATAGAATTTTCGGCAAAATAATAGATTTATATGATATGACCTTTCCCATCCATGAAACTTCAGTCATCTTTAAATTTTTCAATTCATTTTGGATGTTGTTTAATAATGGGGTAATGTTCATAGATACAATTTTTTTGGTTGGGTTTGTAATGTATATCCCTAAATATTTCAATTTTTCAGTTTCCCACTTGAAGGCAAATTCCTTCTGAATACAATCTTTTAAATCAGGGTCTATGTTATAACCCAAAATTTGGGACTTAGAATAATTGATTTTATAATATGATACGGCTGAGAAATCATCCAGAATATTAATTGTATTTCTAAGTGACTCTAGTGGGTCGGTTATACTAAGAATTACATCGTCAGCATATAGTGTGATTTTATACTGTTTGTGAATTGTGAAAATACCTTTTATATTTTCTCTTACTCTAATTTTTTCAGCTAGGGGTTCCATCATTAAGGCAAATAATAAAGGAGAGAGTGGGCAGCCCTGTCTGGTTCCATTGCTTATAGAAAAATTACTAGAGAGGAAGTTATTGACGTAGATTTTTGCAGTGGGTTGGGAATAAATTTCTAATATTAATTTTAATATCTGACCATTAAATCCAAATTTTTTCAAGGTTGCTATCATGTAACCCCAATGGATCCTATCAAAAGCCTTCTCTGCATCCAATGAAAGGAGCAGAGAAGGCTCCTGATTTTTCTCAACCAGATCCACAAGGTTCAAAATTTTACGCGTCGCATCAGATGACTGCCTGTCTTTAATAAACCCCACCTGATTTAAGTGGATCAAATTAGGGAGAATTTTCTGAAGCCGGTTTGCAATAAGCTTAGAGATTAACTTCATATCTGTGTCAATCAAGGATATCGGCCTATAATTTGACATGTCTAGAGGATCACCTTTATTTTTTGGGATAATAGTAATATTAGCTGTAAGCATCTCTTTTGGGATATGTCCTTCTGTAGATAAGTAGTTAATTAATCTGGTCAGATATGGGGATAATATATCTCCAAATGTTTTATAATATTCATTATTTAGCCCGTCAGGACCTGGTGATTTCTCTAATTTAAGCTGTTGGATGACTAATAAAACTTCTTCTTTTGTATATAGCTTATTTAAAGATTTTAAATCATTATTTGAAATTTTGGGAAGGTCAATTTTATCTAGAAAATCCTTTATTGATTTTTCAGTGGGTTGTATTAGGTTATCGTTATCTTTCAAGTTATATAAATCGTGGTAGTATCTGGCGAAGGAATTTGCAATATCTTTAGGATGTTTACAAAGGATACTGTCTTTATTTTTAATTGCTGTTATTCTACTTTTAACTCTTTGTTGCCTAATTCTTTTCATCATTAATTTTGTGGGTCTATTATTAGAATGGTCAAAATTTGTTTTGTTTATTAACGTCACTTTGTTGTACTCTTGGGTTAGTAAAGAATTTAGTTCTATTCTCAGATTCAGAATGTGGGAGTGATTTGCATCTGATGGGTTTATTATTTGTATGTGTTCAGCTTCCCTAATTTTGTCTGAAATTTCTTTGAATTTCTTCAATTTTTGCTTTTTATCTTTACTGTAAGTTGCAGCAGTTTTTGCTATTATATAGCTTTTAAAAACAGAGCAGGAGGGTGTCATGCAGAGGTGCTGTAAATAGCTTGGCACCTGTGGGGCACAAATGGAGTACAACAGCCACTTTTTGTATGCCACTAAGTTGCAGCAGTTTTTGCTAGTATAATGGCTTAGTAACAATGAGTTTGAGTGTGCAATGCAGGCAGACGTGCTGCAAATATCTTTGCACTACTGGGACTATACAGAAGTCCAACAGCCACGTTTAGGATGCCACTAAGTTCACTCAGTGTTTGCTAGTATAATGGCTTAGTTAAAATGAGTTTGAGTGAGCAATGCAGGCAGACGTGCTGCAAATATCTTTGCACTAGTGGGACAATACAGAAGTCCAACAGCCACGTTTAGGATGCCACTAAGTTCACTCAGTGTTTGCTAGTATAATGGCTTAGTAACAATGAGTTTGAGTGTGTAAAGGGCAGGAGGGTACAGTGGCAGGGTTGTGGGTCTGGGTAGAGGAAAGGAAGCCTACCTTTCTATCCTTCCTAATGGGGAAATGCAGCGAGGAAATCCCTGACCTTAGCTACACAGACGCTGTCATCTTGTGTAGCTGTTAAACTCTATATAAACTCTGTCAACTATGGCTCTGACCCTGCCGGTATGAGCCCTTAAAAGGACTGATAGAAAGTGCTATCCCTAAGCTGTCCAGCGCTGTGTATAGAGCGTACACAGCAGTATCGGAGATAGGAGCTGCGCCAGCGATAACTGACACCAAGGACGCAGAAGGCAGATAATGGCGTGCTGGAGGAAAATGTCCGGTTTTATAATGCAGGGACATGTGACATGGACATCCTATCACACATGCCGTTGCTTCTCTGGCAAAAAGTCCACTTAGCTGTGTGTGTGTCTGGGATTGGCTGACATGCTGGCCCGCCCCACAACACGCGCGCGCTTAGGGAAGGAAGACAAGAGGAAAAAGAAAAAAAAAGGCGATCGCCATTATCCATACAGCAGTGATCTGAATGCGCTGTTCCCGCACACTATACACTGAAATTTCATAATAGTGTGAGTCACAGAGTGACTTACACTATTACAGCAGAAAGCCAGCTAGGAATTAGCGGGTCTTTTTGCTGCTAGAACTATTCTCGAACGTATCTAGAACTAACGAGCTTTAGCAAAAAGCTCGAGTTCTAGTTCAATCTAGAACAGCCCCCAAAATCACTCGAGCCGCGAACTGGAGAACCTCAAACCGCGAACCGCGCTCAACTCTACCTATGAGTTTCTATTGGATTGATAGGCCAGGTACTGTCTCTTGCTTTTGTTTGGCCATGTTGGGTGCGCAGTCACTAGGATTAAGTGTATTAATGTAGAGGTGATTTCCTATTTCTCTGTGTTGGTGTAATGGTAGGCTCTTTGCTTGGGCTGCGAGAGTTTGTGGGTTCGACTCTGTAGAAATGCCCATGGACTTTGTATGGATGCAAGTAATTGCCTAGTCCAATGGACAGTGTTGCCTATGAGTTTCCATTGGATTGATAGACCAGGTACAGTCCTTTGCTTCTGTTTGTCAATGTTGTGTGCGCAGTCACTAGTATTATGTGAATTAATGTAGACTCAGCTCCCCACTTCTTTTTGTTTGTGTAGTGGTAGGCTCTTTGCTTGTTCTGCAAGACGTTGTGGGTACGACTCTGAGGCAAGGCCCATGGACTTTGTATGGATGCTTCTGCTTTTGTTTGGCCATGTTGTGTGCGCAGTCACTAGGATTATGTGAATTAATGTAGAGTTAGTTTCCCACTTCTCTGTGTTGGTGTAGTGGTAAACTATTTGCTTAGGCTATGAGAGGTTGTGAATTCGACTCTAAGGCAAAGCCGATGGACTTTGTATGGCTGCATGTAATTGCCTAGTCCAATGGACTGTGTTGCCTAAGAGTTTTCATTGGATTGATAAACCAGGTACTGTCTTTTGCTTTTGTTTGGCCATGTTGTGTGCGCAGTCACTAGGATGATGTCAATTATTGTAGAATCAATTTCCCACTTCTCTGTGTTGGAGTAGTGGTAGGCTCCTTGTTTGGGCTACGAGAGGTTGTGGGTTTGACTCTGAGGCAAGTCCCATGGACTTTGCACGGCTGCATGTAATTGCTCAGTCCAATGGACTGTAATGCATATGAGTTTCCATTGGATTGATAGGCCAGGTACTGTCTTTTGCTTTTGTTTGGCCATGTTGTGTGTGCAGTCACCAGGATTATGTGAATTAATATAGAGTCAGTTTCCCACTTCCTTGTGTTGGTGTAGTGGTAGGCTATTTGCTTGGGCTATGAGAGGTTTTGGGCTCGACTCTGAGGCAAGGCCCATGAACTTTGTATCGCTGCATATAATTGGCTAGTCCAATTGTCTGTTTTACCTATGAGTTTCCATTGGATTGATAGGCCAGGTACTGTCTTTTGCTTTTGTTTGGCCATTTTGTGTGCGCATTCACTAGGATTATGTGAATTAATGTAGAGTCAGTTTCCCACTTCTCTGTGTTTGTGTAGTGGTAGGCTCTTTGCTTGGGCTGTGAAAGGTTGAGGGTTCGACTCTGAGGCAAGGCCTATGAACTTTGCATGGCTGCATGTAATTGCCTAGTCCAATGGATTGTGTTGCCTATGAGTTTCCATTGGATTGATAGGCCAGATGCTGTCTTTTGCTTTTGTTTGGCCATGTTGTGTGCGCATTCACTAAGATTATGTTAATTAATGTAGAGTTAGTTTCCAACTTCTCTGTGTTGGTGTAGTGGTAGGCTCTTTGCTTTGCCTACGAGAGGTTTTAGGTGTGACTCTGAGGCAAGGCCCATGGACTTTGTATAGCTGCATGTAATTGCCTAGTCCAATGGACTGTGTTGCCTAAGAGTGTCCATTGGATTGATAGGCCAGGTACTGCCTTTTGCTTTTGTTTGGCCATGTTGTGTGCGCAGTCACTAGGATTATGTGAATTAATGTAGAATCAGTTTCCCACTTCTATGTATTAGTGTAGTGGTAGGCTCTTTGCTTGGGCTGCGAGAGGTTGTGGGTTTGACTCTGAGACAAGGCCCATGGACTTTGTATGGCTGCATGTAATTGCCTAGTCCAATGAACTGTGTTGCTTATGAGTTTCTGTAACGCCCCTGTAAACGGGTCGTTACAGGGTATTAAATGTTACCCCATTTTTCCCGGGCAGGAGGAAGAAGGGTCCCCACAACACACACTAACATCACACTGGCAGGAAGGAGTTAACAGGATTTGCAGCATGAAGTTTGTTCTGAGTGCATGACTCAGCCTGTCTCATTAATGAGCAGGTGGCTGGACACAGGCGGCGAGGACCAGCACCCGGGTGCGATGTGAAACAGACTGTAAATAAAGAACCACTGGAACCGCACACCATGACTGCTGTGAGTAATGCCGCCGCCCTGTGCCCCCGGTGTCCCTGAGGACTGTTGCCCTGGGTCTCATTAACCTCCCGGGGCTTCCCCCGCTCCACCCGTGGGGAACGATTCCATCCGGCTGCCCGTAACACCTGCCCCGGAGAGAGACCGCGCAGCGGCGGCTTAACCCTGGCCGAAAACCACGGGTGGCGCTGCAAGCACCCCCGTCCCCGTCCCGTACTGGTTCCTGGGGAAGAGCGATGGCAAGCCCCCCCAGGGACCCCTGGGCTGCTAGAGGTTGTGGGTTTGACTCTGAGACAAGGCCCATGGACTTTGTGTGGCTGCATGTAATTGCCTAGTCCAATAGTCTGTGTTGCCTATGAGTTTCCGTTGGATTGATAGGCCAGATGCTGTCTTTTGCTTTCGTTTGGCCATGTCGTGTGCGCAGTCACTAGGATTATGTGAATTAATGTAGAATCAGTTTCCCACTTCTCTGTGTTGGTGTAGTGGTAGGCTCTTTGCTTGGTCTGCAAGAGGTTGTTGGTTTGACTCTGAGGCAAAGCCCATGGACTTTGTATGTCTGTATGTAATTGCCTAGTCCGATGGACTGTGTTGACTATGAGTTTCCATTGGATTGATAGGCCAGGTGCTATCTTTTGCTTTAGTTTGGCCATGTTGTGTGCGCAGTCACTAGGATTATGTGAATTAATGTAAAATCAGTTTCCCACTTCTCTGTGTTGGTGTAGTGGTAGGCTCTTTGCTTGGGCTACGAGAGGTTGTGGGTTCGACAAGTACTGTCTTTTGCTTTAGTTTGGCCATGTTGTGTGCGCAGTCACTAGGATTATGTGAATTAATGTAGATTCAGTTTCCCACTCTCTGTGTTGGTGTAGTGGAAGGCTGTTTGCTTGGGCTGCGTGAGGTTGTGGGTTTGACTCTGAGGCAAGGCCCATGGATTTTGTATGGCTGCATGTAATTGTCGCAGAGGAGGGGACGCCACGCTCTCCCACTGCTCGGGTCCGGCTGCGGCCTGCTGCTGCTCGGTGGCTCGAGCGATGGGCCGGATACCGGGGACTCGAGCGGCGCTCCCCGCTCGTGAGTGAAAAGGGGATTGCTTTTTGGGATTGTTTATTGTCCGTGTCACAGTAACGGGGTGCCCCGGGGTGCCCCGGGGTGCCTCGGGGGTTGTAGTCGTGGCCCCTTTTTCTATCAGGCTAACCCCCGGCTCCGCCGTCACTATTGGGACAGGAGATGGCTTGGTGGGGCAGAGTGTGGTGGAACTGAGAATGTTGTCAGACGTAGGGAGACTTTGCAGACGGAGATCAGTTGAATCAGAAGACATATTTATTGCACGTATCTTCATAACAAAGGCAGCAATTTGATAGCATCGAGTCACACCTTCTGCTGGGGGAAAACTCTTCTGGTCGTATCCTCTCATGGGGCTGTGCTCGGCTACTCCACTTCACCTGGGCTCCCACTCTGGCTACCACAGACTTGACCCACCCAAACCTGTTTCACCACAGAGGACACTCTTTCTTTTCCTTCGCTAACTGTCCACCTTGCTTCCACACTCTGCCCCCGCTGTTCTTCTCTCCCGTCTCGGACTCGACTGCCTCAAAAACTTCCTTCCTTCCTCTACCACACTCTCTCCCTCCCCCTTCTGCTGCCGGCCCCTCCTTTCTCTTGCCCTGTTTCTATGGGGACAGCCGTCCCACCCGGCCACTAGGGGAACCCATCTATACAGTGCAATTACAGTAAAACATACACATTAACATTAACGGCTTTGTCTACCCCAGCGTGGGGTATCTTCAGGGAGGGAAAACTGTGCCTCTTTGTAAGGGGTCCGTCCACTCCTTACATTCCTCCCCTCTTTTTGTCTTAGCCTCCCGGCAAGGCTCGCGCCTGTGAAACACAAGCTTAGCAGCAAGGCAACCTTTAATAAAACGTTAAAACCCTCTAGGAAACATAAACAACCACTGAGCGCACGAGTTCTGCGCCCGGAGTCCCTCCAAGGGAGCTCCTGGTCTTTGTAGGCAGTTTGCCCGGAGGCCTCCAATAGGCACTCCCGGTCTTTGCTGGTCTTCTGCCCGGAGGCTTTCACAGCACTCCCGGTCTTTGCAGGAAGGGGAGCACGGATAATAAAAGTCTCCTTCAACATCACAGAGGGAGTCCTTGCCCAGTCCGGCATCAGGCTCCTTCCGGGCTCGGTAACTTAAACGTGGTTACAAACTTTAAACCTTCACCGGTTCCTCAACAATACCGGTTTTTAGCACAGATATGTCCCTCACCTCCGGTCGCTGGGATTCACACGGGGTGGTAAGCTCGTAGCCATTCGGCCCGCTGGGCCTTCACATTATCGGAAAGGGACTGACCTGGCAAGCGGCGCAGCCTCCGGAACGGTTCGTAGTTAACCGGTGTCTCCGATTCTTCTGGCTCCGGCTTTGGCCCCTCGGTTCCCGGCGGAGGTGATGGGGTAGCTGGACGGGACGTCTGTGGACTTCCGACGACGACCACCGGGTGTGTCACCATGCTTTGACGAATCGCCAATACTGCCGGCGTCTCCTTTTCCGGCTCAGCTATCAGTCCTGTAGTGACTTCTGGCGACACTGCCAGCATGTTTTCTGGGCCGTTAGGCCTCAGCCAGCACTGGTCTCCGCTGTGTACGTCTCCGGCACTGACACTCTTCCCATTCAATCTCTTGTTGCCATTGGGCGGCCTCTTGAGCAGTGGGTGTCCGGGTCACTCCTACGGCAAATAGGCCCTGGCATCCCACTTCTCTCCGGAATTTCACTTTTTCTCCCGGGTACAGGGTATGCAGACATTGGGGCAAGCCCTCAGTGTCCAGGTGAACCCGGTTATAGAAAAAATGATCCCCGGTCTCTTCGTCCTCTATGAATCCATAGCCCTCCGCCTGATTGAATTTGACCACGGTGCCAACGGTGCATTGCCGGTCAAACTCTTCGCTAAGGGGACCGGCCATCATCTCACGGGCCACGGTCTCGGCCAGCAACCTCTCTTGCACCGGATCGGTTTCAGGCGGTGGGGACTGTCGTCGGGTCAGGGGCGCCGGTTTTACCGGCTTCCAGAAGAATCCCCACTCATCTTCCTCTAACTCCCGGGCTTGCTGCTCTCCCGGGGCCGGAACTTCTGTGGGGGCTGGGGGACCCACCTTGTCGGGTGTAACCACCTCCGGACTCTGGAGAGGTGTTCCCAGCATTTCGCTTCCCGGCTGTAGTAGTGTCTTGTAGGTGGCCCGGACTTCCGTAGATGTCTCGCCGATCACGACATCCCAGGAAGTGACCCACGTTACTTTTGCGGGCCGCTCCGGACCTCCTGGCACAGCCGGTAGTTTAATGATAAGGGCTTCTTCAGCTGCAGTCTGACTCGGGCGTCCTCTCCCCAGGCTGGTTGCCACCAGCGCGCCCGCTGCAGCTCGCTGCTTCATCTGAGTCTCCATCTCACTTAAGGTCAGTTGTGGAGTTTGCATCTCTTGCAGCTCCTCTCGTAATGGCGCCAGGGACGATGGAGATGCTGGGGAAGGTGGAGGCGGGCCGTCTTTTCCCGCTCTTGTATACACTCCACCCCCAGTCTCACACATCAAATCGACCCAGCACAGGCGACGCCTCTTCTTTTCTGTAACGCTGCCCTCTTCACATGTCTTCAGCAACATCTTGGGACCAGCACCTCCCCTCTTTGGGCGGCGCACTCTGTACTGCTTTTTCTTCATCGGCCAACTCAGGTTTTTTCGTTTGGCGCCAATTCTTCGCGCGCTCTCTGTGTTCGTGAAGATGGCGGCCATTTTAGTACCGTCCCGTGCCTGGTCCAATGCCTTAGGCACCACTTGGTCTTCACATTTGGGGACCGGGACCCCCTGCAGATAATCCGGATCCTGCCGACTATGCCACATGGAACGGGGTGCCGGGGGTGCCTCGGGGGTTGTAGTCGTGGCCCCTTTTTCTATCAGGCTAACCCCCGGCTCCGCCGTCACTATTGGGACAGGAGATGGCTTGGTGGGGCAGAGTGTGGTGGTATTGAGAATGTTGTCAGACATAGGGAGACTCTGCAGACGGAGATCAGTTGAATCAGAAGACATATTTATTGCACGTATCTTCATAACAAAGGCAGCAATTTGATAGCATCGATTCACACCTTCTGCTGGGGGAAAACTCTTCTGGTCGTATCCTCTCATGGGGCTGTGCCCGGCTACTCCACTTCACCTGGGCTCCCACTCCGGCTACCACAGACTTGACCCACCCAAACCTGTTCCACCACAGAGGACACTCTTTCTTTTCCTTCGCTAACTGTCCACCTAGCTTCCACACTCTGCCCCCGCTGTTCTTCTCTCCCGTCCCGGACTCGACTGACTCAAAAACTTCCTTCCTTCCTCTACCACACTCTCTCCCTCCCCCTTCTGCTGCCGGCTCCTCCTTTCTCTTGCCCTGTTTCTATGGGGACAGCCGTCCCACCCGGCCACTAGGGGAACCCATCTATACAGTGCAATTACAGTAAAACATACACATTAACATTAACGGCTTTGTCTACCCCAGCGTGGGGTATCTTCAGGGGGGGAAAACTGTGCCTCTTTGTAAGGGGTCCGTCCACCCCTTACAACGCCAACCACGGTTGTGGTGATTGTGTGGACACCACCGCTGCTCTGTATGGGGATCCCGGGAGCGATGACAGGGAGCAGCAAAGTTGTTGGTTCTCCCCTCCGTGGGTAGGGGGTAGTTGTCCCGTGGCCCAGTGATGAGGTGGGTGATGAGGGATGGCGGGGCCGGTGTAGGGCTTGGTGGGGTGCAGGGACGCGGGGGCAGCGCTGTGCCTCACGGCACTGTGGTACTCACTCAGCCTGAGACGGGGACACAGTTCTCGGTAAAACACACGGCTGGAAAGACGGTTCCCATGGACGGCTGCACTTGCTTTTCCCCAGTAATTGACGGTGACAGTCCCTTTTCCTGCACCTAAGATGATGATGGTAGCGATGGGTTCCCACCGGTAACCCGCTCCCCGACTTGGATATGGGCCGGAGGAGCCCTACTTTGCCCGCAGGCGCTGGCCCTGAGAAACTGGTGCCTTGGCGGTGGCGATGTCTCTCTCTAACGGTTGGACTGTTGCCTTCAATCGGGACTTGGTTGTTGGGAGACCCAGAGGTCCCCTTAACTGACGGATTTGGCAAATTCACGGCGACTCCTAGCCTTGCCGGGATCCGAAAGGCCCCTGCCAATTGTGCTGACTGATCTTCGTATACCGCTCCGGTACCGCCGGGCCACCACCCGTCCACGGTCCTTTCGGCAACCTCCAAGCAGCCTCTCCTGCAGACAGTCACCGCCGTCTGCTGACCTTGCTGTCTCAGCCCGGGGCACACACCCGGACCAACTTCAGGCTTTCAACTGTCACTTTTTCTTCCACCTTACTCCTCTCTCTTGCTCCTTTTCCACTTCACTTCTACTTCACTCACTGCTCTCTCCTTCACTTCCCTAACTGTTCTGCCTGGTTTTCCCGCCTCCAGGGCTGTGAACTCCTCGGTGGGCGGAGCCAACCGCCTGGCCCACCCCCTGGTGTGGACATCAGCCCCTGGAGAAAGGCAACAAGAATTTTTGTGTAGCTTTGGTGTACCTATCTGGGGTGTAGGGTGTGGTGGTGTTCTGACCTGTGACCCCTGGCTTGCCCAGGGCGTCACATTCCCCCTTAGCAAAATGCAGACCGTCCGCGGGCTGCCCGTCCAACACCGGTTTTATTTTCTGAAAAGATATAAAAACATGACATACAAATAAAATAACTTCATCCCACATCGGGAGGTTCATTTCTTAAACGTTACGTAACATTAAAACGGTTGCTGCTGCCGCTCTCTCCCACCCAAGTAACCTGGCCCTGATGCTGCCCCTAAAACCCAGGCAGCACCCCTTGACCCCAGTCCTGAACCAAGTCACCCGAGCGGGATCTGTCCTTCCCCTCCAGAGGGTAGCCACCGGTTCCTGTGGTGGCTGGGCCCCAGGCTGCTTCACTGCGGGCCCTCCCTCCAACCTGCCTCTCCGGAGGCGGTAACGGTAGCTGCAAAAACATTTTTATTTACAAGCCACTAACGTTTGTGGTTGCCCTGCAAGTTCTCGGGCTTGTCCATAGGAGTTTCTATGCAGCTAGATGGTCCCCACGGGGACAACGGTGCCGGCAACGACCGGTTTCAATCACATGGCTAATCAGGTCAATCTTCGGTTATTATTCTCATTTTCACAACTTTTCAAACTTTTAAACACACATACTTTCTTCCCCCCCCTCTTTTTTTTTAAAGAACGGTTTCCCTGTACCTAAGTGGGGGCCTACCTAGGTTGGGACGGGTGGACCTCCGGGGTCCGGTGTCAGTGGGGCTAGGCAGTGGGGCAGAGGGAACAATCAGTTCCTCCTCCCTGCTATCGTGTGGGGCAGGCGGAGGCATAGGGGAGCTGGGCGCCGGTTCATCCCTGGGCACTGGCACTGGTTCTGGCTCACGGTTGACCGCCTCCATCACTTCTTCATCCACAGGTTGTGGGAACAGTATCACTGGAAGAATCACCGCGCCGTTCTGTGTGGGCCAGTCTGCTGGGAAGTCACCCATCACAGTGTGGATCACCTCTTTTGCCTTCTCTGCTGTTGGAGGAACCGGTACTGTGGCGCCCCAGGACCTGGTCGCCACAACAGCATTGCCCTCCCAAAGGGTTAATGCTGAGCCTGGAGGTAATTGGGAGGTCCATTGGCCAGCAAGTTTAACATCCAACGCAGTTCTCCCTCCGGCCAGCAGGGGGAGCTCTGAACCTGGGATTCCAGGGAGTATCCCCTTAAGTCTGATCTGGGGGAGGAAGTAGTGGTCAGTCTGTAGAGAGCAGTAGAAGTGAACAGACGCAGAGTGAGCTGTCCTGTGAATCTGGGGCCTAGAGCTAGAGTAGCTTGGCCCAGAGAAGCAGGAGTAGCCGAGAGGCAACGGAGAGACTCGGACATCGGAGTCTGTGGCCACCAGGGCTTAAACATAATCCCTGGTAGCCGAATCCGAAGGGCAGGAGAGCTGCAAGCACCTGGCCCAAAAACATCCCAAAAGCACAGCTGCAGCATCAAGGCCCGGTGTGGACTCCAGCAGAGAAGCACCAGAGAGAGGACCTGCGCAGCCTGCTACAGAGGGAAAGGGACGTACCATCAGTCCCAGCAGCAAGAGGGCCATTGCTGGATTCAGAGAAGCAGGGTCCTATCACAACAAAGAAAAGCACAGGAGTAGGCCTCATACTCAGCTGGCCAGAAAGATCTCCCCAAGTACTTCCAGGCCGACCGGATCCCCATCACCACCTGTAACGGTCTCCCAGGACTGGACTGTTTCCAAAGTAAAAGAGGAAAAGGTAAAGGGACTGTTGTTTGTGCCTGGTTCTTTCATTGCCTGTCGGCCCTGCACCGTGTTAGCCACACAACCCCATAGACTTCCACGAGCACTAACAGGGTCCCCGGGGCTCCGCTCCACCTGTGGGGAGCAGTAACACCATTGCTGCTATAACATCACCCCGGAGGCCTCACACAGCAGCGGCGGCTTAATAGCCGCAGACCACAGGTGGCGTCACGAACCCAAACTTTATTCATCAAGCCACATATTCTACTGACACCCACCAGGGCCACGGAGCCGGGCCCAGCCACCACTGACTACCACCGGACTAGTCCGGCCCGGCATCGGGTGTGCCATAGCCCTGGGGTGGGCGAGTCAATTTTGGCGTCACGAACAGGATTTCGTGCCCGGTCCCACCGGGTACTGTGCGCCTGAAGAATTGCGCTTAAAAGACTGTGTTACTGCGTGTTTCACTGTTTGAAAACTGCCGCCGCCATTAGCCCCGCTGAGCGCAGGAAGAAGGGGGGCGTGCCTGACAAAGAGCGCGAAGGGAGCGCGCCATCAGAGCAGAGCGCTGTTAACCCCGCGCGACCCAGAAGGGAATTTGAAAAGTGAACGGAGCCTGGTAAGGTTCACTAAGGGGGAGGAAGATGTCCGACTCGGAGGGAGGGCAGATGGCTGCCATAGCCAGAGACGCCGCGGCACCAGCCGAAGCAATCCCAGTCGCCGTCGCCCCAGCCCCCGCTGTAGCGCCGGTAATGCCGATCACAATGCCGTACATCCCGGGAGCAGAATGGCTGCCGCAGTACTCCGGGGAGTCACATACCCTCAGTGACTTCAGAGAAAGCCTGCACAGCTTGTTCCGGGTGTATCCGCTGACTGAGAGCCAGAAGGTGGGCATATTAATGGGGCAGCTAGCCGGCGCGGCCCAGCGTGAAGTGAAGTCCTGGCCTGATACAGATAAAGGGACAGCAACCCAGATACTGGCCAAGGTAAAGAGTACTTTTGACACCCGCACCGCAGCAGAAATAAAGATGAGATTCTTTGGGTGCAAACAACGGGCCACAGACAGCATAAGGGACTATGCCTTAAACTTGCAGGAGGCCCTGAAAGCAGTTAAACAGGTGGACCCAGAGAGTGTCCGTGAAGAACACAAACTCCTAACTGAGCAGTTCATAGAGGGGCTCCTGTCAGATGCCCACAGGACCCAGCTGCGTATCATGGTCCTGCAGAACCCTGCTCTGGACTTTGCAAAGTTTATGGACCAGGCCATCCGGGTACTGAGAGAATCTACACCGAATGACCCAGTATCCCTCCGGCCTCTTGCTATCACGTACCCTGTGGTGGTGCCTGCAACACCAGCTGCTGCAGGGGCCGAGGCGCAGTCCATGGAAAAGGATCCCACTGCAGAGCTCAGACAGCAGGTCCGGGAGCTGACCAAAACTGTAGCTGCCCTTGCCAAGACCGTGCAGTCTCTACAAGTGACCCCATCACCTGCAAGAATCGAGTTGGCCTCCAGCCCAGATGACGTCCCATGGATGCGACAGAGGAGGATTCCGCCGAACCGAGGCAGAGACACAGACCGGTATGATTCAACGGGACAACCGATCTGCCGCCGCTGCAGCCAGGCGGGCCACATTGCACGACACTGTCCTTTAAATGGGCCGAGCCTGGGGCCAGGAGCCGACCCCCAGGTGTAAGGAAGCCCGGCTCAACCCCCAGCCGCAGCAAGTATGTGGGAGGATGACCGGTCCTTCCTATTGTGCTGGATGGGATCCCTTTGAATGCTCTCCTGGATACGGGGTCCCAGGTAACAACCATCCCCTATAAACTGTACAAAAGATATTGGGCTGATTCAACAATTGTGGCCAGTAATGGTCAGCCCTTGCCTCAAATTGGGTACAAAGAAGTAACCATTAAAGTGGGGCGGGTAGAATTGCCATGTCAGGGGATGATAATTGTAGATATTGATCGCAAAGAATCTGACCCACTGCTAACCCTTGGTACAAATGTGATAGAAAATTGCATTGCCGAAGTGATAATTTTGTTGCAACAGGCGTCTGAAACTGCTAGCTCCGGGCAGCAGCGTGCCCTACAGAGGGAGATCCGAGCCCTGATGGGGAGGCAGCAGGTAGAGCTGGCCAGAGGAGAAATTGGCAGTGTGAGGGTAAGTGACCCCCTCCCCATTGCAATACCCCCAAGAAGTGAAATGTTGACATGGTGTCGGGCAGCAATAGGCCTCAAGGGTCAGGACTACCATGCCTTGGTAGAACCGGTGTATTCAGACAGTAGGCCTGGAGTCCTGATAGCCAGAGGGGTAGCAGACGTCCGCAAGGGGAGAGTGCCCGTCCGTGTCCTGAATTGTGGGGAGGAGGAAGCCAAATTGCCCCGGTACGCCACTGTAGCAAAACTGTACACTGTCAGCAACAATACCATCAAAGCAGTGGAACCCTTGATCCCGTCCGACCAGGCGGAAGACAATGGCTCCAAGGGGCAGCTGGAAGACTGGTGCCAAAAATTACATGTGGGCACCGACTCCACCCCCTCACACCAAAAGCATGGGGTTTACCGGGTGGTACAGAAGTACGAGCGGGTCTTCAGCAAACACCCCTTAGATTTTGGGCAGGTGAAAGGGGTTAAACATCAAATCCCCACGGGTGATCATCATCCCATTAAAGAGAGATACCGCACTGTACCCCCCGCACAGTATCAGCGTGCCAAAGAAATGTTACGGGAAATGAAGGAGGCTGGGGTTATCAGAGATAGTTGTAGCCCCTGGGCAGCTCCACTAGTGCTCGTAAAGAAAAAAGATGGTACAATGAGAATGTGTGTAGATTACAGGCAAATTAACCGCATTACACATAAAGATGCTTATCCACTGCCCAGAATAGAGGAGTCACTGACAGCCTTAAAGTCAGCTAACTATTTCTCCACCTTGGATCTCACCAGTGGGTATTGGCAGGTTCCCGTGGCAGAGGCGGACAAGGAGAAGACTGCATTCACGACACCAATGGGCCTCTGTGAGTTCAACTGTATGCCATTCGGGCTCTGCAACGCCCCAGGGACATTCCAAAGGTTGATGGAGTGCTGCTTGGGCCACCACAACTTTGAAACCGTGCTGTTGTACCTGGATGACGTCATAGTCTACTCCAAGACTTATGAAGACCACCTGAGGCACTTAGCAGAAGTGTTTGAGTCCTTGTCGAAATATGGCCTGAAGATAAAGCCGTCCAAATGTCACCTCTTGAAGCCAAAGGTACAGTACCTGGGTCATGTGGTCAGCGCAGAAGGTGTGGCACCTGATCCGGAGAAAGTCACCGTAATCAAGGACTGGCCAAGACCCACCACGGTAAAGGAGGTGCGGCAGTTCCTTGGGCTGGTGGGCTACTACCGAAGGTTCATTGATGGTTTCACCAAGATAGCAGCGCCCCTTCAAGATCTCCTGGTGGGCCAGCCAAAGCAGGCTAAGAAGCAGAGCCCTCCATTTGAATGGAGCAGCCAACTAGAAACATCCTTTGTCCGGCTGAAAGGGGCTCTCACGGGAGAAGAAATTCTGGGCTACCCTGACTACAGCCAGCCATTTGTACTGTATACAGACGCCAGCAACGTGGGACTGGGAGCAGTTCTGTCCCAGGTGCAGGGAGGCAGAGAGAGGGTGATAGCGTACGCCAGTAGGAAGCTTCGGCCCACAGAAAGGAATCCAGAAAACTACAGTTCCTTCAAGCTGGAGTTCCTCGCTATTGTTTGGGCAGTGACTGAACGCTTCAAGCACTATCTGGCATCGGCCAAGTTCACCATTTTCACGGACAACAATCCGTTGACACACCTGGCAACAGCCAAGTTAGGTGCGTTGGAACAGCGATGGATGGCCCGGCTGTCTAACTTTGACTTTACCATCAAGTATCGGGCTGGCAAGAAGAATAACAATGCTGATGCGCTGTCCAGAATGCCTCACTTACCCGAGTCTGGAGAAGACCTGGATGAACTCGAAGAGATAGAGTTACCGGCTTTCCATCACCAAGGTGTTTCCCAGTGTGAGCATGCTGTAGGAGTGAAGCGCTCGAGCCAGCACGAGGTCTCGGTCAACCCATTACTCCACCATAATTGGGAGGAGACACAGAACGGTGACCCGGCCGTGCGATTGGTCAAAGAAAAGCTAGCACAAGCTGAGGCTCATCTTTGCCCAGATGCTCCAGAAGAAGCCCAGCAGTTGTGGAAGGAGAGGGGACGACTGTTCACCTATCAAGGCAAGCTCTATAAGAGATATGTCAACTGGCGAATGAATGAACTCGTCTGGCAGATAGTGGTTCTGCAGAGGGATGCTCCAATGGTCCTAGCAGCTTATCATGATAATGCAGGACACTTCGGGTGGAAGAAGTTGGAGACCCTACTCTGTGATCGGTTCTACTGGGTGCACATGAGAAAGACAGTCGAGAAGTCGTGCCGAGACTGTGGTCCGTGTAACCTGAGGCGGAAAGATGATGCCAGCCAGAGGTCTCCCCTACAGCCAATTGTCACGAAGCAGCCCCTGGAGTTGGTGGCCCTGGACCACGTGAAGTTAACACCCAGCCGGTCAGGCTATGTGTACGCCCTCACCATTGTGGACCATTACTCTCGTTTCCTGGTAGTAGTGCCCGTGAAGGACCAGACAGCCAGAACAGCAGCGAGAGCATTTCAGGCCTACTTTTGTCGACCTCACGGTTACCCTGAAAGGGTACTGACTGATCAGGGTCCTGCATTCGAGGCAGAAGTGTTCCAAGAGTTCTGTAACATGTACGGTTGTAAGAAAATCAGAACCACACCGTACCACCCCCAAACCAATGGATTGTGCGAGAAGATGAACCATGTGGTTATTGACATGCTCAAGACTCTACCTTTGGAAGAAAGAAGCCAATGGCCACAAAAGTTACCAGATCTGGCAGACTTGTACAACCATATCCCGGTAAATTCGACCAACTGCAGCCCTGCCTACCTGATGCGAGCCAGACCTGGCAAGTTACCTGTAGACTTTGAGATGGGGACTGTGTCACCTGAGGCGGTTCAGGAAATAGAGGATTGGGATACAGAGCGGCAGCAGCGGTACCGTAAGGTCCAGGAATGCGTAGAGAAGAGCCTGTCTCAAGCAGACCCCCACATTGGTTGTATTACAGTTTATGGAACTATTGATATTATAAGAGAGACCCGTATAGGTAGACGTGAATGATTTACATTTTTTTACATGTTTACATGAGATGCAGAAGTTGTGCCCGCAACCAAAAAAACCCGTACAAGACAACCAATTTTTGGAGATGGCATTGTCTTTTTTGCTGACGACCAAGCTGGGGGATAAAATATTAGCGAGATTGGGAGCTCTTTTAGCCACAAAATTAATTTTGTTCTTAGTGAGAATTCGGCTCAGTAAATCATCACTTTGTAAAATGGGCAAATGTTTTTGTACTATTTTTACTATGTCATGAAATTGTGGAGAAAAATTCGTTGTGAACGTCACCTTATTATTAAATTTGTCCTTATTTTTATTTTTGTTGTTATCCTTAAAGAGATCAGATCTTTCAATTTTGTTGACTATAGTTTGTGCCCGGTCCAGGCACCCTTTCGGATAGCCCCTGTGTTTAAGCTTTGCCAGAACAGTATCAAATTCCGCTTGTAGGAGATCAGGACGGGAGCAATTGTCTTTCAGTCTGATTAACTCACCAAGCGGAATATTTTTAATGATGTGCGGAGAATGACATGAACTAGCCAGTAAAATAGAGTTGGAGTCTGTCTCCTTGTGGTAGGGAAGAATCTCCACCGTACTGCCATTACCGATCAGGGTAACATCCAAATAGTTAATGCTAGTGGAATGTGTCTGAAAAGTAAATTTGAGATTGAAAGAATTTTGATTAAGATGATTAATGAAGGAATGTGCTGTAGCAACATCCCCCTTCCATATGATCAATAAATCGTCGATATAACGTGTGTAAAAAATTATGTGGTCTGAAAAATTATTATCATCATTAAAAATGTAAAATTCCTCAAAAATAGCAACAACGATGTTAGCAAGGGAGGGGGAAAATTTCCTTCCCATGCTAACGCCGCATTTCTGTGGCTACATGATGTGGAATGGAGGGATAAAGGCTGACGATGTCACAGGTCAACCACATGTAGTTACTATGCCAGGGCATGGAATTCAGATTGTTAATAAGAGATTTGGTATCCCTCAGGAAACCTGGCAAATCCCTAACCAAAGGCTGTAAAAAATAGTCTAACCAAGCACCAAGTTTTTCACCAAGGGAACCAATGCCGGATATGATGGGCCTAAAGGGGGGTGGAAAGATGCCTTTATGTAGTTTGGGGAGGGCATGATACACAGGAATAATGGGATGGTCCACCTTGAGATAGTCATACATTTTTTGTGAAAAAATGCCCCCCTCAAAACCTGCCTGAAGCATTTTATCAATTTTTGTCTTATAGAAATTGGTTGGATCCCCCTGTATATGTAAATAGGTGTTATCGTCAGATAAAATGGCATGGTTCATTTTGAAATACAAAGGTGAATCTAAAACAACAACCCCCCCCCCCCTTTATCGGCTTCCCTGATGATCAAACCAGTATTGGACTGTAAATCTTGTAAAGCCAAAGCTTCTTGGGGGTTGAGATTGTTGTTTTTAATACTCGTGATTCTATCTAAGGCAACCAAATCCTCCTCAATATGTTCCTGTAAAATATCCAATACAGATGGCCTGGACTGAATAGGATAAAACAGAGCATTGGTAGTCATGAACTTGTCAGGGAGAAATTCATAGCTTCTGGATTCCGATTCTAGTAAATCAGAAAGTTTTGACAACTCACAGAACTTAGGAATCACATTGGAATCAAGCATGTCAAGATCTGAGGAAGGACTGAAATTATCCTGTGAATCTTCACTGTTACTGAAATGGCACTTCAAGGTTAAATTTCTGGCCAATTTATTTATATCCAGCAACGTGTTGAAAAGGTTAAATTTATTTGTGGGACAAAAACTGAGTCCTTTGGATAAAACTGATAAGTGATGCTGTGAAAGAATCTGAGCTGAAAGGTTCCAGACTGGACAGGTTAGTAACTCCGCTTCCTGTGGTCCGGATACCTGGTGTTTAAGATGTTTGCGCCCTCCTCTTCTAGTGCGTTTTTTGAAGTGTAATTTTTCTTTTTCTTGTATTTTTTATCAAGTGGGGCAGGTGTTATAACCTCTTCAGAAGAGGAGTCGGAGGAATCTTCCACCGAGTAACTTGTGGTGGCTGAGGAAACGCTGGTATCACCAAAACTGACTTTTCTGTTATAGTTTTTTTGGAATAACTTCCTGTTTTTATTTTGTGGTCTTAATATGGAATTTTGATGCTGTGAATTCCTCCAAGTATAAACCTTATCGGTCTGATAAACCATGATATTTCTGTCAAATTTACGTTTTTTCCTTTCTGCGATTTTGTCATCTAAAATGTTCAGATGTTTGTCCAAATTGTCGCTGAGTGTGGTAAATTCAGAAGTATCCTTGAATTTGTCCAAAATGGTCTCAGTCTCCATGATACATTTTTTTAACTGCTTCCAGCTCTTGTTACTCATGTCTAATAATAAGCTCCATTAACTGGATGGAACATTTAGAGAGGATGGTGTTCCAATCCCATAAAAAACTTTCAGGAAACGTGGAAAACGACGGAGATTTAATAATCCTCAAACCACGAGGTATCATATTTTTGTCTACATATGAACGTAACGATTTGGAATTCCACCACAACCTGGCTTCTCTGGATTTATATTTTTCCAATGATCTGTGTAGCTGTAGTAGCTCCTCATTGTCTTTAACGGTAGCCTCTGTAGAAGTATCACCATTACAAGGGTTAAAGATGGAGTTAAATTTAGTTCTCCTGTGCAGAGGTAGATCCATATGGAGTGGAAAACAAACAGGTTTAATAAACCATACAATTAGAAGAGAAGTTGAAGGGGGAGCACGAAGAGAGTCAATAGCAATGCCAAAAAATAGAGAAATTCAGCTCACCCCTCTTCACTCCAGATCTAACCTCTGGTGCACGGAAACACCCTGACCTGGGAGGAGAACACATGGAGAAAAAAGAGAATATTCCAGCAACTCCAGGAGAGAATCGACTTAAAATCAATTTCTTTATTTAATGATAAAAATCTTCCATCAATACAGAACAAAAGTTTCCATTGGATTGATAGGCCAGGTACTGTCTTTTGCTTTTGTTTGGCCATGTTGTGTGCGCAGTCACTAGGATTATGTGAATTATTGTAGAATCAGATTCCCACTTCTCTGCGTTGGTGTAGTGGTAGGCTCCTTGCTTTGGCTGCAAGAGGTTGTGGGTTTGACCCTGAGGCAAGGCCCATGGATGTTGTATGGCTGCATGTGATTGCCTAGTCCAATGGACTGTGTTACCTATGAGTTTTCATTGGATTGATAGGCCTGGTACTGTCTTTTGCTTTTGTTTGGCCATGTTGTGTGCGCAGTCACTAGGATTATGTGAATTAATGTAAAGTCAGATTCCCTCTTCTCTGTGTTGGTGTAGTGGTAGGCTCTTTGCTTGGGCCACGAGAGATTGTGAGTTCGACTCTGAGGCAAGGCCCATGGACTTTGTATGGCTGCATGTAATTGCCTAGTCCAATGGACCGTGTTACCTATGAGTTTCCATTGGATTGATAGGCCAGGTACTGTCCTGTGCTTTTGTTTCGCCATGTTGTGTGCACAGTCACTAGAATTATGTGAAATAATGTAGACTTAGATTCCCACTTCTCTGTGTTGGTGTAGTGCTAGGCTCTTTGCTTGGGCTGCGAAAGGTTGTGGTTTCGGCTCTGAAACAAGGCCCATGGACCCATGTATGGCTGCATGTAATTGCCTAGTCCAATGGACTGTGCTGCCTATGAGTTTTCATTGGATTGGTAGGGCAGGTGCTGTCTTTTGTTTAGGCCATGTTGTGTGCACAGTCAATAGGATTATGTGAATTAATGTAGAGTCAGTTTCCCACTTCTCTGTGTTGCTGTAGTGGTAGGCTCTTTGCTTGCGCTGCGAGAGGTTGTGGGTTTGACTCTGAGGCAAGGCCCATGGACTTTCTATAGCTGCATGTAGTTGCTTAGTCAATTGGACTGTGTTGACTATGAGTTTCCATTGGATTGATTTGCCAGATACTGTGTTTTGCTTTTGTTTGGCCAGATTGTGTGTGCAGTCACTAGGATTAGAAGAATTAATGTAGAGGCAGCTTCCCACTTCTCTGTGTTGGTGTAGTGGTAGGCTCTTTGCTTGGGCTGCGAGAGGTTGTGGATTTGACTCTGAGGCAAGGCCCATGGACTTTATTTTGCTGCATGTGACTCGCCCACCCCAGGGCTATGGGACACCCGGTGCCGGGCCGGACTAGTCCGGGGGTAGTCGGTGGTGGCTGGGCCCGGCTCCGTGGCCCTGGTGGGTGTCAGTAGAATATGTGGCTTGATGAATAAAGTTTGTGTTCGTGGCGCCACCTGTGGTCTGCGGCTAATAAGCCGCCGCTGCTGTGTGAGGTCTCCGGGGTGATGATATAGCAGCGATGGTGGTACTGCTCCCCACAGGTGGAGCGGAGCCCCAGGGACACTGTTAGTGCTCGTGAAAGTCTATGGTGTTGTGTGGCTAACACGGTGCAGGGCCGACAGGCAATGAAAGAACCAGGCACAAACAACAGTCTCTTTACCTTTTCCTCTTTTACTTTGGAAACAGTCCAGCCCTGGGAGACCGTTACAGGTGGTGATGGGGATACGGTCGGCCTGGAAGTACTTGGGGTGATCTTTCTGGCCAGCTGAGTATGAGGCCTACTCCTGTGCTTTTCTTTGTTATGATAGGACCCTGCTTCTCTGAATCCAGCAATGGCCCTCTTTGCTGCTGGGACCGATGGTACGTCCCTTTCCCTCTGTAGCAGGCTGCGCAGGCCCTCTCTGGTGCTTCTCTGCTGGAGTCCACACCGGGCCCTGATGCTGCAGCTGTATCTTCGGGATGTATATGGGCCACTTGCTTGCAGCTCTCCTGCCCTTCGGATTCGGCTACCAGGGAGTATTTTAAGCCCTGGTGGCCACAGACTCCGATGTCCGAGTCTCTTCGCTGCCTCTCTGCTCCTTCTGCTTCCCTGGGCCAAGCTACTCTAGCTCTAGGCCCCAGATCCACAGGACAGCACACTCTGCGTCTGCTCACTATCACTTCTCTCTACAGACTGACTTCTACTTCCTCCCTCAGGTCAGACTTGGGGAAGGCTCCCTGGAATTCCAGGTCAGAGCTCCCCCTGTTGGCCGGAGGGAGAACTGCGTTGGGTGTTAAAACTTGCTGGCCAATGGACCTCCCAATTACCTCCAGGCTCCGCATTAACCCTTTGGAAAGGCAATGCTGTTGTGGCGACCAGGTCCTGGGGCGCCACACTCCCCCTTAGTTAAATTCAGTACTCCCGGACTGTAGAAACAAAACAAAACAGGTTACAACATTTCATCCCATTGTGGGAGGCGCATTACTTAAACGTTACAACTTAAACACTACTATAGAGTCCAGTGTGGCTCCCTGCCGGGTGTCCATTACACTGCTCCATGGGGAACCTGCCGCGATCAAACCCCCAACGTAGGCTCTGGGCGTGCGTCAGAGCATTGATGACCCCAGTCTATGCACGCCGGACGGGTTTTTCTTCAGGGGTGTTGAGCACACTGGTGCTAACTATGAACAATTTAGGTGTTGGCCACCCATAGTCCAAGTGGCCCAATTGTCCATTTACTTAATCACCTAAGACAAAAAGCATTTTATACACAACATGACAGACATTTCACATAACTATTTACATTCTGTTAGGTATTTTATTTTCTATGTTCTATACCTTGGAGGGGGCTGTCCCCGAGTGCTACGTTGGGACCGGCATAGCTCTGGGGTTTGTCCCTGACTACTTGGAGTGTCTGCCCCCCCCGTGTTATTGGTAGGCCTAACCCTGACAGGGATGCACGTTGGTTGCCTATGGGATCTCAGATTCGCCAAGGGTACGGCAGGTTCGCCACTGGCAGGGGGTTGAACCTCCTGTTCCACTGCTGGCGTGTCATCTTGTGTTGGAGCGGACGGTTCTTTAGGTGGATCTGGAACCTCTTCTGTTTCTGGCTCGACCAACTGTGGGAACGTCAAAACTGGTACCACTATGGCATTGTTTATTCAGGTCCAAGTTTTGGGGAATTTTCCAAGGATTGTTTGGATCATCTCCTCCTCTTTTTCTTGACTTTGGGGACTTTCTTGTACTTCTTCCACTTCCCTTTGGATCCTGCACCGTTCAGGGCACGCTTTCAGGCGGTCTCGAGAAACTGCTTGATAGGTCTTGCCTTCATCCTTGCTTATGAGGCATACCTTACTATTGTCAAAGTTGGAGGGGATAATGGTGTAGGGTTCATTCTCCCACTTATCATCCAATTTATGCACCCTCCGCTTCTTCTTGAGGACTTGTTCTCCAGGTGCTAAGGGAGTTGCCGGGGCTGTTTGATTGTAATGCTGCTCTTGTCTCGTTCTTGCTTGAGACAGGCTCCTTTCTACGCATTCCTGGACCTTACGGTACTGCTGCTGCCGCTCTGTATCCCAATCCTCTATTTCCTGAACCGCCTCAGGTGACACAGTCCCCATCTCAAAGTCTACAGGTAACTTGCCAGGTCTGGCTCGCATCAGGTAAGCAGGGCTGCAGTTGGTCAAATTTACCGGGATATGGTTGTACAAGTCTACCAGATCTGGTAACTTCTCTGGCCATTGGTTTCTTTCTTCCAAAGGTAGAGTCTTGAGCATATCAATAACCACATGGTTCATCTTCTCGCACAATCCATTGGTTTGGGGGTGGTACGGTGTGGTTCTGATTTTCTTACAACCATACATGTTACAGAACTCTTGGAACACTTCTGCCTCGAATGCAGGACCCTGATCAGTCAGGACCCTTTAAGGGTAACCGTGAGGTCGACAAAAGTATGCCTGAAATGCTCTTGCTGCCTGGTCCTTCACGGGCACTACTACCAGGAAACGAGAGTAATGGTCCACAATGGTGAGGGCGTACACATAGCCTGACCGGCTTGGTGTTAACTTCACGTGGTCCAGGGCCACCAACTCCAGGGGCTGCTACGTGACAATTGGCTGTAGGGGAGACCTCTGGCTGGCATCATCTTTCCGCCTCAGGTTACACGGACCACAGTCTCGGCACCACTTCTCAACTGTATTTCTCATGTGCACCCAGTAGAACCGATCACGGAGTAGGGTCTCCAACTTCTTCCACCCGAAGTGTCCTGCGTTATCATGATAAGCTGCTAGGACCATTGGCGCATCCCTCTGCGGGACCACTATCTGCCAGACGAGTTCATTCGTTCGCCAGTTGACATATCTCTTGCAGAGCTTGCCTTGGTAGGTGAACAGTCGTCCCCTCTCCTTCCACAGCTGCTGGGCTTCTTCTGGAGCATCTGGGCCAAGATGGGTCTCAGCTTGTGCTAGCTTTTCTTTGACCAATCGCATGGCCGGGTCACCGTTCTGTGTCTCTTCCCAATTATGGTGGAGTAATGGGTTGACCGAGACCTCGTGCTGGCTCGAGCGCTTCACTCCTACAGCATGCTCACACTGGGAAACACCTTGGTGATGGAAAGCCGGTAACTCTATCTCTTCGAGTTCATCCAGGTCTTCTCCAGACTCGGGTAAGTGAGGCATTCTGGACAGCGCATCAGCATTGTTATTCTTCTTGCCAGCCCGGTACTTGATGGTAAAGTCGAAGTTAGACAGCCGGGCCATCCATCGCTGTTCCAACGCACCTAACTTGGCTGTTGCCAGATGTGTCAATGGATTGTTGTCCGTGAAGATGGTGAACTTGGCCGATGCCAGATAGTGCTTGAAGCGTTCAGTCACCGCCCAAACAATAGCGAGGAACTCCAGCTTGAAGGAACTGTAGTTTTCTGGATTCCTTTCTGTAAGCCGCAGCTTCCTACTGGCGTAAGCTATTACCTTCTCTCTGCCTCCCTGCCCCTGGGACAGAACTGCTCCCAGTCCCACGTTGCTGGCGTCTGTATACAGTACAAACGGCTGGCTGTAGTCAGGGTATGCCAGAATTTCTTCTCCCATGAGAGCCCCTTTCAGCCGGACAAAGGATGTTTCTATTTGGCTGCTCCATTCAAATGGAGGGCTCTGCTTCTTAGCCTGCTTTGGCTGGCCCACCAGGAGATCTTGAAGGGGCGCTGCTATCTTTGTGAAACCATCAATGAACCTTCGGTAGTAGCCCACCAGCCCAAGGAACTGCCGCACCTCTTTTACCGTCGTGGGTCTTGG
The DNA here is from genome assembly GCF_048569485.1 of Anomaloglossus baeobatrachus. Lineage (NCBI taxonomy): Eukaryota > Metazoa > Chordata > Amphibia > Anura > Aromobatidae > Anomaloglossus > Anomaloglossus baeobatrachus. The sequence continues at coordinate 406,967,381 of NC_134353.1, read as the reverse complement.
CCAGTCCTTGATTACGGTGACTTTCTCCGGATCAGGTGCCACACCTTCTGCGCTGACCACATGACCCAGGTACTGTACCTTTGGCTTCAAGAGGTGACATTTGGACGGCTTGATCTTCAGGCCATAATTCGACAAAGACTCAAACACTTCTGCTAAGTGCCTCAGGTGGTCTTCATAAGTCTTGGAGTAGACTATGACGTCATCCAGGTACAACAGCACGGTTTCAAAGTTGTGGTGGCCCAAGCAGCACTCCATCAACCTTTGGAATGTCCCTGGGGCGTTGCAGAGCCCGAATGGCATACAGTTGAACTCGCAGAGGCCCATTGGTGTCGTGAATGCAGTCTTCTCCTTGTCCGCCTCTGCCACGGGAACCTGCCAATACCCACTGGTGAGATCCAAGGTGGAGAAATAGTTAGCTGACTTTAAGGCTGTCAGTGACTCCTCTATTCTGGGTAGTGGATAAGCATCTTTATGCGTAATGCAGTTAATTTGCCTGTAATCTACGCACATTCTCATGGTACCATCTTTTTTCTTTACGAGCACTAGTGGAGCTGCCCAGGGGCAACTATCTCTGATAACCCCAGCCTCCTTCATTTCCCGTAACATCTCTTTGGCACGCTGATACTGTGCGGGGGGTACAGGGCGGTATCTCTCTTTAATGGGATGATGATCACCCGTGGGGATTTGATGTTTAACCCCTTTCACCTGCCCAAAATCTAGGGGGTGTTTGCTGAAGACCCGCTCGTACTCCTGTACCACCCGGTAAACCCCATGCTTTTGGTGTGAGGGGGTGGAGTCGGTGCCCACATGTAATTTTTGGCACCAGTCTTCCAGCTGCCCCTTGGAGCCATTGTCTTCCGCCTGGTCAGACGGGATCAAGGGTTCCACTGCTTTGATGGTATTGTTGCTGACGGTGTACAGTTTTGCTACAGTGGCGTACCGGGGCACTTTGGCCTCCTCCTCCCCACAATTCAGGACACGTAGGGCACTCTCCCCTTGCGGACGTCTGCTACCCCTCTGGCTACCAGGACTCCAGGCCAACTGTCTGAATACACCGGTTCTACCAAGGCATGGTAATCCTGACCCTTGAGGCCTATTGCTGCCCGACACCATATCAACATTTCACTTCTTGGGGGTATTGCGATGGGGAGGGGGTCACTTACCCTCACACTGCCAATTTCTCCTCCGACCAGCTCTACCTGCTGCCTCCTCATCAGGGCTCTGATTTCCCTCTGTAGGGCACGCTGCTGCCCAGAGCTGGCAGTTTCAGCCGCCTGCTGCAACAAAATTATCACCTCGGCAAGACAATTTTCTATCACATTTGTACCAATGGTTAGCAGTGGGGCAGATTCTTTGCGATCAATATCTACAATTATCATCCCCTGACATGGCAATTCTACCCGCCCCACTTTAATGGTTACTTCTTTGTACCCAATTTGAGGTAAGGGCTGACCATTACTGGCCACAATTGTTAAATCATCATCTGGGCCATGGTCAATGTCTGAATCAGCCCAATATCTTTTGTACAGTTTATAAGGGATGGTTGTTACCTGGGACCCCGTATCCAGGAGGGCATTCAAAGGGATCCCATCCAGCACAATAGGAAGGACCGGTCGTCCTCCCACATACTTGCTGCGGCTGGGGGTTGAGCCGGGCTTCCTTACACCTGGGGGTTGGCTCCTGGCCCCAGGCTCGGCCCATTTAAAGGACAGTGTCGTGCAATGTGGCCCGCCTGCCTGCAGCGGCGGCAGATCGGTTGTCCTGTTGAATCATACCGGTCTGTGTCTTTTCCTCGGGTCGGCGGAATCCTCCTCTGTCGCATCCATGGGACGTCATCTGGACTGGAGGCCAACTCGATTCTTGCAGGCGATGGGGTCACTTGTAGAGACTGCACGGTCTTGGCAAGGGCAGCTACAGTCTTGGTCAGCTCCTGGACCTGCTGTCTGAGCTCTGCAGTGGGATCCTTATCCAGGGACTGCGCCTCGGCCCCTGCAGCAGCTCGTGTTGCAGGCACCACCCCGGGGTACGTGATATCAAGAGGCCGGAGGGGTACTGGGTCATTCGGTGTAGATTCTCTCAGTACCCGGATGGCCTGGTCCTTAAACTTTGCAAAGTCCAGAGCAGGGTTCTGTAGGACCATGATACGCAGCTGTGTCCTGTGGGCATCTGACAGGAGCCTCTCTATGAACTGCTCAGTTAGGAGTTTGTCTCCTTCTCATACACTCTCTGGGTCCACCTGTTTAACTGCTTTCAGGGCCTCCTGCAAGTTTAAGGCATAGTCCCGTATGCTGTCTGTGGCCCGCTGCTTGCACCCAAAGAATCTCATCTTTATTTCCGCTGCGGTGCGGGTGTCAAAAGTACTCTTTAGCTTGGCCAGTATCTGGGTTGCTGTCCCTTTATCTGTATCAGGCCAGGACTTCACTTCACGCTGGGCTGCGCCGGCTAGCTGCCCCATTAATATGCCCACCTTCTGGCTCTCAGTCAGCGGATACACCCGGAACAAGCTGTGCAGGCTTTCTCTGAAGTCGCTCAAGGTATGGGACTCCCCGGAGTACTGCGGCAGCCATTCTGCTCCCGGGATGTACGGCATTGTGATCGGCATTACCGGCGCTACAGCGGGGTTGGGGCGGCGGCGACTGGGATTGCTTCGGCCAGTGCTGCGGCGCCTCGGGCTATGGCAGCCACCTGCTCTCCCTCTGAGTCGGACATCTTCCTCCCCCTTAGTGAACCTTACCAGGTTCCGTTCACTTTTCAAATTCCCTTCTGGGTCGCGCGGGGTTAACAGCGCTCTGCTCTGATGGCGCGCTCCCTTCGCGCTCTTTGTCAGGCACGCCCCCTTTCCTCCTGCGCTCGGCGAGGCTAATGGCGGCGGCAGTTTGCAAACAGTAACACAGTCTTTTAAGCACAATTTCTGCAGGCGCACAGTACCCGGTGGGACCGGGCACGAAATCCTGTTCGTGACGCCAAAGTTGACTCTCCCACCCCAGGGCTATGGGACACCCGGTGCCGGGCCGGACTAGTCCGGGGGTAGTCAGTGGTGGCTGGGCCCGGCTCCGTGGCCCTGGTGGGTGTCAGTAGAATATGTGGCTTGATGAATAAAGTTTGTGTTCGTGACGCCACCTGTGGTCTGCAGCTAATAAGCCACCGCTGCTGTGTGAGGTCTCCGGGGTGATGATATAGCAGCGATGGTGGTACTGCTCCCCACAGGTGGAGTGGAGCCCCAGGGACACTGTTAGTGCTCGTGAAAGTCTATGGTGTTGTGTGGCTAACACGGTGCAGGGCCGACAGGCAATGAAAGAACCAGGCACAAACAACAGTCTCTTTACCTTTTCCTCTTTTACTTTGGAAACAGTCCTGGGAGACCGTTACAGGTGGTGATGGGGATACGGTCGGCCTGGAAGTACTTGGGGTGATCTTTCTGGCCAGCTGAGTATGAGGCCTACTCCTGTGCGTTTCTTTGTTATGATAGGACCCTGCTTCTCTGAATCCAGCAATGGCCCTCTTTGCTGCTGGAACCGATGGTACGTCCCTTTCCCTCTGTAGCAGGCTGCGCAGGCCCTCTCTGGTGCTTCTCTGCTGGAGTCCACACCGGGCCCTGATGCTGCAGCTGTATCTTCGGGATGTATATGGGCCAGGTGCTTGCAGCTCTCCTGCCCTTCGGATTCGGCTACCAGGGAGTATTTTAAGCCCTGGTGGCCACAGACTCCGATGTCCGAGTCTCTTCGCTGCCTCTCTGCTCCTCCTCCTTCCCTGGGCCAAGCTACTCTAGCTCTAGGCCCCAGATCCACAGGACAGCACACTCTGCGTCTGCTCACTATCACTTCTCTCTACAGACTGACTGCTATTTCCTCCCTCAGGTCAGACTTGGGGAAGGCTCCCTGGAATTCCAGGTTCAGAGCTCCCCCTGCTGGCCGGAGGGAGAACTGCGTTGGGTGTTAAAACTTGCTGGCCAATGGACCTCCCAATTACCTCCAGGCTCAGCATTAACCCTTTGGAAAGGCAATACTGTTGTGGCGACCAGGTCCTGGGGCGCCACACATGTAATTGCCTAGTCCAATGGACTGTGTTGCCTATGAGTTTCCATTGGATTGATAGGCCAGATACTGTCTTTTGCTTTTGTTTGGCAATGTTGTGTGCGCAGTCACGCAGGCGAACCCACAACCTCTCACAGCCCAAGCAAAGAGCCTACCACTACACCAACACAGAGAAGTAGGAAACTGCCTCTATATTAATTCATATAATCCTAGTGACTGCGCACACAACATGGCCAAACAAAAGCAAAAGACAGTACCTTGCCTATCAATCCAATGGAAACTCTTAGGCAACACAGTCCATTGGACTAAGCAATTTCATGCAGCCATACAAAGTCCATGGGCCTTGCCTCAGAGTCAAACCCACAACCTCTCGCAGCCAAAGAAAAGAGCCTATCACTACACCAACACAGAGAAGTGGGAAGCTGTCTCTACATTAATTCACATAATCCAAGTGACTGCGCACACAACATGGCCAAACAAAAGCAAAAGACAGTACCTGGCCTTTCAATCCGATGGAAACTCATTGGCAACACAGTCCTTATGACTTCGCAATTGCATGCAGCCGTACAAAGTCCATGGGCCTTGCCTCAGAGTCAAACCCACAACCTCTTGCAGCCCAAGCAAAGAGCCTACCATTACACCAACACAGAGAAGTGGAAGATTGATTCAACATTAATTCACCTAATCCTAGTGACTGCGCTCACAATATGGCCAAACAAAAGCAAAAGACAGAACCTGGCCTATCAATCCAATGGAAACTCATAGGCAACACAGTCCATTGAACTTGGCAATTACATGCAGCCATACAAAGTCCATGGGCCTTGCCTCAGAAACAAACCCACAACCTCTTGCAGCCCAAGCAAAGAGCCTACCACTACACCAACACAGAGAAATGGAAAACTGATTCTACATTAATTCACATAATCCTAGTGACTGAGCACACAACATGGCCAAACAAAAGCAAAAGACAGTACCTAACCTATCAATCCAATGGAAACTCATAGGCAACACATTCCATTGGACTAGGCAATTTAATGCAACCGTACAAAGTCCATGGGCCTTGCCTCAGAGTAGAGCCCACAACCTCTAGCAACCCAAGGAAAGAGCCTACCACTACACCAACACAGAGAAGTGGGAAACTGATTCTACATTAATTCACATAATCCTAGTGACTGCGCACACATCATGGCCAAACAAAAGCAAAAGATAGTACCAGGCCTATCAATCCAATGGAAACTCATAGGTAACACAGTCCATTTGACTAGGCAATTACATGCAGCCATACAAAGTCCATGGGCCTTGCCTCAGTGTCAAACACAGAACATCTCGTTGACCAAGTAAAGAGCAAACCACTACACCAACACAGAGAAGTGGGAGACTGATTCTACATTAATTCACATAATCCTAGTGACTGCGCACACATCATGGCCAAACAAAAGCAAAAGACAGTACCTGGCCTATCAATCCAATGGAAACTCATAGGCAACACAGTCCATTGGACTAAGCAATTACATGCAGCCACACAACGTCCATGGGCCTTGCCTCAGAGTTGAACCCAAATCCTCTCGTAGCCTTAGCAAAGAACCTTCCACTACACCAACACAGAGAAGAGGGAAACAGAAGCTACAATAATTCACATAATCCTAGTGACTGCGCACACAACATGGCCAAACAAAAGCAAAATACAGTACCTAGCCTATCAATCCAATGGAAACTCATAGGCAACACAGTCCATTGGATTAGACAATTACAAGCAGCCAAAGTCAAACCCACAACTTCTCGCAGCCAAAGCAAAGAGCCTACCACTACACCAACACAAAGAAGTGGGAAACTGATTCTACATTAATTCACATAATCCTAGTGAGTGTGCACACAACATTTCCAAACAAAAGCAAAAGACAGTATCTGGTCTATCAATCCAATGGAAACTCTTTGGCAACACAGTCCATTGGACTAAGCAATTACATGCAGCCATACAAAGTCCATGGGCCTTGCCTCAGAGTCAAACCCACAACTTCTCGCAGCCAATGAAAAGAGCCTATCACTACACCAACACAGAGAAGTGGGAAGCTGCTTCTACATTAATTCACATAATCCTAGTGACTGCGCACACAACATGGCCAAACAAAAGCAAAAGACAGTGCCTGGCCTTTCAATCCAATGGAAACTCATTGGCAGCACAGTCCTTATGACTTCGCAATCGCATGCAACCGTACAAAGTCCATGGGCCTTGCCTCAGTGTCGAACCCACAACCTCTCGTAGCCCAAGCAAAGAGCCTACAACTACACCAACACAGAGAAGTGTGAAACTGACTCTACATTAATTCACATGATCCTAGTGACTGCGCACACAACATGGCCAAACAAAAGCAAAAGACAGTAGCTGGCTTATCAATCCAATGGAAACTCATAGGTAACAAAGTCCATTGGACTGGGCAATTACATGCAACCATACAAAATCCATGGGCCTTGCCTCAGAGTCAAACCCACAACCTCTCACAGCCCAAGCAAAGAGCCTACCACTACACCAACACATCTAGAAGTGGGAAACTGACTCTAAAATTATTCACATAATCCTGGTGACTGCGCACACAACATGGCCAAACAAAAGCAAAAGACAGTACCTGGCCTATCAATCTAATGGAAACTCATAGGCAGCACAGTCCATTGGACAGGGCAATTACATGCAGCCATACAAAATCAATGAGCCTTGCCTCAGAGTCAAACACAGAACATCTCGTTGCCCAAGCAAAGAGCAAACCACCACACCAACACAGAGAAGTAGGAAACTGACTCTACAATAATTCACATAATCCTAGTGACTGCGCCCACTACCTGACCAAACAAAAGCAAAAGACAGAACCTGGCCTATCAATCCAACGGAAACTCTTAAGCAACACAGTCCATTGGACTAGGCAAGTACGTGCAGCCATGCAAAGTCCATGAGCCTTGCCTAGGAGCCGAACCCACAACCCCTCGTAGCCCATTCAAAGAGCCTACCACTACACCAACACAGAGAATTGGGAAACTGATTCTACAATAATTCACATCATCCTAGTGACTGCGCACACAACATGGCCAAACAAAAGCAAAAGACAGTACCTGGCCTATCAATCCAATGAAAACTCATAGGCAACACAGTCCATTGGACTAAGCAATTATATTACATGCAGCCATACAAAGTCCATGGGCCTTGCCTCAGAAATAAACCAACAACCTTTTGAAGCCCAAGCAAAGAGCCTACCACTACACCAACACAAGGAAGTAGGAAACTGACTCTACAATAATTCACATAATCCTAGTGACTGCGCACACAACATGGCCAAACAAAAGCAAAATACAGAACCTGGCCTATCAACCCAACTGAAACTCATAGGCAACACAGTCCATTGGACTAGGCAATTACAGGCAGCCATACAAAGTCCATGGGCCTTGCCTCAGAGTCGAACCCACAACAGCTCGTTGCTCAAGCAAAGAGCCTACCACTACACAAACACAGATTAGTGAGAGAAGAACTCTACATTAATTCACATAATTCTAGTAACTGCGCACACAACATGGCCAAACAAAAGCAAAAGACAGTACCTGACCTATCAATCCAATGGAAACTCATAGGCAACACAGTCCATTGGACTAGGCAATTACATGCAGCCATACAAAGTCCATGGGCCTTGCCTCAGAGTCAAACCCACAACCTCTCACAGCCAATGAAAAGAGCCTATCACTACACCAACACAGAGAAGTGGGAAGCTGCCTCTACATTAATTCACATAATCCTAGTGACTGCGCACACAACATGGCCAAACAAAAGCAAAAGACAGTACCTGGCCTTTCAATCCAATGGAAACTCATTGGCAACACAGTCCTTATGACTTCGCAATTGCATGCAACCGTACAAAGTCCATGGGCCTTGCCTCAGAGTAGAGCCCACAACCTCTTGCAACCCAAGCAAAGAGCCTACCACTACACCAACACAGAGAAGTGGGAAACTGATTCTACATTAATTCACATAATCCTAGTGACTGCGCACACATCATGGCCAAACAAAAGCAAAAGATAGTACCAGGCCTATCAATCCAATGGAAACTCATAGGTAACACAGTCCATTGGACTAGGCAATTACATGCAGCCATACAAAGTCCATGGGCCTTGCCTCAGTGTCGAACCCACAACCTCTCGTAGCCCAAGCAAAGAGCCTACAACTACACCAACACAGAGAAGTGTGAAACTGACTCTACATTAATTCACATGATCCTAGTGACTGCGCACACAACATGGCCAAACAAAAGCAAAAGACAGTAGCTGGCTTATCAATTCAATGGAAACTCATAGGTAACAAAGTCCATTGGACTGGGCAATTACATGCAACCATACAAAATCCATGGGCCTTGCCTCAGAGTCAAACCCACAACCTCTCACAGCCCAAGCAAAGAGCCTACCACTACACCAACACATCTAGGAGTGGGAAACTGACTCTAAAATTATTCACATAATCCTGGTGACTGCGCACACAACATGGCCAAACAAAAGCAAAAGACAGTACCTGGCCTATCAATCTAATGGAAACTCATAGGCAGCACAGTCCATTGGACAGGGCAATTACATGCAGCCATACAAAATCAAAGAGCCTTGCCTCAGAGTCAAACACAGAACATCTCGTTGCCCAAGCAAAGAGCAAACCACCACACCAACACAGAGAAGTGGGAAACTGACTCTACAATAATTCACATAATCCTAGTGACTGCGCCCACTACCTGGCCAAACAAAAGCAAAAGACGGAACCTGGCCTATCAATCCAACGGAAACTCTTAAGCAACACAGTCCATTGGACTAGGCAAGTACGTGCAGCCATGCAAAGTGCATGGGCCTTGCCTAGGAGCCGATCCCACAACCTCTCGTAGCCCATTTAAAGAGCCTACCACTACACGAACACAGAGAATTGGGAAACTGATTCTACAATAATTCACATCATCCTAGTGACTGCGCACACAACATGGCCAAACAAAAGCAAAAGACAGTACCTGGCCTATCAATCCAATGAAAACTCATAGGCAACACAGTCCATTGGACTAAGCACTTATATTACATGCAGCCATACAAAGTCCATGGGCCTTGCCTCAGAAATGAACCAACAACCTTTTGAAGCCCAAGCAAAGAGCCTACCACTACACCAACACAAGGAAGTAGGAAACTGACTCTACAATAATTCACATAATCCTAGTGACTGCGCACACAACATGGCCAAACAAAAGCAAAATACAGAACCTGGCCTATCAACCCAACTGAAACTCATAGGCAACACAGTCCATTGGACTAGGCAATTACAGGCAGCCATACAAAGTCCATGGGCCTTGCCTCAGAGTCAAACCCACAACTGCTCGTTGCTCAAGCAAAGAGCCTACCACTACACAAACACAGATTAGTGAGAGAAGAACTCTACATTAATTCAAATAATTCTAGTAACTGCGCACACAACATGGCCAAACAAAAGCAAAAGACAGTACCTGGCCTATCAATCCAATGAAAACTCATAGGCAACACAGTCCATTGGACTAGGCAATTACATGCAGCCATACAAAGTCCATGGGCCTTCCCTCAGAGTCAAACCCACAACCGCTCGTTGCCCAAGCAAAGAGCCTACCACTACACAAACACAGATTAGTGAGTGAAGAACTCTACATTAATTCACATAATTCTAGTAACTGCGCACACAACATGGCCAAACAAAAGCAAAAGACTGTACCTGGTCTATCAATCCAATGGAAACTCATAGGTAACACAGTCCATTAGACTGGGTAATTTCATGCAGCAATACAAAGTACGTAGGCCTTGCCTCAGAGTTGAACCCACAACCTCTCGTAGCCCAAGCAAAGAGCCTACCACTACAGCAACACAGAGAAGTGGGAAACTGAGTCTACATTAATTCACATAATCCTAGTGACAGCGCAAATATGGCCAAACAAAAGCAAAAGACAGTACCTGGCCTATCAATTCAAATTGAAACTCATAGGCAACACAGTCCATTGGACTAGGCAATTACATGCAGCCATACAAAGTCCATGAACCTTGCCTCAGAGTCGAACGCAAAACCTCTCGTAGCTCAAGCAAAGAGCCTACCACTAAACTAACACAGAGAAGTGGGAGATGGAATCTACATTAATTCACATAATTCTATTGACTGCGCACACAACATGGCCAAACAAAAGCAAAAGATAGTACCTAGCCTATCAATCCAATGGAAACTCATAGGCAACACAGTCCATTGGACTAGGCATAAACATGCAGCCATACAAAGTCCATGGGCCTTGCCTCAGAGTCAAACCCACAACCTTTTGCAGCACAAGCAAAGAGCCTACCACTACACCAACACAGAGAAGTGGGGAAGTATTCTACATTAATTCACATAATCCTAGTGACTGCGCACACAACATGGCCAAACAAAAGCAAAAGACAGTACCTGGCCTATCAACCCAATGGAAACTCATTGGCAACACAGTCCATTGGACTAGGCGATTACATGCAGCCATACAAAGTCCATGGGCCTTGCCCCAGAGTCAAATCCAAAACCTCTCGTAGCTCAAGCAAAGAGCCTACCACTACACTAACACAGAGAAGTGGGAGATGGACTCTACATTAATTCACATAATTCTAGTGACTGCGCACACAACATGGCCAAACAAAAGCAAAAGAGAGTACCTGGCCTATCAATCCAATGGAAACTGATAGGCAACATAGTCCATTGGACTAGGCATATACATGCAGCCATACAAAGTCCATGGGCCTTGCCTCAGAGTCGAACCCACAACCTTTCGCAGCTCAAGCAAAGAGCCTACCACTACACCAACACAGAGAAGTGGGAAACTGACTCTACAATAATTCACATAATTCTAGTGACTGCGCAAACAACATGGCCAAACAAAAGCAAAAGACTGTACTTAGCCTATCAATCCAATGGAAACTCATAGGCAACACAATCAATTGGACAAAGCAATTACATGTATACATACAAAGTCCATGGGCCTTGCCTCAGAGTCAAACCCACAACCTCTCGCAGCCCAAGCAAAGAGCCTACCACTACACCAACACAGAGAAGTGGGCAAGTGATTCTACATTAATTCTCATAATCCTAGTGACTGCACACACAACATGGCCAAACAAAAGCAAAAGACAGTACCTGGCCTATCAATCCAATGGAAACTCATAGGTAACAGAGTCCATTGGACAGGGCAATTACATGCAGCCATACAAAGTCCATGGGCCTTGCCTCAGAGCCAAACCCACAACCTCTCGTAGCCCAAGCAAAGAGCCTACCACTACACCAAAACAGAGAAGTGGGAAACTGACTCTACATTAATTCACATAATCCTAGTGACAGCGCACACAACATGGCCAAACAAAAGCAAAAGACAGTACCTGGCCTATCAATCCAATGAAAACTCAAAGGTAACACAGTCCATTGGACTGGGCAATTACATTCAGCCATACAAAGTCCATGGGCCTTGCCTCAGAGTTGAACCCACAACCGCTCGTTGCTCAAGCAAAGAGCCTACCACTACACCAACACAGATTAGTGAGAGAAGGACTCTTCATTAATTCACATAATTCTAGTAACTGCGCACACAACATGGCCAAACAAAAGCAAAAGACAGTACCTGGCCTATCAATCCAATGGAAACTCATAGGCAACACAGTCCATTGGACTAGGCTATTACATGCAATCATACTAAGTCCATGGGCTTTGCCTGAGAGTCAAACCCACAACCTCTCGTAGCCAAAGCAAAGAGCCTACCACTACACCAAAACAGAGAAGTGGGAAACTGACTCTACATTAATTCACATAGTTCTAGTAACTGTGCACACAACATGGCCAAACAAAAGCAAAAGACAGTACCTGGCCTATCAATCCAATGGAAACTCATAGGCAACACAGGACATTAGACTAGGAAATCACATGCAGCCATACAAAGTCCTAGGGACTTGTCCCAGAGACAAATACACAACCTCTCACAGCCCAAGCAAAGAGCCTACCACTACACCAACACAGAGAAGTAGGAAGCTTAATCTACATTAACTTACATAATCCTTGTGACTGCGCACACAACATGGCCAAACAAAAGCAAAAGACAGTACCTGGCCTATCAATCTAATGGAAACTCATAGGTAACACAGTCCATTGGACTGGGCAATAAATGCAGCCTTACAAAGTCCATGGGCGTTGCCTCAGAGTCAAACCCACAACCTTTCGCAGATCAAGCCACGAACACCCTTCATCCTTGCACAGTGCACTTTCACCTGTATATTCACCCTCCACTCTGTGCCACTGAGCACATTTCCTTGCGGTCTGAACTTTCGTCACCCCGGCAAGGTTATATCCTTTCCATGCGCTTGCGCAGTTTGTTTCTTTCCCACGGTCTGAACTCATTTCACCCCGTCACCACTGGCACTTGCTTCCTGCTATAGATGCGGTTTCTTTCCATTTTATGTCAGATTCTTTCACATCAGCCTCTCTATGTTTCAAATTCTTCACTTTGACCCTTCCAAGCAGGAAAGCTTGATACAGTAAATGGATCTAATATTTATCACGTTTTTGTACTTGCACAATTCTACAGTTCATATTTACATAGAAATTCATTAAATTTTCACATTTTTTAAGGGCGTCTGCCTTTATCAACTGATCTCTTTGTGCTATTTCATGATATTCCATCCCCTTTTCCACCAAGCCCACCAGATGCATTTGGAGGAATGGTTTGGTGGTTTAATCCCTGTGCATACTAGTATTTGTCCATAGGTTCGTACCTCTCCATTTTCATTTTAACCCCCTGTTTTATGAATTTTCCCTGTAAATCTTAAATTCTATTTGTCAAAAATGGACCACGAAAAACTTGTTTTAAAAAAACCTTTTATTAATGTTTATTTTTATCGCATGCAGTAATTTGTGTTTTACAATATTTTGTTGCATTTAATTGTGATTTTTTTGTATGTTCTCCACGTGCCTATGAGTCATTGCCCTGCAAACAGAGTGGGTGGATGACGTCATGGCTGTCAACGTGGCAGTCTTTATCCTCCTTTATAACACTTGACTGTTAGACAGCTGCATGATTTCTTTTTTCCCTGAGGAAGGAGACGGTTCCAGTCTCTGAAACGCGTTGGAAATGCTGTAATAAAAAAGAAACTTCTTCATTAATCCTGCACCAGTGGTTTTTTAGCGCGGCTAAAACCCGTTTTTCTATTTTCATATATGATTTTCGCAGATCAAGCAAAGAGCCTTCCACTACACCAACACAAAGAAGTGTGAAGCTGAATCTACCTTAATTCACAAAATCCTAGTGAACGCGCACACAACATGGCCAAACAAAAGCAAAAGACAGTCCCTGGTCTATGAATCCAATGGAAACTCATAGGCAACACAGTCCATTGGACTAGGCAATTACATTCTGCCATACAAAGTCTGTGGGCCTTGCCTCAGAGTCAAACCCACAACCTCTCCCAGCCCAAGCAAGGAGCCTACCACTACACCAACACAGAGAAGCGAGAAACTGACTCTACATTAATTCACATAATCCTAGTAACTGCGCACACAACGTGGCCAAACAAAAGCAAAAGACAGTACCTAGCCTATCAATCCAAAGGAAACTAATTGGCAACACAGTCCATTGGACTAGGCAATTACATTCTGCCATACAAAGTCTGTGGGCCTTGCCTCAGAGTCAAACCCACAACCTCTCATAGCCCAAGCAAAGAGCCTACCACTACACCAACACAGAGAAGTGAGAAACTGACTCTACATTAATTCACATAATCCTAGTGACTGCGCACACAACATGGCCAAACAAAAGCAAAAGACAGTACCTGGCCTATCATTCCAATGAAAACTCATAGGCATTACAGTCCATGGGACTAAGCAATTACATGCAGCCATGCAAAGTCCATGGGCCTTGCCTCAGAGTCAAACCCACAACCTCTCATAGCCTAAGCAAATAGCCTACCACTACACCAACACAAAGAAGTAGGAAACTGACTCTACATTAATTCACATAATCCTGGTGACTGCGCACACAACATGGCCAAGCAAAAGCAAAAGTCAGTTCCTGGCCTATCAATCCAATGGAAACGCATAGGGAACACAGTCCATTGAACTAGGCAATTACATGCAGCCATACAAAGTCCATGGGCCTTGCATTAAAGTCGAACACACAACCTCTCGCAGTCCAAGCAAAGAGCCTACCACTACACCAACACAGAGAAGTGGGAAACTGACTCTACATTAATTCACATAATCCAACTGACTGAGCACACAACATGGCCAAACAAAAGAAAAAGACAGTACCTGGCCTATCAATCCAATGGAAACATATAGGTAACACAGTCCATTGGACTAAGCAATTACATGCAGCCATGCAAAGTCCATGGGCCTTGCCTCAGAGTCAAACCCACAACCTCTCGGAGCCCAAGCAAAGAGCCTACCACTACACCAAAACAAAGAAGTAGGAAACTGACTCTACATTAATTCACATAATCCTAGTGACTGCGCACACAACATGGCCAAACAAAAGCAAAAGTCAGTTCCTAGCCTATCAATCCAATGGAAACTCATAGTGAAGACAGTCCATTGGACTAGGCAATTACATGCAGTCATACAAAGTCCATGGGCCTTTCCTCAGAGTCGAACACACAACCTCTCGGAGCCCAAGCAAAGAGCCTACCACTACACCAGCACAAAGAAGTGGAAATCTAACTCTACATTAATTCACATAGTTCTAGTAACTGTGCACACAACAAGGCCAAACAAAAGCAAAAGACTGTACCTGGCCTATCAATCCAATGGAAATTCATAGGCAACAGAGTCCATTGGACTAAGCAATTACATGCAGCCATACAACGTCCATGGGCCTTGCCTCAGAGTCAAACCCAAAACCTCTCTCAGCCCAAGCAAAGAGCCTACCACTGAACCAACACAGAGAAGTGGAATCTGATTCTACAATAATTCACATAATTCTAGTGACTGCGCACACAACATGGCCAAACAAAAGCAAAAGACTGTACCTGGCCTATCAATCCACTGGAAACTCATAGGCAACACAGTCCATTGGACTAGGCAATTACATGCAGCCATAAAAAGTCCATTGGCGTTGCCTCAGAGTCAAGCCCACAACCTCTCGCAGCCCAAGCAAAGAGCATCAGCGTCACCTTCTTGCACACCAGTTTGGGAAGCAGGCAGCCCAGGGTAAGTGGCAGAGTTTTGAGTCTCGAAATCGTGTTTTTCACCTAGTGCTGTCAACCACTTAGTGGTGTGCTCTGCTAACATACGATTTATCATGGTGGAGGTGCCCAAGCTGGAAGTATTTTTGCCTCTTTTAAGCTTGGTCTGACAGATTTGACAAATGGCAACCATTTGATCCGAAGGACTCTTGGAAAAAAACTCCCACACAATCGCACCACGGACCCTTGGACTCTGAGATAGCACAGGGGGTGCACGGACCCTTGGACTCTGAGATGACACAGGTGGTGGTGTCATGTGCACAGTTGATTTCTTACAGCCTTTTTGCAGACTATGGGCAGATGCTCCTCTGCACTGCTGCTCTCGCAATCCAGTCCACCCGTCCATGTTGGATCAGTCACCTTATCATCGACCAGGTCGTCTTCAAATTCCTGAAGGTCAACATCTTTGGTAATGGAAGTTTCAGGCTGACCTGAGGGCAACTGTGTCTCATCATCCTCCAACACTTCCATCTGATTGCGTTGGTTGTGTTGCACTGTGAGAGGCAAGAAAGGTCAAAGGGTCCCGTAAGAAGTTCCTCAGAGTAACCTGCTTTGGTGTCATATGTTTCCTTAGAATACTGATGTTGTGATGAAGGTGGACCAGGCTGAGGATTCGATGGGCCAGACTCTGGGCTACTCAAGTCTGTCTGTGTGGACCCTTGGGATTTGCTACTCGACAAGTAACTGGAGGCATTTTCTGCTTGCCAACTCGTTACCTGTTCGCACTGTTCAGGGCGCAAGAGTGCTTTCCCACGTGGACAAGAAAACTGGGAGAGGAAGGCAGAGAGAGGTAGAGGGAGAGGTAGATAAAGCATGAACCTTTTTCTTTGGCTCAGTTACACTGCTTAGGCAACCACCACTGTCACTACCACCTTGTCCACAGCTCTTATCACCCCTTTTTCCGATTTTTTTGGTTTGATTATTTGAAGGTGAGTACTGTAACGTGACCTTTTGTACAGGCAATGGAACGACACTCATTCCGGGTTGTTAAACTTGTGTTAATGGTTTCCCACGATAGCTTTTTCTGTAAGTCTAAAAACTGCAAGGTACCTTTATAGGACAAAGTACCACTTGGGGAAGTCGACAAAGATGTTGTGAATGTCTGTCAGCCCCAAAGGAAAACAGGGTTTGACACCACTTTTATTTTAGTATTGGTTTTTGGCACTTAGACTGTGTTTTAGTAAGAGCAGGACACTATGTAGGTTCTGTAAGATATGAAGCTGCCAAAAGTATGCTAGGTTGCTGCTAGGAAGGAACTGGTATTGAGGCAGAAATAGAGCCACTGACACTGAGTATTAGTTAAAATTTGGTAACACTGACACTGTGTGTTAGTTGCAGCAGGTCACTATCTAAGTTCTGTAAGATATGAAGTCGCCAAAAGTATGCTAGGTTGCTGCTAGGAAGGTACTGGCCTTGAGGCAGAAGTAGAGCCATTGACACCGAGTATTAATAAAAATTTGGTACCACTGACACTGTGTGTTAGTTGCAGCAGGCCACTATCAAACTTCTGTAAGATATGAAGCCACCACCAGAATTCTATATATTATGGTATTTGGCTTCCGGCAGAACTACAGGCTGTGACAGCAATTTTTTTTTTTTAACTTACACTATTTTTTTTTTAGCAGTAGGGTACTATGCAGTTTATGTATGCTATGAAGCCAACACAAGGACGCAACTGTGCTGGTATGAATTGAGATGGTGGCTGACAGGCACTACACTACACCTGAACCCGTTGTTTTGTCAATTTTGGGACCTTTTTTAGGAAGTTGCAATACCTATTCCTAGTAGAACAGACACAAAAGATGTAGCAGTGCTGGGATTGTTGATTATTAGTAGCAGATGTCAGGACAGCTTTAAATCTATCCCTGCCTGTGAATAAGCTGTCCCTATATTACACACTGCAGTAACAGACCATATGCAGCATTATTAAGAGGATTTTTTTTTCGGCGGTTTAAAACAGGAACGGATTTCACCGAAAAAAGCAATGCACTACCACTGACCCTATAGCTATTTCTGCGATTTCCTCACCTGCTAGTATCTAATGCACACTATCCTGAGCCCTTAAAAGGACTATTTTGGATTTTGCAGCAGGAACGCTATCTCATAAAACGCACTGCACTGTCCCCATACCTGGTTGGTTCTATGATTTACACAGCTGCTAGTAGCTACTGGATTATTATAATAGCAGAATAATCGTAGTTATATCAACCTTAATTAATTTCAAACAATATTTTAACAGCAAGGTCTTGACTTACAAAAATCTCCTAGGAGACACTAATATAAAACTTAACATTTAATACCTCAGTTTAAAAAGTGAACAGGGTCACTGGAGATCGTGATATTCTACAAAACAGACAAAAAACAAAAAATATACATCTGGTGTTTGATCACAGCCCTACACGGACCATCTGTTACGCTCACCGAGGAGCGGCGAACGTCCGGAGGTGGACCCACTGGACCGTGCACCGGACTCCCCTGAGAAGACGGCCAGCAGCGAACCCCTATACAGGGACTGTGCGGCGCCTCCCCAGAAGGCCTAAATGCACGGCAGCCAGGGACCGGAGGTAGGAGTCTCTGTACGGCCAGGCGTGGCTCGGGTATGATGTCCGCGGCAGGCGGAACACGGAAGTGGCACCGGAGATGTTTCACAGCAGGTGACGTCCACAGCCGGTACAGTACAGATAGTGTCCACAGCAGGTATGGCACGGTGACGTCCACGGTAGGAATGGGTGGTGACGTCCACAGCCGGTATGGTATAGATGGCACTACGGTGAGACACAGGATTAGAATCAGGTAACAAAAGTACGGATCATAAACAATAGCAGAAACAGATTAGGACACTGGCAATGCACTAATAGAGGCGTTGCTCGGGCGCCTGCTGCCGGGGGAAGTGAACTTAAATACCTATTAGGCAGCAGGTGACCTCTGAGATCACTTCCAGGATTTGGGGCATGCCACTTTAAGAAAGGGGGCGTGGCCTCGCACGCAGCCTAGAATCACCTACAGCAATTCTGTGTGAGGAGGAAACTGCAGCAGGCCTTGGAGTGGGAGCAACGTCTGCAGAGCCTTGGGGCCGGTAAGTGGAAGGCCTTCTCTGCCTGGGAGTGGGGGCAGGAATGCATGTGGGAGCCATGCTGGGACTGGGCAGATGTGAGGGAGAGCTCCCCCCCCGGGGTCTGGTGGGACCAGGCGTTACAGTACCCCCCCCTGAAGCCCCCTCCTCCTCAGGAAGCTCCGGAGGAGACGAGGAGCATCCACGTCCTCCGCAGGTACCCACGTCCTCTCCTCAGGACCGAACCCCTTCCAGTCCACCAGATAATAGGTTTTACCTCGGACCTCCTTAGCCGCAAGGATGGCTTTTACCTCATAGACGTCATCATCACCAACAGGAGGAGGCGAGACCCCAGGATCACCATGGAAACGACTCAGGACCACCGGCTTAAGGAGGGACACATGGAAGGAGTTCGGGATGCGAAGTGTCGACGGCAGCTTCAACTTGTAGGACACCTCATTGATCCGTCGGAGCACTTCAAAGGGACCAATGAAGCGGGGACCCAGCTTGTAAGACGGCTGTTTCAGGCGGACATACTTGGACGAGAGCCAGACTTTATCTCCGGGTCGGAAGAAAGGAACATCCAGACGTTTCTTGTCAGCGTGTTTCTTCATGCGGACAGAGGACCGTTCCAGAGCCGACTTGGTCTCAGCCCAGACGGCGGAGAAGGACCTCACGAGGTCATCAGCTGCAGGGTTGCCTGAGGAACTTGTCACAGGACACGGCACTTTGGGTCGCTGTCCATACACCACCTGGAACGGAGATTTAGCAGAGGACTCACTGTCATGGTTGTTATAGGAGAACTCGGCCCACGGAAGCAGTTTGACCCAGTCGCTGTGGTGTTCGTCCACGAAGTGACGGAGATAGTTAGTCAGGACTTGGTTAATGCGCTCCACTTGCCCATTGGACTGAGGGTGGTAGGCAGAGGAAAAGTCCAATTCCACATCCATCATCTTGCAGACTGCTCTCCAGAACCGAGCGGTGAACTGGACCCCTCTGTCGGACACGATATGGAGAGGCAAGCCATGAAGCCGGAAGATGTGTTGGATGAAGAGGTCAGCAAGAACCGGAGCGGACGGTAGCCCGGAGAGTGGTGTGAAGTGGGCCATCTTGGAGAACCGGTCCACTACCACCCAGATGACTGTGCAGCCAGACGATTTTGGCAGGTCCGTGATGAAATCCATGCCGATATGTTGCCATGGAGCGGATGGTACAGGTAAAGGAAGCAAAGGGCCCGCCGGAAGGGTCTTCGGGACCTTGTTCCGGGCACAGGAGGAACAGGATGAACAAAATTCCTGGACGTCTTGATGTAACCCTGGCCACCAGTAATATCGGGATATCAATTGCAGAGATTTCTTTTGACCCACGTGACCTGCTATTCTGGAAGAGTGTCCCCACCGGAGTACACGTTCTCTATCGACCTCAGCAACAAACGTCTTACCGGGAGGAAGGTGATGCATGCCAACTGGAGCCGCCATTAGTTTGGAAGGTTCAATGATGTGCCGAGGTTCATCCTCCTGGTCCTCTGACAGGAATGATCGAGACAGCGCATCGGCTTTCAGGTTCTTCTCGGCTGGACGGAAATGCAGAACGAAATCAAAGCGGGCAAAGAATAATGACCATCGGGCCTGTCGGGGGTTTAGCCTGCGGGCTGTCTGAAGATATGCCAGATTCTTGTGGTCAGTATAGATGGTAACTGGATGCAATGACCCTTCCAGCAGGTATCGCCATTCCTCCAGAGCCAGCTTGACTGCCAGCAACTCACGGTCTCCGATTGAGTAGTTTCGTTCTGCTGGGGAGAAAGCCTTAGAAAAGAAGCCGCAGGTTACTGTCTTACCCTCTGACGTTTTCTGTGTAAGGACCGCACCGGCTCCGGATGAGGAGGCATCTACCTCAAGGATAAATGGCTGGTTAATGTCAGGTCTGTGTAAGGCTGGAGCAGAAGCAAAGGCACGTTTAAGGGACAGGAACGATTCTTCAGCTTCCGGTGTCCATTTCTTCGGGTTCTCCCCTTTGCGAGTGAGAGAGGATATGGGGCGCACCAGAGATGAGAAATGTGGAATGAATTGCCGGTAATAGTTGGCGAATCCCAGGAATCGCTGGATAGCCTTCAACCCTTCCGGACGGGGCCATTTCAGTACGGCTGAAACCTTGTCAGGATCCATCTTCAGGCCGGTATCCGAGACTATGTGGCCAAGGAAGGGTAACGAGGTCTGCTCAAACAGGCATTTCTCGAGTTTGGCGTAAAGGCGATTCTCTCTCAATCTCCGCAGGACTAGACGGACATGTCTTCGATGGGTATGCAAGTCCGGAGAGAAGATAAGGATGTCATCTAAATACACAACTACGCAGGTGTAGAGAAGATCACGGAAGACGTCGTTCACAAACTCCTGGAAGACCGCCGGTGCGTTACTGAGCCCGAAGGGCATCACTCGGTATTCATAGTGCCCATCACGAGTGTTGAACGCGGTCTTCCATTCGTCTCCCGACCGAATGCGAACCAGATTGTACGCACCCCGGAGATCTAGTTTGGAAAAGATCTTGGCACCTCGGAAACGGTCAAACAGTTCCGGTATAAGGGGTAGCGGATACCTGTTTTTCACCGTGATCTTATTCAATCCGCGGTAGTCAATGCAGGGCCGTAGACCCCCATCCTTTTTTCCCACAAAGAAGAATCCCGCTCCGGCGGGAGAGGAGGATTTTCGGATGAAGCCTCGTGCTAAATTCTCCTTTATATAGTCAGACATGGCTTGGGTCTCTTCTCGCGACAGTGGGTAGATGCGCCCACGAGGAGGGGTTGTACCTGGGAGCAGGTCGATGGGACAATCGTAGGGTCTGTGTGGCGGCAACGTCTCAGCTTCCTTTTTGTCAAAGACATCGGAAAAGGACCAGTAGGCGGGAGGTAACCCGGGAAGGTTGACCGGTTTGACTGGTGGGTGCGGAGGATGCACTGGTGTCAGGCAGTGATTGTGGCAAGAAGCACCCCATTGCAGGATGTCTCCGGAATCCCAGTCGAGCACAGGCTTGTGTGACCGAAGCCAGGGTATTCCCAGAAGAAGAGCATGTGCCATGCCAGGGAGAACATGGAAGGCGATTGTTTCAGAGTGTAGCAACCCCACATGCATTGTACAGTTCTCTGTGATGAGCCGGATGGGTTCGGAAAGCGGTTTTCCATCCACGGAAGACAGACTGATGGGGGTAGCAAGACATCGGACGGGAATCTGGTGTAGATCCACCACGGACTGCTGGATAAAGTTCCCGGCGGAGCCAGAATCCAGGAACGCATGTACTGACAACCGGATGGAGCCGCAGGACAGGGATACGGGCACCTGGAGAAAAGGAGAGGACTTGGCGTGACCTAGGGTGGCCTCTCCGATGGACCCTAGGCTCTGTAGTTTCCCGGCTTTACTGGACAGTCCTGAATCAGATGTTTGGCACTTCCGCAGTAAAAGCACTCTCCTGCCATTCTTCGATTCCTCTGTCGCAGTCTGGACTCAGTGACGCGGTCGACCTCCATGGGCTCGTGCGGAGCAGTAGGCCTGGTGGAGGGAAGTGACATCGGCCTTTGGAAGGTGGGCGCAAGGCGCGGGGTTCTTCTTGCCCGGGTGACCTCTCTGGCACGCTCTTGGAAGCGGAGATCAATACGGGTAGCCAGAGAGATCAGCTCTTCCAGGGTGGTAGGTACATCCCGGCCGGCCAGTTCATCCTTGATTTTTCCGGATAACCCTTCCCAAAAGGCAGCTACCAAGGCGTCATTGTTCCACTTGAGCTCGGAGGACAGAGTGCGGAACTCGATTGCATACTGTCCCACGGTGAGATTCCCCTGGTGGATTCTCATGAGTGAAGAGGCAGTAGATGAGAGACGGCCTGGCTCATCGAACACCTTACGGAAGGTGGTCAGAAAGACGGACAGGACTTGGACGGTCGGGTCATTCTTTTCCCAGAGCGGATTCATCCAAGCCAGAGCCTGACCAGTCAGATGAGACATGATGAATGCGATTTTCGAGCGATCGGTCGCTTGCTGCAGCGGCGACAGCTCAAAGTGCAAGGAGCACTGGTTTAAGAAACCGCGACACAAACGGGGATCCCCTCCATACATGGGTGGGGAGGCCAGGCGAGAAGGAGACATGTATGCCGATAATCCTGCAGAGTCGGGAGTTGTAGAGGAGGCCGGATTCTGCAGGGCATTTAGACGAGAATCCACGGCCGCCATATCTTCAGCCATGCGTCTCTGGGCCTCATGCTGGCGGGACAGTTCCTGCAGTAGTTCACACAACTGGGAGCTGTCGGAGGATACGGAGGTTTGCATGGATGCCAGACGGGATTCCACAGACTTTATGTAAGCCACGAACCTTGCTTGGGTCTCACGTTGGCGGGAGAGCTCCTGTTGCAGGTCATTCAGCGGGTTAACCGTGATCCCGGCGGAGTCCATGGCCCGAGCAAACTGTTACGCTCACCGAGGAGCGGCGAACGTCCGGAGGTGGACCCACTGGACCATGCACCGGACTCCCCTGAGAAGACGGCCAGCAGCGAACCCCTATACAGGGACTGTGCGGCGCCTCCCCAGAAGGCCTAAATGCACGGCAGCCAGGGACCGGAGGTAGGAGTCTCTGTACGGCCAGGCGTGGCTCGGGTATGATGTCCGCGGCAGGCGGAACACGGAAGTGGCACCGGAGATGTTTCACAGCAGGTGACGTCCACAGCCGGTACAGTACAGATAGTGTCCACAGCAGGTATGGCACGGTGACGTCCACGGTAGGAATGGGTGGTGACGTCCACAGCCGGTATGGTATAGATGGCACTACGGTGAGACACAGGATTAGAATCAGGTAACAAAAGTACGGATCATAAACAATAGCAGAAACAGATTAGGACACTGGCAATGCACTAATAGAGGCGTTGCTCGGGCGCCTGCTGCCGGGGGAAGTGAACTTAAATACCTATTAGGCAGCAGGTGACCTCTGAGATCACTTCCAGGATTTGGGGCATGCCACTTTAAGAAAGGGGGCGTGGCCTCGCACGCAGCCTAGAATCACCTACAGCAATTCTGTGTGAGGAGGAAACTGCAGCAGGCCTTGGAGTGGGAGCAACGTCTGCAGAGCCTTGGGGCCGGTAAGTGGAAGGCCTTCTCTGCCTGGGAGTGGGGGCAGGAATGCATGTGGGAGCCATGCTGGGACTGGGCAGATGTGAGGGAGAGCTCTCCCCCCGGGGTCTGGTGGGACCAGGCGTTACACCATCACAAAGGTGTAGAGAGCACACAATAACACCCGGTCTCAAGGTTAGGCTATTCAAGGATCAACATCGATGTATGTGACACATCAAATTGTCCATGCAAATCCCATGGACAAGGAGACCCAAAGACAACCCCCTGTTTAACTATTCAAGGAACTACCCTCCTCACCAAGGGGTTCCGTCAACAGAAAGGGAAAGGTCTCACCAACCGTAAGCGGGCTATGTTCATGCAGCAAACCTGGAAAATCGATTCTCATGTATCGAGTGTACTTGCTTCCTCAGTTTACTTAGGCATTACAGGTGAAAACTTCCATCAATGTATATATATAACTTCCGACGCGTTTCATTATATTCCTCAGGGAAGTCAGTAATACAAATATTAGGGTTATACCACAATCAAAGGGGCAGACATCCCCGGTGGAACCCCAGTGCTGGACTGAAAATGAAATAGAAATCACCATAAGTCCACCACTCAAAAGACATCATTGTATCAGAATATCAAAAAACCCAATAAGGGCACTCACCCAAGAAACAAGTCCTCTAAATCCTGGTGGTAGGCCATATCAACTGCCCATTTCTGAACGCACACTAGAACAGACAAGTCTATATTAATCCACCGCTTCTTACAAAATCATAGAAGGAAATAGTCCCATATCGGGAACACTCACCAAGACACGTCCTCCATTCAGTTCAAAAAAGTGCCGCGCTGCCGGCGTCATGAGCCGTGCCATGTTATATCACGCGCGCATGCGCAGTACACCCCATTCAGTTGTGTGACGCACAACCGGAACCACCCGATACCGGAAGTTAGTGCGTCATCTTAACTAGCCGACCTCATCATCATATGGTGCCGGCCACCCATCCGGTGACGCTATTTCCGGAAAATGGAACGCAAGCCGGAACAGATATCAAGTAATCGCGTCATTGCTCTACTAACGCTTGCGCTCCAACGTTGAAATACAACAGTAGTGAATGAGTACAAAACCCATTCACAGCGTTTCAAGTCCATCAAGGGCAGTATGAAAAACTCCTCATATTAAAAATCCACCAATTCAATACAGTGATGTTATGGCGAACAACACCTTTTCCACAGAAATCAACCCAAGTACCTCTACTAACACATAGTAGGAGCACAAAACAAACTACATCTCGCTGTTATATTTGGCTCATAGAGATGTACCCACAGTCAGGTAAACCTAAAAAGAGGGCAGACCACCGCTGTCAGCATAGAGGGTATAGAACAAATCAAACTTTTTTCATACAAAAAGATTCCCTGAAAAAATTTCCTGAAAAAAGCTTCCCTGAAAAAAGCCCTTTACCTATGATAGGAGAGAAAAAGGGAGGAAAACAAGGGAAGCTAAGTGCACACTACGTCTGACCCTCACTCATTAAATACTCTCCCTACCTTACTGCAGAGGTCGGCACCGTAACAACACCCACGCCCATGGCGCCCCCACTCACCGTCGGCTCGCCCTCCTATTCTACACCTACACACTAAAGTGTACCTAAAAAGGGGGTAAAGGATAGTTGCTCATTAAGACCATTTGGGGCCATGGTGCCCGGTGTGTAAATCCAAAAACACTCCTTACGGAGTATCAACTTGTCCCAGTTGCCTCCTCTTGGTGGTGATCTGATGTGATCTATGCCCATTATCTTAATGCAATTCTCATCTCCATCATGGTATGCATTAATGTGCCTAGCCAGCGGGGTGTCATTCCTGTTTCTGATATCATTTTTATGTTCACCAACCCTTTTTCGTAGTTCCCTAATGGTCTTTCCAACGTAATGTTTGTTACAGGGACACGTCACTCTATATATGACTCCTCTAGTTCTACACGTAATCAATGATCTGATCTCAAATGTCCTATTGCCAATCCGACTGTGGAAAGTCTTAAGGCCCTGTCATACACAGAGATAAATCTTTGGCAGATCTGTGGTTGCAGTGAAATCATGGACATATTGTTCCATTTGTACACCGCCACAAACCTGGCACTGATTGTCCACAATTTCACTGCAACCACAGATCTGCTGCAGATTTATCTCTTTGTGTGACAGGGCCTTTACCCTCCTCAATGAGGAAACAGTTTTTACAATTGTGGCATTTAAAACAGCCTCTTACCCCGCAAGTCAACCACGGTGGTCTGTCCTCTCTGAAGAAACTATGGACCAATCTGTCCTTCAAAGATCTCGCTTTTCGGTACGTTATAGAGGGATGATCTGGTATGTATTTACCCGCAATCGGGTCCATTTTTAGAATTGGCCAATGCTTACAGAGAATATTACGTAGACCCATTGCCCCATTATCAAATGTGGTAATGTACCTTAAAGGCTCGTTCAGGCCTTTACTCTTAGGTCTCGGATTAAGAATATCTGTACGGTCCATCTGACATACTGATTTAAAGGCTTTCTCAACCTCCTTCGTAGGATAGCCTCTTTCATCCAGCCGTTTTGTTAGATCCACTGCCTGTGCTCTAAAAGCCTCATCACTAGAGCAATTACGTCTCATTCTTAAAAATTGGCCCTTTGGGATGCCCTTCTTATGAGACCTGGGGTGCGCACTCTCCCATCGTAACAGTGAGTTGGATGATGTCTCTTTCCTATACGTGCTTGTCATAAGTTTACCCTCAGGTCCCCTCTCTACTAGGACATCCAAAAAGGCCAGTCTGTTGGGATGCATTTCAAAAGTAAAATCTAAGGCCTAAGTTGTTAATATTCAGTGAACCCACAAAATCCTTAAAACCATCCTCATGGCCCTTCCAAATCAAAAAGATGTCGTCGATAAACCTGACCCACATTACTACATCCTCCGTGTCAAGATTACCTCCAAACACCGTGGTTTCCTCCCACCAGCCCAGGATAATGTTGGCATACGATGGGGCACAACAACTCCCCATCGCAGTACCCCTGAGCTGGTGGAAGTACTTCCCCCCAAAGGTAAAGACATTCTTTGTCAGACAAAAACGAAGAGCCTGAATCACAAAATTATTGTGCGCAGCCAGATGATTCCCTCTCGAGTTTAAGTAGTACTTCACCGCCTCTATCCCCATATCATGCGGGATCGAGGAGTAGAGTGTCTCAACATCTATGCTGCAGAGGATCATGCCATCTTCGAGGAAGACATCATCTATCTTCCTCAAAAATTCAGTGGTGTCCCCCAGAAAAGAATTAAGGGACACTACAAATGGGCGCAGTATCCTGTCAACATTAATACTCAACTTCTCGGTGAGACCCCCAACGCCCGAGACAATGGGGCGTCCCCTGAGAGGGTCCAAACCCTTATGTACCTTGGGTAATACATAAAAGGTAGATAGTATAGGGAACAGAGGAAACAGAAAATCAAACTCATTTTTATCTATGATCTTGTTATTGAGTGCCATTTCAAGCAATGATTTGAGTTCAGCCCTGAAACCAGACATTGGATTGAACATCAATTTCTCATAGTTTTGTTCATCATTCAAAATGTCCAAACAAATGTTTTTATACTTAGTAGAATCCATAATCACAATGTTGCCCCCTTTGTCAGAGGGCTTGATCGTAATGCTAGAGTCTCCTTCAAGGCTGCGTAAACTCTGCATCTCAATTTTGGTTAGATTATAATTACCCGAGTGTGATTGAAAACCACCACCTATATCCTCTGTTACCATGTTGACAAAGACATCTACAACGTCCACCTCCGTCCCATCCGGGGGCATCCTACTGCTGTTATTCTTCAAAGATGTGAACGGACCCTTACCTTTATCATTGGGGTTCTCATCACTGAGATGAAACAAAAAACGCACATCCTGCAGTAGATCTTCAGATATACCTAATTCTCCACATGTTTTGTCTGACTGTTTCCACTTTAACTGTCTAGCAAAAAGGTGTAAATCTTTTATGGCCATAAATTCATTAAAATCCGTAGTGGGTACAAATGATAATCCCCTGTTCAGTACCGCAAGGTCCACATTACTTAAGGTCCTAGAAGAGAGGTTGATAACCTGGGGAGCCCTTACACTAGCTACAGATTCACCGGGTTTTTGCTGCGGAGGTAATATTGGTTTTCTAAAAAACCACCTCTTCCCTGGTTCTGTACAGAACCTCTATAACCTGATCTTCCCCTCCCTCTTGACTTTTTGTATTGATGTGGGGGTCTGAAGGCACCTCCTCTGCCCTCATTATCGGACAACTCAGCATCTGTGGAGGACAGCTCCGTCTCACTCTGTTTGTAATAATTCCTGCCTCCAATATACACATAAGCCTTATTGTCTTTGAAATCTTGCAAGTCTCTAATGTAGAAGCGATGTTTCTTCTCCTTCAATTTGTACTGAAACTTTTCTATTACCCCTTGCAATACTAGTTCTTTGCTGGGAAAATCAGCTTCACCCGAGAATTTCCTTGCTGTTTCAATATGCTCCTTTAAAGAATCCTCCAGAGTACCAAGGTTCCTTTTTTCCTCTTCCAAGATCAACCTCATCATTCTAAGTGAGCTCTCTGTAGCCTCCCTCTCCCATTTTGTGGTGAAGTCAGTATTTTTGTATCTATGGCCAGGTTGTAAAGTAATCCTAAGATTCCTAGGCACGATCTTGTCCTTCAAATAGCTTTCAAGAGACTGCACCTCCCACCAGGAGGTGATTCTCTCCTTGTAAACCCTAGTTAGATCTTTAAAGGCCCCATTCATAGTTGGAGTGTACTTTTTTAGGACCAGATTTCTGTCGGAAAACACGTCCCTCGCCTCACTTGCCCACTGCCTGGTGTCCAGGTCGGAGGAGAGAAAACCCGCCATTTGATAGACTGGGTAGACAATTATAATAGCAGAATAATCGTAGTTATATCAACCTTAATTAATTTCAAACAATATTTTAACAGCAAGGTCTTGACTTACAAAAATCTCCTAGGAGACACTAATATAAAACTTAACATTTAATACCTCAGTTTAAAAAGTGAACAGGGTCACTGGAGATCGTGATATTCTACAAAACAGACAAAAAACAAAAAATATACATCTGGTGTTTGATCACAGCCCTACACGGACCATCACAAAGGTGTAGAGAGCACACAAAAACACCCGGTCTCAAGGTTAGGCTATTCAAGGATCAACATCGATGTATGTGACACATCAAATTGTCCATGCAAATCCCATGGACAAGGAGACCCAAAGACAACCCCCTGTTTAACTATTCAAGGAACTACCCTCCTCACCAAGGGGTTCCGTCAACAGAAAGGGAAAGGTCTCACCAACCGTAAGCGGGCTATGTTCATGCAGCAAACCTGGAAAATCGATTCTCATGTATCGAGTGTACTTGCTTCCTCGGTTTACTTAGGCATTACAGGTGAAAACTTCCATCAATGTATATATATAACTTCCGACGCGTTTCATTATATTCCTCAGGGAAGTAAGTAATACAAATATTAGGGTTATACCACAGACCTTGCTGTTAAAATATAGTAGCTACTGGACACTGTGTTCAGCCCTTACAAGGACTATTATTAGTTTGCTGTATAAACGCTCTACAGCACACAGTACAGTGTATCTACACCGGCAACTCTGGAATAAATGCATGCACACAAAATGGCGGCAGCCTTATATAGCCCCTAAGACGCTGTGCGGCTAAGCCAATCACAGTATCACCACAACAAAGATGGCTGCGGCGTTACTGTGAGGGCAAGCAACATCAGATGTGTTCATTGGCTGGAAAAAGGCGCCAGGAAGTCCAGAATTGAAAATGAAAGTATCGGAGCGAATACTATATTAGCCGTCAGATAGCGAATACCTCGAATACCCCATTATCCATCGGATACCGAATAGTGGCGAATAGATTCACTCATCCCTAATGATGATGTTTCCAGCAATACCATTATTATTTCAACTAGAAGGTGGCCCGATTCTAACGCATCGGGTATTCTAGAATTTACGTATTGTGTAGTTAATGTATGATTTTTGTTATTTATATATATGTATATATATATATATATATATATATATATATATATATATATATAGATGTTTTTGTGTGTAGTTACCAAGTGTTTGTGTAGGGCGCTGTAAATGTTCTGGGTGTTGTCTGGGTGTGGGGGGGTGTGAGAGCGGTGTTGTATGTGTGTTGCGTTGTGTGTGTTGCGTTGTTTGTGGAGCGCTGTGTGTCTGCAGTGTTCTGTGTGTGTGGTGCTGTGTGTGTTGCGCAGTTTGTGTGGGTGTGGAGTACGTGTCTGTCTTTTGGGGGGAGGTATGTTTTGTGCAGTGTGTGTGTTGCACGGTATGTGCGTATATTTATGTATGCCGCGGTGTTTGTGTGTTGGGTGTTGTGTGTGTGTGGCGTTGTCTGTGTGTGTGTGGGTGTCTGTGTAGGGTGGTGTTTGTGGTTCACAGTGTGTGTGTGGTGTGTTAAGCGGTGCGTGTGTGGCGGTGTGTGTGTGTTTTGGGGGGAGGTGTGCACCCCCAACGTGCTCCATCCCCCATGCTGCGCACCCCCCATCGTGCTCCTTCCCCCATGCTGCGCATCCCCATCGTGCTCCATCCCCCATGCTGCGCACCCCTCATCGTGCTTCATCCCCCATGCTGCGCACCCCTCATCGTGCTCCATCCCCCATGCTGCGCACCTCCCATCGTGCTCCATCCCCCATGCTGCGCACCTCCCATCGTGCTCCATCCCCCATGCTGCGCACTCCCCATCGTGCTCCATCTCCCATACTGCACACCCCCCATCGTGCTCCATCTCCCATGCTGCACACCCCCCATCGTGCTCCATCCCCCATGCTGCGCACCCCCCATCGTGCTACATCTCCCATGCTGCGCACCCCCCATCGTGCTCCATCCTCCATGCTGCGCACCCCCCATCGTGCTCCATCCTCCATGCTGCACACCCTCCATCGTGCTCCATCTCCCATGCTGGGGCCGCCGGGGGCGGGTCCGAGCGTGGCAACATGTGCCGGGGGCGGGGCTGAGTGGGCGAGGCGTCAGCGTATGCCGGCTCCCTGCACATGTGTACCGGGAGCCGGTGTACGCTGGTAACCATGATACACATCGGCTAACTAAGGGAAGCGCTTCCTATAGTTACGCGATGTGTATCATGGTTACCAGCGTACACCGGCTCCGTCATGATCCCAGCATCGCAAGGTTATGTCCGCCGGGGGCGGGGCCGAGTGTGCCAACGTGTGACAGGGGCGAGCGGGCGAGGCGTCAGCGTATGCCGGCTCCCTGCACATGTGTACCGGGAGCCGGTGTACGCTGGAGCGGGCGATGCGTGCCGAGGGCCGGGGCGAGCGGCTAATCCATGCGGGGGGCGGGGCCAGGCCGAGGCGAGCTGCCAATCCGTGGGGGGGGGGCCAGGCCGAGCCCAGCGGCCAATCTGACAGTTGTCACTCTAACGACACTGTCACGGTGACACTGTCACGGTGACACAATTTTGGAGCAAGACAGACATACAGACAGACAGAATAAGGCAATTATATATATAGATTACTCTTTTTGGTTGCATTTTATTTCACTTTTATTTTGGCAATATGATGAAAAAGCATTGTTTCTTGCTATATTTTATATTTACATTTTTTACGCTGTTCATTGTAGGGGTTAAATAGCGGGACAGTTTTATAGATTGGATTGTTTCGGATGTGGTGATACCAAATACGAGTATAACTTTTATTCTTTTGATCACTGGTCTCATGTATTGCAGTAGACATATAGGTGCTTCTCAATAAATTAGAATATCATCAAAAAAGTTATTTATTTCAGTAATTCAACACAAAAAGTAAAACACAAATATTATATAGAGTCATTACAAACAGAGTGAGCTATTTCAAGTGTTTATTTCTGTTAATATTGATGATTATGGCTTACAGCCAAAGAAAACCCAAAAGTCATGATCTCAGAAAATTAGAATAATTACCACAAAACACCTGCAAAGGCTTCCAAAGCGTTTAAAATGGTCCCTTAGTCTGGTTACTCAATGGGGAAGACTGCTATCTTAACAAATGTCCGGAAAGGACTAGGAGGGTAAGCCACAAAAGGTCATTGCTAAAGACGCTACTAAGTGAAAAAGTGAAAAGATTTTTTCAGCCTGTTATATAGCTTAGGACGCTGGCTGTTCACAGAGGGCTTTATCCAAGCATATTAATGGAGAGTTCAGTGGAAGGAAAAAGTGTGGTAGAAAAAGATGTACAAGCAGCCAGGATAACAGTAACCTTGATAGGATTGTAAAAAGAAAAGGCCATTAAACAATTTGGAGGAGATTCACAAGGAGTGGACTAATGCTGAAGTCAGTGCTTCAAGAGCCACCACACACAGACGTATTCAGTACATGGGCTACAACTGTCACATTCCTTGTGTGAAACCACTTATGACCAATAGGCAATGCCAGAAGCATCTTACCAGGGCCAAGAAGAAAAAGACCTGGACTGTTGCTCAGTGGTCCAAGGTGTTGTTTTCAGATGAAAGTAAATTTTGCATTTAATTTGGAAATTAAGGTCCCAGAGTCTGGAGGAAAAGTGGAGAGGCCACAATCCAAGCTGCCTGAGGTCTAGTGTGAAGTTTCCACAATCAGTGATGGCTTGGGGCCCATGTCATCTGCTGGTGTAGATCCACTGTGTTTTACCAAGACCAAAGTCAGCGCAGCCAGCTATCTTTAAATTTTAGAGCACTTCATGCTTCCCTCTGCTGACAAGCTTTTAGGAGATGGAAATTTCCTTTTCCAGCAGGACTTGGCACCTGTCCACACTGCCAAAAGTACCAATACCTGGCTTAATAACCACAGTATCCCAGTGCTTGATTGGCCAGCAAACTCACCTGACCTAAACTCCCTAGAGAATCTATGGGGTATTGTCAAGAGGAAGATGAAAGACACCAGACCCAACAATGCAGACGAGCTAAAGGCTGCTATCAAAGAAACCTGGGCTTCCATAACACCTCAATAGTGCCACAGGCTGATCACCTCCATGCCACGTGGAATTTATGTCTTAATTCATGTAAAAGGAACCCTGTTATGAACTGGTAACCGTAGATGATCACAAAAAATCCCAATAATCAGGAAAAAACAAAAAAAACACAAGAGTAGTTGGAAACTAATGATCCACAAAAAGAAGAATACGACCACACCAAAGCTGTAATGTTTCATCCGGTAATTCTTTATTCCATATTAAAGGTAATAGGTGTGGGCTGTAAGCGGGGGGAGGAGACCTGGATGCGGCCCCTCACTGCGGACGACGGCCGTTTCGCCTGTAATTAGGCTTCTACGGGTCCACGCCTAATTACAGGCGAAACGGCCGTCGTCCGCAGCGAGGGGCCGCATCCAGGTCTCCTCCACCCGCTTACAGCCCACACCTATTACCTTTAATATGGAATAAAGAATTACCGGATGAAACATTACAGTTTTGGTGCGGTCGTATTCTTCTTTTTGTGGATCATTGGGACTTTCTGCTCCTGTCTCGACTTGCACGCTGACGCGGATTCTGTATGACAGCTGGTACCATGTTTCCTTAACTATGAATCAGTCCATGGTGTAACAGGCATGCACATGTAGTGCAGGACTTCTTTCTCTTTGGACATTGTAGTTGGAAACTAAGCTGACCGCAATCCCCTATCTATTGGACAACACTAGAAGTAGCAGTGGGATGTTCCTAACACACCTAGACACCTCGTCACTGCCGGAGAAACTTGCTACACCTCAAAGATAGAATGACAAATCCTATCTTGCCTCAGAGCAGTCCCCAAAGGAATAGTAAGCCCCCAACAAGTAACGACGGTGATGTAAGAAAAACATAATACACAGATAGAAAATATAGCTTAGCAAAAGTGAGTCCCGACTTACTAGATACAACAGGACAGGAAAGAAAACAGATTACGGACAGCAAAAAATACCAAACTCCTGATAGAAAAAAGCCCTAAGACCACACAGTGCTTCCCCACTACATCAGGTACTCTTGTGCCAAACGCTTTAAACCAGTGTTTCTCAACTCCAGTCCTCAAGACCCACCAACAGATCATGTTTTCAGGTTTTCCTCAATATTAGACAGTAAATAATTCCATCACTTGTGTAACATTAAGGAAATCCTGAAAACCTGATGGAGAAAAACCTGAAAACATGATCTGTTGGTGGGTCTTGAGGACTGGAGTTGAGAAACACTGCTTTAAATAAAACTGCATATATAATGGGGAAAAAACAAAATCACAGAACAAATGGAATTCAAAAGTGCAATTAATCAAAATCAGAACAGGGAGAAACTCCCTTTCTTGCTGAAGGAACTGCCCTCTTAAAAATAGCAAAGAGCCAGATCCTCACATACAAGAAAATAAACACAGAACAAAATGGAAACAAAAACACAAACACCCATAGGTGCAAAACCAGCAATTTGTCAAAGAAAACCAGGAGACTTATCTGGAGTGAATTCTGGCGCAGGATAAATAGAGGAAACTGAAGGACAAACTTCAAGTCATCTTCAGACGCAGAAGGAACATTTATCACCGGCGGCAGCTAAGGCTAGTTTCACACTTGCGTTGAACGGCATCCGTTGCATTGCGTTGTGTGACGGATATAATGGCAGAACGGATGCAACGGATCGTACAAAACAACGGAAAGCTTTTTTTTTTTTTTTCCTTCTTCACTGTTCTACCGGCCGCAGACTATTGTGAATGATCAGCTGATCACCCGGCTTCCGGGCGCTCAGCTGATCGCTCTCAAAAGCCGGCTGCCGTGCGATCAGCTGATCGCTCTCAAAAGCTGGCTGCTGGGCGCTCAGCTGAGCGCTCTCAAATGCCAGTTGCTGGGCGCTCAGCTGGGCGCTCTCAAAAGCCAGTTGCCCGGGTTCTCAGCTGGGCGCTCTCAAAAGCCGGCTGCTGGGTGCTCAGCTGATCGCTCTCAAAAGCCGGCTGCCGGGCGCTCAGCTGATCGCTCTCAAAAGCCGGCTGCTGGGCGATCAGCTGAGCGCTCTCAAAAGCCAGCTGCCGGGCGCTCAGCTGAACGTTCGGCCACCAAGGGACAAAAAAAAGTTTCTGTGATTAAAAAAAAAAAAAAGATGAGCATACGCAGTGAAAAATAAAGGATTCCGCCGCTCAAAAAATGTTACATGCTGCGTTCCTTCCGCCCGGCGGAAGCAATGCAGCGTCGGCCAGTGGAAGCAATGCAGGTACTTTTGGCACAATCCGTCATTCATACAAGTCTATGGGAAACAGTGGAATCCGTTAACAGATTCCGTTGTTTTCCAAAAGGGCGGATTGTGCCAGAAGGTAATTAACGCAAGTGTGAAAGTACCGTAAGCAAAAACTGCTCTCCTATATACATCAGGCTGGTCAGCAATAGGACTTCCTGGATTCCCAATTAATAATAAAACCAGTTTGAGTCACAGATTCAGCACAGCTTCATTACCATTCCTTATAACTGAATAGGATAACTGAAGTGAGCACTAATATATATATATGAGTGCAAGCCAAAAATACATACTATATATAAGAATAAGGCTGCACATCAAACTTAGATAATGGTATAATGCCTCAAGCATATGGAAAAATATTGGAATATACAATGAAAAATGCTACTTGCTAATTTGAACATGTGAATAATGAATTGCATACCTGCTATGAATATTAGGAAAAAGGAGATATTTAGCAATCGCATTGATCAATGTAACTGAGCCCCAAAACCTCGTCAAGGTATATCTCTATATTGGGGTCCCTAGCTCTGTGACCCTAACTGTGTGTTATCTCATTGCAATTAAAAACTGCTATGGGTGGAGAGGGGTAACTAAGGACTTACTTATATAGGAGATGGAAAAAACATGGCCGAAAGGGGCGGAGCTGTGTTCACATTCAGAAAAAAAAAAAAAAACTACATATAACTGAATAGGATAACTGAAGTGAGCACTAATATATATATATGAGTGCAAGCCAAAAATACATACTATATATAAGAATAAGGCTGCACATCAAACTTAGATAATGGTATAATGCCTCAAGCATATGGAAAAATATTGGAATATACAATGAAAAATGCTACTTGCTAATTTGAACATGTGAATAATGAATTGCATACCTGCTATGAATATTAGGAAAAAGGAGATATTTAGCAATCGCATTGATCAATGTAACTGAGCCCCAAAACCTCGTCAAGGTATATCTCTATATTGGGGTCCCTAGCTCTGTGACCCTAACTGTGTGTCATCTCATTGCAATTAAAAACTGCTATGGGTGGAGAGGGGTAACTAAGGACTTACTTATATAGGAGATGGAAAAAACATGGCCGAAAGGGGCGGAGCTGTGTTCACATTCAGAAAAAAAAAAAAAAAAAAATTACATATAACTGAATAGGATAACTGAAGTGAGCACTAATATATATATATGAGTGCAAGCCAAAAATACATACTATATATAAGAATAAGGCTGCACATCAAACTTAGATAATGGTATAATGCCTCAAGCATATGGAAAAATATTGGAATAAACAATGAAAAATGCTACTTGCTAATTTGAACATGTGAATAATGAATTGCATACCTGCTATGAATATTAGGAAAAAGGAGATATTTAGCAATCGCATTGATCAATGTAACTGAGCCCCAAAACCTCGTCAAGGTATATCTCTATATTGGGGTCCCTAGCTCTGTGACCCTAACTGTGTGTCATCTCATTGCAATTAAAAACTGCTATGGGTGGAGAGGGGTAACTAAGGACTTACTTATATAGGAGATGGAAAAAACATGGCCGAAAGGGGCGGAGCTGTGTTCACATTCAGAAAAAAAAAAAAAAAAACTACATATAACTGAATAGGATAACTGAAGTGAGCACTAATATATATATATGAGTGCAAGCCAAAAATACATACTATATATAAGAATAAGGCTGCACATCAAACTTAGATAATGGTATAATGCCTCAAGCATATGGAAAAATATTGGAATATACAATGAAAAATGCTACTTGCTAATTTGAACATGTGAATAATGAATTGCATACCTGCTATGAATATTAGGAAAAAGGAGATATTTAGCAATCGCATTGATCAATGTAACTGAGCCCCAAAACCTCGTCAAGGTATATCTCTATATTGGGGTCCCTAGCTCTGTGACCCTAACTGTGTGTCATCTCATTGCAATTAAAAACTGCTATGGGTGGAGAGGGGTAACTAAGGACTTACTTATATAGGAGATGGAAAAAACATGGCCGAAAGGGGCGGAGCTGTGTTCACATTCAGAAAAAAAAAAAAAAACTACATATAACTGAATAGGATAACTGAAGTGAGCACTAATATATATATATGAGTGCAAGCCAAAAATACATACTATATATAAGAATAAGGCTGCACATCAAACTTAGATAATGGTATAATGCCTCAAGCATATGGAAAAATATTGGAATATACAATGAAAAATGCTACTTGCTAATTTGAACATGTGAATAATGAATTGCATACCTGCTATGAATATTAGGAAAAAGGAGATATTTAGCAATCGCATTGATCAATGTAACTGAGCCCCAAAACCTCGTCAAGGTATATCTCTATATTGGGGTCCCTAGCTCTGTGACCCTAACTGTGTGTCATCTCATTGGCTCTCAAAAGCCAGTTGCCCGGGTTCTCAGCTGGGCGCTCTCAAAAGCCGGCTGCTGGGTGCTCAGCTGATCGCTCTCAAAAGCCGGCTGCCGGGCGCTCAGCTGATCGCTCTCAAAAGCCGGCTGCTGGGCGATCAGCTGAGCGCTCTCAAAAGCCAGCTGCCGGGCGCTCAGCTGAACGTTCGGCCACCAAGGGACAAAAAAAAGTTTCTGTGATTAAAAAAAAAAAAAAGATGAGCATGCGCAGTGAAAAATAAAGGATTCCGCCGCTCAAAAAATGTTACATGCTGCGTTCCTTCCGCCCGGCGGAAGCAATGCAGCGTCGGCCAGTGGAAGCAATGCAGGTACTTTTGGCACAATCCGTCATTCATACAAGTCTATGGGAAACAGTGGAATCCGTTAACAGATTCCGTTGTTTTCCAAAAGGGCGGATTGTGCCAGAAGGTAATTAACGCAAGTGTGAAAGTACCGTAAGCAAAAACTGCTCTCCTATATACATCAGGCTGGTCAGCAATAGGACTTCCTGGATTCCCAATTAATAATAAAACCAGTTTGAGTCACAGATTCAGCACAGCTTCATTACCATTCCTGGCCACCAGAGGGAGACCCAAGCCAGCACCCACTCGGATAACATTCGCAACAGAGCCCCAACCAAGTATTTAGTGCACTTACTGTACATACCTTTCAGTGGGCCAACTTTTCTGAGTTTAAAATAATTTTTTAAGTTGGTCTTATATAATATTCAAATTTTCTGAGATGATGACTTTTGGGTTTTCAGTGGCTGTAAGCAATGATCATAAACATTAACAGAAATCAACACTTGAAATAGATCACTCTGTATGTAATGACTCTATATAATATGTGTTTCCCTTTTTGTATTGAATTACTGAAATAAATTTACTTTTGGATGATATTCTAATTTATTGAGATGCACTTGTATATTGCATTACATGAGACCTCTCAGATTACACTCACAGAACGCTTGTCAGTGTAATCTGGCCTAACAGGCCACCATATATGACACACCAGGTGGTCATTGTTTGACCTCATGGTACCATGACAACCATTACCCCACCGTGATTTCTTCACAGGGGGGGGGTGGAGGTCAAAGTGGGAGCGCAGTCCCACCACAATCTTCTAAATGTCGCAGATCCAAAAAAAGAATAGCTCTTTGGTCACCATTTCTTGAGACCCGTAACGTTCTCATTTTTTAGGAACTGGAATTCAGTGATGGTTTATTTTTTGGGTCCTGAACAGGCGTTTTTAATTACACCATTTTTGCATTGATGAGACGTTTTGATCGCCTCTTATTGCATTTTAATTCAATGTTGCGCCAACCAAAAAATGTAATTTTGCCATTTTGAATTTTTTTATCGCTATGCTGTGTACCAATCAGATTAATTGATTTTATATTTTGATAGATCGGGCATTTCTGAAACGCGAAACTAAATATGTATATATTTTTAACTGCAGTATCACTCTGATCAGCAGAAATGTTCATCTCCTGTGAGTGTTGGCGCTCTATCGGCTCTCACAGGAAGTGAATCATGGTGGTGTCAGGGGTCCCCGTGCTACCATGACAACACCATAGTTCCCTTTAATCGCATCAAGGGGCCGTCGATGGCTGCAGATAATAGAGCGATCTCCACCACTGCCATTTAAATTGTGCTGTCAGATTTTGACAGCGCAATTTAAGTGGTTTGCAGGCGTGGGCGGATCTCAGATCGACCCGCACATGTTAGCCACATATATCTGCTAATCAGATCAGCAGACATGTGCCGAAATTAATGTAGGCTCACCGCCAGAGCCTTTGGTAACCGAGGGAAGGCGATGTTGGACTTATATATGTCCAAGGTCGTGGAAAGGTTAAAGTACCACCAAAACTCAAACATGCTAAAAAAAAATACTAAAAACACCCAAAGACATGCACATAATATTGCACATATAAATGAGTTGGTCACCATGATGGATAAATGGAAAAATACAATAGCAGAAATTGAATTAACAAAAAAAATTAGCATTTGTCTAATATTGCAATGACCAGGGTTGACAAAGGAAAAAATAGAACTCTTTCTGCTGTTGCTATCCACTTTCTAAGCCAGCATCAGGGACACCCCTGTGGCTTGCAGGTTACAGTTGTGGATCATGTGAAATCTTACATTAGAAGTGACGATATTTCCAAGGCTCTATTACGTCATGAGTCCCGGTGGATCCAAAACTTAAATAGCATGCCCCTAATGGTATCAATGGAGAATTCATTTACTGATTATTATAAGATTATATAGTTTTGGGGGTTTTTTGTCTTACAGTCTTCCCATCATCTACAGTGACACCAATAACTATTCATCTTTTAAGCAGATAAAGGGATAATAGTGACCCTAAAAACTATCCTAGAAAAGGAGAAGTCCAAGAACCACAAGAATTCAAGTTGTTTTTTACTATTGCTTTTTTTTTCAGCTGGAACCACTATCATAGCGGCCCTTATTTATGTTTTTTTCTTGATTTTTTTAGTTTCATTTATTATGTAGGATGGTATATTGCATTAATATTTTGCTAATGATGATATATTTGATTTTTTATTGGATATCTAACGACATTATTATCTACTTGATTTTTCAGTATATTATCCATTCAGGGAACATGCATGCACTCATCTTTTACCAATCCATAATTCTGTGCACCTGGGACCCATGGAAGCACACCAGCATGAAACGGCCATTGTCCTCCGAAGTGCCAGCATCTGGTCTCGGACCCGCTCACCTTTTATGCATTTATAATAAAGCAAGGACTTATACACAACAGCGTGTGCCACGATTCTACCTTCTCTTAGGATGATCTTCGCTGGACTGGTTCCTTTCTGGTGAGCACCGCTGTACAGAGCCTCGGTAGTTATTTTCGCTCCTCCTGTCCCCCACAGTATTGAATCA
Source organism: Anomaloglossus baeobatrachus (assembly GCF_048569485.1). NCBI lineage: Eukaryota > Metazoa > Chordata > Amphibia > Anura > Aromobatidae > Anomaloglossus > Anomaloglossus baeobatrachus. The sequence continues at coordinate 406,927,367 of NC_134353.1, read as the reverse complement.
GGTTACCCAACGGTGCGGTACCACATCTGTTTTCCTTGTTATGCCTCAATGTGTTTTTTCCCTGTCACATACACATTTTATTAAGGTCTATCCTAGGGAAGCCCTGTGTGTGTGTGTGTGTGTGTGTGTGCGTGCGTGCGTGCGTGCGTGCGTGCGTGCGTGCGTGTGTGTAGGTAGTACTTGCTGGATGGTGTTCAGAGCCCCCTATCCTGGGGCATGTGAGCACATTGCATCTCTGGCTTGTCATTTTCTGAGCAAGCACTGTGGTTGGCTACTTTTTCTGACGCATACTCTGTGTGCTCTGGTTTACTTCTTGCTGTGATTGTTAGAGCAAACGCTGTGCACCATCCATTATTGCATGTACCGTATTGATGTACTTTACACCGTGTACGTGTGGCGCCCCTGAGGCTTCAGTCGCCACAGAGGTACTGCACCTCAGCCAGAGGTGTGGTATCTCATCCTGGGTAAGGGAGAGGTCATCCACCGCTATGCACACAAAACGCACAACACCCTCAATTGGCTGCTCCTCACTGGGTCAGGGTTAGGGCTTGGTGTCACTAAAGCTGTGTATAGCCACCACTGGTGGTGGCACCTCCCTCCCCCTAATCCGACCTATCCTTGGGGTGGAGTCTAGTTAGTGAGAGGACAGAGTAGGGCATCAGGGAGTCGAGAAGGAGCAGTGGAGCAGTGAAGACATGTGCTCTGGAGCTGGTGCAGCTCGACCCAGGCACAGGAGAGAAGGGGCCCTAGAGCCTCAGAGAGTGTGCCATACCACCGTGGTCTCATTCTACATACAACACATTGGAGTAGAGGGACTTGGCCGCAGATGAGGATTCGGTCCCTAGACTAGAGGAGAAGAACCAACATGCTCATCTAGTAAAACCGAAGACCTAGGTCACTTCAAGGGCCGAAGCAAAACCTGCACACAAATCTGCTGGAAGGTGACCACATAGGTCCAAGGGATAGAGCTTCAAGCCACCCGACAGGGTCTGTGGGCTGTGTGGGAAGGCGCGGGACAGGCAGGAGAGAACTTATAGCAGAAAGACGACCAGGGAAGGAAGATTAGAAAGGTGCACCGGTCTTGACCTCCGAACTACCTGGGATTGACTGGAGCCCATCACAGTGGAACCCAGCACTCCAAAGGCTGCAGGTGTTCCACACGCAGAGTTCAGCACCTCTGCCTCTAGCCTCTCAGCAGTCCAGGTCCCCGGGTGACCTGGGGCACTGGCGCGATCCCCTGGAGCAGACATGTTGCTGGATACAGTCCTGGAGGCATTCTGGTGCAGGGCCTTCGGGCTCCCTGTTTCCGGTTTTGTTTTACATTCCGGATACTCCCAGGGTGCAGGGCTTTCTTTTCGTGCCTTTTGGTCTGCTTTGGCGCAGTTATTTTTCACAGCAAAATGGCGGCAGTTTTTCAACCAATAAAGTTCAGTCCATAACAGAGAGTTTTTAATACACAAGTCATCCGGTTCAGCTGGGTCCAGTTCAATCCTGTTCGTGACGCCAGGAAAAAGGGTTGTAGCACCCAGGAATATGGGGAGCTCGGTTCCGGGCAGTACAGGTTTTGGGGAAGTCACGGTGTTGGCCGTTACCCGATTTTGTGCCCTGGGCCCTTTTGTAATGGGGATATTTACAGGGGAGAATAAGATAATGTTCACATGTGACGCCACTTGCGATGTTGCGGCTAAGTGTAGGGAGCCGCCATTGCAGAATGTCTCTACTAGGGCTGGTGGTATTGGCAGCTAGAATGGTAGACCCTCCGCAAGTAGGGTTTTGCCCCAGAGGGTATATGGTGCAGTGGGCGTTGGAAGAAGGTAGCCTACACAGGTGTTCAGTGCAACTGGTTTACTCACTGCTGGTAGATGTTGACTGGTTGCCCGAGACCAGCTGGTTTCACCTCCAGGTCCCCTTCGTCCCAGTGCTAGTTTGGTACTCTGGTACCTTCTTCCCTTGCACCTGTCTCTGGTAAATGAGTCCCCATGGTATGGAAAAACTGGGGGTCCCCGTTCTGTGGTTTGTCCACTTCTGTCCGCCTGACGGTAGTGTGAACCCTCTGGGGTTGGAGTCTCTGGTCCTGTCCCCGGTTCTCCCGTTGCTACTGAGTTTTCGGAATTTAGGATCAGCAAGGTCCTTGATGGTACCCTTGCTGTGCAGATGTTAACAGGTCAGCCTGGAGCTCTTTCCTGTCTTAGGGTCCTGTACCCCATCAGTGCATAGTTCCGGGAGTACTCCACCATACTCCACCGGCAACCACTTCTCCTAGGTACCAGGTCACCGTTAACCCACCACAGACCGTCTCCTCTGTCAACTCTCTACTTTCCACCCGACTGACAACTATCTACTCTCTCACTGTCTCTCGCCACAGTCCGCCCCTCCAACCTGGTCAACTAGTGGACTGGATTGGCTCCACCTCTAGGCGGCCATCCATTGGTCCCACCCTAGCTGGGTACCATTGTATGGGGGATTGTTGGGGGAAACTGAGATTACCTGGGTTTTTGTTAGTACCGGCACTGGGGTTCTGGGTCCCTAAGTGGGTAGGCCCTGCATCCTTGTGGGGATGCAGAACCTTGTAGCACCCTGATGGTTTCTAGGGCACTACAGTAACAGCTCCCTGTCCTGTCTCTGGCTGATTATTCCCTGCTGCGCCATCCTTACCTCAACATCCCCAGGATCCAGCCCTAGTTGGGGTGGCGAGGGGAGAACCCTCTAGCACTGCACATCACCACCTAACTCCTGGAGACCTTCAGCAGTGCCCGGCCATACCAAAGCCAAACATCCCAACTGGCATTATAAACTCTTTATTTATTTTATTATTTTTCTCTTCCTTTTTAATAATATCTTTAACCCCCATGACAAAAGCCTATGCCATATCGCCACTTGGACCTGACGCGCCCACGTGGTCGGGGGCTACTCATTAGCAGACCACAGTTCTTCTACTGGGTCTCCACGGTGGCCTTGCCCGGTTCCATGACCCCGGCGGTGTCAATAAAAACGGGGATGTGGATGATGGGAGTAGTTGTTCGTGACACCACCTGTGGTGTGCAGCCAGTTACTAGCCGCCGCTGCAGGACTTCTTCTCTGGGGCGGATGACTACGCAGTTTGGATGGTACAGCTCTCCACAGGCAGAGCTCAGGCCCCAGGGAGGATGATGGTGGTAGCAGTTGCCTATGGCGCAGGGGTGCGAGGTTGCGCACGCCAGTAGTGATAGGATGACACAGAGGGTGCAGTTCAAGTTCTTTTACTCACTGGAAACACACTGCCGTTGGAATGCTGGGCTACGCTGTGATGGGCTTCAGCCGATCCTGGATACTTTGGAGGTCGAGGCCGGTGTTTTCTTTCTGTGCGTCACCTTTCGACAGTTTCCCTCCACCCCAGCTATTGGGCAGTGGAACGGGTCACGGGTGCCTTCTGCACTCCCCGTGAACCCTGGGATTCCCCTTCTTTCCTAAGAACCCGAGTCGAGCCTCTGGCTCCAGACCACGGACCCCGAACTATTCGTGTCTGTGCTTGCTTGTTCCTAATTGCGTCCTCATTCGGACGCTGTCCATTGCTAACTGACTTGTGTGTGAGATGGCTCCTAACTTCCCCTGTTGGTGCCCCGCCTCCCTGGTTCCTAGACTAGTGGGCAAGAGGTCCCATACCTCATGATGGCCACCCCAGTACCTTACCTTAGCCTAGTCTTAGTGGAAGAGCTCCCATGTTTATTTGTTGGAAGAGTGTATTGGCTGTGGTTAGCGGCGTCGACCTCCTTCGAATCCATGAAGAACACTGCTCCTTAGGTGAATTGCAGTGCCCTGTGGCACTTGAAGCCTCAGGGGCACTACAGACCCACCACTGAGACATCAGAGGTCTACCGGGGGCGCAACATATATATACACACTGTATATACATATATATTTGTACACTCAGTCCGTGAGAAAGCCACTTTTGGCGATACGCGTAGTGCCCATTCCACCTTTTTCTTAGCACCAAGCTCATTTAGGATAAGTATTTTGCTGTTTGCTCCATTTAGTATTGTTTTGGCTTTGTCAGTCTCCTACACCATCCTTCATATCTCTGCACTTCTATTTATGTGCTCCGATTTTAAGGGTATATTATACAACACATAGCAGATATTTTTGTATTTTTCCAGTGATATATGAAGGTATATTGTTACTCTATGCTACTCTTTTGGTGGTAGTAGCAGCAGCTTTATTATTTTTTTAAAGTATATTATTTTTTTTATATGACTTATTTTCTGGATATATTTTTTTGCTAATTCATTTTTGCTATTATATTTTTGCATTTATCCATCGTTGCACATTTATTTGTGCTATATTGTGTGCATGTCATTGGGTGTTTTTAGTATGTGTTTTTGTCATGTATGAGTTTTACTGTTTTTTTAATTGATAAAATGATATATTTTATGGTGATCCCGCTCTTATGGCACATTCTTTTCTTGATGCCCGGCCATACTATATATAACATTCTATGAGTTACCTTGTACAACTGCATTAACTATCTACTAATTAATTGTATTATTCATTTTGTAAAAATAATTTACATTTCTAAGGGACATTTTGTTTACTCATTTTAGATTTATGCGCTTATGCTCTGGGTTATTGTTGAACTTATTAAATTAATATTATATCAAGATCTACTATATAAGCCTTCCTGCCCCATGACCTGTACTTTATCTATCAATACAAAACTTGTATTTTGACTTATACTATACACCTGTAAACTCAAGAAGATTGGCAACTTATATATTAATATCCGTGATAAAAGACATACAGAACAAGTCTTCATCGGACATTGTGAATAAACAATAAACGCTATTTTGCCATCAGACATTCCTCAGAGAGGAGCAGCTATGCCTGCGGGGAACACCTTGTATATAAACTCCATGTGTCCTCTGTAGACCTGCCATAATTGATAACCTGACAAGGTGCCTAGAACCTGTCAACATGTTTTGTTACTGATGACTATTAATTATACTTATAGTTCCCAGTTTGGTAAGGAATCATAAAGGCAAACCTTTGTATAATCCATTTCTACCTGTGCTTTGTCATATTTGTACGTTTGCTATAACCTTTTAAATGGGCGTATTCAACACTGTATTTGGCTCTCAAAAGTGTAGGGTGATATAGAGAGCACGAGTCCTAATTTACATACAGTACATAGGAACAACAATGTGTGCTAATTAAAGCAATACATATAAAAACAGTCGCAGCACCATAAAAAGAAAAATATTTATCAATATAGTGCTGAGATATACAAATATGGACACAAATTCTACATAAAAAATTGTGCTCTGTGAGTCAAACATAGAAATTTAGAAATCTTTATTATCCAATTGCAATATAGAAAAAAAAAGAAAAGTCATTTAAAACATGGAGAACCCCTACATAGCACCAATAGCAAAGTAGCAGGTAATATCAATGTACACAATATATACAGTGTGTATATATATATATATATATATATATATATATAGATGGATATAAGGAAAGAACTTTTTCTACTCATATATATATATACACACACATACAGTGTGTGTGTATATATATATATGTATATATATATATCTATATATATAATTGCCTTATTCTGTCTGTCTGTCTGTCTGTCTGTCTATCTGTCTGTCTGTCTGTCATGCTCCAAAATTGTGTCCTTACGGTGACACAAAGCTGATTGGCCGCTGGGCTCGCCATGGCCCCGCCCCCCCACACGGATTGGCCGCTCGCCCAGGCTGCGCCCCCACACGGATTGGCCAGCCGCTCGCCCAGGCTCCGCCCCCCCCACAGATTGGCCTCTCGCCCCGGCACCCTGCAGGCATTGGCAATTCGGCCACGCCACGCCCCGCCCCCCTCACGCAATGCACGTTAGCTCTGGCCCCACCCCCTCCCTCCTCCCGCGCATTTCTCGAACTGACACGGCTGTCACGGAGGTGAGTACGGTACTCCCTGCCCACCCCCCCCCCCTCCCCCCCCTCCCCCCCGCCCCCGCCCCCGCCCCCGCTCGCACAGGACTGGTGTGGATACGTTGCTAACCATGCTCGCATGGTTACAAGCGCTGTCACGGAGGTGAGTACTGTACTCCCTCCCCCCCCTCCCCCCCCCGGCCCCCGCTCGCACGGCAGTGGTGGGAGTGGTGTGGATACGTTGGTATCAAGCCCATCAAGGTCCTGCTGCGCCAGAAGATCCACACGCACACACACAAACATACACACACATCAGATCACACTCACTCTCACTCTTACACACACCTCACACACACCTCACATCGCATCCACATACTCACAACATCCTGGGATATCGCTTGCTTCTCGGCGGCGAAAATGTGCTGTTGTGATCTTCCAGGACCTGACGGAGGATCACATGGCCAGAAGCATGTGATATCCCCGGATGTTGTGAGTATCAGCGCGTAAGTGCGATATCGTCAGTGTCTGTGTGTGTGAGTGGATGCGATCGGGTGTGTGTGAGTGGATGCGATCGGGTGTGTGTGAGTGGATGCGATCGGGTGTGTGTGAGTGTATGCGATCGGGTGTGTGTGAGTGTATGCGATCGGGTGTGTGTGAGTGGATGCGATCGGGTGTGTGTGAGTGGATGCGATCGGGTGTGTGTGTGAGTGGATGCGATCGGGTGTGTGTGTGAGTGGATGCGATCGGGTGTGTGTGTGAGTGGATGCGATCGGGTGTGTGTGTGAGTGGATGCGATCGGGTGTGTGAGTGTCGGCAGAGGACCAGGCCGTGCTGGAGGAGGCTGGGAGCAGAGAGGCTGATCATGGGGAAGAGGGGAATGCTGATGCTGAAGGAGGCTGGGATGGGAAGGCTGGGAGGAAGGAGGCTGGGACGAGAGAGGCTGATCCTCAGGAAGGCTGAGGAGGGGAGGCTGATGCTGAGGGAGGCTGGAAGGAGAGAGGCTGAGCAAACGTGCTCCATCCGCCATACTGCGCACTCCCCATCGTGCTGCATCCCCCATGCTGCGCACTCCCAAACGTGGTCCATCCGCCATGCTGCGCACTCCCAAACGTGGTCCATCCGCCATACTGCGCACTCCCCATCGTGCTGCATCCCCCATGCTGCGCACTCCCAAACGTGGTCCATCTGCCATGCTGCGCACTCCCAAACGTGGTCCATCCGCCATGCTGCGCACTCCCAAACGTGCTCCATCCGCCATGCTGCGCACTCCCAAACGTGCTCCATCCGCCATACTGCGCACTGGAGCACGTTTGGGAGTGCGCAGCATGGCGGATGGAGCACGTTTGAGAATGCGCAGCATGGCGGATGGCGCACGTTTGGGAGTGCGCAGCATGGCGGATGGAGCACGTTTAGGAGTGTGCAGCATGCCGGATGGTGCACGATCGGGAGTGCGCAGTATGGCGGATGGAGCACGTTTGGGAGTGCGCAGCATGGCGGATGGAGCACGTTTGAGAATGCGCAGCATGGCGGATGGAGCACGTTTGGGAGTGCGCAGCATGGCGGATGGAGCACGTTTAGGAGTGCGCAGCATGCCGGATGGTGCACGATCGGGAGTGCGCAGTATGGCGGATGGAGCACGTTTGGGAGTGCGCAGCATGGCGGATGGAGCACGTTTAGAAGTGCGCAGCATGGCGGATGGACCACGTTTGGGAGTGCGCAGCATGGCGGATGGAGCACGTTTAGGAGTGCGCAGCATGGCGGATGGAGCACGTTTGCAAGTGCGCAGCATGGCGGGTGGAGCACGATGGGAGGTGCACACCTCCCCCCAACACACACACACACGCGCACTGCACAACACACACACACTAGGAATCACAAACAACGCCCTACACAGACACCCACACAGACAACGCTGCACACACAAATATACGCACATACTGCACAACACACACATTGCTCAAAACATACCTCCCCCCAAAACACACCACACCCACACAAACCGCACAACACACACACACACACACAACGCTACAGACACACAGCGCTCCACAAACAACGCAACACACGCAACACACATACAACACCGCTCTCACCCCCCGCGACACTCAGAACATGTACAGCGCCCTACACAAACACTTAGTAACTACACACAACAACATCTATATATATATATAACAAAAATCATACATGAACTACACAATACGTAAATTCTAGAATACCCGATGCGTAGAATCGGGCCACCTTCTAGTATATATATATATATATAAATATATATATATATATATATATAAAATCACAAATCCAGGACAGTAACCCCCAGAATATCTAACAAAAAGACTGATAGCACATCCTACCTTTCTAATGTGAACAGGTGCAAACTTAACATGAAACATAGAAACATAAAGGACAAAGCTGCACTCTGTAGTGCTAAGATATGTGAAAAAATGAATATGGGAATACAGACATGCAATACTGCTATGAAAAAATTGAGATACTTAGCACACAAAAATGGCCAGTTTTATGTGAACACAACAGTAGAGATGAGCGAACCGGTCCCGGTTCGGCATGAGTTCGGTTCGCCGAATGGAGGTCTCGTTCGAGTTCGGTTCGTCGAACGTTCGACGAACCGAACTCGAACCGCATAGGAAACAATGGCAGGCAATCACAAACACAGAAAAACACCTAGAACACACCCTCAAAGGTGTCAAAAAGGTGACAAACAACTCACAACACAACACAAACACATGGAAAAGTGACAAGGACATATACTAATGCAAAAAAAAAAGAACTGGACAAGGAAAAAGAGGAGACACAGATATAGGCATGGCACGCCCTTCTAAAATCATGTAAAACACCGCAAGGTGACTCCAAGCGGAGTCTCCCTTTTTTCCAAAAATTGGGCCCCACACACACCCACCCCTTCAGTGGCAGCACTTGTGCCCCAGTTGTACACTTCACAGCTAGATTTGCATCAAGCACATTCAACAATACGCCATACTTAACCGTCCCCAGGATGACACCGGGGTAGGTAGCAAAGTCTCTCCTGATCCCAGCTCTGTTCATCTTGGATCATTTTTAAAAACAATGTAAGCAAGGGTTACTCCAAGCGGAGTCTCCCTTTTTTTCCAAAAATTGGGCCACACAGACACTAACCCCTTCAGTGGCAGCACTTGTGCCCTAGTTGTACACTTCACAGTTAGATTTGCATCAAGCACATTCAAAAATACGCCATACTTAACCGTCCCCAGGATGACCCCGGGTTAGGTAGCAAAGTCTTTGCTGAACCATGACTTGTTCATCTTGGCTCCTTTTAAAAAACACAGCAAGCAAGGGTTACTCCAAGCGGAGTCTCCTTTTTTTTTCCAAAAATTGGGCCCCACACACACCCACCCATTCAGTGGCAGCACTTTTGCCCTAGTTGTACACTTCACAGCTAGATTTGCATCAAGCACATTCAAAAATACGCCATACTTAACCGTCCCCAGGATGACACCGGGCTAGGTAGCAAAGTCTTTCCTGATCCCAGCTCTGTTCATCTTGGATCATTTTTAAAAACAATGTAAGCAAGGGTTACTCCAAGTGGAGTCTCCCTTTTTTTTCCAAAAATTGGGCCACACAGACACTAACCCCTTCAGTGGCAGCACTTGTGCCCTAGTTGTACACTTCACAGCTAGATTTGCATCAAGCACATTCAAAAATACGCCATACTTAACCGTCCCCAGGATGACCCCGGGTTAGGTAGCAAAGTCTTTGCTGAACCATGACTTGTTCATCTTGGATCATTTTTAAAAAACACAGCAAGCAAGGGTTACTCCAAGCGGAGTCTCCCTTTTTTCCAAAAATTGGGCCACACACACACTCACCACTTCAGTGGCAGCACTTGTGCCCTAGTTGTACACTTCACATCTAGATTTGCATCAAGCACATTCAAAAATACGCCATACTTAACCGTCCCCAGGATGACACCGGGGTAGGTAGCAAACTCTTTCCTGATCCCAGCTCTGTTCATCTTGGATCATTTTTAAAAACAATGTAAGCAAGGGTTACTCCAAGCGGAGTCTCCCTTTTTTCCAAAAATTGGGCCACACAGACACTAACCCCTTCAGTGGCAGCACTTGTGCCCTAGTTGCAAACAGGATGTTTTGATTTGCATCAAGCACATTCCAATCCACAAGCATTTACTTTCCCCAGGATGACACAGGGGTAGTAAATTCCTTGTGGATCCATGACTTGTTCATTTTGTTGAACGTTAGTCTGTCCACATTGTCACTGGACAGACGCGTGCGCTTATCTGTCAGCACACACCCAGCAGCACTGAAGACACGTTCAGAGACAACGCTGGCAGCTGGACACGACAAAATCTCCAAGGCGTAACTGGAGAGCTCTGGCCATTTTTCAAGATTTGAAGCCCAAAATGAGCAAGGCTCCATTTGTAAAGTAATGGCATCGATGTTCATTTGGAGATACTCCTGTATCATCCTGTCCAGCCGATGACTATGTGTCAGACTTGTCTCTGGTGGCCTTGCAAAGGAGGGTCTAAAAAAATTATGAAAAGATTTAATAGAATTGCTGTTACCAGCACCAGATACGGTGCTACTGGTACGGGTAGACTGTTGGAGATGACGAGACCGTCCCATGTTTGTCAAGTTACAACTGGGAGATTCACTCCCTGCACCTGCACGGTTGTTTGGTGGAAAAGCCAAGCTAAGATTGAGTAACAGCTTCTGCTGATACTCCTGCATACGTGCGTCCCTTTCTATGGCTGGAATTATGTCACAAAATTTGGACTTGTACCGGGGATCTAATAGTGTGGCAAGCCAGTAGTCATCATCACTTCTAATTTTGACAATACGAGGGTCATGTTGGAGGTAGTGCAGCAAGAAGGCGCTCATGTGTCTGGCGCAGCCATGCGGACCAAGTCCACGCTATGTTTGTGGCATAGAGGTGCTAACCGTTCTTTCTTCCTCTGACATCTCCCCCCAACCTCTTTCAACTGAAATTTGACCAAGGTCTCCCTCATCCGCTGAGACTTCCATGTCCATGGACAGTTCGTCCTCCATTTCTTCATGTTCTCCTGCACCTTCCTCAACATTTCGCCTGCTACCATGCTCCCTTGTTGATCCCTGGCCCCCATGGTCCCATGCCTGCCGCGTTGGTGATGATGAACGTCTGGACCTTGGTGATGTTGTTGTCCCTTGCGCATCAGAATCCTCCTGTAGTTCCTCCCCTTCCTGTTGTCCCACCCCCTGACTCCGAATAGTGTTTAGCGTGTGCTCCAGCATGTAAATGACTGGAATTGTCATGCTGATAATGGCATTGTCAGCGCTAAACATATTCGTCGCCATGTCGAAACTGTGCAGAAGGGTGCATAGGTCCTTGATCTGAGACCACTCCATCAGGGGGATCTGTCCCACCTCTGCATCTCGTTGGCCCAGGCTATACGTCATGACGTATTGCACCAGGGCTCGGCGGTGCTGCCACAGTCACTGTAACATGTGGAGACTCGAATTCCAGCGTGTCGCCACATCGCATTTCAGGCGATGAACCGGCAGGCCGAAAGACTTCTGGAGCGATGCAAGTCGCTCAGCTGTGGCGGTTGAACGGCGGAAGTGAGCAGACAGTTTTCGTGCCCTGGTCAGAAGGCCATCTAGGCCGGGATAGTGTGTTAAAAATTGCTGGACAATAAGGTTCAACACGTGAGCCATACAAGGCACGTGTGTCACCTTGCCCAGGCGAAGGGCCGCACCCAGGTTTGCAGCATTGTCGCACACGGCCTTACCAGGCTGCAGGTTGAGTGGAGACAAACATTCATTAAATCAGTCTCCAGAGCTGCCCACAACTCAGTCGCTGTGTGACTCCTATTTCCAAGACATGTCAAGCTAAAGACCGCCTGATGCCGTTGCGCTCTGCTGCCAGCATAGTAATGAGGGGTGCGTGATTCCTTCTGCGCAGTGAGAACGCTGGTGGCCTGACCAGGCAGGCTTGGGGCGGAGGTGGAGGACACAGATGAGGTGGAGGAGGCAGAAGCAGTGGCGGAACTTGGACAGACAGAGGATTGACACACAAGTCGTGGGGACGGCAAGACTTGTGCAGCAGACCCTTCACCATCTATCACCATAGTTACCCAGTGCCCAGTCAGCGACATGTAACGTCCCTGTCCATGCTTACTGGTCCAAGTATCGGTGGTGAAATGCACCCGTTCACACACAGAGTTTCTCAAGGAAGCGGTGATGTTGTGTGCGACATGCTGGTGTAGCGCGGGCACACCTTTCTTAGAGAAGTAGTGGCGACTGGGCATCTGGTACTGGGGCATAGCGACAGACATAAGGTCTCTAAAATCCTGTGTGTCCACCAGGCGGAAAGGCAGCATTTCGGTAGCCAAGAGCTTACAGAGGGATAAAGTCAACCTCTTAGCTTTGGCATGGGTCGCAGGAAATGGCCTTTTATTTGTCCACATCGGAGGGACAGAGATCTGGCTGCTGTGTGTAGACGGTGTTGAGTAGGGTGTCCCTGGAAAAATGCAGGTTTGTGAGGAAAGTGCAGGCGGAGACATGATGTTGCCTTCATCCAACGTTGGTGCTATCGATGTCTGAGAGAGCTGTACACATGCACTTGTTTCCCCTTCCAAACCAACTGACGACCTACCAAGCAAACTGCCTGCTGCGGATACAGTGATGGAAGTTGTGCGTGGAAAACCAGGTGTCACAGCTGTCCCCACAGTCCTAGAAGATGAAGAGCGCGCGGATGCACTGGAAGGGGCAGGCGGTGGATGGTTCTCTCCGCTAGGCCGCATTGCAGCACGGTGAGCTTCCCACTGGGACATATGATATTTATTCATGTGGCGATTCATGGAAGAAGTTGTAAAACTGCTGAGGTTTTGCCCTCTACTAACAGAATCACGACAAATTTTACAGATCACATAATTTGGGCGATCTTTTGCTATGTCAAAAAAGGACCAGGCTAGGCAAGGCTTAGAGGGTATGCGACCTGCTGAGCCCCCCCGACTAGTACTCAGAGGCAGAGTGGTGGCTGAGGATGCAGTTGTAGACGTGCTACCAGTGCTCCGACTCTGTCCAGGAAGGCGCAAGGTAACTTCGTCGTCGGTTGCATCCTCCTCCACCGCCTCTGTTGACCTCCTCGAGTGCCTGACTGTGGGTTGACAGTAGGTGGGATCTAGAACTTCCTCATCAATTGTTGTGTTTGCACTCCCCTCACCCTCAGACCGAGCCTCTTCTTGCCCTGACCGAATATTTAAGTTGTCATCCCAATCTGGTATCTGCGTCTCATCGTCATCAGTATGTTCCTCATTGTCTATAACAACAGGTGTTACAGTTTGTGAAAAAGGGTCAACATTATGCTCATAAACTTGGTCCTCACGGCCTGAATCAGAGTCACAAAGGTTCTGGGCATCACTGCAGACCACTTCCTGGTCTGTACTCACTGTAGCTTGGGAGCAGACCTCTGATTCCCAGGCTATAGTGTGACTGAACAGCTCTGCAGACTCACCCATCCCAGTTCCACCATACTGTGCAGGGCGGATGGAGACTTCAGAGCTGGGAGAAAGAAAGTTTGATTGGGATGACAACTCAGAGGACTGGTGTTTTTTGGATGCGGTAGTTGAGGTGGCGGAGAGGGCACTTGTTGGACTACTTGAGATCCATTCAAGCATTTTCTTTTTTTGGCCATCATCTACCTTTGTTCCAGTTGTTCGTGTCCGTAAAAAAGGGAGCACATCGGATTGTCCACAGTAAGTAGTAGACATCTTACTTTTGCTGGAAGATGGTCTATCTTCAGCAGATGTTAATGGAGCTTTGCCACCTTCCCCACGGACAAACCCTTTTTTTCCTTTTCCAACACGCCTCTTCCCCTTTCCACCAGCATCTGTCATTTTGCTACTCAGGTTGATTGCGACAAGATTGTGCACTTAAAATGTGGTAGTAAAAATTGAGAGGTGGTGTAGATTGCAGCGGTGGTCTAGCTTTATTAACAGCAGAATAAACAACAATAATTATCCCTGACAATGCAACTACGCTCCTTAAACTGGCAGCATAAATTGCTAGTATAATAGCTTTGTAACAATGAGCTTGGATGTTCAATGCAGACGTGCTGCAAATATCTTTGCACTAGTGGGACAATACAGAAGTCCAACAGCCACTTTTAGGATGCCACTAAGTTCACTCAGTGTTTGCTAGTATAATGGCTTAATAACAATGAGTTTGAGTGTGCAATGCAGGCAGACGTGCTGCAAATATCTTTGCACTAGTGGGACAAAACAGAAGTCCAACAGCCACGTTTAGGATGCCACTAAGTTCACTCAGTGTTTGCTAGTATAATGGCTTAGTAACAATGAGTTTGAGTGTGCAATGCAGGCAGACGTGCTGCAAATATCTTTGCACTAGTGGGACAATACAGAAGTCCAACAGCCACGTTTAGGATGCCACTAAGTTCACTCAGTGTTTGCTAGTATAATGGCTTAGTAACAATGAGTTTGAGTGTGCAAAGGACAGGAGGGTACAGTGGCAGGGTTGTGGGTCTGGGTAGAGGAAAGGAAGCCTGCCTTTCTATCCCTCCTAATGGGGAAATGCAGCGAGGAAATCCCTGACCTTAGCTACACAGACCCTGTCATCTTGTGTAGCTGTTAAACTCTGTTTTCACGGCCCTGACTGTCACCTATGGCTCTGACCCTGCCGGTATTAGCCCTTAAAAGGACTAATAGAAACTTCTATCCCTATTCTGTATAGCGCTGTGTATAGAGCGTACACAGCAGTATCGGAGACAGGAGCTGCGCCAGCGGTGACTGACACCAAGACGCAGAAGAGATAATGGCGTCCGGACGGGCAGATACTCGTTTTTATAATGCAGCGACATGTGACATGGACATCCTATGACACATACCGTTGCTTCTCTGGCTAGAAGTCCACTTAGCTGTGTGTGTAAGCAAACAGGAGAACAAACGTGGTTGTATTGCAAAAAAATAAAAATATCAAGGTTTATTTGTACATCTACAATTAGATGCAGCACACATTAATACAGTACAAAAAGACAGAGGGCACTTAGGCACAGAACAAGATTAGTCATAGACCTTCACATGGCAAGTACAAAAAACAGACAAGATATAAAATGTTGCATACAGAATGACATTATTGCCAGGTGAAACCAGAGAGTAATAGCTGGTGTCCAAAACAAGAGGTACACAAACCGCACATTACAGCCATTTAAACGTCCGGACATCAGTACATACCAGCGGTTGTATAAGTGGAAGGATCACCAGTACATTACTTTAAAGTGCCAATGTGCAGGAATCAAAGACCGACAGACAAACCCCCCCTATGGCAGGTAACGCGCGTTTCACGTATTAGAGGTATAACGCTTCATCAGACCGAGGAGGGGTGATGAAGCGTTATACCTCTAATACGTGAAACGCGCGTTACCTGCCATAGGGGGGGTTTGTCTGTCGGTCTTTGATTCCTGCACATTGGCACTTTAAAGTAATGTACTGGTGATCCTTCCACTTATACAACCGCAGGTATGTACTGATGTCCGGACGTATAAATGGCTGTAATGTGCGGTTTGTGTACCTCTTGTTTTGGACACCAGCTATTACTCTCTGGTTTCACCTGGCAATAATGTCATTCTGTATGCAACATTTTATATCTTGTCTGTTTTTTGTACTTGCCATGTGAAGGTCTATGACTAATCTTGTTCTGTGCCTAAGTGCCCTCTGTCTTTTTGTACTGTATTAATGTGTGCTGCATCTAATTGTAGATGTACAAATAAACCTTGATATTTATATTTTTTTGCAATACAACCACGTTTGTTCTCCTGTTTGCTTACTATTTCCTAGTGGTTTGCATGTTTTGTTGCACTAATAGAGGCCCATACAGGACACTCTATATAATTTTTGTGTTATTAGACTGTGTAGTCATGTTACATCTCCTATTGAAATGCTACACTCTCTCCTCATGGATATTTTTGCTTGTTTAGCTGTGTGTGTGTCTGGGATTGGCTGACATGCTGGCCCGCCCCACTACACGCGTGCGCGTAGGGAAGGAAGACAAGGAAAAAAAAAAAATGGCGATCGCCATTATCCATACAGCAGTGGTCTGAATGCGCTGTTCCCGCACACTATACACTGAAATTTCATAATAGTGTGAGTCACATAGTGACTTACACTATTACAGCGGAAAGCCAGCTAGGAATTAGCTGGTCTTTTTGCTGCTAGAACCGTTTTCGAACGTATCTTGAACTATCGAGCTTTAGCAAAAAGCTCGAGTTCTAGTTCTATCTAGAACAGCCCCAAAATCACTCGAGCCGCGAACTGGAGAACCTCGAACCACGCTCAACTCTACACAACAGCCAGCAGCAAGGCGACGTCTTTTTGTTGGGTCCCTATCAAACTAATGCCTCTTCGGGTTAAAAAAAAAAACCCTACAATTTATGAGCGGACAGGAACCTGCAAATGGAGAATTAAAATAGCATAAGGCTGAAGAGCAGGAGTGCTTAATCAGAAGGTATGACCCTGTAATCTAAGAAAAAGACTGATGGCACATCATATCTTTCTACTGTGAACAAATGCAAACTGAATATGAAACATAGTAACAAAAAGGAGGCAGTTGCACTGTGTAGTGCTCATATATGTGGAACAATGAATGTGGGAATATAGACATGCAATACTGCTATGGAAAACATGCTAAAATTGAGATACTTAGCACGCAAAAATGGCTTGTGTGCTAAGTATCTAAATTTTTGCATGTTTGTCATAGCAGTAATACATGTCTGTATTCCCATATTCATTGTTACATATATCTGAGCACTACAGAGTACAACTGTCTTCTTTTTGTTACCCCCAAAAAAGCCTGAACATAAAAATGCGCGTCGGGGTGCAGGCACCACGCGTGTGTGAGCTTTTTGTATACTTAAATAAACTGATTATCAGTGGAATGATGATATGGGCATTACCTTTTCTATATGGACATTGTTCCTTAATGGGACACCTGATTGCAGTTGTATCTTAGGGATCAGTTATTTATGAGCAGCAGTTTTTTCAGGAGTAGGATCTTTATATTTAATCATGCTTGATTTTGTACTATGGCACTATTTAAATATCATTTAATAGTATTCACCACTTTCTTTAATTTTATAGGACTTTGTACATTTATCTATATCAGTGTAAGAGTCATTTACTTAGGTAACACTGCATGCTGTAGTTTTTCATACCTGCCACTCTGAAATTTGTACTAATCACTTTATAATAGTTATACATCATTTTTGGTTTGAAATGTGCCTTTTTGCAAAATATATATATGCAATTTACATTGAATTTTGAGCCCCTTACTTGCTACTTTCTCTTGGTGCCATCTAGTGGTTCTTAATGTTTTAACACTAGAAGTCCCAGAAATTTCGAGCTCCCCCCTGAAGTCCCGAAAGAGGGTCAAATGACCCTTAGTCAATTATATTATCAAATACAATAAACTGAATAGAACTAACTAGAAACTAAATGGCTAAACTCAATGGAAAACAACAACCTCCTGTGGTGCAACAGTAATGGCCTTAATTACAGAACAAAAGACGGTGATTATCGGAAGTTAGCTAAAATCCTTCAGGTCATTCGACCCGTCTCTGGGTTCCAAAGGTAGAAATGTTAAATGACCCCTCTCTGGGACTTCTAGTGTTAAATAAGTTTGAATCAATGTTTTGCTATGTTGCAATTGAATAATAAAGATAGCTTACTAATTAACCCCTTCACGACCTTGGACGGATCTATCCGTCCAGGATCGTGTCCCGTTAAGCCCCGCCCCCTGCCGCGGGCAGGCGACGTGGATCGGCACACATATCAGCTGTTTTCAACAGCTGACATGTGTGCCTGCTAGCCGCGGGTGGAATCGCTTCCACCCGCGGCCATTAACCCCTTAAATCTTGCTGCCAAAGTCTGGCAGCAAGATTTAAATGCTCGCGGCCATGTTTGTTACTTACCGCCGCCCCCACCGGAAGTCACGTGTGTTATCACGTGACTATCGGTGGTTGCCATCGTAGCACAGGGTCATGTGATGACGCCTGCTGCTATGATGTTTCACTTTCGTTTTCCCTTGGCCGAGAGCAGAGGGAAAACCAAAGTGACTGAATCTGCTGTTTACAGCTGTATTGCTGTAATCAGCAGATAGCGATCAGTGATCGGATTGCTGATTGCTATAGCCCTCTAGGGGGACTTGTAAAATAAATAAAAAAAGTAAAAAAAAAAGTTTTAAAATATAAAAAAAAAAGTTCAAATCACCCCCCTTTCCCCCCATTGAAAATTAAAGGGTTAAAAAATAAATAAATATACACATATTTGGTATCGCCGCGTTCAGAAATGCCCGATCTATTAAAATATAAAATCAATTAATCTGATTGGTAAACGGCGTAGTGGCAAAAAAATTCCAAACGCCAAAATTACGTTTTTTGGTCGCCGCAAGTTTTACGCAAAATGCAATAACAGGCGATCAAAACGTAGCATCTGCGCAAAAATGGAACCATTATAAACGTCAGCTCGAGACGCAAAAAATAAGCCATCACTGAGCCATAGATCCCAAAAAATAAGAACGGTACGTGTTTCGGAAAATGGCGCAAAATGTGCGCCACTTTTATTGGACAAACTTGTGAAATTTTTTTAACCCTTTAGATACAAGTAAACCTATACATGTTTGGTGTCTACAAACTCACACCGACCTGAGGCATCACATAGATACATCAGTTTTATCATATAGGGAACACGGTGAATAAAACATCCCAAAAACTATTGTGCGATCACACTGTTTTTACAGTTTTTCCACACTTGGAATTTTTTTTGCTGTTTTCCAGTACAATATATGGTAAAACCTATGGTTTCATTAAAAAGTACAACTCGTCCCGCAAAAAACAAGCCCTCATATGGCAAGATTGACAGAATAATTAAAAAGTTACGGCTCTCGGAAGAAAAGGAGCAAAAAACAAAAACGCAAAAACGGAAAGTGCCCGGGGGCTGAAGGGGTTAAAACAGGTACAATGAACAATTTAAGACCTGAATAAAGATAAAAAAAGTACATTGCACTTACATACCTATCCATATATTGAAACATAAGGTTATAGAAGTAACCAGACATTGTATGAAATGTTGTCATCTACACAAAGGTATATCAATTGTGATAAAATGACATAGCTGTTTAGGTGGTTGAAGCATATATATGGGCTTCTATTGTGGATGACGTATGAAATATATTAGTCCGTGGCTTGTAGAATACCTATAAGTCCATGTTAAAAACACTCCGTCAATGTGGGAGTCTCAAGTGATCAGTTCTGCTTCATCGGTGCTCGTTCACAAGCAAATAACTCCTTATTAGAGTTGAGCGCGGTTCGTGGTTCTCCAGTTCGCGGCTCGAGTGATTTTGGGGGCTGTTCTACATCGAACTAGAATTCGAGCTTTTTTGCAAAAGCTCGATAGTTCTAGATACGTTCGAGAACGGTTCTAGCAGCAAAAAAACAGCTAATTCCTAGCTGGCTTTCCGCTGTAATAGAGTAAGTCACTCTGTGACTCACACTATTATGACATTTCAGTGTATAGTGTGCGGGAACAGCGCATTCAGATCACTGCTGTATGTATAATGGCGATCGCCATTTTTTTTTTTTTTCCTTGTCTTCCTTCCCTAAGCGCGCGCGTGTAGTGGGGCGGGCCAGTATGTCAGCCAATCCCAGACACACACACAGCTAAGTGGACTTTTAGCCAGAGAAGCAACGGCATGTGTAATAGGATGTCCATGTCACGTGTCCCTGCATTATAAAACCGGACATTTTCCTCCAGCACGCCATTATCTGCCTTCTGCGTCCTTGGTGTCAGACATCACTGGCGCAGCTCCTATCGCCGATACAGCTGTATACGCTCCATACACAGCGCTGGACAGCATAGGGATAGAAGTTTCTATCAGTCCTTTTAAGGGCTAATACCGGCAGAGTCAGAGCCATAGGTGACAGTCAGGGCCGTGAAACCAGAGTTTAACAGCTACACAAGATGACAGCGTCTGTGTAGCTAAGGTCAGGGATTTCCTCGCTGCATTTCCCCATTAGGAGGGATAGAAAGGCAGGCTTCGTTTCCTCTACCCAGAGACCCACAACCCTGCCACTGTACCCTCCTGCCCTTTGCACACTCCAACTCATTGTTACTAAGCCATTATACTAGCAAACACTGAGTGAACTTAGTGGCATCCTAAACGTGGCTATTGGACTTCTGTACAGTCCCAGTAGTGCAAAGATATTTGCAGCACGTCTGCCTGCATTGCACACTCAAACTCATTATAACTAAGCCATTATACTAGCAAACACTGAGTGAACTTAGTGGCATCCTAAACGTGGCTATTGGACTTCTATATAGTCCCAGTAGTGCAAAGATATTTGAAGCACGTCTGGCTGCATTGCACACTCAAACTCATTATAACTAAGCCATTATACTAGCAAACACTGAGTGAACTTAGTGGCATCCTAAACGTGGCTATTGGACTTCTGTATAGTCCCAGTAGTGCAAAGATATTTGCAGCACGTCTGCCTGCATTGCACATTTCTACTCATTGTTACTAAGCCATTATACTAGCAATTTATGCTGCCAGTTTAAGGGCCGTAGTTGCATTGTCAGGGATATTTATTCTTTATTATTCTGCTGTTAATAAAGCTAGACCACCGCTGCAATCTACACCACCTCTCAATTTTTACTACCACATTTTCAGTGCACAATCTTGTCGCAATCAACATGAGTGGCAAAATGACAGATGCTGATGGAAAGGGGAAGAGGCGTGGTGGAAAAGGAAAAAAAGGGTTTGTCCGTGGGGAAGGTGGCAAAGCTCTATTATCATCTGTTGAAGATAGACCATCTACCAGCAAAAGTAAGATGTCTACTACTTACCGTGGACAATCCGATGTGCTCCCTTTTTTACGGACACAAACAACAGGAACAAAGGTAGATGATGGCCAAAAAAGGAAAATGCTTGAATGGATCTCAAGTGGTCCAACAAGTGCCCTCTCAGCCACCTCAAGTACCGCATCCAAAAAACACCAGTCCTCTGAGTTGTCATCCCAATCAAACTTGCTTTCCTCCAGCTCTGAAGTCTCCATCAGCCCTGCACAGTATGGTGGAACTGAGATGGCTGAGTCTGCAGAGCTGTTCAGTCACACTATAGCCTGGGAATCAGAGGTCTGCTCCCAAGCTACAGTGAGTACAGACCAGGAAATGGTCTGCAGTGATGCCCAGAACCTTTGTGACTCTGATTCAGGCCGTGAGGATGAAGTTTCTGAGCATAATGTTGCCCTTTTGTCACAAACTGTAACACCTGTGGTTATAGACAATGAGGAACATACTGATGACGATGAGACGCAGATACCAGATTGTGATGACAACTTAAATATTCGGTCAGGGCATGAAGAGGCTCGGTCTGAGGGGGAGGGGAGTGCAAACACAACAATTGATGATGAAGTTCTAGATCACACCTACTGTCAACCCCCAGTCAGGCACTCGAGGAGGTCAACAGAGGCGGTGGAGGAGGAGGCAACCGACGACGAAGTTACCTTGCGCCTTCCTGGACAGAGTCGGAGCACTGGTAGCACATCTACAACTGCATCATCAGCCACCACTCTGCCTCTGTGCACTAGTCGGGGGGGCTCAGCAGGTCGCATGCCCTCTAAGCCTTGCCTAGCCTGGTCCTTTTTTGAGATAGAAAAAGATCGCCCAAATTATGTGATGCGTAAAATTTGTCGTGATTCTGTTAGTAGAGGTCAAAACCTCAGCAGTTTGACAACTTCTTCCATGAATCGTCATATGAATAAATATCATAGGTCCCAGTGGGAAGCTCACCGTGCTGCAATGCGGCCTAGCGGAGCGAACCATCCACGGCCTGCCCCTTCCAGTGCATCCGCGCGCTCTTCATCTTCTAGGACTGTGGGGACAGCTGTCACACCTGGTTTTCCACGCACAACTTCCACCACTGTAACCGCAACAGGCAGTTTGCTTGGTAGGTCGTCAGTTGGTTTGGAAGGGGAAACAAGTGAGTGTGTACAGCTCTCTCAGACATCGATAGCACCAACGTTGGATGTAGGCAACATCATGTCTCCGCCTGCACTTTCCTCACAAACCAGCATTTTTCCAGGGACACCCTACTCAACACCGTCTACACACAGCAGCCAGATCTCTGTCCCTCAGATGTGGTCAAATAAAAGGCCATTTCCTGCGACCCATGCCAAAGCTAAGAGGTTGACTCTATCCCTCTGTAAGCTCTTGGCTACCGAAATGCTGCCTTTCTGCCTAGTGGACACACAGGATTTTAGAGACCTTATGTCTGTCGCTGTGCCCCAGTACCAGATGCCTAGTCGCCACTTCTTCTCTAAGAAAGGTGTGCCCGCGCTACACCAGCATGTCACACACAACATCACCGCTTCCTTGAGAAACTCTGTGTGTCAACGGGTGCATTTCACCACCGATACTTGGACCAATAAGCATGGACAGGGACGTTACATGTCGCTGACTGGGCACTGGGTAACTATGGTGATAGATGGTGAAGGGTCTGCTGCACAAGTCTTGCCGTCCCCACGACTTGTGTGTCAATCCTCTGTCTGTCCAAGTTCCGCCACTGCTTCTGCCTCCTCCACCTCATCTGTGTCCTCCACCTCCGCCCCAAGCCTGCCCGGTCAGGCCACCAACGTTCTCACTGCACAGAAGGAATCACGCACCCCTCATTACTATGCTGGCAGCAGAGCGCAGCAGCATCAGGCGGTCTTTTGCTTGACATGTCTTGGTAATAGGAGTCACACAGCTGAGGAGTTGTGGTCAGCTCTACGGTCCGAGTTTATTAAATGGTTGTCTCCACTCAACCTGCAGCCTGGTAAGGCCGTGTGCGACAATGCTGCAAACCTGGGTGCAGCCCTTCGCCTGGGCAAGGTGACACACGTGCCTTGTATGGCTCACGTGTTGAACCTTGTTGTCCAGCAATTTTTAACACACTATCCCGGCCTAGATGGCCTTCTGACCAGGGCACGAAAACTGTCTGCTCACTTCCGCCGTTCAAACGCCGCAGCTGAGCGACTTGCATCGCTCCAGAAGTCTTTCGGCCTGCCGGTTCATTGCCTGAAATGCGATGTGGCGACACGCTGGAATTCGACTCTCCACATGTTACAGCAACTGTGGCAGCACCGCCGAGCCCTGGTGCAATACGTCATGACGTATAGCCTGGGCCAACGAGATGCAGAGGTGGGACAGATCACCCTGATGGAGTGGTCTCAGATCAAGGACCTATGCACCCTTCTGCACAGTTTCGACATGGCGACGAATATGTTTAGCGCTGACAATGCCATTATCAGCATGACAATTCCAGTCATTTACATGCTGGAGCACACGCTAAACACTATTCGGAGTCAGGGGGTGGGACAACAGGAAGGGGAGGAACTACAGGAGGATTCATGTGCGCAAGGGACAACAACATCACCAAGGTCCAGACGTTCATCATCACCAACGCGGCAGGCATGGGACCATGGGGGCCAGGGATCAACAAGGGCGCATGTTAGCAGGCAAAATGTTGAGGAAGGTGCAGGAGAACATGAAGAAATGGAGGACGAACTGTCCATGGACATGGAAGACTCAGCGGATGAGGGAGACCTTGGTCAAATTTCAGTTGAAAGAGGTTGGGGGGAGATGTCAGAGGAAGAAAGAACGGGTAGCACCTCTATGCCACAAACACACCGTGGACTTGGTCCGCATGGCTGCACAAGACACATGAGTGCCTTCTTGTTGCACTACCTCCAACATGACCCTCGTATTGTCAAAATTAGAAGTGATGATGACTACTGGCTTGCCACACTATTAGATCCCCGGTACAAGTCCAAATTTTGTGACATAATTCCAGCCATAGAAAGGGACGCACGTATGCAGGAGTATCAGCAGAAGCTGTTACTCGATCTTAGCTCGGCTTTTCCACCAAACAACCGTGCAGGTGCAGGGAGTGAATCTCCCAGTTGTAACTTGACAAACATGGGACGGTCTCGTCATCTTCAACAGTCTACCCGTACCAGTAGGACTGTATCTGGTGCTGGTATCAGCAATTTTATGGAATCTTTTCATAATTTTTTTAGACCCTCCTTTGCAAGGCCACCAGAGACAACAAGTCTGACACATAGTCAACGGCTGGAGAGGATGATACAGGAGTATCTCCAAATGAACATCGATGCCATGACATTGCAAATGGAGCCTTGCTCATTTTGAGCTTCAAATCTAGAAAAATGGCCAGAGCTCTCCAGTTACGCCTTGGAGATTTTGTCGTGTCCAGCTGCCAGCGTGGTCTCTGAACGTGTTTTCAGTGCTGCTGGGTGTGTGCTGACAGATAAGCGCACGCGTCTGTCCAGTGACAATGTGGACAGACTAACGTTCATCAAAATGAACAAGTCATGGATCCAGAAGGAATTTACTACCCCTGTTTCATCCTGGGGAGAGTAAATGCTTGTGGATTTGGAATGTGCTTGATGCAAATCTAGCTGTGAAGTGTACAACTAGGGCACAAGTGCTGCCACTGAATGGGTGGGTGTGTGTGGGGCACAATTTTTGGAAAAAGGGAGACTCCGCTTGGAGTAACCCTTGCTTGCTGTGTTTTTTAAAAATGATCCAAGATGAACAGAGCTGGGATCAGGAAAGAGTTTTCTACCTACCCCGGTGTCATCCTGGGGACG
Organism: Anomaloglossus baeobatrachus; assembly: GCF_048569485.1. Taxonomy (NCBI): domain Eukaryota; kingdom Metazoa; phylum Chordata; class Amphibia; order Anura; family Aromobatidae; genus Anomaloglossus; species Anomaloglossus baeobatrachus. The sequence goes on along the minus strand of NC_134353.1, from coordinate 406,902,756 downwards.
GTTAAGTATGGTGTATTTTAGAATGTGCTTGATGCAAATCTAGATGTGAAGGGTACAACTAGGGCACAAGTGCTGCCAATGAATGGGTGGGTGTGTGTGGGGCACAATTTTTGGCAAAAGGGACACTCCGCTTGGAGTAACCCTTGCTTACATTGTTTTAAAAAATGATCCAAGATGCATACAGCTGGGATCAGGAAAGACTTTGCTACCTACCCCGGTGTCATCCTGGGGACGGTTAAGTATGGCGTATTTTTGAATGTGCTTGATGCAAATCTAGATGTGAAGTGTACAACTAGGGCACAAATGCTGCCACTGAAGGGGTGTCTGTGTGGCCCAATTTTTGGAAAAAAGGGAGACTCCGCTTGGAGTCACCTTGCGGTGTTTTACATGATTTTAGAAGGGCATGCCATGCCTATATCGGTGTTCCGTCCTCTTTTTCCTCGTAACGCTGTTTTGTTTTCACATGAGTATATGTCCTTGTCACTTTCGCATGTGTTTGTGTTGTGTTGTGAGTTGTTTGTCACCTTTTGGAGACCTTTGAGGGTGTTTTCTAGGTGTTTTTATGTGTTTGTGATTGCCTGCCATTGTTTCCTATGCAGTTCGAGTTCGGTTCGTCGAACGTTCGACTAACCGAACTCGAACGGTTCGCTCATCTCTACTCCTTATCTGTTTTAATTAGCACAAATTGTTGTTCCTTTGTATATGATATATTCCCATTTCAAATTAGTGTATTTGATGATCTTTTTGCAGCTTTTTGAAATAGATAATATTAGTGAATTAGAGAATGCCCAGAAACTCACCATCTACCGGTCACTGCGGAGGGACTACACTCTGGCCCCATATCTGCAAAGGTTACGCCACCCCAAAGACAGGCAGACACTTAGCCTGTACAGACTGAGTGCCCACAGCCTAGAGGTGGAAACAGGGCGGCACCGACAGACATACAAGCCGCGGGAGAACAGACTGTGCCAGCACTGCCAGCAGGGGGCCCTGGAGGACGAGGCGCATTTCCTACTACACTGTGACAAATACTCAGGAGTGAGGGCCTCCCACTTCCAGAAACTTACCGCTCATACCCCGGACTTTCCATCCATGGACGAGGAGAGGAAACTCCGCATCCTACTGGGGGAAGAGGAATCAATGGTGGAGATCGCCGCCCAATATGTCTCCATTTGTCATAAGATGAGGGGTACTAAAGACCTCCAAATGGGCCATCACTCCCTAAATTGTGGCCCCAACACCCCATCCCCACAACCCTAACCCACTCCCCTTTCACACTTCTTTTTTTGCTTTGGCAATGCTAATAGTTTTTTTGGTCCTGCCAATAAAGCCTATTTGATTTGATTTGATTTGATTTGATAATAGTATCTGTTTGATAGATAGATAGATATAGATATATATATATACACCGTATATATATATATATATATATCTATATATATATATATATTATACAGTGCAGACCAAAACTTTGGACACACCTTTTCATTCAAAGAGTTTTCTTTATTTTCATGGCTCTGAAAACTGTAGATTCACATTGAAGGCATCACAACTATGAATTAACACATGTGGAATGAAATACTTAACAAAAAAGTGTGAAACAACTGAAAATATGTCTTATATTCTAGGCTCTTCAAAGTAGCCAACTTTTGCTTTGATTACTGCTTTGCACACTCTCGGCAGTCTCTTGATGAGCTTCAAGAGGTAGTCTCCGGAAATGGTCTTCACTTTACAGGTGTGCCCTGTCAGGTTTAATAAGTGGGATTTCTTGCCTTATAAATGGGGTTGGGACCATCATTTGTGTTGTGCAGAAAGAGGGACAAATGGTTCGGCGCTCTGAGCGCGCAGTGGTAAATTTTAACCAGGTCCCTAGCCACACCAATTGTGTGTGACTCGTGCAAGTATCGGATCACACAACTCGGACTGGCCGGCTTCTCTTCTGACAGGAGTGGCTCAGTTGTATGTATTTCTATGCAGCTGAGCTGATCTTCTAGGGAGCACGGCCTCAGTGTTACATTTTTATTATATTTTATTATAGATTTAATAGAGAAAAAGAAACAATTGCACCATATTTTTACGCCATTTACTGATCCCCATAAATAAACTAATCGCTGTGTTGTGTGGATCATTACGATTACAGGGACACCAAATATGTCCACGTTATTTGCTGATTTGTGATGCTTATTATTTTATAATAAAAAAAAAAGCACAATCAAAATTACACTATCCTTTTTTATTATTGTTAGTAATTTTATTAGAAGAAAAAAAATTTCTTTTGTTTCAGCTGAACTTGTGACTTAACAGCTAGGACTACAAGTAACATGTTTGGAAGGTACTGGTTTGAGTCCTGCAGTGGATTAAAATTACCAGTTTTTTTCTTTATTTCACATTACTTTATAGTAGTTTTATATGAACAAACAAATCTGATTTTTTTCTTCACCTCTAGGGACATATATATATAAAGTAAAGTACAGATAGAAAGTGTTACTGAGTGCACGGAGGGTGTAAAAACAGATGATAGAAGGGACCCTATTCTAAGGTAATTTTAGAATGGGTGAAAATGGCATGGCGAGATTAGGTGATAGGCCTTTCTAAATATAAGTGCTTTTAAAGGCCCTGTCACACACAGAGATAAATCTGCGGCAGATCTGTGGTTGCAGTGAAATTGTGGACAATCAGTGTCAGGTTTGTGGCTGTGTACAAATGGAACAATATGTCCATGATTTCACTACAACCACAGATCTGCCAAAGATTTATCTCTGTGTGTGACGGGGCCTTAAGACATACTAAAACTGAATACTGGAAGTTAATCAGATTTTCTGGGGTAGTGGATTGCAGAGAACAGGTGCAGCACAAGAGAAGTCTTGGAGACTGTCACAAGACAGCCAGGGGGTTTCACCGCTGACATTAACTTATCAGGAACAGCAGTCCACTGCCCCAATTGTCAGATGAATGTGCAGTTGACTGACGCTTGATGGACGAGGCAAGGGTGGCTTTCACTGCTAGGCCAATTATTTTGGAACTAAGGCTAAGACCGCACTTTGCGTTCTCCTACTTGCAGTTCTAAACGCACGTTTTGGGCTTAATTGATTTGACCAAAGTTGCCTTTTTCAGAACTTTAGCGCTAAAAACGCATGCATATTTACCACGTTTTAGATGCGTTTTTAGCGCTTTTTACATGCTTTTTCACCTGCGTTTTGACAGATGCGTTTTGAACATTAAGACACTGCTAAATAAAGATTAAATAGTCAAACATCATGAAAAAAAGAGAAAAAAAAGGAAAACATATATAATTTTGGATTTAATAAATAAAATATTGATATTTCATGAAATTATAGCCGTTTTATAATATTTAATGTTAAAATAGCAATAAAATCAAAATTTTCATTAATTTCATTGTCGGACTATGTGTGTGTGTAAAGGGACATATTATTCCATTATTTTTATGTCAGAAAAGCATGCATTTTTTAAGTCAAAAACGCATATTTTCAGCACTTAAAAAGCAGGTAAAAGGCAGGAAAGTTTCTTGGTTTTTGCCATTTCTCATTGACTTAAATGTTAGCAAAACGCACCCAAAATGGCAAAAACAACTGACATGCTGCTTCTTTGAACGCATGGTTTTTGCCACAAATTATGCAAATTAAACGCAGCGTTACAAAACGCAAAGTGCGGTCTAGAAATCCCCATTTTCCATAGACTTTGCTGGAAAATCAAAAAGCATGCCTTTTGGCATGGAAAAAGTGCCTCTCAAAACGGACCGAAAAAGCACCTGAAACACAGGTGGAAACGCAAAGTGCGGTCTTAGCCTAATGGCGAATGTATAGTATACTTACAACCAATTCAAGTTCATGGAATATACCTCAGTACAGTCTCTGCCAACTTCACAATAACAAAAGGAACTACCACTAGTTTTCAGAAGCAATCATTTTACAGGCAGGCTGTGTGGCGCCCCTGACCTGGTCAGGCACCACTGAGTACTGCACCCATGCTGGGGACAGTGCAACACAGGTAATCCAGAAGGCTGACCGAGGTGTGACTACACAGGCGCATAGTGATCAGGTCTCACACATGTACCTTTGAGAGGACCCCTGGGGATCCCAGGAGGGGGTAAAGCCTTCACCTCCACTGGAAGAGTGGAGGGGGCGAAGCCTCCATCTCCAATCGAGGGGTGTGGTGGAGAGCCTGGTTGCTAGGTGGCGTAGGCAGGCACAAAAGGGAAAAGAGGGAGAAGGAGAAGAACAGTCTGAAGCAGAGGGTGGAGGAGTGAGGAGCATGGAAGTGGAGCTCAGACAGGAGCAGCAGTGCAGGTCCCTCAAGTGAGCCGGTTTAGTGTGCAGTCCAGGGAGAGCAGACGTCAGGAGCAGACCCCTGGGGCTGTGACAGTCTAACAGCGTCCGCGCAGTGACTACCGACGGGGGAGAACGGTCACCTGGTAGTGCTGCCCGAACCCCACACACAGCTGGAGAGAGAGCCGCGTAGTGGAAAGTACGGAGACTGTCAGGGAGTACCAGGCCCAAACGGGCGGCAGATCCCGGTGCGGGGATAGATCCACCTTTCCTTGCTGAACCTGCCGGTGTGGGGCCCTCAAAGCCCACGCCACAACACCCCAAAAGCCGCAGCCACGTAGCCACAGTTAGGGCCCATAGTTCACAGGAGGCAAGCAGCTGGAGTGATCTGGTCCAGGCGACAAGCAAACGGCAAACAAACGAGGGGAGCAGTTACTTCCCTGGGTGACCCCCATAGGGACTAAAAGTCGGGGTTACCACAAACCACAGAAGGGCTAAGGAAGGCGAGTCGGTAGTCACCCTCATCAGTCAGCCTGAAGGATACCTGGTTCCAGCCTGGTTCATCCCAGCTACGCCCGGGTTACTCACCCTGCCATCATCAGTGAGTAAAACCCCTGAAAGACATTCTGCTTGTGTGGAGTTATTCTGCGCCTTGTGGTTCTACACACCTACACAGGGCCCTGGGGCTTGCCTCACTCTCAGGAGGCTATTACAACTGACTGCACCCACCATCAACCCCAGGCGTCCCTCAACCTGCAGTGGCGGTCCCCACTGACCGCAATTCTGAGAGTGGCGTCACGACAATCCTAAATAGAAGATCTCCTACCTGTGACCAAAGATCCAGCTGCGTGGAGTCCCTGAAGGTAATGCACCGACACTGCACTTGTGGGGCTTCACATCTGGCGTCACGAACAGGATAAGGACTAGACCTGTTCAGACAGGTGACCATGTGCCTGGGCGGTCCGCTTGGAAAATTGGAAGCGCCGCCATATTGCCACCATGAAAAGCGCGCTGAAAAACAACAGCAGCCCGCGCTGGGAGAAGTTACCGCCCACGAAGAGGTGTGGCTACCCAGAGATCCCCTGCAGAGTCCTGACCTCGCAAGTGATGAGAGCGGAGGCGTTCAGAGACGTCGGGACAGAAAGGGAGCCAGAAGCCTGCTGTTAAAAGAAGGAGACGCAGAGGAAATGGCGTCTGGATGCAGAGACCCAGAGCCAGGCTCCGCTGCCTGGTGGTATCAGGAACTTGCCCAGTTCTGCGACCAACTGGAGGCCAGGGTCATACGACAGATCAGCGAGGAACGCACGGCGCTTCTTGAGATGGCTGCCGCGGTGCAGGCCTATGAGGAAAAAGCTACGCGACGAGTGCCCGACCGAGCGGCGACGACTCAGACCCCGATGGTGCCACCGATGGGTGAGTCCAGTGTTGCCCCTGCCAGCGCGAGTGCCCCGACCCCTGCTGCCACGCCCGCGGTCCCTGAAGAGGCGCCCGGCGCGGCGACGCTGAGCCAGGCCGCAGCCACGCCAGGTGCGGCCCGCCAAGCCCAGGCCGCCGCAGCGATGCCCTGCCCGGCCCGCAAAGATCCGGCTGCCACCGCGACCCTCGTCCACTCCGCAAGTGAGGTGCTGAATCAGGCCGCAGCCACGCCAGGTGCAGCCCGCCAAGCCCAGATTGCTGCAGCGACGCCCAGCCCAGCCTGCACAGATCCCATCGCGCTGCGACGCCAATCCAGGCCGCCGCAGCGATGCTCTGCCCGGCCCGCCAAGCCCAGGCCGCCGCAGCGATGCCCTGCCCGGCCCGCCAAGAATCGGCCACAGTAGCGATGCCCGCTAAGACTCCAGCTGCGACCCTGATTGACACAGCGACGCTGATCCAGGCCGCCGCCATGCCCGGCACGGCCCGCCAAGACCAGGCCGCCGCCATGTCAGGCGCGGCCCGCCAAGACCAGGCCGCCGCCATGTCAGGCGCGGCCCGCCAAGACCAGGCCGCCGCCATGTCAGGCGCGGCCCGCCAAGACCAGGCCGCCGCCATGCAGGGCGCGGCCCGCCAAGACAAGAATGTACCTCTGTTTACCCCGGCCCGCAAGGCCAGAGCAGACACCGCTCCCCAGTCTAAGGAAGTCCCTGCTAGGAAGTCCCTGATAGGAGAGGACCCCGCATACTGGAAGCTGAAGGCTGATCTAGAGGCCCAGTTCCCACAGGAGATGGTGGACCGGTATCTGCTCCCTCCGCACACCCCCAGGAGGATTCCGGCAGTGTCCACGCCAAAAAGTCCATTGCCCGGCCCAGCTGATGAACACCCATCCCCAGCACTGCCACCACAGGAGTGCTCAGAAGAACTAAGGGGGAGAGGAGGCCAGGAAGCTGAGAAGCTGACCCCGGAGCCATCAGCAGTGGATCCATGCCCCGAGCCAGAGATGCTGCCGTATTCCCGCTGGGATGAAGAGGAAGATTTGTCCAGAAACCTCACCTGGGAGCCTGCAAACAGTGAAGCAGCAACCCAGCAGAATCCAGCCCGTAGGACACGGCGCCGTAGTAGAACCAAGCTTTCCCCTGCACCGCAGTCTCCAGAGCAGAAAGACAAAGTCATGGCCAGAGACTTGGAAGAGAAACGGTTCCTGAGAAGGGCCAAATCCCAGGTCAGAGGCCCACTTTGTCGGGGAGTTGTGGAAGACTTCAGCTTGAAATCAGGATATGGCTTCATAGTAGCTCCTGGTATGAAGGAAGGCATTTTTGTGAATAGAAGGGATGTTAGAGCCCATTTGCCCAGAGGACATCCAGGAAGGAACTTACAGATGGGAGATACAGTGGAATTCACAATGCATCAGGGAGAAAGAGGATGGTATGCACTTGACGTTACGCCATGTACCAGAGATTCCTATAGAAACCCAGCTGTCTCCATACCACAAGAAAAAGAAAGGAAAGATAAAGAACCCACTGATGAGACTACCTCCGATGATGAGAGAAATGAAGAAAGCAACAGGTGCCGCAGCCCTACAGGCCCAAGCCCTGGTGAGGAGGAATCCATGTAAATAACGTAAGAAATACAGCAAGTTACCAGTTTTGAAAAGTTTGCAACGTTTATAAGTTTAAGCATGTGCCCACATGAACTAGTGTGAGAAACCCATAAACCTTAAGGCTATGAACTGGCTATAGCCACAAACTCTCGCAGTGTAAATAGTTACCCCAGAGGTACCACCACCAGAGCCAGCCTGTTTAGGGGCTTGGCTCGCCTGCAACCAGGGAGCACGTCCGTTTATGGGGCCTTGGCTCGCCTGCAACCAGAGAGCATGCCTGTTTATGGGGCCTGGCTCTCCACCACAAAGAGGGTATCTGGTCAGCACCAACTGTGGAGGCCGCCTCTACATCCTGCCAGAAGAGGCTGAAGGCGCGGCTCCACCAGGCCAGGTATGTCCTGAAGACCACCAGACCATGAAAGCCGCCTCTACATCCTGCCAGAAGTGGCTGAAGGCGCGGCCAACGGGAGAGGCAGATTGGAGGAGAGGTCTGGGGAAACGGATGGCCCAGACCTGGTTACCAAAAGAAACCGGTGACCTGCCTCCTGAGAGGGTTTTGGGTGGGTTAACGGACTTGTGGGTGGAGGGTGGTGATGTATGGTACCTGGTGGTTTTAAAAGTTTTACCATGTTTTAATGTTTTATGCATTTTAAAATGTTGTCTTGCAGCCCGAGGACGTGCTGGTGATAACTAAGGGGGAATGTGGCGCCCCTGACCTGGTCAGGCACCACTGAGTACTGCACCCATGCTGGGGACAGTGCAACACAGTTAATCCAGAAGGCTGACCGAGGTGTGACTACACAGGCGCATAGTGATCAGGTCTCACACATGTACCTTTGAGAGGACCCCTGGGGATCCCAGGAGGGGGTAAAGCCTTCACCTCCACTGGAAGAGTGGAGGGGGCGAAGCCTCCATCTCCAATCGAGGGGTGTGGTGGAGAGCCTGGTTGCTAGGTGGCGTAGGCAGGCACAAAAGGGAAAAGAGGGAGAAGGAGAAGAACAGTCTGAAGCAGAGGGTGGAGGAGTGAGGAGCATGGAAGTGGAGCTCAGACAGGAGCAGCAGTGCAGGTCCCTCAAGTGAGCCAGTTTAGTGTGCAGTCCAGGGAGAGCAGACGTCAGGAGCAGACCCCTGGGGCTGTGACAATCTAACAGCGTCCGCGCAGTGACTACCGACGGGGGAGAACGGTACACCTGGTAGTGCTGCCCGAACCCCACACACAGCTGGAGAGAGAGCCGCGTAGTGGAAAGTACGGAGACTGTCAGGGAGTACCAGGCCCAAACGGGCGGCAGATCCCGGTGCGGGGATAGATCCACCTTTCCTTGCTGAACCTGCCGGTGTGGGGCCCTCAAAGCCCACGCCACAACACCCCAAAAGCCGCAGCCACGTAGCCACAGTTAGGGCCCATAGTTCACAGGAGGCAAGCAGCTGGAGTGATCTGGTCCAGGCGACAAGCAAACGGCAAACAAACGAGGGGAGCAGTTACTTCCCTGGGTGACCCCCATAGGGACTAAAAGTCGGGGTTACCACAAACCACAGAAGGGCTAAGGAAGGCGAGTCGGTAGTCACCCTCATCAGTCAGCCTGAAGGATACCTGGTTCCAGCCTGGTTCATCCCAGCTACGCCCGGGTTACTCACCCTGCCATCATCAGTGAGTAAAACCCCTGAAAGACATTCTGCTTGTGTGGAGTTATTCTGCGCCTTGTGGTTCTACACACCTACACAGTGCCCTGGGGCTTGCCTCACTCTCAGGAGGCTATTACAACTGACTGCACCCACCATCAACCCCAGGCGTCCCTCAACCTGCAGTGGCGGTCCCCACTGACCGCAATTCTGAGAGTGGCGTCACGACAATCCTAAATAGAAGATCTCCTACCTGTGACCAAAGATCCAGCTGCGTGGAGTCCCTGAAGGTAATGCACCGACACTGCACTTGTGGGGCTTCACAGCTGATTGGACACTACTTACAGGTAGTGTATGGCTTCGGGGTTGTAGTTTATGGAGCAAGAGGAATGAAGCTATTAAATGTTATATATTTAATAAGAATGAATGGACAAATGTACCGAGACATTCTTGGTAAAACTCTGCTGCCATCTACCAAGATGATCAAGATGAAACGAGGGTGGACATTTCAGCAAGACAAATGACCCTAAACACACAGCCAAGGAAACTTGAAGCTGTCATCACCAACAAAGGCTTTTGTGGAAAGTATTAAAGCAACACCCAAGCGGATTTTTATTTCAGTGCTGGCATGGTGCTTTAAATGTAAGCCCCCTACTCTCTGTCATATACTCACTTTCCTGCAGTTTCCTCTTGTGCTCGTAACTAATGACTGGCTGGAAGTTAGAAGTTAGGTCACAAGGTCAGAATGCAACTCTATGAGAGCAAGAATGAGACTCTCATAGAGAAGCATTGCGTTGTGACCTCCGGCACGCTCCATGAAACACTGGAGGTGCCGACAGGTCACAAATTATAGGAAACTGAATGGAGTGACCCTGGAAAAAGATGAAGACTGTGGCAGGTGAGTATTGGACATAGAGCAGAGGACTTAAGGGTAGTTTACATGCTACGACATCGCTAGCGATCTCATTAGCGATGTGAAATTCTAGATCGCAAGTGCGATATTTCGATCGCACATGTGTAAAATAACCTATGTGCAATCTCGAAAGATCGCACTTGCGATCTAGAATTTCACATTGCTAATGAGATCGCTAGCGATGTCGCAGCATGTAAAGTAGCCTTAATATTTGAAGCATCAGTGCAGCGGTGCAATAAAAACAAACACTGGAGTGGTGCTTTAAAAAAATGTCAGTAAGCATGCTCAATAGGGTTTCCCTATTTCATTACTAATTGTTACACATCACTAAATCTATTGACATCTATGGATTGATTTCTTTGCCTGTATGGATTGGATGGGTTTCACCCACATCTGGTGAGTTATTTATATCAGTAGCAACTTTAGAAATATATTTACTTAGAAAATTGGGGATGTGTTCAATACTTATTTCACCTGCTGTATATACATAGCTCCTAACCATCCAGGATTCGCTTTGAGGTGTCAGCCCTGATAAACCTTTATCTTTGCAGGTAATAGCTAAAGCTCTGAGATAAAGCCTACAGTAATCAACGTAGAAACATTTGGTACACTTGAAGCTGCACGGCTGGATGTGAACCCACAGGTAGATTATACTGCTACATAGAGAATCGTCTGTACATATCACAGTATTTCCATGTCCTTTTGTTCTAAAGGTGAAAAAAAAGTCAGATTTTTTTTTGTTCTTATAAAATTACTAAAAAATAATGAACTGTTGTGTCTTTAGTTCTGGTCTCTTCGGGAAAAGAACCCACAACCTACATCATTGCAGGCAGTAGTTTGAGGATTTTGTATACTTTAGGCCTCTTTCACACGTCCGTGAAAATCACGCACGTTTTTCACAAACGTGTCAAAGGTGTGTATTGCCCTCCGTGAGCTGTGTTTATGGCACACGTGTGTTCTCTGTGTGTTATCCGTGATAACACACGGAGAACGGGAACTTTCTGCTCACCTGTCCCTGGTGATGCTGTCCGTGGTGCTGATCTTCATTCTCCGGTCCTGCCGACTCCCCGTTGCTGCTGCTTCCGGTCAGCAGTGAAGTGAATATGTAATGAGCATAATGAGCGGCGGTCGGAAGCAATTGACAGCAGCAGCAGAGACAGCAGTGCTGGAGAAGGTGAGTAAAGTTTTGTTATTTTTTATTCAGACACGTGTGTTTTCTCCGGTGCTTGTCACACGGATCACCTCCGTGTGGTTCGTTTGCATTCCGTGTGACACCCGTGATACCGAAGAAAAACGGACATGTCTACATGTGAAGCACACAGGCACACGTATGCTCCAAACGGACACACGGTCCATGGCAGAACACGCACGTGAGCGCAGACCCATTGATTTTAATGGGTCTACGTGTGCCCGTGTCTCCGGTACGTGAGGAAATGGAACAAACACATACCGGAGACACAGACGTGTGAAAGAGGCCTAAAGATGTACTACAGACTCTGAACCGAGAGGTAGATTATACAGGTACAGATAGCTATATTGTACATAGCAGTCTTATTTGTTGTGTTTTGGTGCAGATGTGAAGCAGTTTTTTTTATTGTTTTTTAAGGCTATGTGCGCACGCTGTGTTTTTTTACGCTGCGTTTTTGTGCATTTTTGCCGCAAAAAACACACAAAAAAACACCAGCGGCAAAAATGCATTGGTAATACATGCATTTTTGCCACGTTTCGGTACATTTTTGGTTGCATTTTGCTGCATTTTTCCAATGCATTGCATGGGTGGAAAACGCAGTAAAACACAGAAAAGAATTGACATGACCATTTTTTTTTGCTCAAAAATGAGCAAAAAATAAAAGCTGTGTGCGGACAGCAATGAGTTTGAGTTTTCATAGGCTTTTCTGGGGAAGCAAAGTCATGCAGTTTTGAGCCCAAAAACGCACCCGAAAAATGCGCAAAAATGCCGCAAAAAATGCACTGTGCACACATAGCCTAAAAGTACAGAAAAGGTTTTATGTAACTCATTTTTAGCATGCAATTTTTGCAGGATTCACATACAGTAGGAGCCTATAGAGAAAAACAGCAAGACTGCAGAGTTCAGCAGCGTCTTTAGATGCATCAAGGGCGGAGTTTTTACAATATCAAATCCCCCTCAAAAATAAAGGAATCCAAAAAAAAGAAACACCGGGCACTAATCAGTTCACTGACCGATTTCCAAGTGTCGCGGACGGGTGCCGCACCGCGGCAGAGGGGCTGCTCGGGGGAGCTTGGGTCCGGGATCGTGTCTGGGGCTCGAGTGGTGACCGGACCCGGGGCTCGTGCAACCGCCCATCCCCGCAACATTGAAAAGGGGCGTATTTACAAGGGAGATAGTTTTTGTCTGTGACGCCACCCGTGGGTTGTGGTGATGGGATGGTGGCACCGCCGCTGCCTCTTGTGCAAGCGCCCGGGACCGATAGTGCTGGGCAGCAAGGTGGTGTCCCCTCCACGGGTAGAGGAGGTGTAGTGGGATTTTAATGGGTTCTTGGCGGACACCTTATCCCCCGCGTTGGTCTGCTGTTTTGCTCTCTCTGGGCTTCTCTCTCTGGAAACAAGGCCTGAAACCTTGTCCCGCTGGTCAATTAACAAGGGGCTTGAAGCTTGCCTCGTCTTAGGGTCTAGGTACCCCACATGTGCATGGCCTCCGGACCGGATTCCCCTTGTCGGTACCGGCGGGCTACAACCCTGCCCCGGTTCCCTTCAGGTCTCCCGCAACCGGATCTCCGTTGCCTGTGGCCCTACTCTGCCGTCTGCCACCTAGTCAGCTCTCCCGTGGTCCATGGGCTCCAACCCTGACCCCGCTGCACTTCAGCTCCACTCCAACTTCAACTGAACTCTAACTTCCTCTCACACTTTCCGGCCCCTTGTCACCTCAAGACCCCTAGGTGGGTGTTCCCATCTGCCTGGTCCCGCCCACTGGTGTGTACCGGCTGTCATAGGGGGGGCGACTAGGCTTTGTGGCTGGTGTTCCTGTGTGTGGAAGTGGTGTTAATTCCCAAGGAGGAGGCGATTCCTGTACCCTTGGTAGGGGGGTACAGTCATCTGTGACTACCTGGTTTTGCCAGGGCGTCACACAAGCACTTTCACCTTTCCACTCAAAATCCGGTACAGCTCACTCCGGCATGGTTACAGCTATGCTCCGGACACTGGTGCTTCTTCCAAGCATAAGTCCCATCCACAAGAAGCAAAAGAAGAGGAGAGCACTCACCGGGCTGCCGTGTACAAAAGTCTGTTTATTTCAGCAGATGTAAAGAATCCGGCACACTAAATAAAGTGATTTCCAAAGATGATATTTCGTTTGAATATATTTTATTGTTCTTGTGAGGATATCAAAAAAATCGTATGTATACAAGTCCAACGTTTTGACCAAAACTTATGGTCTGTTTCAAGGACTCAAAGGGTTATGGTATGATGCATATCACATGGGATATTCACTCGCATGGATTTTATATGTATCACTCTTATAGCCTTAATACCCTCACATAGATGGTAGGATGACTAACGTCCTCTTATTAGATTAGATTTGTTTAAGAAGATGGTCGTCTAACCATCCAAGACGGGAGAAAGCAATGTTCCTCACGTCTTTATAATATATGCAAAAAATGCAATCGTGAGCAAAAACAGCAACTAGATTGGATTAAATCCATAGGTTAACACCCCTGTGGCTCATGATCTGTAAATGGCTTGTCTATATATGGCACCTAATAGAGCCTGAGAAAGGTTCAATATGGTAGGTACAGTAAGGCACCCACAGTGTGAAATAAATGGGAAAAGTCCTGGGTATGAAGGTGGGGCCTTGTGTCTGTCCTGGTGAACGCCGTGCCTAGGAGTGCCTGGAGCTTCTTTTTCTTAGTGAGCCAGGCATCTCTATTATATTGTTTATTTCAGCATCAGGTAAAAAGTAAAAACAGTGGGGGGAGGGGGGCTTCTTACAATATCAAATCCCCTTTGCTTGGATATTTAGCCCATGTTCCCATGTAACACAAATGCTGTGTTTCTTTTCTGATGCGTTTGTACCGCCCCGCGCTCAGCTGCAGCCGAGCCGCTCGGATCCAGGCTCGTTGGTGGGTGGCTCGAGCGCCTCCGGACCTGGGGTCACTTCGCTCTGAAAGGGGATGCTGGCACTTTTGGTGGGGGTTACGTAGGTGCACGGCCGGAGCCGCGCTTGAGTTCGTGACGCCACCCACGGGATGTGGGAAGGTAGACACCACCGCTGCAGTTACGGGGCGCCCGCGGGAGATGTTTATGTAGCAAGTTGTTAACCCCTCCATGGGCAGGGATGATGGCCCCGGGACCTGTTGGGGAGTAGTAGGGCAGTGCAGGGCGATGTGCGGCCGGAGGCCACTGTGGTACTCACTGTTCTTGACACACACAAGTCTCTGGTAAACAAAGTTGATGGTGGTCGGTGCCCGCAGCTGGCTGTGTCTGGTCACCCACCCGGTTCGGTGGTCTTTGCCTTTCTCCTGCACCGTATAGTGTGTATGTAGACTACCTTCGCTTCAGCGACGGGAGTCCGCTCCCCGGCGGTATGTGTGCTGGGAAAGCCCGTTTGCCCACAGATGCTGGCCCGTGGGATCTCTCTGCCTGTGCGGTGGCTTTCTATCCCCCTCAGTGGGATGTTGTCTTCAGTTGGGACTTGGGTGGGAAAGAACCTATAGTCCAGACCTCAATCAGTAAATTAACTCAGTCCAGTGGCTTCTGGACCTCGTTCAGGGTCTGAGTACCCCCCTGTGTGCTCCGGTTTCCAGTCGGTTCCCCGGGTCGGTACCAGCGGGCCACTACCCTGTCCCAGTCCACCACAGTTCCACCTGGCCGTCTTCCCGGCTCCTGCAGGCTAAGGCCACCGTATGCCTCTTAGCCAAGGTACCAGGGCTAAGACCCTGGCACCTGTCAGTTTCCGCTGCAGACCTGTGACCACAGGCCTGCTGCACTCTCCTTCACTCCTCAACTCCCCAAACTGCTCTCTGAACTGACTGTACTGTACTCGACTCAGCATTGACTGTTTCCTGCCTCAGGCCCTCTGAACTCCTCGGTGGGCGTGGCCAACCACCTGGCTCCGCCCCCCTGGTGTGTCCATTAAGCACTGAGGGAGGTGACTAGGTTTTATGTGTTTGGCTGGTGTTACCTGTGTGGGACTGGTGTTGTGCGGGGCGCTATTTGTGACTACCTGGCTAGTCCAGTGCGTCACACTTTCTTGCACAGAAATCCTACTGTGTTTAACTGTCTAAGCAAAGCTGATATGACTTCTTGAAAACTTCACCCCCTGTGCATCTAAGAACGTTGCTTTTGGTGCTTTTTTCTCTAGAGACTTCTATGTGGAGCCTAAAAGAATCACAAGTAAAAACCTGCAGATGTTCTTTCAAGTTCAGAATCAAAGCTATTGTAGCGCCCCTGAGGCTCTGGTCGCCACAAGGTACTGCAACTGAATTAAGGAGCAATATCTATCTGGGGTAAGTGACAGATGGTTTGCCGGTGCTCATATCAATACACATTACACGTGCAGTTACAGTAGGTGCCTTCCCCACAGGGGGGAGTGGACTGGGGTTGACAGGGAGAGTTAGCCATCCAGTAGTATGGGACTTCCTGGTCACCAGGACAACCACTGGGGGGCGGGTGTCACATGGGGTATAAGAGGAGGTAGCCATGACACATAGTGAGCTTTTGCCAGAGGGAAGTCCCCTGAGACCAGACTGGGTGCATTAGAGCACCAGTGCTGGTGGGACACACAGCCTATCTTGCCATTGTGGAGCCTGGGGCTTTAGAGCAGGAGCTCAGCCCAGGTTCCTTCTGCTGATTGCTGGATAGTGAGGGCATTTACACTGACACCGGTAACAACTTGGAACTTGCACCGGACAACCAGAGGCTTACCACCAGCAGTGAACCAGGACACTCTCGGGCAATCTCCTAACCAGTGAGTAAAACACCTGAACCGGAGCTCTTGCGTCGTCCTCATTATTTACCAGCGACGCCGTCCCGCACTCCGGCGCTTACGGCCCACTAACTCCATCACCTAATCCCTGGGGACCCGGCCCTACTTGCGGAGGGCCCAACATCCAGGCTGCTGTCAACATCAGCCCCAGTGGAGACACTGTGCAGCAGCGATTCTATCTCCATAACCGCAACCCAAAAGTGGCGTCACGACATAAACTTTATTAACTATTCCCCTGTACATAACCCCTTTTAAAGTGACCCCCCAGTGTCACGGAATCGGGCAATGGCCACCCAGTGACACATCCCAGTAGTACACCGCCCGAGACCGAGTACCCCATAGCCCTGGGGCATGTCACTATTCTTTACTATAAAAAAACATTAAAAATGCAGCTTTACACCTGCACCAAAAACTGATCAAGTAAGAAAGAAAAGGCATAAAAAATCAGCAAAAGTATAAATAATGTGAGATGATTGTTAGTGTGTAGTTTGGTGTGGACGCTGGCAGGAAACAAAAAATACAAGATTTACTCTACGTGTGAACATGGCAACAGAGACAAAAAAGCCAGATATTATTGTGGAGCCCCGCATTACCTTCTGATGCAGGACGCCGTAGGGTCTCCACGGGCTTGGAAATCTTCTGGACACAGGTTGGTTAACTTCAATGGGGAATTTGTGACGCCATTTTCGGTATTTGCGGTCAGGGGTGACCGCCACTGCAGTTTAGGGGATGCCTGGGGCCGATGTTAGATGTAGTCAGTTGTTGTGGCCTCCCGAGAGTGAGGCTGGCCCCAGGGCCCAGTGTAAGTGTGTAGTACTACAGGTCGCATAAGAACTCACTCGCAAAACAGCAATGTCTTTCAGGGTTTTTACTCACTTGCAGGTGGCAGGGGTGAGTTAACCCGGGCGATGCTATGGTGGACCAGGTGGAACCAGATATCCCTTCGGCTGATGTAGGGGTGACTGCTGACTCGCCTTCCTAGCCCTTCTTGTTTTGAGGTGACCCCGACTTGAAGTCTTGCTGGGATCACCCAGGGAAGTCGCATACGCCGTTCTCCCCTTTCTGGCCCGTTTGCGGGCAGCGTGGACCAAGGTAAAGACGGCTCCAGGCTCTGTCCTCCTTATGGGCCCCCTCGTTGCTGCTGTAGCTGCGGACTCTGTGTAGATTGGTGAGGCGCATAAAGTGCCCTCATCAGCAGGTTTGGCAGGCCAACTGAATGGGCCCCTGCTCTGGGGATCTGTTACCCTGTGCAGGCTGGGTTTACTGACAGCCCCCTTACTCAGCCACCTCTACGCCAGGTGGATTTCAGGCAGCACTGAACAGTAGCCCTTCTCCCCCACCAGCAGCCATGAATGGTGCAGTGTCTAGAAGGGCCCTGCTCCACTGCTCTGCCCTCCAGATGCGACTACTCCACTTCCTTCTCCTTCAGCTGCCTCTGCACAACTCCTCGTCTCCAGTCTCACCACCCACCACTAGGTGGTAGGTGAGGTACACGCCCTCTCCCTGAGTCTGCTCAGGGGTCCCCTCTAGCTGTGCATGTGTTCTGTTTGCTAGTGTTCCGTGTGTCCACACCCTAATCAGCGTCTGGGATTACCTGTATTGTACTGACTCAGGCATGTATGCAATACTCAGTGGCGCCTGACCAGGTCAGGGGTGCAACATTCCCCCTTAGTTACCAACAGCACGTCCTCGGGCTGTAAAGACAAAACATTTTAAAGTGCAAAACATTTAAAACATTTAAACGTCATAAAAGCATAATAAAAAATACCAGGTACCACTTTTCACCACCCTCCACCCACAAGTCCATTACCCACTGAAAACCCTCTCAGGAGGCAGGTCACCGGTCCTTTGAGCAACCAGGTCTGGGCCATCTGTTTCCCCAGACCTTTCCTAAAATCTTGCTCTCCTGGGGCAGGTGGTTGAAGGCAAGCCCTTCTCCCATCGAGCCGCGTCTTTGTCCACTTCTGGCAGGAATGTAGAGGAGGCTTTCTCAGTCGGTGTTGCTTCTTTGTGGTGGAGAGCCAAGCCCCATAAACAGGCGTGCTCCCTTGTTGTAGGCGAGCCAGGCCCCATAAACAGGCATGCTCTTAGCTTTAGGATAGCAGGCGCTATCACAGGCGTGCTTCCTGGTGGTGCAGAGCCAGGCCTCATAAACAGGCATGCTCTGGTTGGTACCAAAAAAGTAAAACTTTCATACACTGCAAGAGTTTGTGGCTATAGCTAGTTCATAGCCTTATGGTCCGTAGAGATGCACAAACCAGGTGAAAAAGAATTTTTAAAGGGTTCTCACATCAGTTCATGTGGGCACATCCTCTTGAACTTTAACGTTGCAAACTGGTCAACTGTAACTTTCTTACTTTTCTTTATTCCGACTTTCTCCTCTCACTGGCGCTTGACACTGTTCTTGCGCTGTCATCTGATGCTTCATCTGGATCTATAGCTGTATCTCCATCTGTAGCTTTGTCTTCTTCTTTGTCTTTTTCTTTGTCTTTAGGTGTGTCTTTGTCTTGTTCTTTTTCTTGGTCTTTATCTGTGTCTTTTGTGGAAACTGCTGGGCTGTAACTGGAGCTTCTTGGGCATTGCACTACATCCAGCACATACCAGCCTCGTTCGCCTTGGTGTCTGGTAAACTCTACGAGGTCTCCCATGTGTAGATCACGGCCAGGGTGTCCTCTGGGCAAATGGGACCGGACATCTCTCTGACTTACGAAAATGCCCTCTTTAACGCCAGGTGCCACTATGAACCCGTAGCCAGTCTTCAGGCTGAACTCCTCCACGACTCCACGGTAGAGAGGACCTCTAACCTGGTGCCGGGCTTTTCTGAGCGACTGCTTTTCCTCCAGATCCTGGGCTGTCATTTCTTCCTTCTGCCGGTCTGGGGAATGCTGCACAGGGGGTGGTTTCGCTCTGGTGCGGCGCCGTGCTCTGCTGGCTGGACTCCGTGCTGCTGGCCCCTTGCTGTCTGTGGGCTCCCAAGTCACATATATGCTGGGCATCAAGATGGATAGTTCTTCTTCAGCAGGGGGTGTCGGGACTTCTTCCCAGCGGGAGTAGTGTAACATCTCGGCCTCCGGACCTCCCTCAACTTTATAGGGTGCTGCATCCTCCTCCGGCTGTTCAGGGGTCGGCTCTTCAGCCTCCAGGCCTCCCCTCCTCCCCCTTAATGCTCTCGAGCACTTCTCCGGTGACTCCGGTAGCAGTGCTGGGGACTGGCGTTCTTCAGCAGGCCAGGGTGATGGGCTCTCAGCCACAGCAGTTGCTGGGACCGCTCCGGGTCCGGGTGGCCGCCTGGGGACTATGTACCGGTCCACCAGGTCTTTAGGGAAGCGGGCACTCAGCTCCTCTTTGAGCCTCAGGGACACTGGGTCTTCTCCCGGCGGGGACGTAGGACACGGTTCCTTGGTCGGTGGCTGGGGTGCGGTGGCTGCTTCTGCCTTGCAGGCTGGGGTAGATGGCTATGTAGCCTGGTCTGGTCTGACGTGGTGTGGTTGTGGCCTGGTCTTCTCCAGCCGGGCGTGGCGTTGCTGCGGCCTGGTCTGGTCTGGCCGGATGGGACGCTTCTGCACTAGACGTCGCAGCAGGGACTTCAGTCGGGGTCACAGCTGGGGTCTCAGCGGGGATCATGGCGGGCATCGCTGCAGGGATTGCCTCCGGTAACCGTGCTGGCGGGGTTGGTGGACTCGAGCGGGCAGGGGCAACATGGGACTCACCCAAAGGCATCAGCATCGGGGTCTGGGTGGTCGCCGCCCGGTGTGACACTTGTCGCGCGGTCCACCTCTCATAGGATCGAACTGCTGTAGCCATCTCCCAGGAGCTCGGTGCGTCCCTCCATGATTTGCTGCATGACTTGGGCTTCCAGCCGGTCGCAGAACTGGGCAAGCTCCCAGTCCCACCAGGCAGTGGAGCCCGGTTCAGGATCACCACGTGCAGACGCCATGCTTCCTGCGCCTTCTCTGCAGCCTTCCAAGTTCACTTCCTGCAGCAGACTCCTAGCTTCCCGCCGTCTCTGGACAGATCCGCCCCCATCGCTTGCAAGGTCAGAGCGCTGCAGGGGTTGTCTGGTTAGCCACACCTCTTCGTGGGCAGTTACTTCTTTCTGCTCGGGCTGCTGTTGTTTCTTGGCGCGCTTTTCATGGTGGCAATATGGCAGTGCTTCAAATTTTTCAAACGGACCGCCAAGGCACATGGTCACCTGTCTGTACAGGTCTAGTCCTTATCCTGTTCGTGACGCCAGAGATGTGGAGCCCCACATTACCTTCTGATGCAGGACGCCGCAGGGTCTCCACGGGCTTGGAAATCTTCTGGACACAGGTTGGTTAACTTCAATGGGGAATTTGTGACGCCATTTTCGGTATTTGCGGTCAGGGGTGACCGCCACTGCAGTTTAGGGAATGCCTGGGGCCGATGTTAGATGTAGTCAGTTGTTGTGGCCTCCCGAGAGTGAGGCTGGCCCCAGGGCCCAGTGTAAGTGTGTAGTACCACAGGTCGCAGAAGAACTCACACGCAAAACAGCAATGTCTTTCAGGGTTTTTACTCACTTTCAGGTGGCAGGGGTGAGTTAACCCGGGTGATGCTATAGTGGACCAGGTGGAACCAGATATCCCTTCGGCTGATGTAGGGGTGACTGCTGACTTGCCTTCCTAGCCCTTCTTGTTTTGAGGTGACCCCGACTTGAAGTCTTGCTGGGATCACCCAGGGAAGTCGCATATGCCGTTCTCCCCTTTCTGGCCCGTTTGCGGGCAGCGTGGACCAAGGTAAATACGGCTCCAGGCTCTGTTCTCCTTATGGGCCCCCTTGTTGCTGCTGTAGCTGCGGACTCTGTTTAGATTGGTGAGGTGCATAAAGTGTCCTCACCAGCAGGTTTTGCAGGCCAACTGAATGGGCCCCTGCTCTGTGGACCTGTTACCCCGTGCGGGCTGGGTTTACTGACAGCCCCCTTACTCAGCCACCTCTACGCCAGGTGGATTTCAGGCAGCAGCACTGAACAGTAGCCCTTCTCCCCCGCCAGCAGCCACGAACAGTGCAGTGTCTGGAAGGGCCCTGCTCCACTGCTCTGCCCTCCAGATGCGACTCCTCCACTTGCTTCTCCTTCGGCTGCCTCTACACAACTCCTCGTCTCCAGTCTCACCACCCACCACTAGCTGGGAGGCGAGGGCTACACTCCCTCCCTGAGTCTGCTCAGGGGTCCCCTCTAGCTATGCTATGTGTTCTAGTTACTAGTGTTCCGTGTGTCCACACCCTAATCAGCCTCTGGGATTACCTGTATTGTACTGACCCAGACATGGATGCAATACTCAGTGGCGCCTGACCAGGTCAGGGGTGCCACATTATATAGTGAAGCTTATGTAGAAATGCGAAAACTCTGGCTGCTATGACTATGAATGAATAAATGAATGAATTAATGAATCAATGACAAATAAATCCAAGAATCTCAACTAGAGATGGGCCTGATGCACAGATGACATCACACCAGCACTGACTATTCAAAAGCCTTGCAGAAAGTAATAGATTCTCTGATCTAGCTGCCAGATAGCACTCCCATGGATGCTGGACCGGAATCCCATGAATCAATCCACTGATCTCTAGTCCCAACCGTCCCAGATGCAGCGGCCAGTCCCAGATTTGGGTCCATGCCCTGCAGTCTCAGGTGTCTGCTGAATGTCCCTTACTGCCACTGTCCTTCTGAAGTCTCCCCTGCCAAGGGAGGGAAAAATGATACAATTGTGTGGCTGGGAACATGGTCAAAATTTGAGGTTCATCACTTTCAAAATGAAGTACATTATGAAATTATTGATATTACTCCATTCACGTACAAGTGATGCACTTTGAAAGTTAACATGTTTAGAATATGAAACTTTACCTCCATCTGGTGGTTATATTTTGTAATTACACTGATAAAAAAAAGTTTGTTTAAGGCCCCCTTCACACGTCTGTGTCTCCGGTACGTGCTAGGTTCTTTTCCTGTATGTACCGGAGACACGGGCACACGTATACCCATTAAAATCAATGGGTATATGTGCACGCACGTGTTCTGCCAGAGGCACGTGCCTCCGTGTGGAGCAGACGTGTGCCGTGTGCTCCACGCGGATGCATGTTAGTGTTTCTCCGGCAGCATGGTCCCGCACACGTACCACACTGAAGCAGTGTGGATGCGGGTGCACGTGACATTGTAAAAAATAAAAAAACACATACTCCCCTCCGAGTCCTGCAGTGTCTGCCGCGGCTGTCCCCTGCATCCATCCCCCAGTGAATTTGAACAACGCTTCTCCTTCACTGTGGGCCGGAAGCAGCGTCAGCAGGGCGTGGCCTGTGCCGGAGCTGTCATTCAGCACCACAGACAGCGCCGGATGATGCAGGTAAGGCGGGGCTTTCCGTTCTCCGTGTGTTATTACGTATAACACACGGTGAACAGGAATGTGCCACAAACATGGCACACGGGGAGCAAACCACCCCTTTAACACATACGTGAAAAAACTGATCGTTTTTTTCACGGACGTGTGAAGGGGGCCTAAAAGAACTGAGAGTCCTCAGTAGTTGATACCTTTTAATGGCTAATGGAAAAGATGGTAATAATAGCAAGCTTTCGAGACGCCTCAGGTCTCTTCATCAGGCATGGTATAACACAAAATCTGAAGAGTCACATATTTATACACAACAGGACATAGAATGGGGCAGTAAAAAAGAAAAAACAAGTTATGTGAAGCAAAACTATCACTATGGCAAGAGGACAAACTGTTGTGGCCATAAATATTGTTGTAGTTCATAGGTAAGCAGCGTGAAAGTTTTATTGTCCTCTGATTGGGTTGTCTGGTCTGTGATGCCCCCAGATGCTCTGAGGAGCACATTTCTTAATTGATGTAAATAGACATGAATCCATGTGACACATTCATTCCTGCTCTGAACGTGTCAAAGGTCATCATAAGTTTGTACTCCCAGACTCTCCTGTCTCTTTGGGACTTGAAATTTCCTTTCAATACCAGCAATTTCATGTCCATGATGCTGTGGTCTGGGTTACAAAAATGTTTGGCCACACTTGTTTGTATATGACCTACAATAAATTGGATCTCCATTCCTCATCTCCTCCTCCCCTTTCCCATATCCCATCCTGATGGGTAAGACTGGTACGGCATTCCTGCTCTCTTTCCCTTCCTCGCCTACTAAAATACTATCAGCTATAACTTTCTCTTTTCACTCCTCCTTTATTCCCCTGTCCTTACCTTTCTCCATTTTAGTCACTGTTATATTCCTCTAGTACAGATGTGGCGTCTGCGTTTATACAGGGCGCCTTATCTGCACCATTATATCCTATCCACCTCTCCTTCTCTTCCATCCCAGTTTCACATGCTGAAAAGCCGACCGCGCAGGCGCACGATGTCACTCTAAACACTTTTTACTACATCCTCTATACCACAGGCGAAGACGACTACCGCACACGCGCGCGACGTCACTCGCCAGCCTGTCATTCCTTTTCACCGCCCCCTTCATTCTATTCCCCCTCCTTCTCATCTCTGAACATTTAGATGCCGACGTCATCTTATACTCCACCCACTGCATTTCCTACAACAGAGACGGTGATGACAGCCGCGCATGTGCGCGACGCTGTCCATCGATCTTCAACTCCTTCCATTACTACTAGTATTGGGAGATCGCTGCGCATGTGCGCTACGTCACCCTTCCCAGATACACATGACCCTGTCTCACAGCATCAGCTAGTGTAATGTCACCATAGAATCCTGGTACAGCTAACTGCGCCTACGTTTTAGGCCAATGTGATTATTTCCTATCTCTATAACCTCAAGGGGCGTTACCACACTTGTTCGTGACATCATACCCCTCCCAGCATGCAGCACATTTAAAGCCACATGCTACAGCTGATTAGCAGCCTTCACACACACAGCTAAGGCACGGGAGTGCCAGCATCCACATAGGCTCTGGTAAGGCTATACTCTGGAGTTTTTTCTTTTCTGCCTGACTGGACTTTTATACATGATGTACTTTTCATTCCATGCAGACTACATGCCATTGGCATACAGGACTCTATTGTCTAATTGTTCCACCCAAACCTATAGCCACAGGTAAAACCCCCACTCACTCTTTAAATTGTCATTTTCCTTTTTTTTTTTTTCTCGTTTTTTCTTATTCACATTCTTTTTTTCTTCAGCTATTTTCTTTGGAACTATGAACCATCGGGGACAGGTATTACCTGAATTCATTGTCTCTAAACACTCCTTCCCTACCGATACTAACTTTTGTGCACATATCTCTCAGTATATGCTGATTAGAGATGAGCGAACCGGTCGTGGTTCGGCTCGAGTTCGGTTCGTCGAACGGAGGTCCCGTTCGAGTTCAGTTCGTCGAACGTTCGACGAACCGAACTCGAACCGCATAGGAGACAATGGCAGGCATTCAAAAACACATAAAAACACCTAGAAAACACCCTCAAAGGTGTCCAAAAGGTGACAAACAACTCACAAAACAACACAAACACATGGGAAAGTGACAAGGACATATACTCATGCGAAAACAAAAGAGCTGGACAAGGAAAAAGAGGAGGAGACACAGATATAGGCATGGCACGCCCTTCTAAAATCATGTAAAACACCGCAAGGTGACTCCAAGCGGAGTCTCCCTTTTTTCCAAAAATTGGGCCACACACACACACCCACCCCTTCAGTGGCAGCAGTTATGCCCCAGTTCTACACTTCACAGCTAGATTTGCATCAAGCACATTCAAAAATACGCCATTCTTAACCGTCCCCAGGATGACACCGGGGTAGGTAGCAAAGTCTTTGCTGAACCATGACTTGTTCATCTTGGCTCCTTTTAAAAAACACAGCAAGCAAGGGTTACTCCAAGCGGAGTCTCCCTTTTTTCCAAAAATTGGGCCACACAGACACCCCATCAGTGGCAGCACTTGTGCCCTAGTTGCAAACAGGATGTTTTGATTTGCATCAAGCACATTCCAAATCCACAAGCATTTACTCTCCCCAGGATGACACAGGGGTAGTAAATTCCTTCTGGATCCATGACTTGTTCATTTTGATGAACGTTAGTCTGTCCACATTGTCACTGGACAGACGCGTGCGCTTATCTGTCAGCACACACCCAGCAGCACTGAAGACACGTTCAGAGACAACGCTGGCAGCTGGACACGACAAAATCTCCAAGGCGTAACTGGAGAGCTCTGGCCATTTTTCAAGATTTGAAGCCCAAAATGAGCAAGGCTCCATTTGCAAAGTCATGGCATTAATGTTCATTTGGAGATACTCCTGTATCATCCTCTCCAGCCGTTGACTATGTGTCAGACTTGCTGTCTCTGGTGGCCTTGCAAAGGAGGGTCTAAAAAAATTATGAAAAGATTCCATAAAATTGCTGTTACCAGCACCAGATACGGTGCTACTGGTACGGGTAGACTGTAGAAGATGACGAGACCGTCCCATGTTTGTCAAGTTACAACTGGGAGATTCACTTCCTGCACCTGCATGGTTGTTTGGTGGAAAAGCCGAGCTAAGATCGAGTAACAGCTTCTGCTGATACTCCTGCATACATGCGTCCCTTTCTATGGCTGGAATTATGTCACAAAATTTGGACTTGTACCGGGGATCTAATAGTTTGGCAAGCCAGTAGTCATCATCACTTCTAATTTTGAAAATACGAGGGTAATGTTGGAGGTAGTGCAGCAAGAAGGCGCTCATGTGTCTTGTGCAGCCATGCGGACCAAGTCCACGCTGTGTTTGTGGCATAGAGGTGCTAACCATTCTTTCTTCCTCTGACATCTCCCCCCAACCTCTTTCAACTGAAATTTGACCAAGGTCTCCCTCATCCGCTGAGCCTTCCATGTCCATGGACAGTTCGTCATCCATTTCTTCATGTTCTCCTGCACCTTCCTCAACATTTCGCCTGCTATCATGCGCCCTTGTTGATCCCTGTCCCCCATGGTCCCATGCCTGCCGCGTTGGTGATGATGAACATCTGGACCTTGGTGATGTTGTTGTGTCTTGCGCATATGAATCCTCCTGTAGTTCCTCCCCTTCCTGTTGTCTCACCCCCTGACTCCGAATAGTGTTTAGCGTGTTCTCCAGCATGTAAATGACTGGAATTGTCATGCTGATAATGGCATTGTCAGCGCTAAACATATTCGTCGCCATGTCGAAACTGTGCAGAAGGGTGCATAGGTCCTTGATCTGAGACCACTCCATCAGGGTGATCTGCCCCACCTCTGCATCTCGTTGGCCCAGGCTATACGTCATGACGTATTGCACCAGGGCTCGACGGTGCTGCCACAGGCGCTGTAACATGTGGAGAGTCGAATTCCAGCGTGTCGGCACATCGCATTTCAGGCGATGAACCGGCAGGCCGAAAGACTTCTGGAGCGATGCAAGTCGCTCAGCTGCGGTGGTTGAACGGCGGAAGTGAGCAGACAGTTTTCGTGCCCTGGTCAGAAGGCCATCTAGGCCGGGATAGTGTGTTAAAAATTGCTGGACAACAAGGTTCAACACGTGAGCCATACAAGGCACGTGTGTCACCTTGCCCAGGCGAAGGGCCGCACCCAGGTTTGCAGCATTGTCATACACGGCCTTACCAGGCTGCAGGATGAGTGGAGACAACCATTTATTAATCTCGGACCGCAGAGCTGACCACAACTCCTCAGCTGTGTGACTCCTATTCCCAAGACATGTCAAGCTAAAGACCGTCTGATGCCGTTGCGCTCTACTGCCAGCATAGTAATGAGGGGTGCATGATTCCTTCTGTGCAGTGCGAACGCTGGTGGCCTGACCAGGCAGGCTTGGGGCGGAGGTGGAGGACCCAGATGAGGAGGATGAGGCAGAAGCAGTGGCGGAACTTGGACAGACAGAGGATTGACACACCAGTCGTGGGGACGGCAAGACTTGTGCAGCAGACCCTTCACCAGCTATCACCATAGTTACCCAGTGCCCAGTCAGCAACATGTAACGTCCCTGTCCATGCTTACTGGTCCAAGTATCGGTGGTGAAATGCACCCGTTGACACACAGAGTTTCTCAAGGAAGCGGTGATGTTGTGTGCGACATGCTGGTGTAGCACGGGCACACCTTTCTTAGAGAAGTAGTGGCGACTGGGCATCTGGTACTGGGGCACAGCGACAGACATAAGGTCTCTAAAATCCTGTGTACACCAGGCGGAAAGGCAGCATTTCGGTAGCCAAGAGCTTACAGAGGGATAAAGTCAACCTCTTAGCTTTGTCATGGGTCGGAGGAAGTGGCCTTTTATTTGTCCACATCTGAGGGACAGAGATCTGGCTGCTGTGTGTAGACGGTGTTGAGTAGGGTGTCCCTGGAAATATGCAGCTTTGTGAGGAAAGTGAAGGCGTAGACATGATGTTGCCTTCATCCAACGTTGGTGCTATCGATGTCTGAGAGAGCTGTACACACGTACTTGTTTCCCCTTCCAAACCAACTGACGGGGAGATCCACTGCCGGAGCCGCGGTGGTTTGTAGGGGATTTCAGTTCGTGACGCCATCCACGGGTTGTGGTGAATGGATGGGCACCACCGCTGCCGTTGACTAGGCTCCCGGGGACGGTGTTGTGCAGCTTGGTGTTGACCCCCCTCCGTGGGGAGGGGAAAGGTGGTCCCGGGGGCCCGAGGGAGGTGCTGAGGCGAGATGATGGATGCGTGCTGGGGTGTCGGTGCGGTGCGGTGTGCGGCCCGAAGGCACTGTTGTACTCACCATGAGAAAATACGCTGGAGTCTCTGGTAAACCAAACAAGATGGTGAACGGTGCCTGCAGCCGGCTGCAGTTTCCCCTTAACAGGTTGGTGGTTTCCTCCTTTCTCCTGCACCTCTCTTGTGTAATGAATCACGACTCTTATGCCTAAGCAACAGTAGTCCGCTCCCTGGCTTGTTATGTGTCAGGAGAGCCCTGTTTTCCTGCAGACCTGGGCCCTTGGGTCTCTATGCCTTGGCGGTGGATTTATATAAACAAAAAATTATTCCCAAATTTCATAAATGTATTAAATACAAATATAGATATAAATGCCACACCTTTTAGTGAAAATTCAGAAAATCAATTTGTCACATAACATAGACCATAGGCAATTTATTTGGTCACCTCTGGCCTTGAATATCAAGGACAGGGTTTACATAGTTATACCAGACAGTTTGATACAATAAATAAGTTCACACAGGGAACAAAGATACCACCATATAATTAACTTAACTTAAGGACTGTATGTTTTCTTCCACAGAACAATTATCACAAAGATCACGTAGGCATGTAATCCAGATGAGTCCAAGTAAGTCAATAGGTGTATGATATCTGGTCCCAATTAATATTAAGATGAACTGCCGACCATCAAATCAATTGGATTCAATCTCCAACTCGACGCGTTTCCCCACATAAAAATCTGTGGTTCATCAGGAGGCTATGGAAGGTAAATGTAATCTGTCAGAATTGAAGCATAATAACATAGATATAGTTCATAGAAAAACACACCAATGCATGTGGATCAAAGATAGACAGAAGGAGATAACAAAATACTACTTGCCAAAAGGAAGGATGATTAGACATGCAGATCCATGGTTCATTTCTTTAACCAGATCAGCAGCAGCACAGAAGAATCCTGTAGTGATGAACAGCTACCACCGTCCTAAGGAGCGTCATGGAGCTACATGTCCATGAGGGGTTAAAATAGCCTGCAGAGACCAAATCAGCTGTGGGCCATTCAATCAGTTAGAGTGAACGGCATAGCACCGCTACCGCGCATGCGCGATGCAGCCCCACCACCGCGCATGCGCGATACGGAGACCCAAGGACAATGAGCGTCACTATATCGCTCAGGCGCACAAGCGATCCAACGCCAACAGTGCACGTGCGCGAGACGGATACACATTAGGGACAAAGAGTGTTGTAAAAGCCATCACACATGCGTGAGATCTCTGCTGGTGCAAAAACCCGTCACGTAAGTTGCGGTCACATGATAATACTAGGAGAACGTAATATCCTGAGCCCACGCAGGCGCAGTAGGTACTCAAAGGCATATGACCCAATAAGGTTAACCCAGGCTTGTGTACATACACACCGCGCCTGCACAAGTCCATAAATAAAAAATATCTAGATAAATCTAGAATGATTAGAATATTTAAACAGAAAACGGCATTATAAGCAGAGATCCCACGCTTACAAAAGCGCTAATAGGTCAAACCAGGTCACAGTATGATAAATATACTATTTGACAGAACTTCATAATAGTCAATTAATGGACTGTTTGCTTGTGTGGGAAAGGTCCTAAAGTCCAGTCCTCAATCAGTTGATTTGACTTAGCCTAGTTGTTTCTGGGCCTCGTACTGGGTCTGAGTACCCCTCCTGGTGCTCCAGTTTCCAATCGGTTCCCCGGTTCGGTACGGGCGGGCCACCGCCCGTCCCCGGTCCCTACGGTTCCACCGGCTGTAATCCCAGCTCCTGCAGGCGGCCACCACCGTCTGCCTCCTTGCCAGAGGTGACTGGGCTCCAATCCAGACACCTGGTGTACACTTTTGGCAGGCCTGAGCACAGGTCTGCCCTTGAACTTGACTCAAACTTATCTACTGTCTTTCCCGCCTCCAGGACTGTGAACTCCTCGGTGGGCGGAGCCCACCGCCTGGCTCCGCCCCCCTGATGTGAACATCAAATTTGGAGGGTGGTGACAAGGGTTTTGTAGTTTGGCTGCTATCACCTTGTTATGTTGGGGGGGATGAGTGTATTCATGGAACTACCTGGGATGACCTGACTAGTCCAGGGCGTCACACATAAATTGGCCTCTCCTCCTTTTCCTCCACTTCAACATCACACACAGTACAGTTCTCAGAGGTTGCACCTCAATTACCCTGGTTTATCCCCATGTCACAGCCCTCCAAACGCCCAACTGACTGTAGGGACCACAGATGGGCGAGTCTGTAGAGCTGTTCACACATTCTATTCCATGGGCATCAGAGGTCTGCTCCAAAGATTCACAGTCTCAAGAGAAGGAAAGCATCTACACCGATGGCCAAAATCTTTGTCAGTTGGATCCGGGGCTGGACAAAGTAGGATCCAAGCAGAATTCACACCCCTGTAAACAGACGTTAAGCCCCAGGGTTGGAGGTGATCATGATGAGACTCAGATACCTGCAATGTGCTGTCAGGGCAGGAACAGGAGGAGGGTGATTCTCAGGGCAAGGAATATGGCCATGGAAAAGATGACAATGAGGTTGTAGAACAAACTCCTTCCATACCCGACTGTAGCCCTCAGCTTTTTTTTTTTTTTTTATAAAGGTCTGCCATAATTCCTAGCAATGTCCCATGATATCCCGCAAAAAGCAAACCTGAAATACATAAAAAAAAGAAAATGATTAAAGAAATAGAGTATACAAAAGTCACCCTCATTTAATAATTTATTTCCCTGCAAAATCCTTAAGCCACAGCTTTCTGAAGCCACCTCCCCCAGAGTCAACCAGTTTGTCGTGTACACCTTACTTCACCCTCTCTTATATACAGCAGCCAGCCCTTGGTGTCACAGTTGTGGTCATGAAAAAGATTATTTTCTCCTACAGATTCCAAAGTTAAGAGCTTGAACTTCACCATATCCAATCTGTTGGCCACAGAAATGCTACCTTTCTGCCTGGTGAATGCAAACGGTTACTGAAACCTGATGGTGGTTACAATTCCCCAGTACCAGTTGCCCAGTCTTCATTACTTCTCTAATAAAGCTGTGCCTGCGCTAAACCAGCATGTCATAGACAACATCACCCGTTCCTGGAATAAATATGTGTCTGACAGGGTGCATTGCTCCAATGACACCTGAACAAGCGCATGGGCGAGTGTGCAGTTCACGACGTGGTCCTGCGTCTCACGGACTTGATATCTGGCACTCCCCATATCACATGTTTTCCTCTCCCAATTAGATTTGTTATACTCACAGGCTGCATGTGGCCGCCGCTTGCGCATGCACCGACCGGCCCACCAGGCCTCTCCACGCATGGGCGAAAGTGCGATCCACAGTACAGCCAAGCGTTCCACAGACAGGATATCCGGTATAGATCAGACTGATTAACATTGTTTAAAAGGGCGGATCTCACATCGCAGCGTGCACCACTGGACCTCACGTGGAGACTATGTCCACATCCATTCCATAAGAACAATTACGGAGTCTCATTTACCTAGCAGTGACTAGTTAGGTTTTCCTTTGTTTGTCTTATCGTTTTTTCCTCACATTTATTTTCCCCTTTTATTTCATCTATATATGCTCTTTCTCACAGGCACATTACCTTAAAGCCAGGTTTTTGCTCATCATCTTCATATAAGGTTTGTGGATTACCTTAGGATTTTTTGCCCTGTCTTTCCTCTATTATTGATTTGTGATGCGCATATATATATATATATATATGTATATATATATATATATATATATATATATATATAATAAATAATATGTCATATGAAAAAGTTTGTGCACCCCTATTAACCCCTTCAGCCCCCAGCCTGTTTTCACCTTAAAGACCTGGCCATTTTTTACATTTCTGACCAGTGTCACTTTGACAGGTTATAACTCTGGAACGCTTCAACGGATCCTGGCAATTCTGAGATTGTTTTTTCGTGACATATTGTACTTCATGTCAATGGTAAATTTAGGCCGATATTTTTTGCGTTTATTTGTGAAAATTTTGGAAATTTGGCGAAAATTTTGCAATTTTCAAAATTTGAAATTTTATGCCCATAAATCTGTGAGATATGTCACACAAAATAGTTACTATATAACATTTCCCACTTGTCTACTTTACACCAGCGCAACTTTCAAAACAATTTTTTTTTCCGTTAGGAAGTTAGAGGGGTTCAAAGTTCATCAGCAATTTTTCATTTTTCCAACAAAATTTACAAAAAAAATTTTTTAGGTACCACATCACATTTGGAGTGACTTTGAGAGACCTAGGTGACAGAAAATACCCAAAAGTGACCCCATTCTAAAATCTGCACCCCTCACACTGCTCAAAACTACATCCAAAAAGTTTATTAACCCTTTAGGAGCTTTACAGCAACCAAGCAATGTGGAAGGAAAAAAATGAAAATTTTACTTTTTTACACAAAAATGTTAGCCAAATGTTAGCCATAAAATTTAGCATTTTCACAAGGGTATCAGGAAAAATGCACCATAAAATTAATTGTGCAATTTCTCCTGAGTACACCGATATCTCATATGTGGGGGAAATCAATTGTTTGGGCGCACGGCAAGGCTCGGAAGAGAAGGAGCATCATTTGAATTTTTGAAAGCAAAATTGTCTGGAATAATTAGCAGATGCGATGTTGCGTTTGGAGACCCCCTGAGGTGCCTAAACAATGGAGCTCCCCCACAAGTGACCCCATTTTGGAAACTAGACCCCTCATGGAATTTATCTAGATGTTTATTGAGCACTTTGAACCTCTGGGGGCTTCACAAAAGTTAATAACTTTGAGCCGTGAAAATAAAAAAAAAAAAAATTACCACGAAATTGTTACTTCAACCAGGTAGCTTTTTTTCCCACAAGCGTATCAGGAAAAATTGCAACATAAAATGTATTGTGCATTTTCTCCTGAGTACACAGATACCTCATATGTGGTGGAAATCAAATGTTTGGGCGCACAGCAGGGCTCGGAAGGCAAGGAGCGACATTTGACTTTTCAAACGCAAAATTGTCTGGAATCGTTAGTGGATGCCATGTTGTGTTTGGAGACCCCCTGAGGTGCCTAAACATTAAAGCTCCCCCTCAAGTGACCCCATTTTGGAAACTAGACCCCTCATTGAATTTATCTAGATGTTTACTGAACACTTTGAACCCCTGGAGGCTTCACAAAAGTTTAGAATGTTCAGCCGTGAAAATATATATATTTTTTTTTTTACCATGAAATTGTTATTTCAACCAGGTAGCTTTTTTTTTCCACAAGGGTATCAGAAAAAAATGCACCATAAAATGTATTGTGCAATTTCTCCTGAGTACGACGATACCTCATATGTGGTGGAAAGTAATTGTCTGGGCACACGGCGGGGCTCAGAAGAGAAGGAGCGCCATTTCACATCAAAATTGGTTGGAATTATTAGCGTACGCCATGTTGCATATGGAGACCCGCTGAGGTGCCTAAACAATGGAGCTCCCCTACAAGTGACCTCATTTTGGAAACTAGACCCCCATGGCATAAATCTACATGGGTAATGAGCACTTTGAACCCTCACGTGCTTCATACATTGAGGCATAAAAACAAAAAAGTACTTTTTTTTTTCCACAAAAATGTTATTTTAGGCTCAATTTTTTAATTTTTACAGGGATATCAGGATAAAATGGACCGCAAAATTTGTTGGTCAATTTGTTCTGAGTACGCTGATACCTCATATGTGGCAGAAAACCACTGTTTGGGCGCACGGCAGAGCTCCAGAGGGAAGGAGCGTCATTTGACTTTTTAAATGGAAAATTAGCTGGAATTGTTAGCCGCACCATGTTGCGTTTGGAGATCCCCCTGATATGCCCAAACAGTGGAGCTACCCCACATGTGACCCCATGTTGGAAACTAGACCCCCCCCATACAAAGAAATATTAGTTTGGCAAAATAAAAAATACAGACGTCAGTAAAAAAAAAAAAATATATATATATATATATATATAATGAGCGCCTGCAACTGACACTAAAGCAAGTGCCACACGTGAGAGCAATGCACAAATCTCGCATCGCATCACCCGACACAGCCGCACACTCCTATCTGGAAGAGAGCGACCGTGCCGGATGATGCGGAGTGAGGCTTGTGCATCGCTCTCATGTGTGGCACTGGGCTGACCCTTACAATATTCAGTAAAAAATACTGTAGTTGACGATTACTACAGTATAATTTTACTGGCCCTACACTAAGTTTATTTGTATTTCTTTCTTAGTTTACATAAAAAAAAATTAGGATGAATGCACGGATGTGCTGCAAAAAGTAGGGGGACTAGGTGGGATGGAAAAAAGATGGATGGAGGATAGAAGAGGGCGCAACGGATGCAGGAGCAGCGGAGGATGGGAGAGGGCGCGGCGGAGGATGGGAGAGGGGGCGGCGGAAGATGGGAGAGGGGGCGCGGTGGAGGATGGGAGAGGGCGCGGCGGATGGAGGAGCGGCGGAGGAAGGGGGGGCGAGGGGAAGGGTGGAATGGGAGTGGGAGGTGAGATTGGGGATAGCTACCTTACAGAATGGATCTAGGCAGCAGGATTGCAGCAGATCCGGGAGGGGGGAGAGGGGGCAGAGGATTAAGGGGATGGGAGAGAGCAGGCAGCAGATCAGGGAGGGGGCAGAGGCTGATGGGGGAGTGAGGTGGCAGATGCAGGGGCGACGAGGCTGATGGGGGAGTGAGGTGGTAGATGCAGGGGCGCAGAGGCTGATGGGGGAGTGAGGTGGCAGATGCAGGGGCGAAGCGGCAGATGCAGGGGCGCAGCGGCAGATGGGGAGAGTGCGGCGGCTGATGGGGAGAGTGCAGCGGCAGATGCAGGGGCACAGCGGCAGATGGGGAGAGTGCGGCGGCTGATGGGGAGAGTGCAGCGGCTGATGCAGGGGCGGTGGAGCGGCTGATGGGGAGAGTGCAGTGGCTGATGGGGAGAGTACATTGGCAGATGCAGGGGCGGTGGAGCGGCTGATGGGGAGAGTGCAGTGGCTGATGGGGAGAGTGCAGCGGCAGATGCAGGGGCAGTGGAGCGGCTGATGGGGAGAGTGCGGCGGCGCGGCTGATGGGGAGAGTGCGGCGGCTGATGGGGAGAGTGCGGCGGCTGATGGGGAGAGTGCGGCGGCTGATGCAGGGGCGGTGCAGCGGCTGATGGGGAGAGTGCAGCGGCTGATGGGGAGAGTGCAGTGGCTGATGGGGAGAGTGCAGCGGCAGATGCAGGGGCGGTGGAGCGGCTGATGGGGAGAGTGCAGTGGCTAATGGGGAGAGTACAGCGGCAGATGCAGGGGCGGTGGAGCGACTGATGGGGACAGTGCAGCGGCAGATGCAGGGGCGGTGGAGCGGCAGATGCAGGGGCAGTGGAGCGGCAGATACAAGCAGGCAGCGGAAAGAAAGCAGTGGCGTCAGATGCAGGGGGGGCGCAGCGTGAGAGCAGTGGCGTCAGATGCCTCCATGCATCTGACGCCACTGCTTTCTTACTGCTGAGTAGCGGCGTAACATGCAGGGGCGCAGCCGGAAAGTAGCCGCGTCACATGCAGGGGGACAGTAGCGGCGTCAGATGCAGGGGCGCAGCGGGAGAGCAGGGGCGAAGCACATGGAGCAGGGCAACGGTGGATCGGGGGCTGTGACTCACAGATGGGCGCCCGCAGGGATCGCTCTCCTCAGATTCCACGGAGGGAGAAGCTAAGGAGAGCGATCTCCTACAGCGAGCTCACCCGGTCCCAGATGCACGGTACTGCTTGGAGAGATGGGTCACAAGGCCGATCTCTCCAATCAGAGCTGGGGGCGGGTGCAGTAAAGCACACTGAGCTCCAGCCAATGGCCAGTGCTGCAGCTGCACTGACATAGCTGGATTTCAATGCTTCAGCCATTTTCAATGGCTGAAACATAACACTGGCTGTGATTGGCTGAGCGGCGTTCGTCAGCCAATCACAGCCTCCGTAGGTCCGGGAAGGAGACACCACCCCTCCTGAGGTCAGGTACAAGTCCTCTCCTTCCTGAATCTACAGTTTTTTAAAACCGATGGCGGTGCCCGGTGCTCTGGTGCCGCGATTCCGCCATGACGGATGTATCCGTCATGGGTCTTTAAGTACCAGGGCACCATGACGGCTAGATCCGTCAAAGGTCGTGAAGGGGTTAATGTTAACCTTTTTTCTTTATAACAATTTGGGTTTTTGCAACAGCTATTTCAGTTTCATATATCTAATAACTGATGGACTCAGTAATATTTCTGGATTGAAATGAGGTTTATTGTACTAACAGAAAATGTGCAATCCGCATTTAAACAAAATTTGACCGGTGCAAAAGTATGAGCACCCTTATCAACTTCTTGATTTGAACACGCCTAACTACTTTTTACTGACTTACTAAAGCACTAAATTGGTTTTGTAACCTCATTGAGCTTTGAACTTCATAGCCAGGTGTATCCAATGATGAGAAAAGGTATTTAGGGTGGCCACTTGCAAGTTGTTCTCCTATTTGAATCTCCTATGAAGAGTGGCATCATGGGCTCCTCAAAACAACTCTCAAATGATCTGAAAACAAAAAGATTATTCAACATAGTTGTTCAGGGGAAGGATACAAAAAGTTGTCTCAGAGATTTAAGCTGTCAGTTTCCACTGTGAGGAACATAGTAAGGAAATTGAAGAACACAGGTACAGTTCTTGTTAAACCCAGAAGTGGCAGGCTAAGAAAAATATCGGAAAGGCAGAGATGAAGAATGGTGAGAACAGTCAAGGACAATCCACAGACCACCTCCTACATTTTGGAAGAAGGTCCTGTGGACTGATGAAACAAAGATTGAGTTGTTTGGTCCTACAAAAAGGCGTTATGTATGGAAGCAAAAAAACACGGCATTCCAAGAAAAGCACTTGCTACCCACAGTAACATTTGGTGGAGGTTCCATCATGCTTTGGGTCTGTGTGGCCAATGCAGGCACCGGGAATCTTGTTAAAGTTGAGGGTCGCATGGATTCAACTCAGTATCAGCAGATTCTCGACAATAATGTGCAAGAATCAGTGACGAAGTTGAAGTTACGCAGGGGATGGATATTTCAGCAAGACAATGATCCAAAGCACCGCTCCAAATCTACTCAGGCATTCATGCAGAGGAACAATTACAATGATCTGGAATGGCCATCCCAGTCCCCAGGCCTGAATATCATTGAAAATCTGTGGGATGATTTGAAGCGTGCTGTCCATGCTCGGCGACCATCAAACTTAACTGAACTGGAATTGTTTTGTAAACAGGAATGGTCAAATATACCTTCATCCAGGATCCAGGAACTCATTAAAAGCTACAGGAAGTGACTAGAGGCTGTGATTTTTGAAAAAAGGAGGATCTACAAAATATTAATGTCACTTTTTTATGTTGAGGTGCCCATACTTTTGCACCAGTCTAATTTTGTTTAAATGCGGATTGCAAATTTTCTGTTAGTACAAACAAAACCTCATTTCAATCCAGAAATATTACTCAGTCCATCAGTTATTAGATATATGAAACTGAAATGGCTGTTGCAAAAACCATAATTGTTATAAAGAAAAAAGGTTAACATTAATAGGGGTGCCCAAACTTTTTCATATGACTGTATACAAGGGAACACTTATCTACCCTATTAGTGGTCATATATAGGTAGGTTCTAAAGAATTGAATATAGTTCATTTTATAGAGAGCTCTTTTCTCCTCTATTAATACTACATCTTCATATTCATTAACAAAGAACGTAATATTTCTTTTGATTCTTTTTCATCTATTGATCAGTATATCTAACTTGTTAGTACCGATTCATATGTAATGGTTTTGTACATTTTTGTATGTTATGATATTACATTGTATCCCTCTCAGATTGTAAACATTTTTTCTTTTATATGTTTTATATTATATATAGATTATCTCTGACGAAGGCCCGAGACTGTGGCCAAAACGTTAGAACTGTGAACCCTTCTTTGACCTTTGCACCAATAAAAACAAGCAGACTGAATTTCAAGTTTTCTTTTGTTCTTTTTCCAGCTTTTATGTGCGCCCGAGTTATTTTTTCAATAAAAATATCAGCCAGCAGCCGCTCGGAATTGCCGCATCCATTAGGTGCAACAGTCCTGGGACTCTACCCAGCTCATCCCGAATAGCCCTGGTGCGATGGCAATCAGTGTAATAAGGTGTTAATGGCAGCCCATAGGTGCCACTAAGTCCTAGGTTAATCATGGCAGGCGTCTATGAGACATTTCCCATAATTAATCTGTAAGTTAAAGAAAATAAACACATACACTCAAAGAATCCTTTATT
Source organism: Anomaloglossus baeobatrachus (assembly GCF_048569485.1). Classification (NCBI taxonomy): domain Eukaryota; kingdom Metazoa; phylum Chordata; class Amphibia; order Anura; family Aromobatidae; genus Anomaloglossus; species Anomaloglossus baeobatrachus. The sequence goes on along the minus strand of NC_134353.1, from coordinate 406,865,029 downwards.
TGGAATAAAAGACAAAAAAAATCACCCTCTTTCACCTCTTTATTAAAATTCCAAAACACCTCTTCAGGTCCGACATAATCTACACGAGGTCCCACGACGCATCCAGCTCTGCTACATCGGAAGCTGACAGCGAGTGGCCACAGACCATGACCACTCTCTGTGAGCTCCACGGAGCAACTGAAGTGTGGGTCGCGCTGTTATCGATTACATCACTCAGGTTACCCACGGCCACAGCTCTCAGGTGGAGGACTAGAGCTGTGGCTGTGGGTAACCTGAGTGATGGCACCACTGATTGCGCGGCTTACTTCAGTCCTTCAGGTGACCCGTGGGCGGCCATAGCTGACGTCCTCCATCTGTGACAGCAAGTCGCCCAAGTGACTGAAGTGAGCCCCACGATCAACGGTGCCCACACACAGGTGATTTGCAGTGATCAGGCGGAGGACTCCAGCTGGCCATGGGTAACCTGAGTGATGGCACCGCTGATTGCGTGGTTTACTTCAGTCACTCAGGGGATTTGTGGTCACCGGTGAGTCCTTCACCGGTGACCGCAAATCAGGCCGCGGCACACAGACAGCTGCGCGATGACAATGGCGTCGGGTGAAGTTCATCCGAGTTCATTCTGATCGCGCGGCTGTGTCTCGCAGCCATCTATGCTCTATGAGGATGTAGCAGAGCCGAGTGGGAGCGCACTGTCAAATATGCATTCAAAATGCATTCAAAATGCATCCAAAACACAGCATTTTGGATGCGTTTTGAACCACACATGCAGTGACAATACGCTGCGCTTTATTCTTCATGCCAGAATGCAACGTGCGCACATACCCTAAGAGCCAAACAAAAAAAATCTTTCATATAAAAAAACATTTTTATTTCAAAATATTGTAAAACAGAATTAAAAGAGGTCGCTCAGAGTAGACCTGAATGGTTGTATGTGACACAACAACAATATTAAATGCATATATAAATACACAGTCACTGTAACAGTATAAATGGTCCACTGGGAAAAGAGGGCAAAAGATGATTCCACCAGATATCCACTAGATGGCAGTGTGCTTCACAAATGACATCAATTTGATAGATGATGTGAATATATAATCTGCATGAACACATGCTAAAAACACAAAAAAACTTTAACACCGGAAAAGTTAAATCTGAGAACTAAGTCACAAGTATCACATAAAAGAATTTTTATTGCAGGACATTGGATTATACAATGAAAATAGTCTGCCTTTTGCAGATCTCACTTGGACCATTTAGCTTCATGTCATAATAGTACGACTTCTAGAGTAGAGTAAAGGAAAACGGTCACAGAAAGAAAAGCGCTATAACAGCCTCTGAGCATTCAAAGGAACCAAGCTGGAAAAGTATGAAGTCCATGTGCATTTAAAGGGAACCTGTCTTCTTTTCATTTCAGTCCAATCTGCAGACATACAAAGCACAGTGATCAGAGTAGATTGATCTACAGTTTTGTTAGAAAAGATTCAGTATTGCATTTTCATGGTGGCCGGTTCCGACTAAATTCATATGGGGTTTGCTGTTTTTCCAGCTTAGTGTTCTCCAATACTCAGAGGTTGTCGTATTTGTGTAAACAGTACTCACACCGCCAATCACTATGGTAGTGTGCCACCCCCGTGTCAGCAGCCAGGCTGCTCGGATCCGGATCTGCGGTGGCTCGAGGGGTCTCCAGACCTGAGGGTCTGGGTCGTGCAGCCGCTCGGAATAAAAGGGAGAGTTTTACAGGGGATGGTGTGGAAAGTTCGTGACGTCACCCATGGTGCATGGTAAGATGGAGTGCCACCGCCGCAATTGGAAGTACCCGGTGGCGATGGTGTGGGCAGCCAGATGTTTTATTTACCCCTCCACGGGTAGGGGGGGATGCCCCGGGACTCGGTGATAGTGACGGGGAGGTGCCGTTGGGACGGTAAGGGTCACTTATGTACTCACTCAGTCCAATAATGCTGACACCGACAACTGAGGTAAACCAAAGTTCTTGACACCGCTGACGCTTAGAGGGAGCACGTCTGGATCCCGTGCCCGTTGGTGTTGCTTGTTAGTCTGTGATCTTTACCTTGGCACCTAGTCTGCTGTTTGGTCCCTTTAGCCTGAAACTAATCGGGTCCCGCTCACCAGTGTGGCTAACTGGGTGAGCTTGCTCTCAGGGTTCACGCTTGGGATTTTCTGGACTATCTAGTTGGAAACTCCTATCCCCCTCGTTGTGCTAGCACCCCGATTTTGGAGTGGGTGGAGAACGGATCTTGAAGGCTCTGTCCTCGTCGGGTAAATTGTCAGGACGCCTGAAGCTACTCCCTGACCAAGGGTCTATGTACCCCGTTGTGCCCTGGCCCCTGCCTGGTGATGGCACAAGGCCGCCAGCTGTCCACCTCGACAGTCCGTGCCCCTTGTCACGATCCCCTGCGACCGGGGTCCAGCTCCTACCAGGCCCAGGGGTTGGTCTGCCACCTAGTAGTCTCAAGGAACCCAGTTCCTGACCTCTCCTCTCGAGAGTCACCACTCAACTAACTTGTGACCTCTCCTCTTGAGAGTCACCACTCAACCAACTGTCTCCTGACACTCCTGACCTCCCCTTAACCAACCCCCCAAGTGGCCAACCCTATTCCCTTCAGGTTTGCCACTGGTGTGTCTGGTGGGTGTGGTGCAGAGTGTTTCTAGGATTTTGATTAGCTTGTTCTTGGCAACACCAAAGGTCAGGGACCCGTAACCAAGGAGGAGGTGGATATTGTACAGAAGGGCAGATTGCACAATACCCTGTGACGACCTGATAGGCCAGGGCGTCACAGTAGCCTATATACACTGAGCTATTAGCATATATCACTCAGCGTGCTTATAGCAGGGAAATAATTGTGACATAATATAGATCTGGATGGTTGGGACAAAGGACCATGTGGTTTGACTTCTTTACCTTTTGTAGATGGGAGGAGTCTTCAACACCTGGCAATACTCACGCCCCTGTGACATCACAGTTTACAGCCAATGACCTGGGAAATGAATCTTTGTCACAGGCCCCTATTTACCGTAAGCTGTCCTTATATGCTGTCAGGGGCTCTTTGTTCTTTCCCTTCTTCTCTTGTCTCACAAGGAACAACATGACACGTAACTAACATGGCTGAGTATCATTGTTTAGTAGGCTTTTGTTCTTTTGGTAACTGATATAATTGTTAGATCTGTAAGGATCAGACAGGTTTAGAAAAGTGTAATCTTAGTTGTTATGTTGGTGTAATAAAATGTGAATCCTGGTTTAAGGTACCGTCACACTAAGCAACGCTCTACCGATCCCACCAGCAACCTGACCTGGCAGGGATTGCTGGAGCGTCGCTACATGGGTTGCTGGTGAGCTATCAAACAGGCAGATCTCACCAGCAACCAGTGACCAGCCCGCAGCCAGCAGCTACGCGTGAAAGCAATGCTGCGCTTAGTAACTAAGGTAAATATCGGGTAACCAACCTGATATTTACCTTGGTTACCAGCGCACACTGCTTAGCGCTGGCTCCCTGCACTCCTAGCCAGACTACACATCGGGTTAATTACCCAATGTGTAGTCTAGCTATGTGTGCAGGGAGCAGGAGCCGACACTGACAGCTGAGGGCGGCGGACGCTGGTAACGAAGGTAAATATCGGGTAACCAAGGAAAGGGCTTCTTGGTTACCCGATGTTTACATTGGTTACCAGAGTCCGCAGAAGCCGGCTCCCTGCTCACTGCACATTCAGTTGTTGCTCTCTCACTGTCACACACAGCGATGTGTGCTTCACAAAAGTCATGCCTCAGCAGCGATGTTGCTAGCGATGTTGGTTAGTGAGACGTGGCCTTTAGTCTGTTGCTTGTGTGTCGCCCTGGGCAAGCCAGGGGACACAGGTAACAACACCACCACACCCCACACTCCAGGTAGGCACATCTGCTAACCAGAAATCCTTGTTGCCTTCCTCCAGTAGGCTGTTGATGCACACCAGGGGGTGGGCCAGGCGGTTGGCTCCGCCCACCAAGGAGCTCACAACTCTGGAGGCAGGAAGTAACCAGGCAGATAGCCCAGGGAGGGCAAGTGAGAGGAGCAAAAGTAAGAGTAAACAACAAGAAGTGAAAGTAAGAAAAGGAGTGAAGGAGGAAAGCAAGTGAGGTGGCAAGAGGAAGGGAAAGCCTGAGAGCCCAGCTGTGTGTAGGGCTAGAACAGCAAGGTCAGCGACGGCGGTGACTGTCCAGAGGGGGACCGTTTGGAAGTTCCTGGAAGGACCCCGTTGGCTGTGTGCCCGGTGGTCTGGAGCAGTGTTCCGAAGGACAGTCAGCACCAGGGCAGGGGCCTCTCGGACCCCGGCAAGGCTAGGAGTCGCCCAATTTGCCGAATCCGTCAGTGAAGGGGACGTAGATCCCCCAGCAACAAAGTCCCGATTGACGGCAACAGCCCGACCATTACCGGGGAGACACCGCCACCGCCAGGGCACCAGTTTCCCCAGGGCCAGCGCCTGCGGGCAAAGTGTAGAGCTCCTCCGGCCCAGATTGCAGTCGGGGAGCGGGTAACCGGAGGGAATCCACCGCTACCATCAGACAACACAGGTGCAAGGAAGAGAGACGTCACCGTCACCTACCGGGAGTGCAGGTGCAGCCGTCTGTGGGACCGTCCTACCAGCCGTTGGTTTACCGTACAAACTGTGTCCGTGTCTCAGGCTGAGTGAGTACCATAGTGCCGCAAGGCACAGCGCTGCCCCCGCGTCCCTGCGCCCTCCAGGCCCTACACTTTACATCTCTTCACCGGGCCCCGGGATCACCAACCCCTACCCACGGAGGGGCAACACAACACCTGGCTGCTCCCATCACCATCCCCGGGATCCCCATCCAAAGCAGCGGTGGTGCAATCACCACAACCGTGGGTGGCGTCACGAACTATAACCCCAACAAACACCCCCCTTTCACTCACAGGCGAGGAGTGTCGCTCGAGACACCCCGGGATCCGGCCCGAAGCTCGAGCCACCAGGAGCAACAGCCGGACCCGAGCAGAAGGGGTGAGCGCGGTGTGCTGACACCCTCCTCCCCGCCCGCGACAACTTGGCGTCACGAACAGGATCTTACCGCTCTGCCGTCTGGTAGAGGTGCGCCTTGTTACCGCCGGAGGTATCCGGCAGAAAAATTTCAGAAGCCGCCATTTTTGGCGCGAAAAGTTCCCGCTTGAGCGTCTTCTCGAGCAGTAGAGGCGCGAAGGCCAAAACCCCGCCCCGAGAGAGGAGGGGCCGGAAAGAGCTAAGGGGGACGCGATGGCGGCTGGCCGCATGTAGCTGCGGCTATAAAAGCAGGGACGCCAGGACTCTGCAAACATCCCGTTCCTGGAAGCAAACGAACCAGCCGTCATGAGGATGCCGTCCCGCGACACCGTGCCCCCCGCGCCTGGAACCGCGGCGTGGGTAGAGATTCGGACCGCGCAGCTCTACCAACGGCTGCAGGTGAAGATGCAGCTCCTCATGGAGGAGTGGGAGGCCGACATGGCGGACGTTGTAGCCACCGTGCGGAGACGCGAGGAGGAAGCGGAGAAAGGGAGGGTGAGTGACCCACGTCCCGACGCCCTTGAGGGGCCGGTCATCGCGGCTGTGGGGCCCGGTCCAAGCCCTCTCCCTTCGCTGCCTCCCTCGCCACCCATCCCGGAGGCCGTGACCCCGCCACTAGGCCTGCTACCACCGCAACCGGTAGCAGTACCCAGCGTCCCCGCCCAAGCGGGCCAACCTGTAGCCGGAGCTCGCAGCAGGTCAGCGGTGTTGCCGTGGAAGACTCCGAAGGCCGAACCGGAGGCATCCCCTGAAAGACTCCCCGAGCCGGAGCCGAAGACCCGTTCCGAGCCGAAGGCCCGGCAGCGGAAAGCCCCTATGCCCATCCCCCACACCTCGGCTGAGGTAGCGCCGGGTTGCTGCTGCAAGGCAGCACCCAAGGCCATGACACCGCGGGATACGCCACCCACCTTCCTGACAGTGGGTAACGTGCTGGATGTCCCGCGGGGCCCGACCCGTGCGCCGGCGCTGGCAGCAGCGCCGTACTGGGATAGGGAGCTGGTACCGCTGGGCCTGGAGATCGCCGAGAGAGAGAGGAAGAAGGCCGAGCTGGTGGCCAGAGCGATCCGTGAGAAAGAAAATCTCCGGCAGGCGACCTTCCGTGACCGGGGACCGCTGTATGAGGGACAGGTGAGGCGGTTTGATGTCCGCCGGGGCTACGGGTTCATCTATGAGCCGGGCCTGGAGGCCGAGGTGTTTGTAGCCCGGCGGGACGTGCATGCTCACCTGCCTGAAGAACATCCCGGCCGTAATCTGATGCCGGGAGATGTTGTGCAGTATACCCGGCACTTTGGGGAGCGAGGTTGGTTTGCGCTGGACGTTAACCTCAGAGGGGGGCCCGGAGGCCCGAGCGAGCGCAGACCTCTATCCCTTGCCAGCAGCCCCAGCGCTTGAAAGACCGGAGTAGGGCAATGGAGGCCCGCAGCACCGTCCCCGTTGGGACCACCTGTTTGTTTGAGAAAAGTTGAAAGTTTTGAAAAATGGAAAAACCCTGATTGAACCGAGTTTTCACCTGATTGTCTGTTGTGATTAGCAACCGGCTGGAGCCGGCACCGTTGTCCCCGTGGGGACCGTTTAAAGTTTAAAATGCATGGGAACTATCCATGGACAAGCCTGTGAACTCTGCAGGGCAACCACAAACGTTAGTGGCTTGTAAATATGTTGGGTACCGTTACCGTTTCCGCAATGCCGCCTCCGGAGAGGCAGGTTGGAGGGAGGGCCCTGAGCGGAGCAGGCCAGGGCCCAGCCACCAAAGGAACCGGTGGCTACCCTCTGGAGGGAAGGACAGATCCCGCTCGGGTGACTTGTGCTGGACTGTGGGTCAAGGGGTGCTGCCTGGGTTTTAGGGGCAGCATCAGGGCCAGGTTGCTTGGGTGGGAGAGAGCGGAAACCGTGACCGTACACCGTTGTAACGTTTAAAGAAAATGTGCCTCCCGTCTTGGGAAGATTTATTAAAAATGTCATGTATGTTTTGTTTAACCCTGTTATCCCCTTTTTACAGAAAAATAAAACCGGTGTAGGACGGCAGCCCGCGGACGGTCTGCATTTTGCTAAGGGGGAATGTGTCGCCCTGGGCAAGCCAGGGGACACAGGTAACAACACCACCACACCCCACACTCCAGGTAGGCACATCTGCTAACCAGAAATCCTTGTTGCCTTCCTCCAGTAGGCTGTTGATGCACACCAGGGGGTGGGCCAGGCGGTTGGCTCCGCCCACCAAGGAGCTCACAACTCTGGAGGCAGGAAGTAACCAGGCAGATAGCCCAGGCAGGGCAAGTGAGAGGAGCAAAAGTAAGAGTAAACAACAAGAAGTGAAAGTAAGAAAAGGAGTGAAGGAGGAAAGCAAGTGAGGTGGCAAGAGGAAAGGAAAGCCTGAGAGCCCAGCTGTGTGTAGGGCTAGAACAGCAAGGTCAGCGACGGCGGTGACTGTCCAGAGGGGGACCGTTTGGAAGTTCCTGGAAGGACCCCGTTGGCTGTGTGCCCGGTGGTCTGGAGCAGTGTTCCGAAGGACAGTCAGCACCAGGGCAGGGGCCTCTCGGACCCCGGCAAGGCTAGGAGTCGCCCAATTTGCCAAATCCGTCAGTGAAGGGGACGTAGATCCCCCAGCAACAAAGTCCCGATTGACGGCAACAGCCCGACCATTACCGGGGAGACACCGCCAGGGCACCAGTTTCCCCAGGGCCAGCGCCTGCTGGCAAAGTGTAGAGCTCCTCCAGCCCAGATTGCAGTCGGGGAGCGGGTAACCGGAGGGAATCCACCGCTACCATCAGACAACACAGGTGCAAGGAAGAGAGACGTCACCGTCACCTACCGGGAGTGCAGGTGCAGCCGTCTGTGGGACCGTCCTACCAGCCGTTGGTTTACCGTACAAACTGTGTCCGTGTCTCAGGCTGAGTGAGTACCATAGTGCCGCAAGGCACAGCGCTGCCCCCGCGTCCCTGCGCCCTCCAGGCCCTACACTTTACATCTCTTCACTGGGCCCCGGGATCACCAACCCCTACCCACGGAGGGGCAACACAACACCTGGCTGCTCCCATCACCATCCCCGGGATCCCCATCCAAAGCAGCGGTGGTGCAATCACCACAACCGTGGGTGGCGTCACGAACTATAACCCCAACAAACACCCCCCTTTCACTCACGGGCGAGGAGTGTCGCTCGAGACACCCCGGGATCCGGCCCGCAGCTCGAGCCACCAGGAGCAACAGCCGGACCTGAGCAGAAGGGGTGAGCGCGGTGTGCTGACACCCTCCTCCCCGCCCGCGACACTTGTTTTCTGTATTTTTTCTATCAGACCTATGAAGTGTATGAGCTTGTACTCTTATGGTTTAAGCTACAGTCTTTCTATAGTTTTACTGGAGTAACCCAGATTGCTGAGATAATGATGAGCGGCAGAACGGGAAATGCATACCTCCCAACTTTTCAAGAAAGGAAAGAGGGACAAAGTATGCGGCACGCTCAGCGCGCCGCGGTAAATTTTGACCACTCTCCTAGCCACACCCCCTAGCCACACCCATTTGGCAGTAAGGGTCATTCAACAGATGTCCCAGACTGTTCATTCATATTCATAGCAGTCAGAATTTTTTTATATTTCTATGTGTCACTATATGACATGTTGCTTATTTGTGCCTATAAATCCGTGTTCACATGCTGCATAAATTCTGTGTTTTTTGTTTCTGCCGCTGTCTCCACCAAACTACACAATAACTATCTTCTCTGTTTTTTCCATTTTTGCTGCATTTTTTCTGCCTTTTCGCCATTATTTAATGTGTTTTTGGTGCAGATGTGAATCTGTGTTTTTAAGTGTTTTTACTGTAGAGAAGCTTTTTCCTGCATTTTTTTAAGCTCCACATAGAAACCTCCAGAGAAAAAAAAAGCCGAAACTGCAGAATTCAGTGGCGTTTTCTCGTGGAATCACATCCACTTTACTTGGACAATTAAACACAGCAGAATAAATGTGCAAAAAAAACAGCAGAAAAAAAATGCAGCATTTACACTACATGTGAACATGGACTAATTGTCCAAACAAAGTGGATGAGACGTGATAAAATCTCCAGGTCATTACGATTACAGGGACACCAAATATGTTCATGTTATTTGCTAATTTGTGATGTTTATTATGTTATAAAAAAGTGTCATAAAATTACATTATTCTATTTTTTTTTTATTATTTTTAGTAATTTTATTAGAAGAAAAGAAAAACCCTCTTTTCCTCTCCCTCTAGAATACAGGAGATAGAGACACTGCTGTGTACAATGGAGCTGTGTTCTGTGTAATCTGCTGTGTAAGAGGCTGCATTGTAGGTTCATTTATGTAAAATCCTCCCTCTGACATCATCAATCCTAGTGGCTCAACAGCTAGCGCAGCTAGGAAAGCTAGGGGGCAATATAGTCCATTGGACTAGGCATCTACATGCAGCCATACAAAGTCCATGAGCGTTGCCTCAGAGTCGAACCCACAACTTCTTGTAGCCCAAGGAAAGAGCCTACAACTACACTAACACAGAGAAGTTGATAACTGATTCTACATTAATTCACATAATCCTAGTGACTGCGCACACAATATGGCCAAACAAAAGCAAAAGACAGTACCTGGTCTATCAATCCAATGGAAACTCATTGGCAACACAGTCCATTGGACTAAGCAATTACATGCAGCCATATAAAGTCCATAGGCCTTGCCTCAGAGTCAAACCTAAAATCTCTCATAGTCCAAGCAAAGAACCTACCACTACACCAACACAGAGAAGTGGGAAACTGATTCTACATTAATTCACATAATCCTAGTGACTGCACACACAACATGGCCAAACAAAAGCAAAAGACAGTACCTGGTCTATCAATCCATAGGAAACTCATAGGTAACACAGTCCATTGGACTAGACAATTACATGCAGCCATACAAAGTCCATGGGTCTTGCCTCAGAATTGAACCCACAACTTCTTGTAGCCAAAGCAAAGAGCCTACCACCACACCAACACAGAGAAGTGGGCGAAAGACTCTACATTAATTCACATAATCCTAGTGACTGCGCACACAATATGGCCAAACAAAAGCAAAAGACAGTAGCTGGCCTATCAATCCAATGGAAACTCATAGGCAATATATTCCATTTGGCTAGGCAATTACATGCAGCCATACAAATTCCATGAGCCTTGCCTCAGAGTTCAACCCACAACTTCTTATAGCCCAAGGAAAGAGCCTACAACTACACCAACATAGAGAAGTGTGAAACTAGTTCTACATTAATTCACATAATCCTAGTGACTGCGCACACAATATGGCCAAACAAAAGCAAAAGACAGTACCTGGCCTATCAATCCAATGGAAACTCATAGGCAACACAGTCCATTGGACTAGGCAATTACATGCAGCCATAAAAAGTCCATGGGCCTTGCCTCAGAGTCTAACCCACAACCTCTCGCAGCCCAAGCAAAAAGCCTACCACTACACCAACACAGAGAAGCAGGAAACTGACTCTACATTAATTCACATAATCCTAGTGACTGCGCACACAACATGGCAAAACAAAAGCAAAAGATACAAACAGGCCAATCAATCCAATGGAAACTCATAGGCAACATATTCCATTGGACTAGAAAATTACATGCAGCCATACAAAGTGCATGGCCCTTGCCTCAGAGTCAAACCCACAACCTCTCGTAGCCCAAGCAAAGAGATTACCACTACACCAACACAGAGAAGCAGGAAACGGACTCTACATTTATTCACATAATCCTAGTGACTGCGCACACAACATGGCCAAACAAAGTACCTGGCCTATCAATCGAACGGAAACTCATAGGCAACACAGTCCATTGGACTAAGCAATTACATGCAGCCATACAACGTCCATGGGCTTTGCCTCAGAATCAAACCCACAACCTCACTCAGCCCAAGCAAAGAGCCTACCACTACACCAACACAAAGAAGTGGGAAATTGATTCTACATTAATTCACATAATCCTAGTGACTGCGCACACAACGTGGCCAAACAAAAGCAGAAGACAGTACCTGGTCTATCAATCCAATGGGCACTCATAGGTAACAGAGTCCATTGGACAATGCAATTACATGCAGCCATACAAAGTCCATGGGCCTTGCCACAGAGTCGAACCCATAACCACTCATAGCCCAAGCAAAGAGCCTTCCACTACACCAACACAGAGAAGTGGGAAGCAGACTCTTCTGAATGTCCTTTTTAAAATGTGGAGTCCAAAACTGGATCCCATATTCCATATGTGGCCTTACAAGTGATTTATAGAGGGGTAATAATACGTTGGGATCGCGGGATCTAATCTCTCTTTTTATACACCCTAGAATCTTGTTTGCTTTTGCAGCTGCTGCTTGACATTGAGTGCTGCTGCTCAGCTTATTTGTAATGAGAATACCCAAGTCCTTCTCCTGTTCTGTAGTCCCGAGTTTACTTCCATTTAATGTATACGCAGTTATAGGATTACTCCGTCCTAGGTGCATTACTTTACATTTATTAACATTAAATCTCATTTGCCAAGTATCTGCCCATTCTGACATCTTATCCAGATCTTTTTGTAATATTATACTATCAAGGTCAGTTTTTAATATCCTACATAGTTTGGTGTCATCAGCAAAGACTGACACTTTACTATCAATCCCATCCACAAGGTCATTAATAAAGAGATTAAAAAGAATTGGTCCTAGCACAGATCCCTGCGGCACCCCACTGCTGACTATGGCCCATTTAGAGAATGTTCCATTTATGACTACTCTTTGTTTCCTATCTTTTAGCCAATTCCTTACCCAGTTGCATATAGTTTCCCCCAGTCCTTGCTTCTGGAGCTTTAGTATAAGCCTATTATGTGGTACAGTATCAAATGCCTTTGCAAAGTCCAAATAAATCACATCAGCTGCATTACCAATATCCAGGAAAAAGGAGGTTCTGAGTTTTAGTTGGCCATGCATAGTAAATGAATAAGAAGTACAACTATAATAATGCAAAATATTTATTTAGAAAAATATATAACATGAAGCACTTTCATTTTACATAAGACATTAATAAAATACAGATAGGTGAATGAAGATACAGAGTCAGATTAATCCCTGTTTAGGGCCTCAGCAGCATATAATAGAAGGGTATATCTCATGTCCCCCTGCATGTGGTCTATGGCCCAAGTCATGCATAAGGATCTCCGCATAGAAGACCCAGAGAGATTTCCAAGTGGGGAAAAAAGTAGATCCAGCCCTACAAGTGTCGCCGCTGCAGAAGGTCCTGTGGGGAAGGAGGAAAGCCCCGACGCGTTTCGCAATGCTTCCTCGGGGGGCCGTGCGATCATAAATGATGAGCCTCACCTTATATATCCACCCTAATAATGTTCGTAATTACCGCCGTTTTTAGCGCCGCATGCGCAGTAGCGATGTCCGCGGCTCGCACGTCACTTCCGGGTCTCCCCGGCGGAAGTGGCATCCACAAGGGGGATTACACTTCTCGCCGGAATGGAGCTCCTCAGCGCGCGCGAGACCGTGAGCAGTACTGGGCATGCGTGAGCACGTGCGGCCATTTTGGATGTGGGCAAGAATAAAAAAGGATGTTCAAAACGTCAATTCATCATTCATACTATTAGAAAGTGTGCAAAGTTAATCTCACTAGGGTATAGACAATGCATATAGCAGCAGAGACAATGATTTAAATAGTCAAAAAAGCATATGTATATGTGCGCACATATTAGGATATATAGATCCACAGTGTCATATACCCACAGATTGATAGTTGAAAGAGGGGAGAGTATGTAAGTGTATTTGATGTATGAGGGGCCACAAAACAAGCCCCCCACACCTGCATCAATGCGCAATGTGGACATAGATATCATAATCATATGCAAGGAACAATCAGATTCACAGATTGAAAGAATAGATCCCATTATATCCATTACATAGTGTGCTCAGTTAAATACTTCAATTACATTCAAAGAATAATATAGTTTATCCACATATGTACATGTGATCATGTCCCTGCGCATAAACATACATACTTGCATATAACAATATGCATGTGTACATACAACACATGCACACCCGCATAAAACATGCTACATTACAGAAAAGCACTATTGATGAAGTGATCCAGAGAACTTTATCAGAATGGTATTAGAGTCCCAGATAGTAAGTTTCAAGGGTAGATGTTCATCAATGCCCACATATGATATCCAAGGGAGAATATAAATGGAGGTCCATCACATAGTTCACATCTTAAAGTAAAAAGACAGAGAAGAAGAAAATTAAAATCAATTAAAAACAACAAGAGGGAGAATTGAGAAGACTCCCTCCCCAGAGAACCCGGATATATATGTCTCACAAAAATGAAGAAAAACTCATTTTTTCATTAAGGCCAATAGGAGCCATGGTCCCTAGGCGCACAATCCAAGAACACTCCCGTTGGGAGAGGATTTTGCCATAGTCCCCACCTCTAGTTCCTAGATGAATGACATCTATACCCCTTACTTTAAAGTTTTTAGGGTCACACCCATGCTGTAATACTACTGTATGTTCTGAGGATTTCGATTGCGTTAGGGCAATGACAACAGAGACGAGTTCTTGGTACAAGATGTTATATAATATGTCACCACGGGAGATACACAACGGGAATAAACACAGTAAAACAACACACAAAACGGAGCGAAGGGGATTCCCGGGGCCACGCACCGGACTCCCCCAGGGAGACCACCAGAGCGAACCCCTGTACAGGGACTGTCCGGCAATCAACCCCGGAAGGCCTAAATGTGCGGCAGCCGGTACACAAGGGGCAAGTGGTATAGTCCAGGAGTGTCCGTACGGGATGATTGTCCAGAGTGGTTACGAACCGGGCAGAGTGCTGATCAAAGACGGCAGACGGAGTCCGGGCACAGCTTGAAGAAAACCGGGTATGGTCCAGAGTCGGTCGGTACAGTTTCAGGAGAATCCAAGGCAATCAGGAAGTAGAAACAGCAAAGCAGGAGCACACAGCAAGCAGTATACTCAGGCACTGGACTGGGCTGAGAGGCGGCCTTTTAAGCAGCTGGACAGGAAGTAGGGCAACAGAACCTTAAACTCCATGTTAACTGAGGGCAAGCTCATTCAAAAGAGAACTGGAAAACCTGGAAACCTGACATTACTCCCCCCCCCAGAGACGGCCTCAGGACGGATCAGGGCCCGGCTTGTCCGGGAACCGTCGATGAAACTGAGCGATCTTCCGGGGTGCCCGAATGTTACCCACCGGTTCCCAGGAATCGTCCTCGGGGGCGTACCCCTGCCAACGTACCAGATATTGAAGCCGACGACGATGGAGCCGGGAGTCAATAATGTCCTCAACCACGAACTGCTCCTCGCCGTCGACCATCACAGGCGGAGGAGGAGGCACAACACGACCACGAAACGTATTAGGGGAGACAGGTTTGAGAAGAGACACATGAAAGACCGGGTGTACCTTTAGATGGTGCGGCAACCGTAGCCGACAGGCCACAGGGCTCACGATCCCGGTGATCTTAAACGGACCGATGAATTTGTGTCCCAGCTTCTGCGAAGGAACACCCAATCTCAGGTTTTTGGTGGATAACCATACAGAGTCCCCTACCTTGTACATGGGTGCCGGTTTCCGGTGAGTGTCCGCCGACCTCTTGTAACGCTCCTGGGCCGTAGCCACAGTGTCCTTTAGAACCTCCAGATTCTGTCGAAGCTCTGTCAATCTGTCCTCCACCGCCGGCACCGAAACCGCAACCGGTGACCTAGGCAAAACATTCGGATGATAACCCAAGTTAGCAAAAAAGGGCGTTACCTTAGTGGAGCTGCTCTGAGTGTTGTTATAGGAGAACTCCGCCAACGGAAGCATCTTCAACCAATCGTCTTGGAGATGGCTGACATAACATCGAAGGTATTGTTCCAGGGCTTGATTCGTCCGTTCGGTTTGCCCATTTGTCTGAGGATGGTATGCAGAAGACAAACAGACATCAATCTGGAGTGCCGTACAAAAGCCCTTCCAGAACCTAGACGTGAACTGCACGCCCCGGTCAGAGATGATCTCGTCTGGTACCCCATGCAATCGGAATACGTTCTGGATAACCAAATCCACTGTCTCTGCGGCTGAGGGAAGACCGGTACACGGAATGAAGTGAGCAGCTTTAGTCAATCGATCCACCACCACTAAGATGGTATTGTGCCCGCCTGAGACTGGCAACTCCGCAATAAAATCCATGGAGATAGACCCCCAAGGGCGAGATGGCACGGGTAACGGTTGGAGGAGTCCCGTAGGAGCCACACGAGGGACCTTGCACCGGGCACAAACCACGCATGAGTGGACATAGTCCTTTACATCCTTTAGACAGGTAGGCCACCAGAAAAAACGGCTCAGAAATTCCTGCGTCTTCTGTACCCCCCTATGACCAGCCAACACGGAGTCATGGACCAACTTGAGAACCCGAAGTCTTACGGCCTCCGGGACATAAATGCGTCGCTCTCTCAACCACACACCATTCCGAAGAACAAGAGTTACATCATTCGGGGGGGCAGCAAGAAATACGTCACCATCATAGGCCAGCTTGATGTCCTTCCACAAGTCCTGGTCCTGGATTACTCCAACGAAATTGGCATCCGATAACACAGTCTGAGACGGGGTTCCAGGCACGGAGTCCACGGCGTGGATTCGGGACAAGGCATCAGCTTTCCCATTACGTGAACCTGGACGGTATGTAACGACAAAATTGAATTGGTTAAGAAATAGGCTCCAACGGGCTTGCCGTGGAGACAGGCACCTGGCAGACTTAAGAAATTCCAGATTACGATGATCTGTGAGTACTATCACTTGCTGCGCGGCTCCCTGTAAGTGGTGTCTCCATTCCTTGAAAGCGGAAATAATCGCTAACAATTCCTTGTCCGCAATGTCATAGTTCCTTTCTGCAGGGGACAACCGGCGGGAAAAGAAAGCACACGGATGTAAGAGACTCTTGTCCCCAGTCCTTTGAGAAAGGATGGCCCCTAATGCGTAGTCGGAAGCGTCGACTTCCACGATAAAGGGAAGTGCGGGATTCGGATGTACCAATATAGGCGCTGAGGTAAAACAAACCTTGAGACGATGGAAGGCTTCCTGGGCCTGGGCGGACCACACAAACTTCTGTCCTTTCTTGGTTAACAGAGTGATGGGACGAACGATTTCTGAAAAATTACGGATAAAACGTCGGTAAAAGTTGGCAAAACCGACAAAGCGTTGTACCTCTTTGACGTTACCCGGTTCCGGCCAGTCCAAAATTGCTTGTATCTTGCCAGACTCCATGTTCAGTCCCTGAGGAGAGATGACATACCCTAAGAATTGTATCTGTGAGCAATGGAATTCGCATTTCTCCAGTTTAATGTACAGGTGATTTTCCCTCAGCCGGGTAAGTACGGTCTTGACGTGCTCCTGGTGTTCCTGTAAGGAATCAGAAAAGATTAGGATATCGTCCAGATAAATCACCATGAATTGGTCCATGATATCCCTAAAAATATCGTTAACTAGATGTTGGAAAGCCGCGGGAGCATTACAAAGTCCAAAAGGCATCACTAGGTACTCAAAATGTCCATACCGACATCGGAACGCGGTCTTCCACTCGTCTCCGGGACGTATGCGAAGTAGATTATATGCCCCACGGAGATCCAATTTGGTGAATATTTTTGCCTGTTGGACCCTCTCCAATAGCTCCGGAATCAACGGTAACGGATACCGGTTCCGGATGGTTATTTTATTCAGTTCCCGGTAGTCAATACAGGGTCTCAGAGTCCCCTCTTTCTTTTTCACGAAAAAGATGGGTGCCCCTGCTGGTGAGGTAGACGGGCGAATAAATCCCTTGGCTAGGCTCTCATCAATGTATTCTTTTAGTGCTTCTAGCTCAGGTGCCGCCAACGGGTAGACATGGCCAAACGGAATCTCCGCCCCTGGAAGTAAGTCTATGGGGCAATCATACGGTCTATGCGGGGGAAGCCGATCGGCTTTTCTTTTGTCGCATATGTCAGCAAAGTCATCATAAACCGGGGGTAGAACAGGTACCTGTACAGTGCCCTCCGCATTCGGTGTTACTGGAACCGGAACAGTTGGACTAATGGTCGGACCACTCTGCGGTGGGAAGGTTATTTCCTTAGTTTCCCAATCGATGACCGGATTCGTAGACCGTAGCCACGGAATACCTAAAATAATCGGAAAATGAGGAGAAGAAATTATCATGAAAACAAGGGTCTCCTGCTGACCTGGCTTCATCACGCATTCTAGCGGTACTGTTTCCCGATCCACTGGTCCAGAGCTTAACGGAGATCCGTCTACCGTCTCCATGGTAACCGGTGAGGATCTTTGCTGAGTCCGGATACCGTGTTTCCTGGCAAAAGAGGAGTCCATGAAATTTCCCCCTGCCCCAGAATCTATCATTGCAGAGGTAGGTATTAGATGCCCCTCCCACCGGATCTGAATGGGGAGCGAGCAATGGGTATATTTCCCTTCTGAGTCCTTCGGTGAGGTTGACATTACAGTCAAGGGAAATACCGCATCCAAGTGCCCACTTGCCTCAGAGATATCGGACTCTGCGTCCGTGTTGTCACACTCTGCCATGGCTGCCAATACCTTATTTGGGCGATTCGGACGTTTCGGGCAGTCGATCAAGAAATGATCCGATTGACCGCAATAGAAACACAAACGCTCACGGAGCCGGTGTTCGCGACGTTCGTTGGTCTCTCGCTTTTGCAGAGAGTCCACTTGCATAGGAACGTCCTCGGCCTCCCGTGGTGTCCTGAGAGCGGGTTCTCTAGAAGGAAACGCAAAGTTGTTTACACGGTTTACAGCTGCCCATTTTTCCTGTCTACGCTCCGTCAAGCGGGTATCAATACGCACACAGTGCTGGAGAAACAGTTCAAACTCCCCTGGAGATTCGGAACGAGCTAACTCGTCCTTGATGGTACCGGACAAACCTTTTCTGAATACAGACAATAATGCATTGTTTCCCCAGTCGGTGTCTACCACTAACCTCTTGAACTCAGTGGCGTATTCAACGACAGAACGCTTTCCCTGACGTAAGGAAAGGAGAGCCGATTCAGCGGTAGCACGGCGATTCGGATCATCAAACATTTGCGCCATTGCGTTCAGAAAGTCATCCAGGTGATTTAAACGGATGTCCCGATTCTCTATCATAGGATTAGCCCAAGCCAGTGCTCGTGAGGTTAATAACATGATTATACATAACACTTTGGACCGGTCAGAACGGTAATAATCAGCATGTACATCAAAAAACAGTATACATTGGTTCACAAATCCACGAAACTGACTACGATCACCATTGAAACGGAATGGGGGTAACCTAGGCATACCGGCAGCTGATACGGACGTAGTGGGGACGGCTTCCTGAGCCTCCACTCTGACTTGCAAATCCTGAATAGCCGGACCCAGTACCTGGTGATCATGGCCCAGCTGTGCCTCCACATCTCTGAGTTTAGTTTGCACCGCCTCCATCTCCTGCTGCAAGGAGTTGATCATGGAAAAGAGCTGATCTACTCGTGTCTCAGTCATTGCCCCAGCGAAATCCTCTTATGGCCTGAGTATAATGTAATACTACTGTATGTTCTGAGGATTTCGATTGCGTTAGGGCAATGACAACAGAGACGAGTTCTTGGTACAAGATGTTATATAATATGTCACCACGGGAGATACACAACGGGAATAAACACAGTAAAACAACACACAAAACGGAGCGAAGGGGATTCCTGGGGCCACGCACCGGACTCCCCCAGGGAGACCACCAGAGCGAACCCCTGTACAGGGACTGTCCGGCAATCAACCCCGGAAGGCCTAAATGTGCGGCAGCCGGTACACAAGGGGCAAGTGGTATAGTCCAGGAGTGTCCGTACGGGATGATTGTCCAGAGTGGTTACGAACCGGGCAGAGTGCTGATCAAAGACGGCAGACGGAGTCCGGGCACAGCTTGAAGAAAACCGGGTATGGTCCAGAGTCGGTCGGTAGAGTTTCAGGAGAATCCAAGGCAATCAGGAAGTAGAAACAGCAAAGCAGGAGCACACAGCAAGCAGTATACTCAGGCACTGGACTGGGCTGAGAGGCGGCCTTTTAAGCAGCTGGACAGGAAGTAGGGCAACAGAACCTTAAACTCCATGTTAACTGAGGGCAAGCTCATTCAAAAGAGAACTGGAAAACCTGGAAACCTGACACATGCTTTAATTTATGATGTCTCGGTAAGGTTTTCAATTGGGGATCATCTAGGTCAATATTTGCCGCTGCCAGGATTCCCCTCACATGTTCCCGCGTACGAAGCCTCAGCTCACGAGTAGTCAGCCCAATATATATCTTACCACACCCACATGTGGCATAGTATATAACGTTTTCTGTGCGGCAGGTAATATGTTGTTGTATCCAAAATTCGGATTTCCCATCTGCCGACACAAATGACGTTGCCCCGATCATGTTGCGGCACGCAATGCAGGACCCACATGGGAAGAATCCTTTGGCGGGCTCTCCAACACCAAAAATACGCGGTATTGTGGCCACGTAATGACTTTGAACCAACTTGTCACGCAAATTCGGCGCACGTCGAGATGTCATTAGGGGCCTCGACGGTATTAATGCCCCAATAGATGGATCAGCTTTCAGAACACCCCAATGACGTTTCAATATTGAGCACATCTCCTGCCACTGATCATTAAAAGTGGAAATGAAACGAACAGGCGGATAAGATCCCTCCTCCTCTCTTTTTCTGGGAATCAATAAATCAGTCCTCAATGTATTCTGGGCACGTCCATATCCACGACGCACACTCCTTCCACTATAGCCCCTCATCCGGAACCTTTCCCGAAGGTCCTTGGCTTGTTGTTCAAAGAGGGTCTCAGTAGAGCATACTCTCCTGGCCCTCAAATATTGGCCAGTTGGAATTGCCGAGATTGTGGAAGGAGTCTGTGCCGAAGAAGCATGCAACAGACTATTCACAGAGGTCTCTTTCCGAAAGATAGTTGTTTGGATAGAGCAGTCGGGATGCACCAAAATACGAATATCTAAAAAATCAATAGAACTCTTCTCACACTTAAAAGTAAGCTTAATGTTGAACTCATTGGAATTTAAATCATGAATAAATGTAGAAAAATCAGAAAAAGTGCCCTTCCAAAAAATCAAAACATCATCAATAAAACGGAGCCAGCACTGCGCCTGGGACGCGGCGGGCACGCCCTCGCCGAAAACCTCCCTCTCCCAACACCCCAGAAAGAGGTTTGCGTATGAGGGCGCACACGCCGCGCCCATCGCAGTGCCGCGCTCCTGTAAAAAGAAACGATCCTTAAACAAAAAATAATTGTGAGTTAAAATAAAAGAAAGTAATTCCAAAATTAATTCAATCATTGGTGCATCCAGACTGCTCATCCCGAGGAAGTATCTCACCGCCTGAAGTCCATGTTCGTTTTTTATCGAGGAGTACAGTGACTCAACGTCCACCGTGGCCAATATAACGTCCGGGTTCACAAAGATCCCATCGATCTGTCGCAGGACGTCCGTAGTGTCCCTGACATAGGACGGCAAAGTCTGAACCAGAGGATGCAGGTAATATTCAATAAACCTGCACACTGGCTCAGACAGCCCCCCAATGCCAGAGACAATGGGACGCCCCGGAGGGACAAGGGGATCTTTGTGGACTTTAGGAAGTAAATAAAAAGTAGGAATTTTGGGGTCTCTTACTAATAATCCATCCATGATCTTTTTGGGGATAATCCCTTTTTGAAAAGCCATGTCGATAATTCTAAAGAGTTCCGCCATATAGCCATTAGTTGGATTGGAGGACAGGGGGGAATATGATGACTTATCCTTCAACTGTCTGAAAGCTTCCCGTTCGTACATTTTAACGGGCCAGATAACCACATTCCCCCCTTTATCTGCTGGTTTAATAACCACATCAGGCAGATTTTTTAGCTCATGAAGAGCTTTCCTCTGTCCAGCCGTAAGATTATCCCTCCTTCTACCACCGCCCTCTAATGTTTTTAAATCATGGGCTACCAATCTATGGAAAATCTCAACAGCCGGACATAGGGAGAAGGTGGGGAAAGTGGTCGACCTCGGATAAATGGATTTTGGGAAATTACCTCCCGACGTGGAAGGAGAATCACCCTCTAGTTCCTCCAGTGTCTCCAAGGCCTCATCTTCAGACGTACCGACATGGGTTCCCTGTAGGTCTTTATTCGCATATAGTTTTTTTAGGACCAATTTGCGTGAAAAAAGGTTCAAGTCCTTCAGTGCTGTGAAATAATTAAAGGAGGCGTTAGGGACAAAAGACAAACCCAATTCCAATACCTCAATCTGGGGCTTAGAGAGTACAATATTTGAGAGATTAATTACCTCTAGATTATTTTTATTCCTGATCTTCTTTTCAAGGGGTTCAGGAGGGGTAATTTTTCTTTTTGTAGCTGCCGATGCCACTTGTTTGGTTTTATTGGGATTCCATTTACTTATAAAGGGAGTTACAAAACCTCTACCAAGGGATGAATCGTCATCCATTGATGAGAGTGAGGACACTGATGGAGATCTAGATTTATTGGAAGATAGAAATGGTTTTCTCTTTATTTGAGTATGTTTCCATTTATAAACAAAATTATTCCTGTAGTCTCCCAGGTCCCGTTTATATTTTTTGGTTTTGATCTCAATAATGTCCTTTTCCCATTTTGTAAAGGATTTTTCCAAATCCGAATTTAGCTTCTTTAAGGACTCCTCAGGGAGCTTAGCTGATAAATCCCGCTTCAGATCTTCTATCTCATTCTCTAATTTAGAGAGTGTGTTCTAATTAATTTTAATCAGCAGGCCCATAAAGCCTTTTGAGCAATTGGTGGCCAAGTCTTCCCAATCCCTCTTGACCACCTCGTCATCTATATTGAAAGAAGGGAACACTTGGACTCTCAAGCCTCTAAGTATGAGTCCTTTTGGATAGATAGCGCTCCATAAATGCCTTATTCCACCATATTCTGGTTTTTTGATTCAATGAAAATTTGAGTTTCTCAATAGAACTATCCGTTTCTCTGGAGTTCTGTACATCAACAGACTCCGATTCATCACCAAATACTTGTTCCAGTTTATTCTGCCACGTGCTCTCACGCGCAGTATCCATCTGTCCTTTTGATAAAGCTGTGGGTACACAAAATAAATGGATTAAACAAAAAAGGATCAGACATGGATGTATAATAGTATGTAAAGGGCCACTCAGGATTAGGTTATGCAAAAAAAAGGAGGTTCTGAGTTTTAGTTGGCCATGCATAGTAAATGAATAAGAAGTGCAACTATAATAATGCAAAATATTTATTTAGAAAAATATATAACATTTTTTGACTATTTAAATCATTGTCTCTGCTGCTATATGCATTATCTATACCCTAGTAAGATTAACTTTGCACACTTTCTAATAGTATGAATGATGAATTGATGTTTTGAACATCCTTTTTTATACTTGCCCACAAGCTTGCCCACATCCAAAATGGCCGCACGTGCTCACGCATGCCCAGTACTGCTCACGGTCTCGCGCGCGCTGAGGAGCTCCGTTCCGGCGAGAAGTGTAATCCCCCTTGTGGATGCCACTTCCGACGGGGAGACCCGGAAGTGACGTGCGAGCCGCGGACATCGCTACTGCGCATGCGGCGCTAAAAACGGCGGTAATTACGAACATTATTAGGGTGGATATATAAGGTGAGGCTCATCATTTATGATCGCACGGCCCCCCGAGGAAGCATTGCGAAATGCGTCAGGGCTTTCCTCCTTCCCCACAGGACCTTCTGCAGCGGCGACACTTGTACTTTACATATGGGTAAGCTCGGTCCCTCTATGTAGGGCTGGATCTACTTTTTTCCCCACTTGGAAATCTCTCTGGGTCTTCTATGCGGAGATCCTTATGCATGACTTGGGCCATAGACCACATGCAGGGGGACATGAGATATACCCTTCTATTATATGCTGCTGAGGCCCTAAACAGGGATTAATCTGACTCTGTATCTTCATTCACCTATCTGTATTTTATTAATGTCTTATGTAAAATGAAAGTGCTTCATGTTATATATTTTTCTAAATAAATATTTTGCATTATTATAGTTGTACTTCTTATTCATTTACTATGCATGGCCAACTAAAACTCAGAACCTCCTTTTTCCTGGATATTGGTAATGCAGCTGATGTGATTTATTTGGACTTTGCAAAGGCATTTGATACTGTACCACATAATAGGCTTATACTAAAGCTCCAGAAGCAAGGACTGGGGGAAACTATATGCAACTGGGTAAGGAATTGGCTAAAAGATAGGAAACAAAGAGTAGTCATAAATGGAACATTCTCTAAATGGGCCATAGTCAGCAGTGGGGTGCCGCAGGGATCTGTGCTAGGACCAATTCTTTTTAATCTCTTTATTAATGACCTTGTGGATGGGATTGATAGTAAAGTGTCAGTCTTTGCTGATGACACCAAACTATGTAGGATATTAAATATTTTGCATTATTATAGTCTGCCTCTACTTTGTCATTAGTACCAATGTGCACCATGACCGCTGGGTTTTCCCCAGCCCCACCCAGCAATCTGTCTATCCGATCCACAATATGCCGAACCCGAGCACCCGATAGACAACACACTCTTCGGCATTCATGGTCTCGGCGACAGATGACCCTGTCTGTCCGCCTAATTATAGAGTGGTATGGCCAAACAAAAGCAAAAGACAATACCTGGCCTATCAATCCAATGGAAACTCATAGGCATCACAGTCCATTGGACTAGGTAATAACATGCAGCCATACAAAGTCCATGGGCCTTGCCTCAGAGTCGAACCCACAACCTCTCGTAGCCCAAGCAAAGAGCCTACCACTACACCAACACAGAGAAGTGGGAAGCTGACTCTACATTAATACACATAATCCTAGTGACTGCGCACACAACACGGCCAATCAAAAGCAAAAATCAGTACCTGGCCTACCAATCCAATGGAATCTCATAGGCAACACAGTCCATTGGACTAAACAGTTACATGCAGCCATACAAAGACCATGGGCCTTGCCTCAGAATCGAACCCACAACCTCTTGTAGCCTAAACAAAGAGCCTACCACGACACCAACACAGAGAAGTAGAAATCTGACTCTACATTACTTCACATAATCCTGGTGACTGCACACACAACATGGCCAAACAAAAGCAAAAGACAGTATCTGGCCTATCATTCCAATGGAAACATATAGGCAACACAGTCCATTGGACTAGGCAATTACATTACATGCAGCCATACAAACTCCATGGGCCTTGCCTCAGAATCGAACCCACAACCTCTCGTAGCTCAAGCAAAAAGCCTACCACTACACCAACACAAGGAAGTAGATGATTCTACATTAATTCACATCATCCTAGTGACTGCGCACACAACATGGCCAAACAAAAGCAAAAGACAGTACCTGGCCTATCAATCTAATGGGAACTCATAGGCAACACAGTCCATTAGCCAAGGGAATTTCATGCAGCCATACAAAGTCCATAGGCCTTGCCTCAGAGTCGATCCCACAATCTCTCGCAGCCTAAGCAAAGAGCCTACCACTACACCAACACAAAGAAGTGGGAGATTGAATCTACATTAATTCACATAATCCTAGTGACTGCGCACACAACATGGCCAAACGAAAGCAAAAGACAGTACCTGGCCTATCAATTCAATGGAAACTCATAAGCAGCACAGTCCATTGGACTAAGCAATTACATGCAGCCATACAAAGTCCATAAACCTTGCCTCAGAGTCAAACCCACAACCTCTCTGAGCCTACCACTACACCAACACAGAGAAGTGTGAAACTGACACTACATTAATTCACATAATCCTAGTGACTGCGCACACTACATGGCCAAACGATAGCAAAAGTCAGTACCTGGCCTATCAATCCATTGGAAACTCATAGGAAACACAGTCCATTGGACTATGCAATTACATGCAGCCATGCAAAGTCCATGGGCTTTGCCTTAGAGTCGAACTCACAACCTCTCGCAGCCCAAGCAAAGAGCCTACCACTACACCAACACAAAGAAATGGGAAACTGACTCTACATTAATTCACATAATCCTAGTGACTGCGCACACAACATGGCCAAACGAAAGCAAAAGACAGTACATGGCCTATCAATCCAATGAAAACTCAAAGGCAACACAGTCCATCGGACTAGACAATTACACGCTGTCATACAAAGTCCATGGGCCTTGCCTCAGAGTCGAACCCACAACTTCTTGTAGCCCAAGGAAAGAGCCTACAACTACACCAACACAGAGAAGTGTGAAACTGACTCTACATTAATTCACATAATCCTAGTGACTGCGCACACAACATGGCCAAACGAAAGCAAAAGACAGTACCTGGCCTATCAATCCAATGGAAACTCATAAGCAACACAGTCCATTGGACTAGGCAATTACATGCAGCCATAAAAAGTCCATGGGCCTTGCCTCAGAGTCTAACCCACAACCTCTCGCAGCCCAAGCAAAGAGCCTACCACTACACCAACACAGAGAAGCGGGAAACTGACTCTACGTTAATTCACATAATCCTAGTGACTGCGCACACAACATGGCCAAACAAAACCAAAAGACAGTACCTGGTCTATCAATCCATTGGAAACTCATAGGTAACACAGTCCATTGGACTAGACAATTACATGCAGCCATACAAAGTCCAAGGGCCTTGCCTCAGAGTCAAACCCACATCCTCTCGAAGCCCAAGCAAAGAGCCTACCACTACACCAACACAGAGAAGTGGGAAACTGACTCTACATTAATTCAGATAATCCTAGTGACTGCCACACAAAAGCAAAAGATAGCACCAGGCCAATCAATCCAATGGAAACTCATAGGCAACACAGTACATTGGACTAAGCATTTAGATGCAGCCGCACAAATTCCATGGGCTTTCCTCAGACTCAAACCCACAACCTTTCGCAGCCCAAGCAAAGAGCCTACCACTACACCAACCCAGAGAAGTGGGAAACTGATTCTAGATTAATTCACATAATCCTAGTGACTGCGGACACAATATGGCCAAACAAAAGCAAAAGACAGTACCTGGCCTATCAATCCAATGGAAACTCATAGGCAACACAGTCCACTGGACTAGGCATTTAGATGCAGCCGTACAAATTCCATGGGCTTTTCCTCAGACTCAAACCCACAACCTTTCGCAGCCCAAGCAAAGAGCCTACCACTACACCAACACAGAGAAGTGGGAAACGGATTCTACATTAATTCACATAATCCTACCGACTGCACACACAACATGGCCAAACAAAAGCAAAAGACATTACCTCGCCTATCAATCCAATAGAAACTCTTAGGCAACACAGTCCATTGGACTAGGCAATTACATGCAGCCATACAAAGTCCATGGACCCTGCCTCAGAGTCAAACCCACAACCTCTCGTAGCCCAAGCAAAGAGCCTACCACTACACCAACACAGAGAAGCGGGAAACTGACTCTACATTAATTCACATAATCCTAGTGACTGCGCAAACAACATGGCCAAACAAAAGCAAAAGACAGTACCTGGCCTATCAATCCAATGGAAAGTCAAAGGCAACACAGTCCATTGGACTAGGCGATTACATACAGCCATACAAAGTCCATGGGCCTTGCATCAGAGTCGAACCCACAACTTCTCGTAAACCAAGCAAAGAGCCTACCACTACACCAACACAGAGAAGTGGGAAACTGGTTCTACATTAATTCACATAATCCTAGTGACTGCGCACACAAGATGGCCAAACAAAAGCAAAAGGCAGTACCTGGCCTATCAATCCAATGGAAACTCAAAAGGCAACACAGTCCATTAGACCAGGCAATTACATGCAGCCATACAAAGTCCATGGGCCTTGCCTCAGAGTCGAACTCACAACCTCTTGCAACCCAAGCAAAGAACCTAATACTACACCAACACAGAGAAGTGGGAAATAGACTCTACATTAATTCACATAATCCTAGTGACTGCGCACACAACATGGCCAAACAAAAGCATAAGACAGTACCCGGCCTATCAATCCAATGGAAACTCATATGCAACACAGTCCATTGGACTAGGCAATTAAATGCAGCCTTACAAAGTCCATGGGCCTTGCCTCAAAGTCGAACCCACAACTTCCCGTAGCCCAAGCAAAGAGCCTACCACTACACCAACACAGAGAAGTGGGAAACTGGTTCTACATTAATTCACATAACCCTAGTGACTGCGCACACAACATGGCCAAACAAAAGCATAAGACAGTACCTGGCCTACCATTCCAATGGAAACTCATAGGCAACACAGTCCATTGGACTATGCAATTACATGCAGCCATAAAAAATCCATGGGCCTTGCCTCAGAGTCAAAGCCACAACCTCTCACAGCCCAAGCAAAGAGCCTACTCCTACACCAACACAGAGAAGTGGGAAACTGACTCTACATTAATTCACATAATCCTAGTGACTGCGCACACAACATGGCCAAACAAAAGCAAAAGATAAAAACAGGCCAATCAATCCAATAGAAACTCATAGGCAACACAGTCCATTGGACTAGGCAATTACATGCAGCCATACAAAGTCCATGGACCTTGCCTCAGAGTCAAACCCACAACCTTTTGGAAAACAAGCAAAGAGCCTACCACTACACCAACACAAAGAATTGGGAAGCTGAATCTACATTAATTCACATAATCCTAGTGACTGCGCACTTAACATGGCCAAACAAAAGTAAAAGACAGTACCTGGCCTATCAATCCAATGGAAAGTCATAGGTAAAGCTGGTGTCACACTAAGCGACAGCGACAACGACGTCGCTGTTACGTCACCATTTTCGGTGACGTAACAGCGACCTTGTAAGTCGCTGTTATGATCGCTGCTTAGCTGTTAAACACAGCAGAAGCAGCGATCATAACGTCGCTGTGCTACATGTGCAGAGAGCAGGGAGCTGCGCTTAGCGCTGGCTCCTTGCTCTCCTAGGTACAGTACACATCGGGTTAATTAACCCGATGTGTGCTGCAGCTACATGTCACAGTTCAGAGAGCAGGGAGCCGCGCGCACTGCTTAGCGCTGGCTCCTTGCTCTCCTTGCTACAGTATACATCGGGTTAATTACCCGATGCGTACTGCAGCCACATGTCACAGTGCAGGAGCCGGCGCTGGCAGCAAGAGCGGAGGCTGGTAACCAGCGTAAACATCGGGTAACCAGGGAAAGGTCTTCCCTTGGTTACCCGATGTTTACGCTGGTTACAGCTTACCGCAGCTGCCGGTGCCGGCTCCTGATCGCTTCATTTCGTCGCTCTCTCGCTGTCACACACAGCGATGTGTGTTTCACAGCGGGAGAGTGACGACCAAAAAATGAAGCTGGACATTCAGCAACGACCGGCGACCTCACAGCAGGGGCCAGGTCGTTGCTGGATGTCACACACAGCGACAGCGATGGGACGTCGCTGCAACGTCACAGAAAACAGTGACGTAGCAGCGACGTCGTTGTCGTCATCGTTATGTGTGACACCAGCTTAACACAGTCCATTGGACTAGATAATTGCATGCAGCCATACAAAGCCCATGGGCCTTGCCCCAGAGTCGAACCCACAACCGCTCGTAGCCCAAGCAAAAAGCCTACCACTACACCAACATAGAGAAGTGGGAGACTGACTCTACATTAATTCACATAATCCTAGTGACTGCGCACACAACATGGCCAAACAAAAGCAAAAGATAAAAACAGGCCAATCAATCCAATGGAAACTCATAGGCAACACAGTCCATTGGACTAGGCAATTACAGGCAGCTATACAAAGTCCACGTGCCTTGCCTCAGAGTAAAACCCACATCCTTTCGCAGCCCATGCAAAGAGCCTACCACTACACCAACACAAAGAAATGGGAAACAGATTCTACATTAACTCACATAATCCTAGTGACTGCGCACACAACATGGCCAAACAAAAGCAAAAGAAAGTACCTGGCCTATCAATCCAATGGAAACTCAAAGGCAACACAGTCCATTTGACTAGGCAATTACATGCAGCCATACAAAGTCCATGGGCCTTGCCTCAGAGTCAAACTCACAACCTCTCGCAGCCCAACCAAAGAACCTACCACTACACCAACACAGAGAAGTGGGAAACTAACTCTACATTAATTCACATAATCCTTGTGACTGAGCACACAACATGGCCAAAAGAAAGCAAGAGACAGTACATGGCCTATCAATCCAATGAAAACTCATAGGCAACATAGTCCTTTGGACTAGGAAATTACATGCAGCCATACAAACTCCATGGGACTTGCCTCAGAGTCGAACCCACAACCTCTCGTAGCCCAAGCAAAGAGCTTACCACTACACCAACACAGAGAAGCGGGAAACGGACTATACATTTATTCACATAATCCTAGTGACTGCGCACACAACATGGCCAAACAAAGTACCTGGCCTATCATAGGTAAAACAGTTCATTGGATTAGCAATTTCATGCAGCCATACAAAGTCCATGGGCCTTGCCTCAGTGTCAAACCCACAACCTCTCTCAGGCCAATCAAGGAGCTTACCACTACACCAACACAGAGAAGTGGAAGATTGGTTCTACATTAATTCACCTAATCCTAGTGACTGCACACACAACATGGCCAAACAAAAGCAAAAGACAGTGCCTGGCCTATCAATCCAATGGAAACACATAGGAAACACGGTCCATTGGACTAGGCAATTACATGCAACCATACAAAGTCTATGGGCCTTGCCTCAGAGTCGAACCCACAACCTCTCGTAGCCCAAGCAAATAGCCTACCACTACACCAACACAGAGAAGTGGGAAACTAACTCTACATTAATTCACATAATCCTTGTGACTGCGCACACAACATGGCCAAACGAAAGCAAAAGACAGTAAATGGCCTATCAATCCAATGAAAACTCATAGGCAACATAGTCCTTTGGACTAGGAAATTACATGCAGCCATACAAAGTCCATGGGCCTTGCCTCAGAGTCGAACCCACAACCTCCCGTAGCCCAAGCAAAGAGCCTACCAGTACACCAACACAGAGAAGTGTGACACTGACTCTACAATAATTCACATAATCCTGGTGACTGCGCACACAACATAGCCAAACGAAAGCAAAAGACAGTACCTTGCCTATCAATCCAATGGAAACTCATAGGCAACATATTCCATTGGACTAGAAAATTACATGCAGACATACAAAGTCCATGGGACTTGCCTCAGAGTCCAACCCACAACCTCTCGTAGCCCAAGCAAAGAGCTTACCACTACACCAACACAGAGAAGCGGGAAACGGACTATACATTTATTCACATAATCCTAGTGACTGCGCACACAACATGGCCAAACAAAGTACCTGGCCTATCAATCAAACGGAAACTCATAGGTAAAACAGTTCATTGGATTAGGCAATTTCATGCAGCCATACAAAGTCCATGGGCCTTGCCTCAGTGTCAAACCCACAACCTCTCTCAGGCCAAACAAGGAGCCTACCACTACACCAACACAGAGAAGTGGAAGATTGGTTCTACATTAATTCACCTAATCCTAGTGACTGCACACACAACATGGCCAAACAAAAGCAAAAGACAGTGCCTGGCCTATCAATCCAATGGAAACACATAGGAAACACATAGGAAACACGGTCCATTGGACTAGGCAATTACATGCAACCATACAAAGTCTATGGGCCTTGCCTGAGAGTCGAACCCACAACCTCTCGTAGCCCAAGCAAATAGCCTACCACTACACCAACACAGAGAAGTGGGAAACTAACTCTACATTAATTCACATAATCCTTGTGACTGCGCACACAACATGGCCAAACGAAAGCAAAAGACAGTACATGGCCTATCAATCCAATGAAAACTCATAGGCAACATAGTCCTTTGGACCAAGCAAAGAGCCTACCAGTACACCAACACAGAGAAGTGTGAAACTGATTCTACAATAATTCACATAATCCTAGTGACTGCCACACAAAAGCAAAAGATAGCACCAGGCCAATGGAAACTCATAGGCAACACAGTCCATTGGACTAAGCAATGACATGCAGCCATACAACGTCCATGGGCTTTGCCTCAGAGTCAAACCCACAACCTCACTCATCCCAAGCAAAGAGCCTACACTAACACAAAGAAGTGGGAAACTGACTCTACTTTAATTCACATAATCCTAGTGACTGCGCACACAACGTGGCCAAACAAAAGCGAAAGACAGTACCTGGTCTATCAATTCAATGGGCACTCATAGGTAAAACAGTCCATTGGACTAGGCAATTACATGCAGCCATACAAAGTCCATGGGCCTTGCCACAGAGTCGAACCCATAACCACTCATAGCCCAAGCAAAGAGCCTTCCACTACACCAACACAGAGAAGTGGGAAGCTGATTCTACATTAATTCACATAATCCTAGTGACTGCGCACACAACACAGTTACATAGTTTTACATAGTTACATAGTTACTAAGGTTGAAAAAAGACCTAGGTCCATCTAGTTCAACCTTCCTACATTTGGTCACTAAGTCATTTATAACCAACAATGTTGTGTGTACTGAGGAAATCATCCAGCCCTTTTTTGAAAACTGTTATAGTATGGTAGGGTATTCCACAGTCTGTCTGCTCTAACTGTAAAGAACCCTTTCCTATTTAGCTGTCGGAATCGCTTTTCTTCCACTCGCAGTGAGTGCCCCCTGGTCCATAGTATTGTCTTCGGAAGAACTAAGTCTTGTGCCAGTCCTTTATATTGACCACACATATATTTATACATATAAATGAGATCTCCTCTGAGAAGTCTTTTTTCTAAGCTAAACATATCTAACTTTTTCAACCTTTCATCATATCGGAGGCCTTCCATTCCTTGTAGTAGTCTAGTTGCCTGCCTTTGAACTGACTCTAACTTCTGAATGTCCTTTTTAAAATGTGGAGTCCATAACTGGATCCCATATTCCAGATGTGGCCTTACAAGTGATTTATAGAGGGGTAATAATACATTGGGATTGCCGGATCTAATCTCTCTTTTTATACACCCTAGAATCTTGTTTGCTTTTGCAGCTGCTGCTTGACATTGAGTGCTGCTGCTCAGCTTATTTGTAATGAGAATACCCAAGTCCTTCTCCTGTTCTGTAGTCCTGAGTGTACTTCCATTTAATGTATACGCAGTTATAGGATTACTCCGTCCTAGGTGCATTACTTTACATTTATTAACATTAAATCTCATTTGCCAAGTATCTGCCCATTCTGGCATCTTATCCAGATCTTTTTGTAATATTATACTATCAAGGTCTTTTTTTAATATCCTACATAGTTTGGTGTCATCAGCAAAGACTGACACTTTACTATCAATCCCATCCACAAGGTCATTAATAAAGAGATTAAAAAGAATTGGTCCTAGCACAGATCCCTGCGGCACCCCACTGCTGACTATGGCCCATTTAGTGAATGTTCCATTTATGGCTACTCTTTGTTTCCTATCTTTTAGCCAATTCCTTACCCAGTTGCATATAGTTTCCCCCAGTCCTTGCTTCTGGAGCTTTAGTATAAGCCTATTATGTGGTACAGTATCAAATGCCTTTGCAAAGTCCAAATAAATCACATCAGCTGCATTACCAATATCCAGGTTTGCACTTACCCCCTCATAGAACCCCAACAGGTTGGTTAGACACGACTTATCTTTCATGAATCCATGCTGTCTGTCAGTTATTATATTATTTTCTGCAACATATTTTTGCATGTCATCCCTTAAAATGCCCTCAAAAACTTTGCATACTACTGATGTCAGGCTTACTGGACGGTAGTTGCCTGGATCTACCCTCTTACCTTTCTTAAATATCGGTACAACATCAGCAATCCTCCAATCCTGAGGCACCAACCCTGTTACAAGCGAGTCTAAAAAGATGAGATACAGCGGTCTGTCAATTACGGAGCTCAATTCCCTCAATATTCGTGGATGAATGCCATCTGGCCCTGGGGATTTGTCAATGTTTAATTTACTCAGACGTAGGCGTACTTCTTCTTGTGTTAAATTAATTATATCGGGTGGTGAACTTTGATTTTTCACTTGTTGAATGATGCCTGGTACAGTCAGTTCCTTGGTGAACACAGATGAGAAATGCCTATTTAATATCTCAGTCTTTTGTTTGTCCTCTATAACTAACTTGTTATTATATTTTAAGGGGCCAATACTATCCTTTGTTTTCCTTTTGGCATTAATGAATTTATAAAAGATTTTGGGATTTATTTTAATGTCATTGGCGATTTTTGTTTCAGTAGCTAGTTTTGCTTGTTTGATTTCTTTTTTGCATTGCCTATTGATATCTTTATACTCCTGCAATGCTATTTCTGTATTCTCAGCCTTCAAGATTTTAAACGCCCTTTGTTTTTGTTTTATTATACTTTGTACAGTCTTATTTATCCATAGTGGTTTCTTTTTATTCCGGGACTTTTTATTACCAGAGGGTATAAGTTTTTTGACAGGACTCTAGCAATATATCCTTAAACTTTCCCCATTTATGTTCAGTATCCCCAGTTACCATGACTTTGTCCCAATCTACACATTTAAGCTCTTCCCTTAATTTATTGAAATCAGCTATCCTAAAATTCCAGGTTTTAGCATTTCCCCTTTGAAATGTTCTATTGAATAATACGTTGAAGCTTACCATATTATGATCGCTGGTGCCCAAGTGCTACCGGACCTGTAGATCTGAAATTATATCCGGTCTATTTGACAGGACCAAATCTAGCAAATTATCTCCCCTCGTCGGTTCATCTACCATCTGAGAGAGGAAATGGTCTTGAATGGTAGATAAGAATTTACAGCTTTTAGCACAACCAGAAGATTCTATGTCCCACTGTATGTCTGGATAGTTGAAATCCCCCATAATAAGAACCCGATTATTATTATTATTAGCTGCCTTTTCAATTTGTTCCAGTATTTCACCCTCTATTTGTTCAAGTATGTTAGGAGGCTTATAGCAAACTCCAATTAGCATTTTTCCATTATTCTCCTCCCCATGTACATTTACCCATACTGACTCTACATTGTTGCAGTTCCCCCCAATGTCATCATTCAACACAGGTTTTAGGTTAGATTTGATAAATATACACACCCCAGCACCTTTTTTGTCTTTCCTGTCCCTCCTAAATGTACTATAACCCTGTATGTTTGTCACCCAGTCATGGCTTTCATCCAGCCGGTTTCCGTAATGCCCACCACATCATAATCCATGGTTAACATAAGAGTCTCCAATTCATTCATTTTGTTTGCAAGACTTCTTGCATTTGCCGGTAGACATTTAATCCTATTAACACCTTTATTACTCCTAGCCTCCCTACGTTCCTTGCATGTCCCCCTAATCCTTCATTGACCCCTACCATCTCACTGTCTCTATCTGCTCTATCTATCCCCTTTTTTGCTCCACTACCCTCCCTCCCCCCAGATCCTAGTTTAAAAGCTCCTCCATCCGTCTGACCATTTTCTCCCCCAGCACAGCTGCACCTTCCCCATTGAGGTGCAGCCCGTCCCTACCGTAGAGCCTGTAGTCGACTGAGAAGTCAGCCCAGTTCTCCATGAACCCGAACCCTTCCTTCCTGCACCAATTTCTAAGCCACGTGTTTATCTCCCTAGGCTCCTGCTGTCTTTCTAGCGACGCTCGTGGCACCGGTAGTATTTCTGAAAACACCACCTTGGAGGTCCTGGACTTCAGCTTCTCTCCAAGTTCCCTGTAACCATTTTTAAGGACCTTCCACCTGCCTCTAACTTTGTCATTAGTACCAATGTGCACCATGACCGCTGGGTTTTCCTCAGCCCCACCCAGCAATCTGTCTATCCGATCCACAATATACCGAACCCGAGCACCCAGCAGAGAACACACTCTTCGGCATTCATGGTCTCGGCGACAGATGATTCTATCTGTCCGCCTAATTATAGAGTGGTATGGCCAAACAAAAGCAAAAGACAGTGCCTGGCCCATCAATCCAAATGGAAACTCATAGGTATCACAGTCCATTGGACTAGGCAATTAAATGCAGCCATACAAAGTCCATGGGCCTTGCTTCAGAGTCAAACCCACAATCACTCGTAGCCCAAGCAAAGAGCCTACCACTACACCAACACAGAGAGGTGGGAAACTGATTCTACATTAATACACATAATCCTAGTGACTGCGCACACAACATGGCCAAACAAAAGCAAAAAACAGTACCTGGTCTACCCATCCAATGGAATATCATAGGCAACACAGTCCATTGGACTAAACAGTTACATGCAGCCATATAAAGACCATGGGCCTTGCCTCAGAATCGAAGCCTCAACCTCTCGTAGCCTAAGCAAAGAGCCTACCACGACACCTACACAGAGAAGTGGGAAACTGACTCTACATTACTTCACATAATCCTGGTGACTGCGCACACAACATGGCCAAACAAAAGCAAAAGACAGTATCTGGCCTATCAATCCAATGAAATCTCATAAGCAACACAGTCCATTGGACTAGGCAATTTCATTACATGCAGCCATACAAAGTCCATGGGCCTTGCCTCAGAGTCGATCCCACATTCTCTCGCAGGCTAAGCATAGAGCCTACCACTACACCAACACAAAGAAGTGGGAGATAGAATCTACATTAATTCACATAATACTAGTGACTGCGCACACAACATTGCCAAACGAAAGCAAAAGACAGTACCTGGCCTATCAATCCAATGGAAACTCATAAGCAACACAGTCCATTGGACTAGGCAATTACATGCAGCCATACAAACTCCATGTGCCTTGCCTCAGAGTCGAACTCACAACCTCTTGCAGCCCAAGCAAAGAACCTACCACTACACCAACACAGAGAAGTGGGAAACCGACTCTACATTAATTCACATAATCCTAGTGACTGCGCACACAACATGGCAAAACGAAAGCAAAAGACAGTTTATGGCATATCAATCCAATGAAAACTCATAGGTAACATAGTCCATTGGACTAGGCAATTACATGCAGCCATAAAAAGTCCATGGGCCTTGCCTCAGAGTCTAACCCACAACCTCTCGCAGCCCAAGCAAAGAGCCTACCACTACACCAACACAGAGAAGTGGGAAACTGACTCTACTTTAATTCACATAATCCTAGTGACTGCGCACACAACATGGCCAAACAAAAGCAAAAGACAGTACCTGGCCCATCAATCCAATGGAAACTCATAGGCAACACAGTCCATCGGACTAGACAATTACATGCAGCCATACAAAGTCCATGGGCCTTGCCTCAGAGTCAAACCCACAATCTCTCGTAGCCCAAGCAAAAAGCCTACCACTAAACCAACACAGAGAAGTGGGAAACTTATTCTACAATAATTCACATAATCCTAGTGACTGCGCACACAACATGGCCAAACAAAAGCAAAAGACTGTACCTGGCCTAACAATCCAATTGAAACTCATTGGCAACACAGTCCATTGGACAAAGCAATTACATGCAGCCATAAAAAGTCCATGGGCCTTGCCTCAGAATCAAACCCACAACCTCTCTCAGCCCAAACAAAGAGCCTACCACTACACCAACACAAAGAAGTGGGAAACTGATTTTACATTAATTCACATAATCCTAGTGACTGCCACACAAAAGCAAAGGATAGCACCAGGCCAATCAATACAATGGAAACTCATAGGCAACACAGTCCATTGGACTAAGCAATTACGTGCAGCCATACAACGTCCATGGGCTTTGCCTCAGAGTCAAACCCACTATCTCACTCAGCCCAAGCAAAGAGCCTACCACTACACCAACACAAAGAAGTGGGAAACTGATTTTACATTAATTCACATAATCCTAGTGACTGCGCACACAACATGGCCAAACTAAAGCAAAAGACAGTAGCTGGCTTATCAATCCAATGGGCAATCATAGGTAACACAGTCCATTGGACTAGACAATTACATGCAGCCATACAAAGTCCATGGGCCTTGCCATAGAGTTGAACCCATAACCACTCGTAGCCCAAGCAAAGAGCCTACACTACACCAACACAGAGAAGTGAGAAGCTGACTCTACATTAATTCACTTAATCCTAGTGACTGTGCACACAACATAGTTACATAGTTTTACATAGTTACATAGTTACTAAGGTTGAAAAAAGACCTAGGTCCATCTAGTTCAACCTTCCTACATTTGGTCACTAAGACATTTATAACCAACAATGTTGTGTGTACTGAGGAAATCATCCAGCCCTTTTTTGAAAGCTGTTATAGTATCTGCCATAACTACCTCTTGTGGTAGGGTATTCCACAGTCTGACTGCTCTAACTGTAAAGAACCCTTTCCTATTTAGCTGTCGGAATCGCTTTTCTTCCACTCGCAGTGAGTGCCCCCTGGTCCTTAGTATTGTCTTCGGAAGAAATAAGTCATGTGCCAGTCCTTTATATTGACCACACATATATTTATACATATAAATGAGATCTCCTCTGAGAAGTCTTTTTTCTAAGCTAAACATATCTAACTTTTTCAACCTTTCATCATATCGGAGGCCTTCCATTCCTTGTATTAGTCTAGTTGCCTGCCTTTGTACTGACTCTAACTTCTGAATGTCCTTTTTAAAATGTGGAGTCCAAAACCGGATCCCATATTCTAGATGTGGCCTTACAAGTGATTTATAGAGGGGTAATAATACGTTGGGATCGCGGGATCTAATATCTCTTTTTATACACCCTAGAATCTTGTTTGCTTTTGCAGCTGCTGCTTGACATTGAGTGCTGCTGCTCAGCTTATTTGTAATGAGAATACCCAAGTCCTTCTCCTGTTCTGTAGTCCCGAGTTTACTTCCATTTAATGTATACGCAGTTATAGGATTACTCCGTCCTAGGTGCATTACTTTACATTTATTAACATTAAATCTCATTTGCCAAGTATCTGCCCATTCTGACATCTTATCCAGATCTTTTTGTAATATTATACTATCAAGGTTCAGTTTTTAATATCCTACTTAGTTTGGTGTCATCAGCAAAGACTGACACTTTACTATCAATCCCATCCACAAGGTCATTAATAAAGAGATTAAAAAGAATTGGTCCTAGCACAGATCCCTGCGGCACCCCACTGCTGACTATGGCCCATTTAGAGAATGTTCCATTTATGACTACTCTTTGTTTCCTATCTTTTAGCCAATTCCTTACCCATTTGCATATAGTTTCCCCCAGTCCTTGCTTCTGGAGCTTTAGTATAAGCCTATTATGTGGTACAGTATCAAATTCCTTTGCAAAGTCCAAATAAATCACATCAGCTGCATTACCAATATCCAGGTTTGCACTTACCCCCTCATAGAACCCCAACAGGTTGGTTAGACACGACTTATCTTTCATGAATCCATGCTGTCTGTCAGTTATTATATTATTTTCTGCAACATATTTTTGCATTTCATCCCTTAAAATGCCCTCAAAAACTTTGCATACTACTGATGTCAGGCTTACTGGACGGTAGTTGCCTGGATCTACCCTCTTACCTTTCTTAAATATCGGTACCACATAAGCAATCCTCCAATCCTGAGGCACCAACCCTGTTACAAGCGAGTCTAAAAAGATGAGATACAGCGGTCTGTCAATTACGGAGCTCAATTCCCTCAATATTCGTGGATGAATGCCATCTGGTCCTGGGGATTTGTCAATGTTTAATTTACTCAGACGTAGGCGTACTTTTTCTTGTGTTAAATTAATTATATCGGGTGGTGAACTCAACACTTGTTGAATGATTCCTGGTACAGTCAGTTCCTTGGTGAACACAGATGAGAAATGCCTATTTAATATCTCAGTCTTTTGTTTGTCCTCTATAACTAACTTGTTATTATATTTTAAGGGGCCAATACTATCCTTTGTTTTCCTTTTGGCATTAATGTATTTATAAAAGATTTTTGGATTTATTTTAATGTAATTGTCGATTTTTGTTTCAGTAGCTAGTTTTGCTTGTTTGATTTCTTTTTTGCATTGCCTATTGATATCTTTATACTCCTGCAATGCTATTTCTGTATTCTCAGCCTTCAAGATTTTAAACGCCCTTTGTTTTTGTTTTATTATACTTTGTACAGTCTTATTTATCCATAGTGGTTTCTTTTTATTCCGGGACGTTTTATTACCAGAGGGTATAAGTTTTTTACAGGACTCTAGCAATATATCCTTAAACTTTCCCCATTTATGTTCAGTATCCCCAGTTACCATGACTTTGTCCCAATCTACACATTTAAGCTCTTCCCTTAATTTATTGAAATCAGCTATCCTAAAATTCCAGGTTTTAGCATTTCCCCTTTGAAATGTTCTATTGAATATTACGTTGAAGCTTACCATATTATGATCGCTGGTGCCCAAGTGCTCCCGGACCTGTACATCTGAAATTATATCCGGTCTATTTGACAGGACCAAATCTAGCAAATTATCTCCCCTCGTCGGTTCATCTACCATCTGAGAGAGGAAATGGTCTTGAATGGGAGATAAGAATTTACAACTTTTAGCACAACCAGAAGATTCTATGTCCCACTGTATGTCTGGATAGTTGAAATCCCCCATAATAAGAACCCGATTATTATTATTATTAGCTGCCTTTTCAATTTGTTCCAGTATTTCACCCTCTATTTGTTCAAGTATGTTAGGAGGCTTGTAGCAAACTCCAATTAGCATTTTTCCATTATTCTCCTCCCCATGTACATTTACCCATACTGACTCTACATTGTTGCAGTTCCCCCCAATGTCATCATTCAACACAGGTTTTAGGTTAGATTTGATAAATATACCCACCCCAGCACCTTTTTTGTCTTTCCTGTCCCTCCTAAATGTACTATAACCCTGTATGTTTGTCACCCAGTCATGGCTTTCATCCAGCCGGTTTCCGTAATGCCCACCACATCATAATCCATGGTTAACATAAGAGTCTCCAATTCATTCATTTTGTTTGCAAGACTTCTTGCATTTGCCGGTAGACATTTAATCCTATTAACACCTTTATTACTCCTAGCCTCCCTACGTTCCTTGCATGTCCCCCTAATCCTTCATTGACCCCTACCATCTCACTGTCTCTATCTGCTCTATCTATCCCCTTTTTTGCTCCATTACCCTCCCTCCCCCCAGATCCTAGTTTAAAAGCTCCTCCATCCGTCTGACCATTTTCTCCCCCAGCACAGCTGCACCTTCCCCATTGAGGTGCAGCCCGTCCCTACCGTAGAGCCTGTAGTCGACTGAGAAGTCAGCCCAGTTCTCCATGAACCCGAACCCTTCCTTCCTGCACCAATTTCTAAGCCACGTGTTTATCTCCCTAAACTCCCGCTGTCTTTCTAGTGACACTCGTGGCACCGGTAGTATTTCTGAAAACACCACCTTGGAGGTCCTGGACTTCAGCTTCTCTCCAAGTTCCCTGTAATCATTTTTAAGGACCTTCAACCTGCCTCTAACTTTGTCATTAGTACCAATGTGCACCATGACCGCTGGGTTTTCCCCAGCCCCACCCAGCAATCTGTCTATCCGATCCACAATATGCCGAACCTGAGCACCCGGCAGACAACACACTCTTCGGCATTCATGGTCTCGGCGACAGATGACCCTGTCTGTCCGCCTAATTATAGAGTGGTATGGCCAAACAAAAGCAAAAGACAGTACCTGGCCTATCAATCTAATGGGAACTCATCGGCAACACAGTCCGTTAGCCAAGGGAATTTCATGCAGCCATACAAAGTCCATAGGCCTTGCCTCAGAGTCAAACCCCCAACCTCTCATCGCCCAAGCAGAGTGCTTACCACTATACCAACAGAGAGAAGTGGGAAACTGATTCTACAATAATTCACATAATCCTAGTGACTGCGCACACAACATGGCCAAACAAAAGCAAAAGACACTACCTGGCCTATCAATCCAATGGAAACTCATAGGTAACACAGTCCATTAGCCTAGACAATTACATGCAGCCATACAAAGTCCATAGGCCTTGCCTCAGAGTCAAACCCACATTCTCTCGCAGCCCAAGCAAAGAGCCTACCACTACACCAACACAAAGAAGTGGGAAACTGACACTACATTAATTCAGATAATCCTAGTGACTGTTCACACAACATGGCCAAACAAAAGCAAAAGACAGTACCTCACCTATCAATCCAATAGTAACTCATAGGCAACACAGTCCATTGGACTAGGCAATTACATGCAGCCATACAAAGTCCATGGGCCTTGCCTCAGAGTCAAACCTACAACCTCTCGTAGCCCAAACAAAGAGCCTACCACTACACCAACAGAGAAGTGGAAAACTGATTCTACATTAATTCACATAATCCTAGTAACTGCACACACAACATGGCCAAACAAAAGCAAAAGACAGTACCTGGTCTATCAATCCATTGGAAACTCATAGGTAACACAGTCCATTGGAATAGACAATTACATGCAGCCATACAAAGTCCATGGGCCTTGCCTCAGAGTCGAACCCACAACCTCTCGCAGCCCAAGCAAAAAGCTTACCACTACACCAACACAGAGACATGGGAAACTGATTCTACATTAATTCACATAATCCTAGTGACTGCGCACACAATATGGCCATACAAAAGCAAAAGACAGTACCTGGCCTATCAATCCAATGGAAATTCATAGACAACACAGTCCATTGGACAAGGAATTTACATGCAGCCATACAAATTCCATGGGCCTTGCCTCAGAGTAAACCAACAACCTCTCGCAGCCCAAGCAAAGAGCCTCCAACTACACCAACACAGAGAAGTGGGAAACTGACTCTACATTAATTCACATAATCCTAGTGACTGCGCACACAACATGGCCAAACAAAAGCATAAGACAGTAACTGGCCTATCAATCCAATGGAAACTCATTGGCAACACAGTCCATTGGATTAGGCAATTTCATGCAGCCATACAAAGTCCATGGGCCTTGCCTCAGAATCAAACCCACAACCTCTCGTAGCCAAAGCAAAAAGCCTACCACCACACCAACACAGAGAAGTGGGAGAAGGACTCTGCATTAATTCACATAATCCTAGTGACTGCGCACACAACATGGCCAAACGAAAGCAAAAGACAGTACCTGGCCTATCAATCCAATGGAAACTCATAGGCAACTTATTCCATTGGACTAGAAAAGTACATGCAGCCATACAAAATCAATGGGCCTTGCCTCAGAGTCAAACACACAATCTCTCGCAGCCCAAGCAAAGAGCCTACCACTACACCAACACAGAGTAGTGAGAAATTTACTCTACATTAATTCACATATTCCTAGTGACTGCGCACACAACATGGCCAAACGAAAGCAATAGACAGTACCTTGCCTACCAATCCAATCAAAACTCATACGTAACTCAGTCCATTGGACTAGGCAATTACATGCAGCCATACAAAGTCCATGGGCCTTGCCTCAAAGTCGAACTCACAACCTCTCGCAGCTCCAAAAAAGAGCCTACCACTACACCAACACAGAGAAGTGTGAAACTGACTCTACATTAATTCACATAATCCTAGTGACTGCGCACACAACATGGCCAAATGAAAGCAAAAGACAGTACCTGGCCTATCAATCCAATGGAAACTCATAGGCAACACAGTCCATTGGACTAGGCAATTACATGCAGCCATAAAAAGTCCATGGGCCTTGCCTCAGAGTCTAACCCACAACCTCTCGCAACCCAAGCAAAGAACCTACCACTACACCAACACAGAGAAGCAGGAAACTGAC
This sequence comes from Anomaloglossus baeobatrachus, assembly GCF_048569485.1. NCBI lineage: Eukaryota > Metazoa > Chordata > Amphibia > Anura > Aromobatidae > Anomaloglossus > Anomaloglossus baeobatrachus. The sequence continues at coordinate 406,822,289 of NC_134353.1, read as the reverse complement.
TCTACATTAATTCACATAATCCTAGTGACTGCGCACACAACATGGCCAAACAAAACCAAAAGACAGTACCTGGTCTATCAATCCATTGGAAACTCATAGGTAACACAGTCCATTGGACTAGGCAATTACATGCAGCCATACAAAGTCCATGGGCCTTGCCTCAGCGTCAAACCCACATCCTCTCGCAGCCCAAGCAAAGTGCCTACCACTACACCAACACAGAGACGTGGGAAACTGATTCTACATTAATTCACATAATCCTAGTGACTGCGCACACAATATGGCCATACAAAAGCAAAAGACAGTACCTGGCCTATCAATCCAATGGAAATTCATAGGCAACACAGTCCATTGGACAAGGCATTTACATGCAGCCATACAAATTCCATGGGCCTTGCCTCAGAGTAAACCCACAACCGCTCGCAGCCCAAGCAAAGAGCCTACCACTACACCAACACAGAGAAGTGGGAAACTGACTCTACATTAATTCACATAATCCTAGTGATTGCGCACACAACATGGCCAAACAAAAGCATAAGACAGTACCTGGCCTATCAATCCAATGGAAACTCATTGGCAACACAGTCCATTGGATCAGGCAATTTCATGCAGCCATACAAAGTCCATGGGCCTTGCCTCAAAGTCGAACTCACAACCTCTCGCAGCCCAAGCAAAGAGCCTACCACTACACCAACACAGAGAAGTGTGGAACTGACACTACATTATTCACATAATCCTAGTGACTGCGCACACAACATGGCCAAACAAAAGCAAAAGACAGTACCTGGTCTATCAATCCAATGGAAACTCATAGGCAACACAGTCCATTGGACTTGGCATTTACTTGCAAACATACAAAGTCCATGGGCCTTGCCTCAGAGTCGAACTCACAACCTCTCACAGCTCTAGCAAAGAGCCTACCACTACACCAACACAGAGTAGTGAGAAATTGACTCTACATTAATTCACATATTCCTAGTGACTGCGCACACAACATGGCCAAACGAAAGCAATAGACAGTAACTTGCCTATCAATCCAATCAAAACTCATACGTAACACACTCCATTGGACTAGGCAATTACATGCAGCCATAAAACATCCATGGGCCTTGCCTCAGAGTCGAACCCACAACCTCTCGTAACCCAAGAAAAGAGCCTACAACTACACCAACACAGAGAAGTGGGAAACTGACTCTACATAAATACACATAATCCTAGTGACTGCGCACACAACATGGCCAAACAAAAGCAAAAAACAGTACCTGGCCAATCAATCCAATGGAATCTCATAGGCAACACAGTCCATTGGACTAAACAGTTACATGCAGCGATACAAAGACCATGGGCCTTGCCTCAGAGTCGATCCCACAATCTCTCGCAGCCTAAGCAAAGAGCCTACCACTACACCAACACAAAGAAGTGGGAGATTGAATCTACATTAATTCACATAATCCTAGTGACTGCGCACACAACATGGCCAAACAAAAGCAAAAGACAGTACCTGGCCAATCAATCCAATGGAAACTCATAAGCAACACAGTCCATTGGACTAGGCAATTACATGCAGCCACACAAAGTCCATGGGCCTTGCCTCAGAGTCAAACTCTCAACCTCTTGCAGCCCAAGCAAAGAACCTACCACTACACCAACACAGAGAAGTGGGAAACTGACTCTACATTACTTCAAATAATCCTGGGGACTGCACACACAACATGGCCAAACAAAAGCAAAAGACAGTATCTGGCCTATCAATCCAATGAAAACATATAGGCAACACAGTCCATTGGACTAGGCAATTACATTACATGCAGCCATACAAAGTCCATGGGCCTTGCCTCAGAATCGAACCCACAACCTCTCGTAGCCCAAGCAAAAAGCCTACCACTACACCAACACAAGGAAGTGGGAGATTGAATCTACACTAATTCACATACTCCTAGTGACTGCGCACACAACATGGCCAAACGATAGCAAGAGACAGTACCTGGCCTATCAATCCATTGGAAACTCATAGGCAACACAGTCCATTGGACTATGCAATTACATGCAGCCATACAAAGTCCATGGGCCTTGCCTCAGAGTCAAACACACAACCTCTCGCAGCCCAAGCAATGAGCCTACCACTACACCAACACAAAGAAGCGTGAATCTGACTCTACTTTAATTCACATAATACTAGTGACTGCGCACACAACATGGCCAAACAAAAGCAAAAAACAGTACCTGGCCTACCAATCCAATGGAATCTCATAGGCAACACAGTCCATTGGACTAAACAGTTACATGCAGCCATTCAAAGACCATGTGCCTTGCCTCAGAATCGAACCCACATCCTCTCGTAGCCTAAGCAAAGAGCCTACCACGACACCAACTGACTCTACATTACTTCAAATAATCCTGGGGACTACGCACACAACATGGCCAAACAAAAGCAAAAGGCAGTATCTGGCCTATCAATCCAATGAAAACATATAGGCAACACAGTCCATTGGACTAGGCAATTACATTACATGCAGCCATACAAAGTCCATGGGCCTTGCCTCAGAATCGAACCCACAACCTCTCGTAGCCCAAGCAAAAAGCCTACCACTACACCAACACAAGGAAGTGGGAGATTGAATCTACATTAATTCACATAATCCTAGTGACTGCGCACACAACATGGCCAAACAAAAGCAAAAGACAGTACCTGGCCTATCAATCCAAATGGAAACTCATAGGTATCACAGTCCATTGGACTAGGCAATTAAATGCAGCCATACAAAGTCCATGGGCCTTGCTTCAGAGTCGAACCCACAATCTCTTGTAGCCCAAGCAAAGAGCCTACCACTACACCAACACGGAGAGGTGGGAAACTGACTCTACATTAATTTACATAATCCTAGTGACTGCGCACACAACATGGCCAAACGAAAGGAAAAGACTAGTGATGAGCAAGCATGCTTGTTACTACTCGGTACTCGCACGAGTATCACTGTACTCGGGCTACTCGGCGGGGACCGAGTAATCTCGCGATACTCGTGCTGTACTCGTTGTCTTCATTTCTGCATGTTGGCGCTCTTTTGAGAGCCAGCCCTCATGCAGGGATTGGCTGGCAGACCACTGCAATGCCACAGCCCTGTTAGTGAATAATACACGTCAGTCAGCAGTGTCTGATAGTGTCAGACTTCTCAGTAATTGTCTCTCCTAAAAACCTGTTAGGTTCTTATTGCGTCCGTGCTTGCATTTAAAAACCGCACGTGTGTGCCTGTCGGTGGCAGCGTACAGGTGCACTTGTGTGCGTTTTTCACAAACTATTATATAACGCACAAGTGTAGTGTATAATACACGTCAGTCAGCAGTGGCTGACAGTGTCAGACTTCTCAGTAATTGTCGCTCCTAAAAACCTGTTAGGTTCTTATTGCGTCCGTGCTTGCATTTAAAAACCGCACGTGTGTGCCTGTCGGTGGCAGCGTCAGGCTCCATATTGTCCCTGGATAGAGATGTGCATGAGGGCCTCAAAACATTGTTCCCATTGCAAAGGAGCGGGTCTCCTGTCGTAATGCCCATTCTGAAAGAATGGGCGAAAAAATTTACCACTGGGGTATACCTGAAACAACGGCCTAACTATTGTAACGGTCATCATGATGGCGCATGAGGAGAAGGAGGAGCAGTCCAGCGATTAGCCAAAGTCCAGAAGTGTGTTACCATGGGTGACTGGAGGTACATGGCAAATTCCCGTTACAAACTTTAAATTCCGCTCTCATTTGCTGGTGGTGTGGTGAAGTCTGGCCCAATCCAACCCTTGTTCATCTTGATCAGAGTCAGCCTGTCAGCATTTACAGTTGACAGGCGGGTGCGTTTATCTGTAATGATTCCACCTGCGGCACTAAAAACACGCTCTGACAAAACGCTAGCGGCAGGGCAGGCCAGGACTTCCAAAACGTAGAGAGCCAATTCATGCCACGTGTCCAGCTTGGATACCCATTAATTGTAAGGCACAGAGGAATGTCGGAGTACAGTTGTTTGATCTGCAAGGTACTCCTTGAGCATCTGGGCAAACTTAGGATTTCTTGTGGCACTACCCCGCACCTCAGGGGCTGTGGTATGTGAGGGGCTGAGAAAACTGTCCCACATCTTAAAGACTGTTCCCCTACCTCTGGCGGATTGGACTTGTGCCCCTCTCGGCTGTACGCCTTGGTTGTCCACTGATTCCTGACCTATGCCGCTAGCGTTTTGTGAGGGGAATGCTTTGCCTACTTCCGTGACTATGGCCTTCTGGAACTGCTGCATTTTTCCTGACCTCTCCGCCTCGGGAATAAGAGACATAAAGTTCTCCTTTTAGCGTGGGTCTAACAGTGTTACCAACCAGTAATGATTGTCGGCCAAGATGTTCTTAACGCGAGGGTCACGAGACAGGCAGCTTACCATAAAGTCAGCCATGTGTGCCAGACTCTTAACAGCCATCACTTCAGTATCCTGACCAACACGATGACTGAACATGCTGTCCTCCTCCTCCTCCTCCTCCTCATCATCTACCCTGTCCTCTGGCCAGCCACGCTGAACCGAGGATATGACTGCATGTCATATCCTCAATTTGGCCAGAGAGTTGCTACATGTCTTCATCCTCCTCCTCGTCATAGTCCTCCACTGCACGTTGTGATGAGACGAGGCTGGGCTGTGTGTTATCACCCACACCCACTACTGTTTCTTGCTCAAACTCATCGCGCTCCGCCTGCAATGCATCATGGTTGTTTTTTGAGCAGAGACCATTTTAGAAGGCAGAGAAGCGGTATGGTGACGCTAATAATGTCGTCATCGCCGCTCACCATCTTGGTGGAGTCCTCAAAGTTTTGGCGGATGGTACATAGGTCGGACATCCATCTCCACTCCTCAGGTGTTATGTGTGGAGTTTGACCCATTTCCTGACGGCTTAGGTGATGCAGGTACTCAACAACTGCCCTCTTCTGCTCACATATCCTGACCAACATGTGCAGAGTTGAATTCCAACGCGTGGGGACATCACACACCAGTCTGTGAGCCGGAAGATGCAAATGGCGCTGAAAGCCGGCAAGGCCGGCTGAAGCAGTAGGTGACTTTCGAAAATGTGCAGACAGGCGGCGAACGTTTACCAGCAGATGAGACAGCTCTGGGTATGACTTTAGAAACCGCTGAACCACGAGGTTGAGCACATGGGCCACGCATGGAACATGTGTCAGCTGGCCTCGCCTCAAAGCCGCCACCAGGTTCCGGCCATTGTCACACACGACCTTTCCTGGCTTTAGGTTCAGAGGTGTGAGCCAGTGATCTGCCTGCTGTTTCAGAGCTGTCCCTACCTCTTCTGCATTGTAGGGTTTGTCACCTATGCAGATTAGCTTCAGCACAGCCTGTTGCCGCTTCGCCGAGGCAGTGCTGCAGTGCTTCTGTGTCGCCCTGGACAAGCCAGGGGCCACAGAGCACAACACTTACACACCCCACACTCCCTGCAGGCATATCATAGTCAAAACACAAAATCCTTGTTGCCTTCCCCAGGGGCTGTTGTCCACACCAGGGGGTGGAGCCAGGCGGTTGGTCTCCACCCACCAAGGAGGAGGGAAAACACAGGCAGTGAGAGTTAAGCTAAGGAAGTGGAAGGAGGAAAGTAGTACAGAGGAGAAAAGTGACAGCAAAGAGCCTGAAGTTGGTCCGGGTGTGTGGCCCGGACAGGACAGCAAGGTTGGCAGGATGTGGTGACCGTCTGCAGTGGAGGCCGATTGGAGTCTGCCGTAAGGACCGTGGACGGGTGGTGACCCGGCCGTACCGGACCGGTATACAAAGAGAAGCCAGCACCATTGGCAGGGGCCTTTCGGATCCCGGCAAGGCTTGGTGTCGCCGTGAATTTGCCAAATCCGTTAGTGAAGGGGACCTCAGGGTTTCCAAACAGCCAAGTCACGATAGAAGGCAACCGTCCAACCGTGAAGGGGAGACACCGCCACCGCCAAGGGCAACCGTCTCCCAGGGCCAGCGCCTGTGGGCAAAAGGGGCTCCTCCGGCCCATATCCAGGTCGAGGAGCGGGTTACCGGTGGGAAACCATCACTACCAACACTGAACTTAGGTGCAGGGAGAGACAGTCATCACTAACCTGCAGGGAGGAACAACCGCAGCCGTCCGAGGGACCCGTCCATCCAGCCACTTGTTTTACCGTGAACTGTGTCATCATCATTGGGCTGAGTGAGTACCTCCGTGCCGTGCGGCACAGCGCTGCCCCTGCGACCCTGCACCTCATCAGGCCCCGCAACCCGCCTGTCATCCATCTCTACCCCATCACCGGGCCCTGGGACAACCAACCCCCCTACCCACGGAGGGGAGAAATAACAACAAAGCTGCTCCCTGTCACAGGCTCCCGGGATCCCCATCCAGAGCAGCGGTGGTGTCCACACAATCACCACAACCGTGGGTGGCGTCACGGACAATATCCCCAAAACCCAAACGACCCCTTTTCACTCACGGGCGATGAGCGCCGCTCGAGTCCCCGGGATCCGGCCATCGCTCGAGCCACCGACCAGCAGCAGCCGTAGAGCAGCGGCAGCCGGACCCGAGCAGTGGTAGAGCGCAGCGTCCCCTCCTCCACCCGCGACACTTCCAGCTTGGGACTGGTGTGTAGGGTAAAGTGGATGAGGATGCGCAGGAGGAGGAGGAGGCTGAGGAGCATGACATTCCGGAGCTGTAGAGTGTGGGTGAAACCCTGACTGAGGTAGGGCCTGCAAAACTTGGTGTGTGAAGGACGTGTTCCGTCCCTCGCTCAGACTGGGTCCCAGCTTCCACAATATTAACCCAGTGTGACGTCAACGAGATGTAGCGGCCTTGCCCACATGCACTTGTCCACGTGTCTGTGGTTAGGTGGACTTTGGCTGAAACAGCGTTGTTCAGGGCACGTGTGATGTTTTGTGACACGTGGTTATGCAATGCGGGGACGGCACACCGGGAGAAATAGTGGCGGCTGGGGACCGAGTAATGTGGGACAGCTGCCACCATCAGGTCGCGGAATGCTTCTGTCTCAACCAGCCTAAAAGGCAACATTTCCAGGGCAAGCAGTCGCGAAATGTTAGCATTTAGAAGTGTGGCATGTGGGGCGTTGGCAGTGTATTTGCGCCTGCGTTCAAAGGTTTGCTGAATGGATAACTGAACGCTGCGCTGGGACAAGGACGTGCTTGATGATGGTGTTATTTCTGCGTGGGCAACTGCAGGTGCAGGGCCGGAGGAGGCTTGTTCGCGGGCAGCATGGACAGGGGATTGGCTCGCATGCACAACAAGCGAAGACGTAGCAGTGACATCAGCAAGCACTGCTCCTCGACTCTGTTGTACATCCCACAAAGTCGGGTGCTTGGCTGACATGTGCCTGATCATGCTGGTGGTGGTCAGGCTGCTAGTTTTGGTACCCCTGCTGATGCTGGCACGGCAGGTGTTGCAAATGGCCTTTTTAGAATCATCTGGAGCCAACTTAAAAAACTGCCAGACTCGGGAAGACCTAACATTTGTACAGGCACCTTGTGTCGTGTTGTTCCGGGGAACAGTTGCCTGACGTCTGCCTGGGGCCACCACCCTGCTTCTTACTGCCTGTTGGGATGCTACGCCTCCCTCCCCCTGTGCACTGCTGTCCTCGCTCTGCATAGCCTCCTGCCAGGTTGGGTCAGTTACTGGATCATCCACCACGTCGTCTTCCTCTTCCGCACCCTGCTCCTCCTCCTGACTTCCTGACAATTGTGTCTCATCATCGTCCACCCCTTGTTGAGACACGTTGCCAACTTCGTGAGAACGTGGCTGCTCAAATATTTGGGCATCTGTACATACGATCTCCTCATGACCCACTTCAACATGAGCTGGCGAGAGGCCAGAATGTGCGAATTGAAACGTGAACAGCTCTTCCGAGTGTCCAAGTGTGGGATCATTAATGTCCGAGGACGTGTACTCCGCCTTGTGGTAGGAAGGAGGATCAGGTTCTGAAATGTGCGGTGCAGTATCACGGCTACTGACACTTGACCGTGTGGAAGACAGACTGTTTGTGGTGGTGCCAATCTGACTGGAAGCATTATCCGCTATCCAACTAACAACCTGTTGACACTGGTCTTGGTTCAAGAGCGGTGTACTGCTGCGGTCCCCAAGAATTTGGGACAGGACGTGCGAGCGACTAGATGTGGCCCTTTGTTGTGGCGAAATTAGAGCTTGCCCACGACCTCGGCCTCTGCCTGCACCACCATCACGTCCACTTCCTTGTTCCTTGCCAACGCCCTTGCGCATTTTGCAATGCTGTGCTGACGTGTATTCACTAGACTTGTGCGTTATATAATTGTGCTTCTTACTGCCTGTTGGGATGCTACGCCTCCCTCCCCCTGTGCACTGCTGTCCTCGCTCTGCATAGCCTCCTGCCAGGTTGGGTCAGTTACTGGATCATCCACCACGTCGTCTTCCTCTTCCGCACCCTGCTCCTCCTCCTGACTTCCTGACAATTGTGTCTCATCATCGTCCACCCCTTGTTGAGACACGTTGCCAACTTCGTGAGAACGTGGCTGCTCAAATATTTGGGCATCTGTACATACAATCTCGTCATGGCCCACTTCAACAGGAGCTGGCGAGAGGCCAGAATGTGTGAATGGAAACGTGAACGAACAGCTCTTCCGAGTGTCCAAGTGTGGGATCAGTAATGTCCGTGGACGTGTACTCGGCCTGGTGGTAGGAAGGAGGATCAGGTTCTGAAATGTGCGGTGCAGTATCACGGCTACTGACACTTGACCGTGTGGAAGACAGACTGTTTGTGGTGGTGCCAATCTGACTGGAAGCATTATCCGCTATCCAACTAACAACCTGTTGACACTGGTCTTGGTTCAAGAGCGGTGTACTGCTGCGGTCCCCAAGAATTTGGGACAGGACGTGCGAGCGACTAGATGTGGCCCTTTGTTGTGGCGAAATTAGAGCTTGCACACGACCTCGGTCTCTGCCTGCACCACCATCACGTCCACTTCCTTGTTCGTTGACAACGCCCTTGCGCATTTTGCAATGCTGTGCTGATGTGTATTTACTAGACTTGTGCGTTATATTCAAGTTTTTGCAAAACGCACACAAGTGCAGCGGAAAGCTGCCACCAACAGGCACACACGTGCGGTTTTTAAATGCAAGCACGGAGGCACTAAGAACCTAACAGGTCTCTATCCAGGGACAACGTGGAGCCTCCCAATTTTTGGCTGCCCTGCCAAAGGGCTATACTACAATAGACCCACTTCCTTACAATGGGCACTTCAGGTTTACAGGCCCTCATGCACGTCTCTATCCAGGGACAACGTGGAGCCTCCCAATTTTTGGCTGCCCTGCCAAAGGGCTATACTACAATAGACCCACTTCCTTACAATGGGCACTTCAGGTTTACAGGCCCTCATGCACGTCTCTATCCAGGGACAACGTGGAGCCTCCCAATTTTTGGCTGCCCTGCCAAAGGGCTATACTACAATAGACCCACTTCCTTACAATGAGCACTTCAGGTTTACAGGCCCTCATGCACGTCTCTATCCAGGGACAACGTGGAGCCTCCCAATTTTTGGCTGCCCTGCCAAAGGGCTATACTACAATAGACCCACTTCCTTACAATGGGCACTTCAGGTTTACAGGCCCTCATGCACGTCTCTATCAAGGGACAACGTGGAGCCTCCCAATTTTTGGCTGCCCTGCCAAAGGGCTATACTACAATAGACCCACTTCCTTACAATGGGCACTTCAGGTTTACAGGCCCTCATGCACGTCTCTATCCAGGGACAACGTGGAGCCTCCCAATTTTTGGCTGCCCTGCCAAAGGGCTATACTACAATAGACCCACTTCCTTACAATGGGCACTTCAGGTTTACAGGCCCTCATGCACGTCTCTATCCAGGGACAACGTGGAGCCTCCCAATTTTTGGCTGCCCTGCCTAAGTGCTATACTATAATACACCCACTTCCTGACAATGGGCACTTCAGGTTTACAGGCCATCATGCACGTCTCTATCCAGGGACAACGTGGAGCCTCCCAATTTTTGGCTGCCCTGCCTAAGGGCTATACTATAATACACCCACTTCCTGACAATGGGCACTTCAGGTTTACAGGCCATCATGCACGTCTGTATGCAGGAGCATTGGTGAACCTACCAATTTTGGACTGCCCTGGCAAAGGAAAATACTACAAAGACTCACTTCCTCAAAATGGGCACATTAGACTCAGAAGCCTTTATGTACGTCTCTTCTCAGGGACATCGGAGTGCCACACAATGTTTTACGTAAAATCTTTCATGTATTGATCTCAAAAAGTAACATACATTAGCTCTATCTCACTATTGGGTATGTGCCCTTAACATTTCCGCAATGAAAATTCATTTTGGTGTCATTTTGGAAGGTTTTCTGGTGAGTCCGTAAAAATGGCGTAAAACGCGGACAAAATTGTTCACAGCTGTGACTTTTGAGTGATAAATGCTTCAAGGGGTCTTCCCCATGCTGTTGCCATGTCATTTGAGCACTCTTCTGAGACTTTTGTGCCATTTTTAGGGTTTCTACATGCTGCTGGTGGTCATTTCACAAAAGTACTCGGGTCTCCCATAGGATAACATTGGGCTCGGTGCTCGGGCCGAGTACACGAGTATCTTGGGATGCTCGGCCCGAGCCTCGAGCACCCGAGCTTTTTAGTACTCGCTCATCACTAGAAAAGACATTAATTCACATAATCCTAGTGACTGCGCACACAACATGGCCAAACAAAAGCAAAAGACAGTATCTGGCCCATCAATCCAATGGAAACTCATAGGCAACACAGTGCATCAGACTAGACAATTACATGCAGCCATACAAAGTCCATGGGCCTTGCCTCAGAGTCAAACCCACAACCTCTCGTTGCCCAAGCAAAGAGCCTACCACTATACCAACACAGAGAAGTGGGAAACTGATTCTACAATAATTCACATAACCCTACTGACTGCGCACACAACATGGCCAAACAAAAGCTAGAGACTGTACCTGGCCTATCAATCCAATTGAAACTCATTGGCAACACAGTCCATTGGACTAAGCAATTACATGCAGCCATACAAAGTCCATGGGCCTTGCCTCAGAGTCAAACCCACAAACTCTCTCAGCCCAAACCAACAGCCTACCACTACACCAACACAGAGAAGTGGGAAACTGATTCTACATTAATTCACATAATCCTAGTGACTGCACACACAACATGGCCAAAAAAAAGCAAAAGACAGTACATGGTCTATCAATCCAATGGGCACTCATTGGAAACTCAGTCCATTGGTCTAGACAATTACATGCAGCCATACAAAGTCCATGAGCCTTGCCTCAGAGTCAAACCCACATCCTCTCGCAGCCCAAGCAAAGAGCCTACCACTACACCAACACAGAGAATTGGGAAACTGACTCTACATTAATTCACATAATCCTAGTGAAAGCCACACAAAAGCAAAAGATAGCAATCCAATGGAAGCTCAAAGGCAACACAGTCCATTGGACTAAGCAATTACATGCAGCCATACAACGTCCATGGGCTTTGCCTCAGAGTCAAACCCACAACTTCTACCTACTGATCTTAAGTATCTACTGGTAGACTATTGTCTAATGTGGCACTCTGCCACGTCCCTAATAGAGGTGCGGGAAAGCCTACGGTCTTTCAGGAACTCCCCTCCGCGGCGAACGCCCACAAGTAATATGAATAACAATCAACGTATACAGTCTAGTAGTGATTAATCACTTTTCCATTCCCCTCCCCCACACCCCCAATTACTTGGTGTGTTTTGGGTATGGATCGCACATCGGGAGTAGAACACGAGGCTATCAACTCAATATAAAATGCCATTAAACCAGAGCTCAGTATCAGATCCAGATGTAAAGAATGAAAGGGGCAGGAATGAGGAAAGGAGGGGGGGGAGCAACAGATTGAGTGAGACAATAAAAAAAATAAATAAATAAATAAATAAAAAATAAAATATGAAGTGGTGTAGGGCAAAGGACCAGGGGGGAGGACGTGGGGTGAAGTGGGAGGATGGAGTGTAGGAGGCGTATGGAGGGGTGTATGTAGAGAGCATGTCTAAGAGGGGGGGAGAGGAAGGGGGTAGAAATTAGTGTAGGGCATGTGTCCTTCGTCAGTATGTGTGCAGGGGAGGGGAAGATGGGTTGAGTAGAGTTAGTTTGTAGGAAGTAGCGCGCTCATAAAAGGTGTGTGAAGAGGAAGACGCAAGGTGGGTATGATACGAAGGAAGAGGTATAGGGGGAGGGGAGAGGGGGCGAGTGGAGGGGAGTAGGGAGAGAGAGAGAGAAAGAAAGGAAAAAAAAAAGGGGGGGGGAGTAGGAAAGTAAGCGTGAGGAGAGAGGATACTGATACATGACGCTTTATAAACTGGTAAGCAGTCCAATACAATCAATTTATATCTCGCCTCCTGGTTTTCCAAGAAGTTTTGTCCTTTTCTTTGGATGGTCAGCGATGTTCAGCGGTGTATATCCCGGGGGAATCCTCCACCCCTTCTGTTCTGGACTTGTCGCCAGTGCTCTCTTGGTGGCAAGGGTGCAGGGCCTCCCAGGGTTGGCCAATCTGGCAGGCTGATCATAGGCAGTTCAAAAGTCCCTAGGAAGTCGGGGAGGTCTCCCAAGGACCGGAAGACCGCCGACTTCCCATTTTTCTTTGCTGTGAGCTGGAACGGATATCCCTGCGATATGGAACATCCTTATCTTTGAGGGATTGGAGTAGTGGTCTTAAGGCTTTGCGTAGTTGCAGTGTCCTCCGTGCTAGGTCTGGTAGGACAATCAGAGGTGTCCCTTTATATGTACCCGCTCCTTTCTCTCTGCATCTTTGTAGTATGGCCTCCTTTTCTTTATAGAAGTGGACCCGACATATCACATCTCTTGGTCTGGCCGGATCAGGAGATTTGGGGCCTAGGGATCTGTGGATGCGGTCGAGTTCTATGCGTTGTTCTGGGTCGCGTTGGAGGAGACGGGTAAAGAATTTTTGTGCCCATTCATCTAGCTGTGGTGGTGCCACTGCTTCTGTGAGGCCTCTAATCCTTAAGTTATTACGGCGATGTCGGTTTTCAATATCGTCTAAGTGGGTCAGAATGTCCTGTATCTGGGCCGTGTGCTCTGATAGGACTTGTTGATGTGATTCTATATGGGAAAATATCTGTTCCTGCACCTCTTCTGTAGCTGCTACACGCTGGCCAATTTGTTTGATCTCTGATTTTATAGAGGCCATGTCTTGCTTATGGGATTCCCTCAGTTTCCCCAGCAAAGAGTCCATTTCCTGCCTGGTTGGAATTGATCTGATATGTGCTTTCCAATCCCAATCTTCTTCTTGTTCCTGTGTCTGGTCTGATTTATTCTTCTCTCCCTTGTTTCTGCGGGTGGAGGTGTTGGAGGTGGGGAGTCTTTGTTCTACAGGTGATGTGTGCTGTTGTTGTGGTATTACAGGCTCCTCTCCGGGTGTCACAGATCTGCTTCCCATGGCTGCTGGGGTCTGCTGTATCACAGAGCTGGGGCCCTGCTCTGCCTGCAGTTCACCTGGGAGTCGATTTTGTGGCTGGGACAGGGGGTTTTCAACACTCCCTTCTGTGGTGTCCTGCTGTGCCTTATCTATGTTTATGGCTGAGCTGGCTGCTGTTATGTGAGGAGGCAGTGAGGTCGCTCCCTTGCATGTTTGCTGAGCGTTATCTCCTGCCTCAGTGTCTGCCGGCGCCATGTTGGAGAGAGCAGAGGTGTCAGGCTGGGAGGCTGAGGTCCCGAAAAAGCGGGCGATATCTGTACCTTCCCCCTCTGGAGTCTGCACACTCGTCGCCCGTCCTCTCCTGCGTGCCATTACTGATCCTGGACCCGGTGAGTGCCTTTGAAGTGTGAGAATTCACCGCGGGTATGTGGGAGCTCCTTCTTCCAGCGTCTCAGTGTGCCATCGGCTAGCTCCGCCCCCCCAAGGTCAGTTTTTAATATCCTACATAGTTTGGTGTCATCAGCAAAGACTGTCACTTTACTATCAATCCCATCCACAAGGTCATTAATAAAGAGATTAAAAAGAATTGGTCCTAGCACAGATCCCTGCAGCACCCCACTGCTGACTATGGCCCATTTAGAGAATGTTCCATTTATGACTACTCTTTGTTTCCTATCTTTTAGCCAGTTCCTTACCCAGTTGCATATAGTTTCCCCCAGTCCTTGCTTCTGGAGCTTTAGTATAAGCCTATTATGTGGTACAGTATCAAATGCCTTTGCAAAGTCCAAATAAATCACATCAGCTGCATTACCAATATCCAGGTTTGCACTTACCCCCTCATAGAACCCCAACAGGTTGGTTAGACACGACTTATCTTTCATGAATCCATGCTGTCTGTCAGTTATTATATTATTTTCTGCAACATATTTTTGCATGTCATCCCTTAAAATGCCCTCAAAAACTTTGCATACTACTGATGTCAGGATTACTGGACGGTAGTTGCCTAGATCTACCCTCTTACCTTTCTTAAATATCGGTACCACATCAGCAATCCTCCAATCCTGAGGCACCAACCCTGTTAAAAGCGAGTCTAAAAAGATGAGATACAGCGGTCTGTCAATTACGGAGCTCAATTCCCTCAATATTCGTGGATGAATGCCATCTGGCCCTGGGGATTTGTCAATGTTTAATTTACTCAGACGTAGGCGTACTTCTTCTTGTGTTAAATTAATTATATCGGGTGGTGAACTTTGATTTTTCACTTGTTGAATGATGCCTGGTACAGTCAGTTCCTTGGTGAACACAGATGAGAAATGCCTATTTAATATCTCAGTCTTTTGTTTGTCCTCTATAACTAACTTGTTATTATATTTTAAGGGGCCAATACTATCCTTTGTTTTCCTTTTGGCATTAATGTATTTATAAAAGATTTTGGGATTTATTTTAATGTCATTGGCGATTTTTTTTTCAGTAGCTAGTTTTGCTTGTTTGATTTCTTTTTTGCATTGCCTATTGATATCTTTATACTCCTGCAATGCTATTTCTGTATTCTCAGCCTTCAAGATTTTAAACGCCCTTTGTTTTTGTTTTATTATACTTTGTACAGTCTTATTTATCCATAGTGGTTTCTTTTTATTCCGGGACTTTTTATTACCAGAGGGTATAAGTTTTTTACAGGACTCTAGCAATATATCCTTAAACTTTCCCCATTTATGTTCAGTATCCCCAGTTACCATGACTGTCCCAATCTACACATTTAAGCTCTTCCCTTAATTTATTGAAATCAGCTATCCTAAAATTCCAGGTTTTAGCATTTCCCCTTTGAAATGTTCTATTGAATATTACTTTGAAGCTTACCATATTATGATCGCTGGTGCCCAAGTGCTCCCGGACCTGTAGATCTGAAATTAAATCCGGTCTATTTGACAGGACCAAATCTAGCAAATTATCTCCCCTCGTCGGTTCATCTACCATCTGAGAGAGGAAATGGTCTTGAATGGTAGATAAGAATTTACAGCTTTTAGCACAACCAGAAGATTCTATGTCCCACTGTATGTCTGGATAGTTGAAATCCCCCATAATAAGAACCCGATTATTATTATTATTAGCTGCCTTTTCAATTTGTTCCAGTATTTCACCCTCTATTTGTTCAAGTATGTTAGGAGGCTTATAGCAAACTCCAATTAGCATTTTTCCATTATTCTCCTCCCCTTGTACATTTACCCATACTGACTCTACATTGTTGCAGTTCCCCCCAATGTCATCATTCAACACAGGTTTAAAGTTAGATTTGATAAATATACACACCCCAGCACCTTTTTTGTCTTTCCTGTCCCTCCTAAATGTACTATAACCCTGTATGTTTGTCACCCAGTCATGGCTTTCATCCAGCCGGTTTCCGTAATGCCCACCACATCATAATCCATGGTTAACATAAGAGTCATTCATTTTGTTTGCAAGACTTCTTGCATTTGCCGGTAGACATTTAATCCTATTAAGACTGGAAAGACAAGGGGGCGGAGCGCACCACTACAATAGATACAAGGTCAGGAAGAGGTGCACCCTGGTGCAGAAAAGGGAAGCAATATACAAAGGAGAAAAGATTCTGCACAGGAAATCAGGGGCACACTGAATGAAAGTAAATATCAAAAAACCCTTTATTAAGTACACAAATAAGACATGTTAAAAACATTTAAAACTGACATGAAGACAAAAACATCCACTTGGCGGTGCCAAGCCCAAAGTGTAACACCAAAATACCAATATGTGTGCAAAAAAAGGGGGGAATCCAACAATATAAACACAACAGATTTTGCAGTATCAAATATTATTCAACATTAGAACCCGCTGGTAATATCATGAAGTAAAAAAGGCTGCATTAATAAAGGTAAACAATCCTGGAGCAAGGAGGAAACGTAACATATAAATAGCAATAAATAATTTGTACATATACAGCCATGGTAAAGACAGATGCTCTAGGAAGACCAGTGAATAAATATAGTGTCACAATGACAACAATAAGTATCAGAGCATATGCCCCAAAGGATGGCAAATAATGAAGCGCTATGGCATAAATACAGAAGCCCAGTGTGAGAGGGCATGAACAAATTATTACGAACCTATATGGGAGAGAGCTCCAAGGCTACACAATGGTAGATTGAATGCCAGAACACGGCAGGAAAGAGACAAGATGAAAAAAATGTCAGCAGAGAAATCACCAGGGGTAGGGTAATTAAGCACACATGGTATGAGGTGGGGCGAGGCGGGATGTGCCGCTCAAAGTGGCTGGCCCGACGCGTATCGCCGCCGGAGCGGCTTCATCAGGGAAAGTGAGACAAGTACCAAACAAGGGAGTATATATATGCACAAACAAAGTAGATAAATACACACACCTGTGCAGCAGCACATGTGGCAGGCGCTGTATAATGCCATGTAGGCGTCTGCGCAGTATGGAACGGCAGGAGGATGTGTAAATCAGCAGGCTACAGGTGAGGCAGCGAAGCAGGCATAGTTGGAGTAATATGGTGTGCGCACCTGCGCAGTACACAGGGACGGGGCGGCAGGGAGATCAAAAGACTGCTGGAAGCAAAGGCATAGAGGGCGCGCATGCAGGAAGTATGTAAACAAAACCCACATGGCATTATTAGCGCGATGCACAAATGCAAGTGATCTACCGAGTTAGATCACAGAACACAGCCAGTGGTGGAGCGTGCATATATGGTAATTAACGCTAATTGTAAAGACACATCACAGCTAGAGAGTAATGTCAATAAGCATGACAATAGATAAGGGTGTCAAGGAACTGCAAAATCAGAATGAGACAATGGTATTTGTGTGTATATGTAAGTAGTAATGTGCCAGCAGTGTGGACCCACACAAACAATGTTTTGCATCGAGAATATATTCATATGAGGAGAATGTAAATGGATAAACCCTCATATAACAGCAATAACATAAGAGTATACAAGGATTTTGTTGATATGCATGTGTCAAGGAATCATGAGAGTGTGGCCCTGCCAACACTGTAACCAAAGTAAATAGGGAAGCAGAATGCATGGGCAGGAGGATATTTCAGAGACCTCCAAAATCCAATGCATAAAACATGCGCACGCAATATAACTTACCTAGGGAATTTATTATAGAACTAAAATGAATATAACAAAAATTACGAGTCGCTGAGCAACAAGCAGGTCATAACACGTGCAATGGTATACGGACGTCATGAGTATGTAAAAACCTGAGTACAAGGTAGTACAGGTATATATACTCAAGTGGAAAAAAATTTGTAAATTGCTAATCAAGCCCAAAAACATGGCGTGGATAGCAGATCACCAAAGCAGCAATCATGATATATCAAATAATGCCCTAAGCATAATGGACCAAACATAAACGATGTAAGTTCCATGATGATTCAGCATAGCTGAATTATCCGTCATGCATGACGTGACAAAGGATTAGGGCAAGGGTACAGAGAATACAAGCAGACGCTCATATACCCACATACACACAAAAAAGTCAAGTGTGCAAGCAGTGTAAATAGAAAGAGTAACTATTCAGTAGTGGGCGATAACCCAGTGCGCCGCAGTTGGAACATAATACCCTTAATATAGATAATGATATATTTGATACTGCACAAGAATAACATGAAGACAGGTATACTATAACAGCTAAGAATAGCTGGCAAATAAACAACCAGGTTATATATTAGCGAAAAAATAGACGCAAATGTCAAGAGGGCAAGAAAGATAATATAACAGTAATAAGAAGCTCCAGAGCACACGGGCATAAATTAGATGAACCAGAGTCCAGTACTCAACTAAGGTAGTGATCCTGAAAGTTGAAGAAACCTACAGGATTACAGAGGGATGTTTGGTGAGCTGGTAAGATGCCACGTTCAAGACGAAGCCAGAGCACATGAGCATAAGTTGGATGAGCCAGAGTCCAATGCTCGACTTGGGTGGTGGTCCTGAGAGTTGAAGAAACCTACAGGATTACAGAGAGATGTTTGGCGAGCTGGTAAGATGTCACGTTCAAGACGAAGTCAGAGCACATGAGCGTGAGTTGGATGAGCCAGGGTCCAATGCTCGACTTGGGTGGTGGTCCTGAAAGTTGGAGAAACCTACAGGATTACAGAGAGATGTTTGACGAGCTGGTAAGATGCCACATTCAAGACGAAGCCAGAGCACATGGGCGTAAGTAGGATGAGCCAGGGTTCAATGCTCAACTTGGGTGGTGGTCCTGAGAGTTGAAGAAACCTACAGGATTGCAGAGGGATGTTTGGCGAGCTGGTAAGATGCCACGTTCAAGACGACGCCAGAGCACATGAGCGTAAATTGGATGAGCCAGAGTCCAATGCTCAGCTTGGGTGATGGTCCTGAGAGTTAAAGGAACCTACAGAATTGCAAAAGGATATTTTGACGGAGGTGTACCTATTAGGAAGGGGAGAGGAGAAAAGAAGAATAAATGGTATGACAAAAATGGTATAATAATATATATAATATATATATATATATATATATATATATACCATATTATATTATATTAGAATAAAAAAATATATAAGTCAACCAAGAAAACCAGTGAAAAGGAGTTCCTCATTCAACCCTGATGGAGCCATGGAGTTTAATTTAAAAATCCATCTGGATTCGTTTTGAAGGAGCCATTTAGTGCACGTGCCCCCTCTGGCATTGGTGCTACATTTTTGTAGCCCATATACATGAAGACCACGTGGGCTACCATGATGTTGTTGTAAAAAATGTGCTGCCAATGGAGTGATGGATTTACCTTTTAAGGAATCCGAGGCAGCCAGATTGATTGTCGAGATGTGTTTCTGAATCCTCTTCCTGAGCTCCTGCGTGGTCTGGCCCACATACACTTTGTCACACGGGCATATGATACCATATATAACATTCTTGGTCTTGCAATTGATATAGGCCTTAATATGATGATTTGTAGAGTCCTGTGGATTGTAAAAAACATTATGGGTGGCCCTCACAAAGCCACAAATGTTGCATTCGCCACATGGAAAGGAGCCCTTAAGAATGACACCACGATGCAGTTTGGTCGTGGGTCTAACAAAATGGCTGCAAGTCAGGAGATCCCTGAGGTTGGGTGCCCGACGTGCAGTAATTAAAGGTTGTGGAGAAACCACCGACGAGGTCTGTGTATCTGTGGTAAGAATAGGCCAGTGTCTTTGTAGAATATTTCTCACCTGTTTCCATTCGTCGTTAAATGTGGTTATAAATCTGACATGCCTGTCCTTCAACTTCGGTTTGGGTATAACGAGAGATGCTTGTGTTTCACTTCTAGCCCTTTGGTACGCCTGAGAGATTGTCTTCTTAGGGTAGCCACGATCCAGAAACCTGGAGGTAAGATTGAGAGCCTGTTTACTGAAGTCGCCATCTTCGCTACAATTACGTCTGATTCGGAGAAATTGTCCAGTAGGTATACCAGATCTAATGTGTCGCGGATGGAAGCTTGTAAAATGGAGCAGGCTATTGGTAGCTGTGGCCTTCCTATACAGAGTTGTAGAGAGGCCGTCATCCTTGATAGAGATCTCCAGGTCCAAAAAATTCACCGCTGTGGATGAGATATGATGGGAAAGGAAGATATTAAGGTTGTTAACATTCAAGCTGGAAATAAAAGCACAGCATTCCTCCTCCAGGCCGTCCCATATAAAGAAAATGTCATCAATATAACGATGCCAATGAGGGACGTGTTCTTTAAACGCCTGGGATTGGAAGACGATGGTTGACTCCCACCAACCTAAAAAAAGGTTGGCGAAGGAAGGCGCACAACGAGCACCCATCGCCACTCCCGAGACCTGTCTGTAATATGTCCTGTCAAAAATAAAATAATTATGACATAGGACAAAGTCGAGAAGGTCAATCAGGAAGGAATCATGCATACGGTCAGAGCGGAGTTGTAAGTCCAAAAAATATGTGACCGCATGCATGCCATCTGGGTGCCGGATACTGGTGTATAGCGATTCAACGTCGCATGTTACCAGGAGGGCACCGGGGGGGAGTGTGATACCTCTGCAAATTTGAACAAAATTCATGGTGTCCTGAATGAAAGAGGGAAGCTTACTGACAAGAGATTGTAGAAAGAAGTCCACATAGGTGCTAGCTCTCTCACACAGGCTCCCTATGCTTGCCACAATGGGTCGGCCAGGGGGCCTGGAGGTAGATTTGTGGACTTTAGGCAGTAAGTAAAAGGTGGGAACAATGGGGTCAGTAACCCACATATATTTCTTCTCCTTGTCAGAAATGACACCTAGACGTTGGGCAGAGTGGAGAAGGTGATGGAGTTTTGAAGTAAACACCTTTGTAGGATCGGATGGAAGTTTGATATAAAACGAAGTGTTGTTGAGCTGCCTATGAGCTTCTTCGAGATACATATCAGTGGGCCAGAGCACCACGTTCCCACCTTTATCGGCTTCTTTAATAAGAAAATCACTGTTGTTCTTTAATTTTGAAATGGCCAGTCTTTCCTGGGTGGACAGGTTGGGTGCCCTGGGAGATCGAGATGTTAATTTGGTCATGTCTGCTCTGGCCAACTCAAAGAAAATTTTGATGGCAGGTACCAGGGCAAATGAAGGGGTGGTGATAGATTTATTTTTGAGTGGGAAACGTTTCCTACCTGGTTCGTCCGAGTTTTCATCCAGTAGGTCCAGTAGATCCTGAAAGGTTTGTTGTTCATCGGGTGCTAACTGGTCCATAATTTGAGGTCGCCTGTAAATAACCTGGAAGACGAGGTTTCGGCAAAAGAGATAGAGATCTTTGATTAGAGAAAATTTGTCAAGTGAGTGTGTAGGTGAAAAGGTGAGTCCTCTTTCCAACACTGAAATCTCTTGTGGGGATAAGTCATAGGTGGACAGGTTAATAATCTGCAAAGAGTCTCTTACCTGAATGTCCACATCCACACTCGGAATGTTGTTGTCCCCACTTAAAATCGGTACCTCGTCTTCCTGAAAGGTAATTGGCGGTTCTTGTAACTTTGTTTTCTTACGGTTTTGCCCCTTGCGGCCACCTCTTCTGACCCTACGTCGGGGTCGCTGCTGGTGGATAAAAAATCACTGGAACTATTTTCCTGTGCCGAGGGAAAGGTGTTGGTGGCATTCCTGTAGGAACGATTAGTGTTGTGACCTCGGGAGTTGCCTCTGTGCCTCCATCTAAAGGCCACCTTATTGTCAAAATCAGCCCTGTCGCGCTGGAACTTCCCGCATTTCCTATCCACAATTTCTTTCTCATATTTGTCCATCTGTTCTTTAAGTCTGGACTGAAATGAGATGACCTGTGAGCGGTCCTCAAGTTTGGCCATTTTGGACTCAAGGTCCTTAATGTTGGTCTTTGTAGTAGCCAATAATACTCTGTCATGTTCAAGCAACATGTTTATAAGTACGTTGGAACAACGAAGGAGTCCCTGTTCCCAGGTATCCTGGAATGCAATGGAGGGTTCCCAGGCAGGAAAGATGTTAATGCGGAGGCCGCGTGGAACAATACCAGCCTTGAGGTATTCCTCAAGGCTGCGTATGTTCCACCATAGACGTATGCCAGTTTTATGAGCTGATGTCAAATCTGACGTAAGAAGAGAAAACTCGTCAGAAACCTTGGCCGGGGGTACAGAAGAGAAGACGTTGTCGGAGTGCTGCTGCCACGTCGCCTCACGTGAGTCCCAATCCATGCTGATGGAAAAGGCCCAACACAAACCACAGTACGATGCTGTAACACAAGCAGGTGAGTCACCAAACACATGTATTGGTGACAATATTCAACAGGTAATTCAAAATAGACGTTTATAATAAAACGGTGTGCTGCTCCAGAACTGTAACCCCATGTGGGGAACAGAGAGGAAACGACTGGAAAGACAAGGGGGCGGAGCGCACCACTACAATAGATACAAGGTCAGGAAGAGGTGCACCCTGGTGCAGAAAAGGGAAGCAATATACAAAGGAGAAAAGATTCTGCACAGGAAATCAGGGGCACACTGAATGAAAGTAAATATCAAAAAACCCTTTATTAAGTACACAAATAAGACATGTTAAAAACATTTAAAACTGACATGAAGACAAAAACATCCACTTGGCGGTGCCAAGCCCAAAGTGTAACACCAAAATACCAATATGTGTGCAAAAAAAGGGGGGAATCCAACAATATAAACACAACAGATTGTGCAGTATCAAATATTATTCAACATTAGAACCCGCTGGTAATATCATGAAGTAAAAAAGGCTGCATTAATAAAGGTAAACAATCCTGGAGCAAGGAGGAAACGTAACATATAAATAGCAATAAATAATTTGTACATATACAGCCATGGTAAAGACAGATTTAATCCTATTAACACCTTTATTACTCCTAGCCTCCCTACGTTCCTTGCATGTCCCCCTAATCCTTCATTGACCCCTACCATCTCACTGTCTCTATCTGCTCTGACTATCCCCTTTTTTGCTCCACTACCCTCCCTCCCCCCAGATCCTAGTTTAAAAGCTCCTCCATCCGTCTGACCATTTTCTCCCTCAGCACAGCTGCACCTTCCCCATTGAGGTGCAGCACGTCCCTACCGTAGAGCCTGTAGTCGACTGAGAAGTCAGCCCAGTTCTCCATGAACCCGAATCCTTCCTTCCTGCACCAATTTCTAAGCCACGTGTTTATCTCCCTAAGCTCCCGCTGTCTTTCTAGTGACGCCCGTGGCACCAGTAGTATTTCTGAAAACACCACCTTGGAGGTCCTGGACTTCAGCTTCTCTCCAAGTTCCCTGTAATCATTTTTAAGGACCTTCCACCTGCCTCTAACTTTGTCATTAGTACCAATGTGCACCATGACCGCGGGGTTTTCCCCAGCCCCACCCAGCAATCTGTCTATCCGATACACAATATGCCGAACCCGAGCACCCGGCAGACAACACACTCTTCGGCATTCATGGTCTCGGCGACAGATGACCCTGTCTGTCCGCCTAATTATAGAGTGGTATGGCCAAACAAAAGCAAAAGACAACACCTGGCCTATCAATCCAATGGAAACTCATAGGTATCACAGTCCATTAGCCAAGGGAATTTCATGCAGCCTTACAAAGTCCATAGGCCTTGCCTCAGATTTGAACCCACAATCTCTCACAGCCTAAGCAAAGAGCCTACCACTACACCAACACAAAGAAGTGGCAGATTGAATCTACATTAATTCACATAATCCTAGTGACTGCGCACACAACATGGCCAAACGAAAGCAAAAGACAGTACCTGGCTTATCAATCCAATGGAAACTCATAGGCAACACAGTCCATTAGACTAGGCAATTACATGCAGCCATACAAAGTCCATGGGCCTTGCCTCAGAATCTAACCCAAATCCTCTCGTAGCCAAAGCAAAGAGCCTACCACCACACCAACACAGAGAAGTGGGAGAGGGACTCTACATTAATTCACATAATCCTAGTGACTGCGCACACAACATGGCCAAACAAAAACAAACGACAGTACCTGGCCAGTCAACCCAATGGAAATTCATAGGTAATATAGTCCATTGGACTAGGCATCTACATGCAGCCACACAAAGTCCATAGGCCTTGCCTCAGAGTCAAACTCACAACCTCTTGCAGCCCAAGCAAAGAACCTACCACTACACCAACACAGAGAAGTGGGAAACTGACTCTACATTAATTCACATAATCCTAGTGACTGCGCACACCACATGGCCAAACGAAAGCAAAAGACAGAACATGGCCTTTTAATCCAATGAAAACTCATAGGCAACATAGTCCTTTGGACTAGGAAATTACATGCAGGCATACAAAGTCCATGGGACTTGCCTCAGTGTCGAACCCACAACCTCTCGTAGCCCAAGCAAAGAGCCTACCACTACACCAACACAGAGAAGTGTGAAACTGGCACTGCATTAATTCACATAATCCTAGTGACTGCGCACACAAGATGGCCAAACAAAAGCAGAATACAGTACCTGGCCTAACAATCCAATAGAATCTCATAGGCAACACAGTTCATTGGACCAGGCAATTGCATGCAGCCATACAGAGTCCATGGGCCTTATCACAAAGCTAAACTCACAATCTCTCGGAGCCCAAGCAAAGAGCCTACCACTACACCAACACAGAGTAGTGGGAAACTGACTCTACATTACTTCACATAATCCTGGTGACTGCGCACACAACATAACCAAAAGGCAGTACCTGGCCTTTCAATCCAATGGAAACTCATAGGTAACACAGTCCCTTGGACTAGGCATTTACATGCAGCCATACAAAGTCCATGGGCCTTGCTTCAGAGTCAAACTCACAACCTCTCGCAGCGCTAGCAAAGAGCCTACCACTACACCAACACAGAGAAGTTTGAAATTGACTCTACATTAATTCACATAATCCTAGTGACTGCGCACACAACATAGCCAAACGAAAGCAAAAGACAGTACATGGCCTATCAATCCAATGAAAACTCATAGGCAACATAGTCCTTGGGACTAGGAAATTACATGCAGCCATACAAAGTCCAAGGGCCTTGCCTCAGAGTCGAACCCACAACCTTCTCACAGCCCAAGCAAAGAGCCTACCACTACACCAACACAGAGAAGTGTGCAATTAACTCTACATTAATTCACATAATCCTAGTGACTGCGCACACAACATGGCCAAACGAAAGCAAAAGACAGTAACTTGCCTATCAATCCAATGAAAAATTATAGGTAACACAGTCCATAGGATTAGGCAATTTCATGCAGCCATACAAAGTCCACGTGCCTTTCCTCAGAGTCGAACTTACAACCTCTCGCAGCCCAAGCAAAGTTGCTACCACTACACCAACACAGAGACGTGTGAAACTGACACTACATTAATTCACATAATCCTAGTGACTGCGCACACAACATGGCCAAATGATAGCAAAAGACAGTAACTGGCCTATCAATCCAATGGAAACTCATAGGCAACACAGTCCATTAGACTATGCAATTACATGCAGCCATACAAAGTCCAGGGGCCTTGCCTCAGAGTCAAACTCACAATCTCTCGGAGCCCAAGCAAAGTGCCTACCACTACACCAACACAGAGAAGTGGGAAACTGACTCTACATTAATTCACATAATCCTAGTGACTGCGCACACAACATGGCCAAACGAAAGCAAAATACAGTACCTGGCCTATCAATCCAATAGAAACTCATAGGCAACATAGTCCATTGGACTAGAAAATTACATGCAGCCATACAAAGTCCATGGGCCTTGCCTCAGCGTTGAACCCACAACCTTTCATAGCCCAAGCAAAGAGCCTACCACTACACCAACACAGAGAAGTGGGAAACTGGTTTACAATAATTCACATAATCCTAGTAACTGTGCACACAATATGGCCAAACAAAAGCAAAAGACTGTACCTGGCCTATCAATCCAATGGAAACTCATTGGCAACACAGTCCATTGGATTAAGCAATTACATGCAGCCATACAAAGTCCATGGGCCTTGCCTCAGAATCAAACCCTCAACCTCTCTCAGCCCAAACAAAGAGCCTACCACTACACCAACACAGAGAAGTGGGAAACTGTTTCTACATTAATTCACATAATCCTACCGACTGCACACACAACATGGCCAAACAAAAGCAAAAGACAGTACCTCGCCTATCAATCCAATGGAAACTCAAAGGAAACACAGTCCATTGGACTAGGCAATTACATGCAGCCATACAAGTTCCATTGGCCTTGCCTCAGAGTCAAACCCACAACCTCTCGTAG
Source organism: Anomaloglossus baeobatrachus (assembly GCF_048569485.1). NCBI lineage: Eukaryota > Metazoa > Chordata > Amphibia > Anura > Aromobatidae > Anomaloglossus > Anomaloglossus baeobatrachus. Next base: position 406,796,099 of record NC_134353.1, on the reverse strand, counting down.
CAAAAGCAAAGAGCCTGCCACTACACCAACACAGAGAAGTGGGAAACTGACTCTACATTAATTCACATAATCCTAGTGACTGCGCAAACAACATGGCCAAACAAAAGCAAAAGACAGTAGTTCGCCTATCAATCCAATGAACACTTATATGCAACACAGTCCATTGGACTAGGCAATTACATGCAGCCATACAAAGTCCATGGGCCTTGCCTCAGAGTCAAACCTAAAACCTCTCATGGCCCAAGCAAAGAGCCTACCACTACACCAACACAGAGAAGTGGGAAACTGTTTCTACATTTATTCACATAATCCTACTGACTGCGCACACAACATGGCCAAACAAAAGCAAAAGACAGAACCTGGCCTATCAATCCAATGGAAACTCAAAGGCAACACAGTCCATTTGACTAGGCAATTACATGCTGCCATACAAAGTTCATGGGCCTTGCCTCAGAGTCGAACTCACAACCTCTCGCAGCCCAAGCAAAGAACCTACCACTACACCAACACAGAGAAGCAGGGAATGGACTCTACATATATTCACATAATCCTAGTGACTGCGCACACAACATGGCCAAACAAAGTACCTGGCCTATCAATCCAACAGAAACTCATAGGTAACACAGTTCATTGGATTAGGCAATTTCATGCAGCCATTCAAAGTCCATGGGCCTTGCCTCAGAGTCAAACCCACAATCTGTCTCAGCCCAAACAAGGAGCCTACCACTACACCAACACAGTGAAGTTGGAAACTGATTTTTCATTAATTCACATAATCCTAGTGACTGCACTCACAACATGGCCAAACAAAAGCAAAAGACAGTACCTGGTCTATCAATCCATTGGAAACTCATAGGTAACACAGTCCATTGGACTAGGCAATTACATGCAGCCATACAAAGTAAATGGGCCTTGCATCAGAGTCGAACCCACAACCTCTCGTAGCAAAAGCCTAGAGCCTACCACTACACCAACACAGAGAAGTGGTAAACTGATTCTACAATAATTCTCATAATCCTAGTGACTGCGCACACAACATGGCCAAACACAGTACCTGGTCTATCAATCCATTGGAAACTCATAGGAAACACAGTTCATTGGACTAGACAATTACATGCAGCCATACAAAGTCCATGAGCCTTGCCTCAGAGTCAAACCCACATCCTCTTGCAGCCCAAGCAAAGAGCCTACCACTACACCAACACAGAGAAGTGGGAAACTGACTCTACATTAATTCACATAATCCTAGTGACTGCCACACAAAAGCAAAAGATAGCACCAGGCCAATCAATCCAATGGAAACTCATAGGCAACACAGTCCATTTGACTAAGCAATTACATGCAGCCATACTACGTCCATGGCGGCTTTGCCTCAGAATCAAACCCACAATTTCACTCAGCCCATGCAAAGAGCCTACCACTAAACCAACACAAAGAAGTGGGAAACTGATTCTACATTAATTCACATAATCCTAGTGACTGCGCACACAACGTGGCCAAACAAAAGCAAAATACAGTACCTGGTCTATCAATCCAATCGGCACTCATAGGTAACACAGTCCATTGGACTAGGCAATTACATGCAGCCATACAAAGTCCATGGGCCTTGACACAGAGTCGAACCCATAACCACTCGTAGCCCAAGCAAAGAGCCTTCCACTACACCAACACAGAGAAGTGTGAAGCTGACTCTACATTAATTCACATAATCCTAGTGACTGCGCACACAACATAGTTACATAGTTTTACATAGTTACATAGTTACTAAGGTTGAAAAAAAACCTAGGTCCATCTAGTTCAACCTTCCTACATTTGGTCACTAAGTCATTTATAACCAACAATGTTGTGTGTACTTTGGAAATCATCCAGCCCTTTTTTGAAAGCTGTTATAGTATCTGCCATAACTACCTCTTGTGGTAGGTTATTCCACAGTCTGACTGCTCTAACTGTAAAGAACCCTTTCCTATTTAGCTGTCGGAATCGCTTTTCTTCCACTCGCAGTGAGTGCCCCCTGGTCCTTAGTATTGTCTTCGGAAGAATTAAGTCATGTGCCAGTCCTTTATATTGACCCCACATATATTTATACATATATATGAGATCTCCTCTGAGAAGTCTTTTTTCTAAGCTAAACATATCTAACTTTTTCAACCTTTCATCATATCGGAGGCCTTCCATTCCTTGTAGTAGTCTAGTTGCCTGCCTTTGAACTGACTCTAACTTCTGAATGTCCTTTTTAAAATGTGGAGTCCAAAACTGGATCTCATATTCCAGATGTGGCCTTACAAGTGATTTATAGAGGGGTAATAATACAGTGGGATCGCGGGATCTAATCTCTCTTTTTATACACCCTAGAATCTTGTTTGCTTTTGCAGCTGCTGCTTGACATTGAGTGCTGCTGCTCAGCTTATTTGTAATGAGAATACCCAAGTCCTTCTCCTGTTCTGTAGTCCCGAGTTTACTTCCATTTAATGTATACGCAGTTATAGGATTACTCCGTCCTAGGTGCATTACTTTACATTTATTAACATTAAATCTCATTTGCCAAGTATCTGCCCATTCTGACATCTTATCCAGATCTTTTTGTAATATTATACTATCAAGGTCAGTTTTTAATATCCTACATAGTTTGGTGTCATCAGCAAAGACTGACACTTTACTATCAATCCCATCCACAAGGTCATTAATAAAGAGATTAAAAAGAATTGGTCCTAGCACAGATCCCTGCGGCACCCCACTGCTGACTATGGCCCATTTAGAGAATGTTCCATTTATGACTACTCTTTGTTTCCTATCTTTTAGCCAATTCCTTACCCAGTTGCATATAGTTACCCCCAGTCCTTGCTTCTGGAGCTTTAGTATAAGCCTATTATGTGGTACAGTATCAAATGCCTTTGCAGAGTCCAAATAAATCACATCAGCTGCATTACCAATATCCAGGTTTGCACTTACCCCCTCATAGAACCCCAACAGGTTGGTTAGACACGACTTATCTTTCATGAATCCATGCTGTCTGTCAGTTATTATATTATTTTCTGCAACATATTTTTGCATGTCATCCCTTAAAATGCCCTCAAAAACTTTGCATACTACTGATGTCAGGCTTACTGGATGGTAGTTGCCTGGATCTACCCTCTTACCTTTCTTAAATATCGGTACCACATCAGCAATCCTCCAATCCTGAGGCACCAACCCTGTTACAAGCGAGTCTAAAAAGATGAGATACAGCGGTCTGTCAATTACGGAGCTCAATTCCCTCAATATTCGTGGATGAATGCCATCTGGCCCTGGGGATTTGTCAATGTTTAATTTACTCAGACGTAGGCGTACTTCTTCTTGTGTTAAATTAATTATATCGGGTGGTGAACTTTGATTTTTTACTTGTTGAATGATGCCTGGTACAGTCAGTTCCTTGGTGAACACAGATGAGAAATGCCTATTTAATATCTCAGTCTTTTGTTTGTCCTCTATAACTAACTTGTTATTATATTTTAAGGGGCCAATACTATCCTTTGTTTTCCTTTTGGCATTAATGTATTTCTAAAAGATTTTGGGATTTATTTTAATGTCATTGGCGATTTTTGTTTCAGTAGCTAGTTTTGCTTGTTTGATTTCTTTTTTGCATTGCCTATTGATATCTTTATACTCCTGCAATGCTATTTCTGTATTCTCATCCTTCAAGATTTTAAACGCCCTTTGTTTTTGTTTTATTATACTTTGTACAGTCTTATTTATCCATAGTGGTTTCTTTTTATTCCGGGACGTTTTATTACCAGAGGGTATAAGTTTTTTACAGGACTCTGGCAATATATCCTTAATCTTTCCCCATTTATGTTCAGTATCCCCAGTTACCATGACTTTGTCCCAATCTACACATTTAAGCTCTTCCCTTAATTTATTGAAATCAGCTATCCTAAAATTCCAGGTTTTAGCATTTCCCCTTTGAAATGTTCTATTGAATATTACGTTGAAGCTTACCATATTATGATCGCTGGTGCCCAAGTGCTCCCGGACCTGTAGATCTGAAATTATATCCAGTCTATTTGACAGGACCAAATTTAGCAAATTATCTCCCCTCGTCGGTTCATCTACCATCTGAGAGAGGAAATGGTCTTGAATGGTAGATAAGAATTTACAGCTTTTAGCACAACCAGAAGATTCTATGTCCCACTGTATGTCTGGATAGTTGAAATCCCCCATAATAAGAACCCGATTATTATTATTATTAGCTGCCTTTTCATTTTGTTCCAGTATTTCACCCTCTATTTGTTCAAGTATGTTAGGAGGCTTATTGCAAACTCCAATTAGCATTTTTCCATTATTCTCCTCCCCATGTACATTTACCCATACTGACTCTACATTGTTGCAGTTCCCCCCAATGTCATCATTCAACACAGGTTTTAGGTTAGATTTGATAAATATACACACCCCAGCACCTTTTTTGTCTTTCCTGTCCCTCCTAAATGTACTATAACCCTGTATGTTTGTCACCCAGTCATGGCTTTCATCCAGCCAGTCTCCGTAATGCCCACCACATCATAATCCATGGTTAACATAAGAGTCTCCAATTCATTCATTTTGTTTGGAAGACTTCTTGCATTTGCCGGTAGACATTTAATCCTATTAACACCTTTATTACTCCTAGCCTCCCTACGTTCCTTGCATGTCCCCCTAATCCTTCATTGACCCCTACCATCTCACTGTCTCTATCTGCTCTATCTATCCCCTTTTTTGCTCCACCACCCTCCTTCCCCCCAGATCCTAGTTTAAAAGCTCCTCCATCCGTCTGACCATTTTCTCCCCCAGCACAGCTGCACCTTCCCCATTGAGGTGCAGCCCGTCCCTACCGTAGAGCCTGTAGTCGACTGAGAAGTCAGCCCAGTTCTCCATGAACCCGAACCCTTCCTTCCTGCGCCAATTTCTAAGCCACGTGTTTATCTCCCTAAGCTCCCGCTGTCTTTCTAGTGACGCTCGTGGCACCGGAAGTATTTCTGAAAACACCACCTTGGAGGTCCTGGACTTCAGCTTCTCTCCAAGTTCCCTGTAATTATTATTAAGGACCTTCCACCTGCCTCTAACTTTGTCATTAGTACCAATGTGCACCATGACCGCTGGGTTTTCCCCAGCCCACCCAGCAATCTGTCTATCCGATCCACAATATGCCGAACCCGAGCACCCGGCAGACAACACACTCTTCGGCATTCATGGTCTCGGCAACAGATGACCCTGTTTGTCCGCCTAATTATAGAGTGGTATGGCCAAACAAAAGCAAAAGACCGTATCTGGCCTATCAATCCAATGGAAACTCAGAGGTATCACAGTCCATTGGACTAGGCAATCACATGCAGCCATACAAAGTCCATAGGCCTTGCCTCAGAGTCAAACCCACATCCTCTCGTAGCCCAAGCAAACAGCCTACCACTTCACCAACACAGAGAAGTGGGAAACTGACTCTACATTAATACACATAATCCTAGTGACTGCGCACACAACATGGCCAAACAAAAGCAAAAAACAGTACCTGGCCTACCAATCCAATGGAATCTCATAGGCAACACAGTCCATTGGACTAAACAGCTACATGCAGCCATACAAAGACCATGGGCCTTGCCTTAGAATCGAACCCACAGCCTCTCGTAGCCTAAGCAAAGAGCCTACCACGACACCAACACAGAGAAGTGGGAAACTGACTCTACATTACTTCACATAATCCTTGTGACTGCGCACACAACATGGCCAAACAAAAGCAAAAGACTGTATCTGGCCTATTAATCCAATGGAAACATATAGGCAACACAGTCCATTGGACTAGACAATTACATTACATGCAGCCATACAAAGTCCATGGGCCTTGCCTCAGAATCGAACCCACAACCTCTTGTAGCCCAAGCAAAGAGCCTACCACTACACCAACACAGAAAAGTGGGAAACTGGTTCTACATTAATTCACATAATCCTAGTGACTGCGCACACAAGATGGCCAAACAAAAGCAAAAGACAGTACCTGGCCTATCAGTCCAATGAAAATTCATAGGCAACACAGTCCATCGGACTAGAAAATTATATGCAGCCACACAAAGTCCATGGGCCTTGCCTCAGAGTCGACCCCACAACCTCTCGAAGCCCAAGCAAAGACCCTACCACTACACCAACACAGAGAAGTGGGAAACTGGTTCTACATTAATTCACATAATCCTAGTGACTGCGCACACAAGATGGCCAAACAAAAGCAAAATACATTACCTGGCCTATCAATCCAATAGAATCTCAAAGGCAACACAGTCCTTTGGACTAGGCAATAACATGCAGCCATACAAAGTCCATGGGCCTTGCCTCAGAGTCAAACTCACAACCTCTCGGAGCCCAAGCAAAGAGCCTACCACGACACCAACACAGAGTAGTGGGAAACTGACTCTACATTAATTCACATAATCCTAGTGACTGCGCACACAACATGGCCAAACGAAAGCAAAAGACAGTACCTGGCCTATCAATCCAATGGAAACTCATAGGCAACACAGTCCATCGGACTAGACAATTACATGCATCGATACAAAGTCCATGGGCCTTGCCTCAGAGTCAAACCCACAACCTCCCATAGCCCAAGCAAAGAGCCTACCACTATACCTACACAGAGAAGTAGGAAACTGATTCTACAATAATTCACATAATCCTAGTAACTGCGCACACAACATGGCCAAACAAAAGGAAAAGACTGTACCTGGCCTATCAATCCAATGGAAACTCATTGGCAACACAGTCCATTGGACTAAGCAATTACATACAGCCATACAAAGTCCATGGGCCTTGCCTCAGAGTCAAACCCACAACCTCTCTCAGCCCAAACAAAGAGCCTACCACTACACCAACACAGAGAATTGGGAATCTTATTCTCCATTAATTCACATAATCCTAGTGACTGCACACACAACATGGCCGAACAAAAGCAAAAGACAGTACCTGGTCTAACAATCCATTGGAAACTCTTAGGAAACACAGTCCATTAGACTAGACAATTACATGCAGCCATACAAAGTCCATGGGCCTTGCTTCAGAGTCAAACTCACAATCTCTCACAGCCCTAGCAAAGAGCCTACCACTACACCAACACAGAGAATTGGGAAACTGACTCTACATTAATTTACATAATCCTAGTGACTGCGCACACAACATGGCCAAACGAAAGCAAAAGACAGTACCTGGCCTATCAATCCAATGGAAACTGATAGGCAACACAGTCCATTGGACTAGGCAATTACATGCAGCCATAAAAAGTCCATGGGCCTTGCCTCAGAGTCTAACCCACAACCTCTCGCAGACCAAGCAAAGAGCCTACCACTACACCAACACAGAGAAGCAGAAAACTGACTCTACATTAATTCACATAATCCTAGTGACTGCGCACACAACATGGCCAAACAAAAGCAAAAGACAGTATCTGGCCTATCAATCCAATGGAAACTCATAGGCAACACAGTTCATCGGGCTAGACAATTACATGCAGCCATACAAAGTCCATGGGCCTTAGCATCAGAGTCGAACCCACAACCTCTCGTAGCCCAAGTAAAGAGCCTACCACTACACCAACACAGAGAAATGGGAAACTGGTTCTACATTAATTCACATAATCCTAGTGACTGCGCACACAAGATGGCCAAACAAAAGCAAAATACATGAACTGGCCTATCAATCCAATAGAATCTCAGAGGCAATACAGTCCATTGGACTAGGCAATTACATGCAGCCATACAAAGTCCATGGGCCTTGCCTCAGAGTCTAACCCACAACCTCTCGGAGCCCAAGCAAAGAGCCTACCACTACACCAACACAAAGTAGTGGGAAACTGACTCTACATTAATTCACATAATCCTAGTGACTGCGCACACAACATGGCCAAACGAAAGCAAAAGACAGTACCTGGCCTATAAATCCAATGGAAACTCATAGGTAACACAGTCCCTTGGACTAGGCATTTACATGCAGCCATACAAAGTCCATGAGCCTTGCTTCAGAGTCGAACTCACAACCTCTCGCAGCCCTAGCAAAGAGCCTACCACTACACCAACACAGAGAAGTGGGAAACTGACTCTACATTACGTCACATAATCCTTGTGACTGCGCACACAACATGGCCAAACAAAAGCAAAAGACAGTATCTGGCCCATCAATCCAATGGAAACATATAGCCAACACAGCCCATTGGACTAGACAATTACATTACATGCAGCCATACAAAGTCCATGGGCCTTGCCTCAGAATCGAACCCACAACCTCTTGTAGCCCAAGTAAAGAGCCTACCACTACACCAACACAGAGAAGTAGGAAACTGGTTCTACATTAATTCACATAATCCTAGTGACTGCGCACACAAGATGGCCAAACAAAAGCAAAAGACTGTACCTGGCCTATCAGTCCAATGGAAATTCATAGGCAACACAGTCCATCGGACTAGACAATTACATGCAGCCACACAAAGTCCATGAGCCTTGCCTCAGAGTCGAACCCACAACCTCTCGAAGCCCAAGTAATATTATACTATCAAGGTCAGTTTTTAATATCCTACATAGTTTGGTGTCATCAGCAAAGACTGACACTTTACTATCAATCCCATCCACAAGGTCATTAATAAAGAGATTAAAAAGAATTGGTCCTAGCACAGATCCCTGCGGCACCCCACTGCTGACTATGGCCCATTTAGAGAATGTTCCATTTATGACTACTCTTTGTTTCCTATCTTTTAGCCAATTCCTTACCCAGTTGCATATAGTTACCCCCAGTCCTTGCTTCTGGAGCTTTAGTATAAGCCTATTATGTGGTACAGTATCAAATGCCTTTGCAAAGTCCAAATAAATCACATCAGCTGCATTACCAATATCCAGGTTTGCACTTACCCCCTCATAGAACCCCAACAGGTTGGTTAGACACGACTTATCTTTCATGAATCCATGCTGTCTGTCAGTTATTATATTATTTTCTGCAACATATTTTTGCATGTCATCCCTTAAAATGCCCTCAAAAACTTTGCATACTACTGATGTCAGGCTTACTGGATGGTAGTTGCCTGGATCTACCCTCTTACCTTTCTTAAATATCGGTACCACATCAGCAATCCTCCAATCCTGAGGCACCAACCCTGTTACAAGCGAGTCTAAAAAGATGAGATACAGCGGTCTGTCAATTACGGAGCTCAATTCCCTCAATATTCGTGGATGAATGCCATCTGGCCCTGGGGATTTGTCAATGTTTAATTTACTCAGACGTAGGCGTACTTCTTCTTGTGTTAAATTAATTATATCGGGTGGTGAACTTTGATTTTTCACTTGTTGAATGATACCTGGTACAGTCAGTTCCTTGGTGAACACAGATGAGAAATGCCTATTTAATATCTCAGTCTTTTGTTTGTCCTCTATAACTAACTTGTTATTATATTTTAAGGGGCCAATACTATCCTTTGTTTTCCTTTTGGCATTAATGTATTTCTAAAAGATTTTGGGATTTATTTTAATGTCATTGGCGATTTTTGTTTCAGTAGCTAGTTTTGCTTGTTTGATTTCTTTTTTGCATTGCCTATTGATATCTTTATACTCCTGCAATGCTATTTCTGTATTCTCATCCTTCAAGATTTTAAACGCCCTTTGTTTTTGTTTTATTATACTTTGTACAGTCTTATTTATCCATAGTGGTTTCTTTTTATTCCGGGACGTTTTATTACCAGAGGGTATAAGTTTTTTACAGGACTCTAGCAATATATCCTTAAACTTTCCCCATTTATGTTCAGTATCCCCAGTTACCATGACTTTGTCCCAATCTACACATTTAAGCTCTTCCCTTAATTTATTGAAATCAGCTATCCTAAAATTCCAGGTTTTAGCATTTCCCCTTTGAAATGTTCTATTGAATATTACGTTGAAGCTTACCATATTATGATCGCTGGTGCCCAAGTGCTCCCGGACCTGTAGATCTGAAATTATATCCGGTCTATTTGACAGGACCAAATTTAGCAAATTATCTCCCCTCGTCGGTTCATCTACCATCTGAGAGAGGAAATGGTCTTGAATGGTGGATAAGAATTTACAGCTTTTAGCACAACCAGAAGATTCTATGTCCCACTGTATGTCTGGATAGTTGAAATCCCCCATAATAAGAACCCGATTATTATTATTATCTGCCTTTTCATTTTGTTCCAGTATTTCACCCTCTATTTGTTCAAGTATGTTAGGAGGCTTATTGCAAACTCCAATTAGCATTTTTCCATTATTCTCCTCCCCATGTACATTTACCCATACTGACTCTACATTGTTGCAGTTCCCCCCAATGTCATCATTCAACACAGGTTTTAGGTTAGATTTGATAAATATACACACCCCAGCACCTTTTTTGTCTTTCCTGTCCCTCCTAAATGTACTATAACCCTGTATGTTTGTCACCCAGTCATGGCTTTCATCCAGCCGGTTTCCGTAATGCCCACCACATCATAATCCATGGTTAACATAAGAGTCTCCAATTCATTCATTTTGTTTGCAAGACTTCTTGCATTTGCCGGTAGACATTTAATCCTATTAACACCTTTATTACTCCTAGCCTCCCTACGTTCCTTGCATGTCCCCCTAATCCTTCATTGACCCCTACCATCTCACTGTCTCTATCTGCTCTATCTATCCCCTTTTTTGCTCCACTACCCTCCCTCCCCCCAGATCCTAGTTTAAAAGCTCCTCCATCCGTCTGACCATTTTCTCCCCCAGCACAGCTGCACCTTCCCCATTGAGGTGCAGCCCGTCCCTACCGTAGAGCCTGTAGTCGACTGAGAAGTCAGCCCAGTTCTCCATGAACCCGAACCCTTCCTTCCTGCACCAATTTCTAAGCCACGTGTTTATCTCCCTAAGCTCCCGCTGTCTTTCTAGTGACGCTCGTGGCACCGGAAGTATTTCTGAAAACACCACCTTGGAGGTCCTGGACTTCAGCTTCTCTCCAAGTTCCCTGTAATCATTTTTAAGGACCTTCCACCTGCCTCTAACTTTGTCATTAGTACCAATGTGCACCATGACCGCTGGGTTTTCCCCAGCCCCACCCAGCAATCTGTCTATCCAATCCACAATATGCCGAACCCGAGCACCCGGCAGACAACAAACTCTTCGGCATTCATGGTCTCGGCAACAGATGACCCTGTTTGTCCGCCTAATTATAGAGTGGTATGGCCAAACAAAAGCAAAAGACCGTATCTGGCCTATCAATCCAATGGAAACTCATAGGTATCACAGTCCATTGGACTAAGCAATCACATGCAGCCATACAAAGTCCATAGGCCTTGCCTCAGAGTCAAACCCACATCCTCTCGTAGCCCAAGCAAACAGCCTACCACTTCACCAACACAGAGAAGTGGGAAACTGACTCTACATTAATACACATAATCCTAGTGACTGCGCACACAACATGGCCAAACAAAAGCAAAAGACAGTACCTGGCCTAGCAATCCAATGGAACTCATAGGCAACACAGTCCATTGGACTAGTCAATTACATGCAGCCATACAAAGTCCATGGGCCTTGCCTCAGAGTCGAACCCACAACCTCTCGGAACTCAAGCAAAGAGCCTACCACTACACCAACACAGAGTAGTGGGAAACTGACTCTACATTAATTCACATAATCCTAGTGACTGCGCACACAACATAGCCAAACAAAAGCAAAATACTGTACCTGGCCTTTCAATACAATGGAAACTCATCGGCAACACAGTCCATTGGACTAAGCAATTACATGCAGCCATACAAAGTCCATGGGCCTTGCCTCAGAGTCAAACCCACAACCTCTCCCAGCCCAAACAAAGAGCCTACCACTACACCAACACAGAGAAGTGGGAAACTGATTCTACATTAATTCACATAATCTTAGTGACTGCGCACACAATATGGCCAAACAAAAGCAAAAGACAGTACCTGGCCTATCAATCCAATGGAAACTCAAAGGCAACACAGACCATTGGAAAAGGAATTTACATGCAGCCACACAAATTCCATGGGCCTTGCCTCGGAGTCAAACCCACAACCTCTCACAGCCCAAGCAAAGAGCCTACCACTACACCAACACAGAGAAGTGGGAAACTGATTCTACATTAATTCACATAATCCTAGTGACTGCGCACACAACATGGCCAAACAAAACCAAAAGACAGTACCTGGTCTATCAATCCATTGGAAACTCATAGGCAACACAGTCTATTGGACTAGGCAATTACATGCAGCCATACAAAGTCAATGGGCCTTGCCTCAGAGTCAAACCCACATCCTCTCGCAGTCCAAGCAAAGAGCCTACCACTACACCAACAAAGAGACGTGGGAACTGACTCTACATTAATTCACATAATCCTAGTGACTGCCACACAAAAGCAAAAGATAGCACCAGGCCAATAAATCCAATGGAAACTCATGGGCAACATAGTCCTTTGGACTAGGAAATTACATGCAGCTATACAAAGTCCATGGGCCTTGCCTCAGAGTCTAACCCACAACCTCTCGCAGCCCAAGCAAAGAGCCTACCACTACACCAACACAGAGAAATGGTAAATGGAATCTACAATAATTCCCATAATCTTAGTGACTGCGCAAACAACATGGCCAAACAAAAGCAAAAGACAGTACCTGGCCCATCAATCCAATGGAAACTCATAGGCAACACAGTCCATTGGACTAGACAATTACATGCAGCCATAAAAAGTCCATGGGCGTTGCCTCAGAGTAAAACTCACAACTTCTCGCAGCCGAAGCAAAGAGCTTACCAACACAGAGAAGTGTGAAACTGATTCTACATTAATTCACATAATCCTAGTGACTGCGCACACAACATGGCCAAACAAAAGCAAAAGACAGTACCTGGCCTATCAATCCAATGGAAACTCAAAGGCAACACAGTCCATTAGACCAGGCAATTACATGCAGCCATACAAAGTCCATGGGCCTTGCCTCAGAGTCGAACTCACAACCTCTCGCAACCCAAGCAAAGAACCTCCCACTACACCAACACAGAGAAATGGGAAATAGACTCTACATTAATTCACATAATCCTAGTGACTGCGCACACAACATGGCCAAACAAAAGCATAAGACAATACCCGGCCTATCAATCCAATGGAAACTCAAAGGCAACACAGTCCATTAGACCAGGCAATTAAATGCAGCCTTACAAAGTCCATGGGCCTTGCCTCAAAGTCGAACCCACAACTTCTTAAAGCCCAAGGAAAGAGCCTGCAACTACACCAACACAGAGAAATGGGAAACTGATTCTACATTAATTCACATAATCCTAGTGACTGCGCACACAACATGGCCAAATGAAAGCAAAAGACAGGAACTTGCCTATCAATCCAATGAAAACTTATAGGTAACACAGTCCATAGGATTAGACAATTACATGCAGCCATACAAAGTCCATCGGCCTTGCCTCAAAGTCGAACTCACAACCTCTCGCAGCCCAAGCAAAGTTCCTACCACTACACCAACACAGAGAAGTGTGAAACTGACACTACATTAATTCACATAATCCTAGTGACTGCGCACACAACATGGCCAAACAAAAGCAAAAGACAGTACCTGGGCTATCAATCCAATAGAAACGCATAGGTAACACAGTCCATAGGATTAGGCAATTCCATGCAGCCATACAAAGTCCATGTGCCTTTCCTCAGAGTTGAACTTGCAACCTCTCGCAGTCCAAGTAAAGAGCCTACCACTACACCAACACAGAGTAGTGGGAAACTGAAACTACATTAATTCACATAATCCTAGTGACTGCGCACACGACATGGCCAAATGATAGCAAAAGACAGTACCTGACCTATCAATCCAATGGAAACTCTTAGGCAACACAGTCCATAGGACTATGCAATTACATGCAGCCATACAAAGTCCATGGGCCTTGCCTCAGAGTCGAACTCACAATCTCTCGGAGTCCAAGCAAAGAGCCTACCACTACACCAACACAGAGTAGTGGGAAACTGACTCTACATTAATTCACATAATCCTAGTGACTGCGCACACAACATGGTTAAACGAAAGCAAAAGACAGTACCTGGCCTATCAATAAAATGGAAACTCATAGGCAACATAGTCCATTGGACTATAAAATTACATGCAGCCATACAAAGTCCATGGGCCTTGCCTCAGAGTCGAACCCACAACCTCTAGGAGCCCAAGCAAAGAGCCTACCACTACACCAACACAAAGAAGCAGGAAACTGACTCTACATTAATTCACATAATCCTAGTGACTGCGCACACAACATGGCCAAACAAAAGCAAAAGACAGTACCTGGCCTATCAATTTAATGGAAAATCATAGGCAACACAGTCCATCAGACTAAACAATTACATGCAGCCATACAAAGTCCATGGGCCTTGCCTCAGAGTCGAACCCACAACCTCTCGGAGCCCAAGCAAAGGGCCTACCACTACACCAAAACAAAGTAGTGGGAAACTGATTCTACATTAATTCACTTAATCCTAGTGACTGCGCACACAACATGGCCAAACAAAAGCAGAAGACAGTACCTGGCCTATCAATCCAATGGAAACTCATAGGTAACACAGTGCATTGGACTAGGCAATTACATGCAGCCATAAAAAGTCCATGGGCCTTGCCTCAAAGTCAAACCCACAACCTCTCGCAGGCCAAGCAAAGAGCCTACCACTACACCAACACAGAGAAGTGGGAAACTGACTCTACATTAATTTACATAATCCTAGTGACTGCGCACACAACATGGCCAAACGAAAGGAAAAGACAGTACCTGGCCTATCAATCCAATGGAAACTCATAGGCAACACAGTCCATTGGACTAGGCAATTACATGCAGCCATAAAACAACCATGGGCCTTGCCTCAGAGTCTAACCCACAACCTCTCGCAGCCCAAGCAAAGAGCCTACCACTACACAAACACAAAGAAGCAGGAAACTGACTCTACATTAATTCACATAATCCTAGTGACTGCGCACACAACATGGCCAAACAAAAGCAAAAGACAGTACCTGGCCTATCAATCCAATGGAAACTCATTCCAACACAGTCCATTGGACTAAGCAACTACATGCAGCCATACAAAGTCCATGGGCCGTGCCTCAGAGTCAAACCCACAACCTCTCTCAGCCCAAACAAAGAGCTTACCACTACACAAACACAGAGAAGTGGGAAACTGATTCTACATTAATTCACATAATCCTAGTGACTGCACACATAACATGGCCAAACAAAAGCAAAAGATAGTACCTGGTCTATCAATCCAATGGAAACACATAGGAAACACGGTCCATTGGACTAGGCAATTACATGCAACCATAAAAAGTCCATGGGCCTTGCCTCAGAGTCAAACCCACAACCTCTCTCAGCTCAAACAAAGAGCCCACCACTACACCAACACAGAGAAGTGGGAAGCTGACTCTACATTAATTCACATAATCCTAGTGACTGCGCACACAACATGGCCAAACAAAAGCAAAAGACTGTACCTGGCCTATCAATCCAATGGAAACTCATTCGCAACACAGTCCATTGGACTAAGCAATTACATGCAGCCATACAAAGTCCATGGGCCTTGCCTCAGAGTCAAACCCACAACCTCTCTCAGCTCAATCAAAGAGCCTACCACTACACCAACACAGAGAAGTGGGAAACTGATTCTACATTAATTCACATAATCCTAGTGACTGCACACACAACATATAATGCCTCAAGCATATGGACAAATATTGGAATATACAATGAAAAATGCTACTTGCTAATTTGAACATGTGAATAATGAATTGCATACCTGCCATGAATATTAGGAAAAAGGAGATATTTAGCAATCGCATTGATCAATGTAACTTTTTGGCTTGCACTCATAATATATATATTAGTGCTCACTTCAGTTATCCTATTCAGTTATATGTAGTTTTTTTCTGAATGTGAACACAGCTCCGTCCCTTTCGGCCATGTTTTTTCCATCTCCTATACAAGAAAGTCCTTAGTTACCCCTCTCCACCCATAGCAGTTTTTAATTGCAATGAGATGACACACAGTTAGGGTCACAGAGCTAGGGACCCCAATATAGAGATATGCCTTGACGAGGCCTTGGGGCTCAGTTACATTGATCAATGCGATTGCTAAATATCTCCTTTTTCCTAATATTCATGGCAGGTATGCAATTCATTATTCACATGTTCAAATTAGCAAGTAGCATTTTTCATTGTATATTCCAATATTTGTCCATATGCTTGAGGCATTATACTATTTAAGTTTGATGTGCAGCCTTATCCGTATATAGTATGTAATTTTTGGCTTGCACTCATAATATATATATTAGTGCTCACTTCAGTTATCCTATTCAGTTATATGTAGTTTTTTTCTGAATGTGAACACAGCTCCGCCCCTTTCGGCCATGTTTTTTCCATCTCCTATATAAGAAAGTCCTTAGTTACCCCTCTCCACCCATAGCAGTTTTTAATTGCAATGAGATGACACACAGTTAGGGTCACAGAGCTAGGGACCCCAATATAGAGATATGCCTTGACGAGGCCTTGGGGCTCAGTTACATTGATCAATGCGATTGCTAAATATCTCCTTTTTCCTAATATTCATGGCAGGTATGCAATTCATTATTCACATGTTCAAATTAGCAAGTAGCATTTTTCATTGTATATTCCAATATTTGTCCATATGCTTGAGGCATTATACTATTTAAGTTTGATGTGCAGCCTTATCCGTATATAGTATGTAATTTTTGGCTTGCACTCATAATATATATATTAGTGCTCACTTCAGTTATCCTATTCAGTTATATGTAGTTTTTTTCTGAATGTGAACACAGCTCCGCCCCTTTCGGCCATGTTTTTTCCATCTCCTATATAAGAAAGTCCTTAGTTACCCCTCTCCACCCATAGCAGTTTTTAATTGCAATGAGATGACACACAGTTAGGGTCACAGAGCTAGGGACCCCAATATAGAGATATGCCTTGACGAGGCCTTGGGGCTCAGTTACATTGATCAATGCGATTGCTAAATATCTCCTTTTTCCTAATATTCATGGCAGGTATGCAATTCATTATTCACATGTTCAAATTAGCAAGTAGCATTTTTCATTGTATATTCCAATATTTGTCCATATGATTGAGGCATTATACTATTTAAGTTTGATGTGCAGCCTTATCCGTATATAGTATGTAATTTTTGGCTTGCACTCATAATATATATATTAGTGCTCACTTCAGTTATCCTATTCAGTTATATGTAGTTTTTTTCTGAATGTGAACACAGCTCCGCCCCTTTCGGCCATGTTTTTTCCATCTCCTATATAAGAAAGTCCTTAGTTACCCCTCTCCACCCATAGAAGTTTTTAATTGCAATGAGATGACACACAGTTAGGGTCACAGAGCTAGGGACCCCAATATAGAGATATGCCTTGACGAGGCCTTGGGGCTCAGTTACATTGATCAATGCGATTGCTAAATATCTCCTTTTTCCTAATATTCATGGCAGGTATGCAATTCATTATTCACATGTTCAAATTAGCAAGTAGCATTTTTCATTGTATATTCCAATATTTGTCCATATGCTTGAGGCATTATGCTATTTAAGTTTGATGTGCAGCCTTATCCGTATATAGTATGTAATTTTTGGCTTGCACTCATAATATATATATTAGTGCTCACTTCAGTTATCCTATTCAGTTATATGTAGTTTTTTTCTGAATGTGAACACAGCTCCGCCCCTTTCGGCCATGTTTTTTCCATCTCCTATATAAGAAAGTCCTTAGTTACCCCTCTCCACCCATAGCAGTTTTTAATTGCAATGAGATGACACACAGTTAGGGTCACAGAGCTAGGGACCCCAATATAGAGATATGCCTTGACGAGGCCTTGGGGCTCAGTTACATTGATCAATGCGATTGCTAAATATCTCCTTTTTCCTAATATTCATGGCAGGTATGCAATTCATTATTCACATGTTCAAATTAGCAAGTAGCATTTTTCATTGTATATTCCAATATTTGTCCATATGCTTGAGGCATTATACTATTTAAGTTTGATGTGCAGCCTTATCCGTATATAGTATGTAATTTTTGGCTTGCACTCATAATATATATATTAGTGCTCACTTCAGTTATCCTATTCAGTTATATGCACACACAACATGGCCAAACAAAAGCAAAAGACAGTACATGGCCTATCAATCCAATGAATACTCATAGGCAACATAGTCCTTTGGACTAGGAAATTACATGTAGCCATACAAAGTCCATGGGCCTTGCCTCAGAGTCTAACCCACAACCTCTCGCAGCCCAAGCAAAGAGCCTACCACTACACCAACACAGAGAAGTGGCAAATGGAATCTACAATAATTCCCATAATCCTAGTGACTGCGCAAACAACATGGCCAAACAAAAGCAAAAGACAGTACCTGGCCTATCAATCCAATGGAAACTCATAGGCAACACAGTCCATTGGACTAGACAATTACATGCAGCCATAAAAAGTCCATGGGCGTTGCCTCAGAGTAGAACTCACAACTTCTCGCAGCCGAAGCAAAGAGCTTACCAACATAGAGAAGTGTGAAACTGATTCTACATTAATTCACATAATCCTAGTGACTGCGCACACAACATGGCCAAACAAAAGCAAAAGACAGTACCTGGCTTATCAATCCAATGGAAACTCAAAAGGCAACACAGTCCATTAGACCAGGCAATTACATGCAGCCATACAAAGTCCATGGGCCTTGCCTCAGAGTCGAACTCACAACCTCTCGCAACCCAAGCAAAGAACCTAATACTACACCAACACAGAGAAGTGGGAAATAGACTCTACATTAATTCACATAATCCTAGTGACTGCGCACACAACATGGCCAAACAAAAGCAAAAGACAGTACCCGGCCTATCAATCCAATGGAAACTCATATGCAACACAGTCCATTGGACTAGGCAATTAAATGCAGCCTTACAAAGTCCATGGGCCTTGCCTCAAAGTCGAACCCACAACTTCCCGTAGCCCAAGCAAAGAGCCTACCACTACACCAACACAGAGAAGTGGGAAACTGGTTCTACATTAATTCACATAACCCTAGTGACTGCGCACACAAGATGGCCAAACAAAAGCGAAAGGCAGTACCTGGCCTATCAATCCAATGGAAACACATAGGAAACACAGTCCATTGGACTAGACAATTGCATGCAGCCATACAAAGTCCATAAAGTTCTCCTTTTAGCGTGTGTCTAACAGTGTTACCAACCAGTAATGATTGTCGGCCAAGATGTTCTTAACGCGAGGGTCACGAGACAGGCAGCTTACCATAAAGTCAGCCATGTGTGCCAGACTCTTAACAGCCATCACTTCAGTATCCTGACCAACACGATGACTGAACATGCTGTCATCCTCCTCCTCCTCCTCATCATCTACCCTGTCCTCTGGCCAGCCACGCTGAACCGAGGATATGACTGCATGTCATATCCTCAATTTGGCCAGAGAGTTGCTCCATGTCTTCATCCTCCTCCTCGTCATAGTCCTCCACTGCACGTTGTGATGAGACGAGGCTGGGCTGTGTGTTATCACCCACACCCACTACTGTTTCTTGCTCAAACTCATCGCGCTCCGCCTGCAATGCATCATGGTTGTTTTTTGAGCAGAGACCATTTTAGAAGGCAGAGAAGCGGTATGGTGACGCTAATAATGTCGTCATCGCCGCTCACCATCTTGGTGGAGTCCTCAAAGTTTTAGCGGATGGTACATAGGTCGGACATCCATCTCCACTCCTCAGGTGTTATGTGTGGAGTTTGACCCATTTCCTGACGGCTTAGGTGATGCAGGTACTCAACAACTGCCCTCTTCTGCTCACATATCCTGACCAACATGTGCAGAGTTGAATTCCAACGCGTGGGGACATCACACACCAGTCTGTGAGCCGGAAGATGCAAATGGCGCTGAAAGCCGGCAAGGCCGGCTGAAGCAGTAGGTGACTTTCGAAAATGTGCAGACAGGCGGCGAACGTTTACCAGCAGATCAGACAGTTCTGGGTATGACTTTAGAAACCGCTGAACCACGAGGTTGAGCACATGGGCCACGCATGGAACATGTGTCAGCTGGCCTCGCCTCAAAGCCGCCACCAGGTTCCGGCCATTGTCACACACGACCTTTCCTGGCTTTAGGTTCAGAGGTGTGAGCCAGTGATCTGCCTGCTGTTTCAGAGCTGTCCACACCTCTTCTGCATTGTAGGGTTTGTCACCTATGCAGATTAGCTTCAGCACAGCCTGTTGCCGCTTCGCCGAGGCAGTGCTGCAGTGCTTCTGTGTCGCCCTGGACAAGCCAGGGGCCACAGAGCACAACACTTACACACCCCACACTCCCTGCAGGCATATCATAGTCAAAACACAAAATCCTTGTTGCCTTCCCCAGGGGCTGTTGTCCACACCAGGGGGTGGAGCCAGGCGGTTGGTCTCCACCCACCAAGGAGGAGGGAAAACACAGGCAGTGAGAGTTAAGCTAAGGAAGTGGAAGGAGGAAAGTAGTACAGAGGAGAAAAGTGACAGCAAAGAGCCTGAAGTTGGTCCGGGTGTGTGGCCCGGACAGGACAGCAAGGTTGGCAGGATGTGGTGACCGTCTGCAGTGGAGGCCGATTGGAGTCTGCCGTAAGGACCGTGGACGGGTGGTGACCCGGCCGTACCGGACCGGTATACAAAGAGAAGCCAGCACCATTGGCAGGGGCCTTTCGGATCCCGGCAAGGCTTGGTGTCGCCGTGAATTTGCCAAATCCGTTAGTGAAGGGGACCTCAGGGTTTCCAAACAGCCAAGTCACGATAGAAGGCAACCGTCCAACCGTGAAGGGGAGACACCGCCACCGCCAAGGGCAACCGTCTCCCAGGGCCAGCGCCTGTGGGCAAAAGGGGCTCCTCCGGCCCATATCCAGTTCGGGGAGCGGGTTACCGGTGGGAAACCATCACTACCAACACTGAACTTAGGTGCAGGGAGAGACAGTCATCACTAAACTGCAGGGAGGAACAACCGCAGCCGTCCGAGGGACCCGTCCATCCAGCCACTTGTTTTACCGTGAACTGTGTCATCATCATTGGGCTGAGTGAGTACCTCCGTGCCGTGCGGCACAGCGCTGCCCCTGCGACCCTGCACCTCATCAGGCCCCGCAACCCGCCTGTCATCCATCTCTACCCCATCACCGGGCCCTGGGACAACCAACCCCCCTACCCACGGAGGGGAGAAATAACAACAAAGCTGCTCCCTGTCACAGGCTCCCGGGATCCCCGTCCAGAGCAGCGGTGGTGTCCACACAATCACCACAACCGTGGGTGGCGTCACGGACAATATCCCCAAAACCCAAATGACCCCTTTTCACTCACGGGCGATGAGCGCCGCTCGAGTCCCCGGGATCCGGCCATCGCTCGAGCCACCGAGCAGCAGCAGCCGTAGAGCAGCGGCAGCCGGACCCGAGCAGTGGTAGAGCGCAGCGCCCCCTCCTCCGCCCGCGACACTTCCAGCTTGGGACTGGTGTGTAGGGTAAAGTGGATGAGGATGCGCAGGAGGAGGAGGAGGCTGAGGAGCATGACATTCCGGAGCTGTAGAGTGTGGGTGAAACCCTGACTGAGGTAGGGCCTGCAAAACTTGGTGTGTGAAGGACGTGTTCCGTCCCTCGCTCAGACTGGGTCCCAGCTTCCACAATATTAACCCAGTGTGACGTCAACGAGATGTAGCGGCCTTGCCCACATGCACTTGTCCACGTGTCTGTGGTTAGGTGGACTTTGGCTGAAACAGCGTTGTTCAGGGCACGTGTGATGTTTTGTGACACGTGGTTATGCAATGCGGGGACGGCACACCGGGAGAAATAGTGGCGGCTGGGGACCGAGTAATGTGGGACAGCTGCCACCATCAGGTCGCGGAATGCTTCTGTCTCAACCAGCCTAAAAGGCAACATTTCCAGGGCAAGCAGTCGCGAAATGTTAGCATTTAGAAGTGTGGCATGTGGGGCGTTGGCAGTGTATTTGCGCCTGCGTTCAAAGGTTTGCTGAATGGATAACTGAACGCTGCGCTGGGACAAGGACGTGCTTGATGATGGTGTTATTTCTGCGTGGGCAACTGCAGGTGCAGGGCCGGAGGAGGCTTGTTCGCGGGCAGCATGGACAGGGGATTGGCTCGCATGCACAACAAGCGAAGACGTAGCAGTGACATCAGCAAGCACTGCTCCTCGACTCTGTTGTACATCCCACAAAGTCGGGTGCTTGGCTGACATGTGCCTGATCATGCTGGTGGTGGTCAGGCTGCTAGTTTTGGTACCCCTGCTGATGCTGGCACGGCAGGTGTTGCAAATGGCCTTTTTAGAATCATCTGGAGCCAACTTAAAAAACTGCCAGACTCGGGAAGACCTAACATTTGTACAGGCACCTTGTGTCGTGTTGTTCCGGGGAACAGTTGCCTGACGTCTGCCTGGGGCCACCACCCTGCTTCTTACTGCCTGTTGGGATGCTATGCCTCCCTCCCCCTGTGCACTGCTGTCCTCGCTCTGCATAGCCTCCTGCCAGGTTGGGTCAGTTACTGGATCATCCACCACGTCGTCTTCCTCTTCCGCACCCTGCTCCTCCTCCTGACTTCCTGACAATTGTGTCTCATCATCGTCCACCCCTTGTTGAGACACGTTGCCAACTTCGTGAGAACGTGGCTGCTCAAATATTTGGGCATCTGTACATACGATCTCCTCATGACCCACTTCAACATGAGCTGGCGAGAGGCCAGAATGTGCGAATTGAAACGTGAACAGCTCTTCCGAGTGTCCAAGTGTGGGATCATTAATGTCCGAGGACGTGTACTCCGCCTTGTGGTAGGAAGGAGGATCAGGTTCTGAAATGTGCGGTGCAGTATCACGGCTACTGACACTTGACCGTGTGGAAGACAGACTGTTTGTGGTGGTGCCAATCTGACTGGAAGCATTATCCGCTATCCAACTAACAACCTGTTGACACTGGTCTTGGTTCAAGAGCGGTGTACTGCTGCGGTCCCCAAGAATTTGGGACAGGACGTGCGAGCGACTAGATGTGGCCCTTTGTTGTGGCGAAATTAGAGCTTGCCCACGACCTCGGCCTCTGCCTGCACCACCATCACGTCCACTTCCTTGTTCCTTGCCAACGCCCTTGCGCATTTTGCAATGCTGTGCTGACGTGTATTCACTAGACTTGTGCGTTATATAATTGTGCTTCTTACTGCCTGTTGGGATGCTACGCCTCCCTCCCCCTGTGCACTGCTGTCCTCGCTCTGCATAGCCTCCTGCCAGGTTGGGTCAGTTACTGGATCATCCACCACGTCGTCTTCCTCTTCCGCACCCTGCTCCTCCTCCTGACTTCCTGACAATTGTGTCTCATCATCGTCCACCCCTTGTTGAGACACGTTGCCAACTTCGTGAGAACGTGGCTGCTCAAATATTTGGGCATCTGTACATACAATCTCGTCATGGCCCACTTCAACAGGAGCTGGCGAGAGGCCAGAATGTGTGAATGGAAACGTGAACGAACAGCTCTTCCGAGTGTCCAAGTGTGGGATCAGTAATGTCCGTGGACGTGTACTCGGCCTGGTGGTAGGAAGGAGGATCAGGTTCTGAAATGTGCGGTGCAGTATCACGGCTACTGACACTTGACCGTGTGGAAGACAGAGTGTTTGTGGTGGTGCCAATCTGACTGGAAGCATTATCCACTATCCAACTAACAACCTGTTGACACTGGTCTTGGTTCAAGAGCGGTGTACTGCTGCGGTCCCCAAGAATTTGGGACAGGACGTGCGAGCGACTAGATGTGGCCCTTTGTTGTGGCGAAATTAGAGCTTGCACACGACCTCGGTCTCTGCCTGCACCACCATCACGTCCACTTCCTTGTTCGTTGACAACGCCCTTGCGCATTTTGCAATGCTGTGCTGATGTGTATTCACTAGACTTGTGCGTTATATCCAAGTTTTTTCAAAACGCACACAAGTGCAGCGGAAAGCTGCCACCAACAGGCACACACGTGCGGTTTTTAAATGCAAGCACGGAGGCACTAAGAACCTAACAGGTCTCTATCCAGGGACAACGTGGAGCCTCCCAATTTTTGGCTGCCCTGCCAAAGGGCTATACTACAATAGACCCACTTCCTTACAATGGGCACTTCAGGTTTACAGGCCCTCATGCACGTCTCTATCCAGGGACAACGTGGAGCCTCCCAATTTTTGGCTGCCCTGCCAAAGGGCTATACTACAATAGACCCACTTCCTTACAATGGGCACTTCAGGTTTACAGGCCCTCATGCACGTCTCTATCCAGGGACAACGTGGAGCCTCCCAATTTTTGGCTGCCCTGCCAAAGGGCTATACTACAATAGACCCACTTCCTTACAATGGGCACTTCAGGTTTACAGGCCCTCATGCACGTCTCTATCCAGGGACAACGTGGAGCCTCCCAATTTTTGGCTGCCCTGCCAAAGGGCTATACTACAATAGACCCACTTCCTTACAATGGGCACTTCAGGTTTACAGGCCCTCATGCACGTCTCTATCCAGGGACAACATGGAGCCTCCCAATTTTTGGCTGCCCTGCCAAAGGGCTATACTACAATAGACCCACTTCCTTACAATGGGCGCTTCAGGTTTACAGGCCCTCATGCACGTCTCTATCCAGGGACAACGTGGAGCCTCCCAATTTTTGGCTGCCCTGCCAAAGGGCTATACTACAATAGACCCACTTCCTTACAATGGGCACTTCAGGTTTACAGGCCCTCATGCACGTCTCTATCCAGGGACAACGTGGAGCCTCCCAATTTTTGGCTGCCCTGCCTAAGGGCTATACTATAATACACCCACTTCCTGACAATGGGCACTTCAGGTTTACAGGCCATCATGCACGTCTCTATCCAGGGACAACGTGGAGCCTCCCAATTTTTGGCTGCCCTGCCTAAGGGCTATACTATAATACACCCACTTCCTGACAATGGGCACTTCAGGTTTACAGGCCATCATGCACGTCTCAATCCAGGGACAACGTGGAGCCTCCCAATTTTTGGCTGCCCTGCCTAAGGGCTATACTATAATACACCCAATTCCTGACAATGGACACTTAATGTTTTGAGGCCCTCATGCACGTCTGTATGCAGGGGCATTGGTGAACCTCCCAATTTTGGACTGCCCTGGCAAAGGAAAATACTACAAAGACTCACTTCCTCAAAATGGGCACATTAGACTCAGAGGCCTTTATGTACGTCTCTTCTCAGGGACATCGGAGTGCCACACAATGTTTTACGTAAAATCTTTCATGTATTGATCTCAAAAAGTAACATACATTAGCTCTATCTCACTATTGGGTATGTGCCCTTAACATTTCCGCCATGAAAATTCATTTTGGTGTCATTTTGGAAGGTTTTCTGGTGAGTCCGTAAAAATGGCGTAAAACGCGGACAAAATTGTTCACAGCTGTGACTTTTGAGTGATAAATGCTTCAAGGGGTCTTCCCCATGCTGTTGCCATGTCATTTGAGCACTCTTCTGAGACTTTTGTGCCATTTTTAGGGTTTCTACATGCTGCCGGTGGTCATTTCACAAAAATACTCGGGTCTCCCATAGGATAACATTGGGCTCGGTGCTCGGGCCGAGTACACGAGTATCTTGGGATGCTCGGCCCGAGCCTCGAGCACCCGAGCTTTTTAGTACTCGCTCATCACTAGAAAAGACAGTACCTGGCCTATCAATCCAATGGAAACTCATAGGCAACACAGTCCATTGGACTAGGCAATTACATGCAGCCATAAAAAGTCCATGGGCCTTGCCTCAGAGTCTAACCCACAACCTCTCGCAGCCCAAGCAAAGAGCCTACCACTACACCAACACAGAGAAGCAGGAAACTGACTCTACATTAATTCACATAATCCTAGTGACTGCGCACACAACATGGCCAAACAAAAGCAAAAGACAGTACCTGGCCCACCAATCCAATGGAAACTCATAGGCAACACACCGCATCGGACTAGACAATTACATGCAGCCATACAAAGTCCATGGGCCTTGCCTCAGAGTCAAACCCACAACCTCTCGTAGCCCAAGCAAAGAGCCTACCACTACACCAACACAGAGAAGTGGGAAACTGATTCTACAATAATTCACATAATCCTAGTGACTGCGCACACAACATGGCCAAACAAAAGCAAGAGACTGTACCTGGCCTATCAATCCAATGGAAACACATTGGCAACACAGTCCATTGGACTAAGCAATTACATGCAGCAATACAAAGTCCATGGGCCTTGCCTCAGAGTCAAACCCACAAACTCTCTCAGCCCAAACCAACAGCCTACCACTACACCAACACAGAGAAGTGGGAAACTGATTGTACATTAATTCACATAATCCTAGTGACTGCACACACAACATGGCCAAAAAAAAGCAAAAGACAGTACATGGTCTATCAATCCATTGGAAACTCAGTCCATTGGACTTGACAATTACATGCAGCCATACAAAGTCCATGAGCCTTGCCTCAGAGTCAAACCCACATCCTCTCGCAGCCCAAGCAAAGAGCCTACCACTTCACCAACACAGAGAAGTGGGAAACTGACTCTACATTAATTCACATAATCCTAGTGAATGCCACACAAAAGCAAAAGATAGCACCAATCCAATGGAAGCTCATAGGCAACACAGTCCATTGGACTAAGCAATTACATGCAGCCATACAACGTCCATGGGCTTTGCCTCAGAGTCAAACCCACAACCTCACTCAGCCCAAGCAAAGAGCCTACCACTGCACCAACACAAAGAAGTGGGAAACTGATTCTACATTAATTCACATAATCCTAGTGACTGCGCACACAACGTGGCCAAACAAAAGCAAAAGACAGTACCTGGTCTATCAATCCAATGGGCACTCATAGGTAACACAGTCCATTGGACTACGCAATTACATGCAGCCATACAAAGTCCATGGGCCTTGCCACAGAGTCGCACCCATAACCACTCGTAGCCCAAGCAAAGAGCCTTCCACTACACCAACACAGAGAAGTGGGAAGCTGACTCTACATTAATTCACATAATCCTAGTGACTGCGCACACAACATAGTTACATAGTTTTACATAGTTACATAGTTACTAAGGTTGAAAAAAGACATAGGTCCATCTAGTTCAACCTTCCTACATTTGGTCACTAAGTCATTTATAACCAACAATGTTGTGTGTACTGAGGAAATCATCCAGCCCTTTTTTGAAAGCTGTTATAGTATCTGCCATAACTACCTCTTGTGGTAGGGTATTCCACAGTCTGACTGCTCTAACTGTAAAGAACCCTTTCCTATTTAGCTGTCGGAATCGCTTTTCTTCCACTCGCAGTGAGTGCCCCCTGGTCCTTAGTATTGTCTTCGGAAGAAATAAGTCATGTGCCAGTCCTTTATATTGACCACACATATATTTATACATATAAATGAGATCTCCTCTGAGAAGTCGTTTTTCTAAGCTAAACATATCTAACTTTTTCAACCTTTCATCATATCGGAGGCCTTCCATTCCTTGTAGTAGTCTAGTTGCCTGCCTTTGAACTGACTCTAACTTCTGAATGTCCTTTTTAAAATGTGGAGTCCAAAACTGGATCCCATATTCCAGATGTGGCCTTACAAGTGATTTATAGAGGGGTAATAATATGTTGGGATCGCGGGATCTAATCTCTCTTTTTATACACCCTAGAATCTTGTTTGCTTTTGCAGCTGCTGCTTGACATTGAGTGCTGCTGCTCAGCTTATTTGTAATGAGAATACCCAAGTCCTTCTCCTGTTCTGTAGTCCCGAGTTTACTTCCATTTAATGTATACGCAGTTATAGGATTACTCCGTCCTAGGTGCATTACTTTACATTTATTAACATTAAATCTCATTTGCCAAGTATCTGCCCATTCTGACATCTTATCCAGATCTTTTTGTAATATTATACTATCAAGGTCAGTTTTTCGTTTAATATTTCTTTATTATTTCAAAAGTTTTAATATAACAGAAGATAAAAAAAAAATGCATAAGGGTCTTTCATGTTACCCAATGTTACAGTATATGAAGATTATAAAATAACCTATGTCTTTAAGTCTCGTAAAACGTATGGTACTATGAAATATATCGCAAATCATGTGGAAGGTAAAATCTGTAAAACATCCTATAGAACATCTTAATTTTAACATGTAATAATCTTCTATCTTTATATTTATTCCGTGTAAAGTGTTAAAGGCAACTTCCTTCTGTATAGTCTGGTTCAATAGGTATGAAAACATGACCCTATGTATATCAATTAGGTGAGAAAGAGATATAGAGAGAGGGAGAGAAAGATAGGTAGAGAAAAAGGGAAGGAGGGGAAGACATGGGGAAATGGGGGGGGAGGAGAAGGTCTGTATTGTGATGCCGCGCCACTCCTGTGTCCGGGAGCCCATCCCAGCTTCTTGAATATTTATTGTGATAGAGCGCCTGTGAGTAACCAGATTTGGAATTGCTGTGTTTCTCTATACTGAAGCCACGGATACCAAACCGAGAAACACAAGGAGTCTTTCCCTTCGTCAAACGCTCTCAACTCCTCCAGACGCCGCAGGCCATCCATAGCCTCTACCCAGTCTGCTCTCCTCAATGTACAGGGGGATCTCCAATGTCTCGGTATGATTTGCCTCATTGAAATCATATGGTACGAGAGCAAGCCTTTCTTCGCCTTGGAGACTGCCCCTGTATACATTGATAAGAGGGCCACTTCCGGTGAGGGTGTCACTTCCGTGTGATGTAAATGGTTATAGAGAGCAAAGACATCTTTCCAAAGACCCTGTATCCCTGGGCAGGTCCACCAGATATGTAGCATTGTGCCCACTGAGGTCTGGCACCTCCAACAGGCGTCCGATACCTCTGGGAACATTTTATGTAGTCTGGCGGGTGTCCTATACCACCGTGAGAGGATTTTATAATTGAGTTCCTGCATTCTACAAGAAATGGTGGATTTATGTGTTAGGTTAAATGACTTACACCATTGTGCCTTGGGAAAAGTCTGGCACAATTCTGTTTGCCAATGTCTAACGTAGTCAGGCAAGTCGTCTCCTCCACCCCCCTCGGGCACTGCTATGTTGTAAATTATTGAGACTATGTGAGGGGGTGTTTCTCTAAGGAAGCATAATTTTTCAAATGGAGTCAGATTCTTATGTATCTCAGATCCCGGAGCCAGAGAATCTATGAAACTACGTAGTTGTAGATATTGGAACCAGTAGCCTGGTTCCTGTGGCCGGTCTCCAAGCAGGGATATCAGTGGTTTGCATCCCTGTTGGGTAATTACGTCTTTAACTCGTGGAATCCTTCCCATTGGCGTTGAAATCAGTCTGGGATGAGGTTCGTGAAACCAGCATTGAAACGCGGGGTTGCCCACCAGAGGCGTCATAGGACCCGGTTCTCCTGTCAATCTATATCGTCTATTGGCTGTCCTCCACGCTGTAGCCAGGGACAAGAGGATCGGGGAAACTCCCAGGGTCCCAAGGTTAGTTCTAGATGACAACCAGAAGATTCTGTGTGCCATATTCGGGCATAGGTCACATTCAATCTCCACCCACAATTTTCTGTCTTTACTGTGCAGGAGATCCAATATGCAACCACCCACCGCTGCTGCGTGATAAGCTTTAAGATCCGGGAGCCCCGCCCCTCCGTCCCAGCGAGATTTAGTCAGCATTGAGTATTTCAGTCGGGGTTTGGTGCCACGCCATATAAAATTGCTGATCATCTTCTTTAACTTGAGGAAGACATTTTCTCCTAGGTTCAGTGGGATAGTTTGAAACAGGTATAGTATTTTAGGTAGGACATCCATTTTAATTGTATTCACCCTGCCGAACCAGGAAATGGGGAGGTTATGCCATGCTATGAGGTCTTTGTGGATATTTTTTAAAAGGTCTGGGAAATTGTAATTATATAGATCTTGGTGGTTGGGAGAAACCCTAATCCCCAGATATTTAATGTAATTGCTGGCCCACTTAAAGGGGAAGGCGGGTTTGAGAGTATTCTCTTCTACGGATGGTAGCGATACATTTAAGATCTCTGTTTTTTGTAGGTTTACTTTAAAATTGGAGAGTCTGCCAAAGATCTCAAACTCCTGCAGTATGTTGGGCAAACTAGTCTTCGGCTGTGTCACATATATCAAGAGATCGTCCGCAAATAGTGCTAATTTATGAGATGTTTGTCCTATCTGTATCCCTTTTATCGAAGGGTTTTTCCTGAGTGCATTTGCTAGGGATTCCATTACCAGAATGTATAGGTATGGCGATAGGGGGCATCCCTGTCTGGTACCGTTTCTAATATTAAATGGAGCTGACAGGCGTCCGTTCACGCCCACTTGTGCCGTTGGTTCGTGATATAATGCTTTTACCCATTGTAGTAAGCGCGAACGGACGCCGATTGCCTGCATCGTGGCTTCTAAAAAAAACCAATGGACTCTGTCAAATGCCTTTTCGGCATCGACTGTCAAGAGGCACATTGGGATTTGACGCTGACGTGCCTGGGCCACTAGGGACAGGGTTCTAATAGTGTTGTCCCGTGCCTCCCTCCCTGGGACAAATCCCACCTGGTCTTTGTGGATTAGTTTGGGTATGAGGGGGCCTAGTCTCAGGGCTATCATTTTAGAGTACAATTTAATATCCATATTTATTAGTGAGATAGGTCTGTAATTAGAGCAGGTCAGTGGGTCCCTGCCAGGCTTGGGGATTACAGTTATTCGTGCTTGGAGTGTCTGTTTAGGGAACTGGCATGTATTGGTTATGGAATTGAAGCCTTTCAGCATTATAGGGCTGCAGGCCCCTCCACATATTTTGTAGAACCGGGGGGTGAACCCATCAGGACCAGGGCTTTTACCCACTTTAAGGGTTTTAATGGCATCGCTTAGCTCTGTGTCTGAGAAATCCTCGTCTATGTCTTCAGCTACCGCATCTTCAAGGGGGTCTGGGGCATATTTGTTTAAGTATTCCCAAATGTCGCGATGTCTCGCATCAGGTGAGGGGGCATGTGGGGATGGGATGTTATAAAGTTTTGTATAGTAGTTTCTGAATTCTTCTAATATGTCAGGGGTGGAATGTATCTGGGTTCCTGTCTGTGAGTTTAACGCGAGTATTGGGGTTTGTGCCTGTCTGGGGTGAAGGGTCCTGGCTAACAATCGTCCACTTTTATCTCCAAACTCAAAGATACTCCTACGAAATTTATCTCTGATACACAGTGATTTTCGGTCAAGGATAGATAATATTTGGTGGCGGATAGTAGAAATTTCCGTTTTAATGGTGTCACTGGATTTGGTTTTGTTTATCGTTTCTTTATGGCCTAGTTGTGCTAACAGTTCTTTTAGTTCCCTTGCACTTTCTTTTTTAATTCTGGATCCATGGGATATGCAGAACCCCCTGATCATACATTTCAACGCTTCCCATTTGACCGGGGCAGGTGTGGGATCTGCCATATGATCTATTTTGAAGTTTGCAATGGTTTTATGAATATCCTCCAGGCATTGCTCATTTTTGAGCAGGTTGTCGTTCAGTCTCCATGTGTGTCCCACCCCCCCCCATATCTCTCACCCCAATTTCCCCATATACTGGTGCGTGGTCCGACCAGAGAAAAACATCCATTGAACAACCCGGGGATTTGTCTAGCAGCTCGTGGGATATGAAAATGTGGTCTAGTCTGGTGTAGCTATTATGAACTGTGGAATGAAAACTGTAGTCTCTGACTCCGGGATGTAAGACCCTCCAAAGATCGACTAGTTTAAGGGATGTTAGTTCTCGTTTTAATCTGCGTAGTTCCTAGGAGGGGATTGCAGACCTACCAGAGGACGAATCCATGGCTGGATCCAGCACAAGGTTGAAGTCTCCTCCCAAGATGATACAGGTGCCACCCGCAAACTCTGCCAGCTTCTCCAGAGTCTCCACTCCAAAGGATACCTGGTCCTGATTTGGGAAATAGATGTTAGCGATTGTATAAGTATTATTCAGGAAAGATATTTTAAGAAATAGCCAGCGTCCCTCCGGGTTAGTGAGCGTGTCGAGAACTGTTAGCTGGAATGTCTTGTGAAAAGCAATGGAAATCCCACATGCCTTCTTGTTGGGGTGTGGGCCATGGAACCATGTCGGGTAATTCTTGGTTTTACAGTTGGTAGTGTTGGAGGCTATGAAGTGTGTCTCTTGAAATAGGGCTATTTTAACTCCCTTCCTGTGCAGGCGATATAGGATCTGACTTCTCTTTTCGGGTTTATTTAAGCCTTTAGTATTGTAAGTGCAAAAGGTGAGGTGCGACATCACAGAAAAGGGTAGGCAGGGTATAGGGAAAACCAAGGAGAGAAGAGAGAGAGCAGAGATAAGATAGTGGTGAAAGGTAAAATTAGATAAGAATACCACCACTAGGACTACTCTCATAAAAAATATATTTTATTAATAAATATTAAAAAAGAACATGTGTAGTGTTCTTATTTTTCAATTTCGTACATCACATAGACATATATATACAAGTGCAAGTGTAAACCATGGTTAAGCCCACGCCTGAGCGTAGTTGTGGACAGTGGTTAATAGAGAGGGGGACAGATGTTAGTACGTCACTGTCCGGCTAGTAGTTGTATGATGTACACTGTATCTACTTCCTTGTTTGTAGATGTATATACTGATTATACTCTACTAAAAGGTATATAGCCCTCACTGTCCTTGTCAGCCTCCAGCAGGGATAACCACCACCAGAAAAGTGATAAAAGTGCAAACAAACGAACCATAGACAAACAAACAGTAGCAATGCGTTAGCTGTCCAGGGTTCTCATATTAGGTATAGTTTCCCTAATCAAAAGGTTGCTGGATAGTTTAGGTAGGAGCCTGGAGTTCCACTTTACTAATGGATCCCCCTGCTCTCCTGACGCGTTTCACCCCCCCTAACGCAGTAAAAGGGGATCATCAGAGGATATTTTATGAGTCACTTCTCAAGAAAGGACACCTAGAAAGATGAACGAAAAAATGTGTAAGTATATAGATAAGTGACTGCATTGTTCTAGGCACACATAGCTACATAGGTACACTTACAGGGGACCAGTCCTCTTTTTCAGAGTGCTAATATATGTTCCCTCTTAGTATGTGGTTACATGAGCGGATTGTTCAAATGTCCAGGATAAGGATGAAGCTATTTAATAGTTGGTCCCTGTAAAAATGTATAGGAAAAGTGGGCGGGTAATTCAATATTATTCATATGCTCAGGCACAATTTATCATACACATAAAGTCTGGATTTCTACCTGTATATAGATGTAGTGGTGTATATACTTTTTAGTCTATAAAGAGGCAGTTTTTGTCCACTGTAATTTTCCAGGAGACGTGTGGTCCTATGATTATAACAGGTTGTATATTCGTCCCTCCTATAGGGATAATAAGTATATATGATTATACATGTCCTCCGTTTGGGGTATACTATAAAGAGACACAAATTTTGTGGTTTTCATATTACCTCTTGACGGGACCAGAGTGGGTTTTTCAACCTTCAAATCACTCAGGAATTTGAATCTATAGGTGACCTCTTTTCAGGCAAATGTATAGGATGTGACAGATAATTTATCCTGTAAAGGAATAGCATCATTGATTTACTACCTTTATTCAACCCATGCATATGTATTACTTACTGGCATTCGGGGGTATACCTGTAAGGGCTAGCAGTGGTGTGTATGCAAAACCAACACCCTACCACAGGGATATAGATTGGTGAGTCACTTCATGTATTTCCTGCAAAAAACAACCAACACAACGGATACTTGTATTTCTGGTTTCACTATCAGCCCAAGAAGCATATTCGTAACCATTGTCCAGTCTTATGCATCTATATTTGACAGTTATACTGTATTTACTGTTAAAGCAGCAATATTCCCCCAAACATATAGGTATGATAATGGCCCATTGTTAGCAGCTATACACTGTGGCAGAGGTCCCAGGATAATATTACGTATATTAGAGGTCAATTCACCTTGCCTGTAAGGGGGATGTTTCCTATGATATAACATTCCCATAAGGTTGAATCACAAAGATGTATATTTTCTGTGAGACATACAGTTAGGTCCAGAAATATTTGGACAGTGACACAAGTTTTGTTATTTTAGCTGTTTACAAAAACATGTTCAGAAATACAATTATATATATAATATGGGCTGAAAGTGCACACTCCCAGCTGCAATATGAGAGTTTTCACATCCAAATCGGAGAAAGGGTTTAGGAATCATAGCTCTGTAATGCATAGCCTCCTCTTTTTCAAGGGACCAAAAGTAATTGGACAAGGGATTCTAAGGGCTGCAATTAACTCTGAAGGCGTCTCGATCGTTAACCTGTAATCAATGAAGTAGTTAAAAGGTCTGGGGTTGATTACAGGTGTGTGGTTTTGCATTTGGAAGCTGTTGCTGTGACCAGACAACATGCGGTCTAAGGAACTCTCAATTGAGGTGAAGCAGAACATCCTGAGGCTGAAAAAAAAGAAAAAATCCATCAGAGAGATAGCAGACATGCTTGGAGTAGCAAAATCAACAGTCGGGTACATTCTGAGAAAAAAGGAATTGACTGGTGAGCTTGGGAACTCAAAAAGGCCTGGGCGTCCACAGATGACAACAGTGGTGGATGATCGCCGCATACTTTCTTTGGTGAAGAAGAACCCGTTCACAACATCAACTGAAGTCCAAAACACTCTCAGTGAAGTAGGTGTATCTGTCTCTAAGTCAACATAAAGAGAAGACTCCATGAAAGTAAATACAAAGGGTTCACATCTAGATGCAAACCATTCATCAATTCCAAAAATAGACAGGCCAGAGTTAAATTTGCTGAAAAACACCTCATGAAGCCAGCTCAGTTCTGGAAAAGTATTCTATGGACAGATGAGACAAAGATCAACCTGTACCAGAATGATGGGAAGAAAAAAGTTTGGAGAAGAAAGGGAATGGCACATGATCCAAGGCACACCACATCCTCTGTAAAACATGGTGGAGGCAACGTGATGGCATGGGCATGCATGGCTTTCAATGGCACTGGGTCACTTGTGTTTATTGATGACATAACAGCAGACAAGAGTAGCCGGATGAATTCTGAAGTGTACCGGGATATACTTTCAGCCCAGATTCAGCCAAATGCCGCAAAGTTGATCGGACGGTGCTTCATAGTACAGATGGACAATAACCCCAAGCATACAGCCAAAGCTACCCAGGAGTTCATGAGTGCAAAAAAGTGGAACATTCTGCAATGGCCAAGTCAATCACCAGATCTTAATCTAATTTCACTTGCTCAAATCCAGACTTAAGACGGAAAGACCCACAAACAAGCAAGACCTGAAGGCTGCGGCTGTAAAGGCCTGGCAAAGCATTAAGAAGGAGGAAACCCAGCGTTTGGTGATGTCCATGGGTTCCAGACTTAAGGCAGTGATTGCCTCCAAAGGATTCGCAACAAAATATTGAAAATAAAAATATTTTGTTTGGGTTTGGTTTATTTGTCCAATTACTTTTGACCTCCTAAAATGTGGAGTGTTTGTAAAGAAATGTGTACAATTCCTACAATTTCTATCAGATATTTTTGTTCAAACCTTCAAATTAAACGTTACAATCTGCACTTGAATTCTGTTGTAGAGGTTTCATTTCAAATCCAATGTGGTGGCATGCAGAGCCCAACTCGCGAAAATTGTGTCACTGTCCAAATATTTCTGGACCTAACTGTATATATATATATAGGGCCATAAGAGCCATTTTACACATAAGGGTGTCTGGTTCCTGATTAAAGGGGTCACTGTCTGCAACACAAGGGATCAGTCTACTTATATAGTCCCCATAGAAAGGGTTAAAGAGCATACCTTGTTCCTGGAGCTCTACCAGTAAGGACTGTGAGTCCCGAGTGACATACACTCTAGCACACTGGGAGCTCACACATGACCCGTGCCGTCTCGGTCTGTGACTGCTGTCTGGACTGGTGACCTGCACGATCTGCGGGCCTCTTATTAATGGAGTCCCGGAGGTAAGTTTCCTCCGTCCGAAACCGGAAGTAGCGCGTGGCCGGAAGTGATGTATCGGCATTTTTTCATTCCCATGTCACAGACTAGATCATGTGATCCGTACTGGGCGGGGTTTAGGGAAACAACTTCCTCCAGTAATACCCGTAGTGTGGAACGCATCTGCGTTCCACAGGCACATCAGTGTTGGAAATATAGCGGTATTAATGTAGGACTCACGTACAGTCAGCAATTCAGGGCGCTGCTTATAGGGGCGGAATTCCTAAACATAATGTATATATATGCAGTGGCCGGCCATGATGTATTCATATATACATTTCATTTTATATGCCTGTATCGCCGAACAGATCATGTGATCTGTACTGGGTGGATCCATATGATGTATCATCCTTAGTGGTATGACGTGCATATACATAAGGCATTACAAAGGGGGACTTGTAATATATGTAAGTGGTAATGCTCTCCAAATAGCGTTAGCCATATCCAGGGCATTCATTCCTACATATTTAAACGTGTTAAATAGGGCACCAGTTTTGTGGTGGTAATAACCATCTTTAAGGACAGAGATTATGCTAGGATTATAGCAGAGCCCCCACGTTTATGGTATATCACAAGATCCTTGATATCCAAGTGTTATTATATACATAGGGATATATCTCAGAGCCCAAGATACGTAAAGAGGGCTCATATCATAATGCGAGTAGCACCAGGTTACATAGTTAACCTCTTTGCACAGTTCTCTATAGACCACATTCCTCCTGAGGGTGTGAAGGTGCAGAGAGCATATAGGTATATATGTACTCATTGCTGAATACAGGGTATATGCTTGCCACTATATCCAAGACATAGAGCTGTGATTTCTTCATTCCAACGTATAACCAACTAAAATGTGTGTGCTATTACACTAGTGCAGTCTCAAAACGGTATATATTTTACATGGTAAAAATGACCATGTGCGGGGCATATAGTATATGCACAAAAACTTATGCCTATCAGTATCAGTATCGATAAACCGGGATTGGAAAGGGGGGGGGAGGGAGGAGGAGGTGGTTGGGAGGGGAGGGGGGTGGGTTGGTGTAGTTTGGGCCCGGGACGAAGGGGCTGGACTAGTGGCTAGATAAAGCTATGAAAGCTTATGATCTCATTGAGACCGTCAGGGGAGACGGAATCCAGGAGGAAGGTCCATCTCACCTCCCGCTGCAGTATTTTCCTATCCCAGTCTCCTTTTCTGGAAGGTTTAGGGATAACCTCTATTGCCTGGAAAGAAATACTCTTCTCTTTAGGTCCCCTCCATGGGTATTATTAACATGTCTGGCTATCGCTGTGTCCCTTTTGTGCCGGATGTCTCCTACGTGTTCTCCAATCCTGGTTCATAATTGTCTTTTGGTCTTCCCCACATATCCCAAAGGGCAAGTGCAGGTGCAGAGATAGACCAATCCTTCAGTTTTGCAGTTTGCAAAGTCTCTAAGTCTGAATGTTCTGTTAGTTTTATGGTTCAAAAATGTTTTTGACTGATTAATATAGGGGCAGTAGGTACACTTCCCACATCTAAACGTACCTACAGGTCTTCTTTCCAGCCAGGTACCTGTACCCTTTGGCACTGTGAAGTGACTATGGGTTATATGATCCCTAATGGACTTTCCCCTCCTGAAGGTGACACTTGGATATTCAGAGATTAGTTCGCATATGTCAGGGTCGGCCTTGAGTATGGGCCAGTGCCGTCTTAGTATTTCCATCGCTCTCCCATTTTGATCATCGTATGTGGCTATCAGTCTCGTGATGTCTCTTTTGTCCTCTCTTAGTTTGTGTGTAAGCAAGTCTCTCCTATTTTTGTCCCTGGCGTGGTGGTATGCCTGTTCAATGGTGATAGCTGGATAGCCCCTGTTATGGAAGCGCTCTTTCATATTGAGAGCCTGTATCTCAAATTCTCTAAGTGATGAACAGTTGCGTCTCAGGCGTAGAAATTGCCCTTTAGGAATGCCTTTCTTGAGTGGTATTGGGTGGTGGCTTTCCCATCTGAGGAGACTATTGGTAGCTGTTGGTTTTCTATATATGGATGTACTCAGGGTTCCATCTCTGTTCTTGATTATTTTAACATCCAAAAATGCTAAAGTGTCCCCCCCTATCTCATATGTGAACTTGAGTCCTAGATCATTGCTGTTAAGGTATCCCATAAATTGTAGGAAGAGGGGGACCCCCCCTGTCCACAGTATCAGGATGTCGTCTATATACCGACCCCATAAGTTAATGTGGGGACCATAGGTCGCATCCTCTTCTTTGAAGACATACCTATCCTCCCACCATCCAAGAAAAATGTTGGCATACGTGGGGGCACAGGGGCTCCCCATGGCTGTACCCCTTATCTGATGGTAAAACTTGCCCCCGAAGAGGAAGTAGTTGTGCGTTAGTACATATTGTAGCATTTCAATCACAAATTTGTTATGCAGATTGAGGTGATTACCTCTTGTAGATAGGTAATGCCGGACTGCTTCCAGGCCTCTATCATGTGGGATGCTGCTGTACAGTTGTTCTACATCTATAGATATCAATATGGTCTCAGGTTCCAAGATGATTCCATCAAGTTTTGCTATTAGATCATTGGTATCTCTGATGTATGATGGTAAACTCACAACAAATGGGCGGAGGATTTGGTCTAAGTAGATGCTCGCGTTTTGGCCCAATGCGTCTATCCCAGAGACTATGGGACGACCTTTTAGGGGTGACAGGCCCTTATGAATTTTTGGGGTGGCATAGAAGGTGGCAATTACTGGGAATTTTAGTAGAAGAAAGTCTGATTCTTTCTCCGAGATCAGCCTCAAGTCTAGAGCTCTCTCCAAGATATTTCTCAGCACATCTAGGTATTCATTTGTGGGATCTGCGGGCAATGTCTCATAGGCGGTCGTATCCGACAATATCCTTTGACACATGATGGGATAAGTGTCTGTGTCCATTATTACTATATTCCCACCTTTATCTGATGGTTTAATAGTGAGATTATTGTTTTTTTTCCAGTCCAATAAGTGCTTCCCATTCCCCTCGTGTGAGGTTTGGTTTGGTAGATTTTATTTTAGGTTGAATGGCACACAGATCTTGGGTAACGAGTTTTGAAAAAATATCAAGGCTGCTACACTCTGTCACCGGGGGCATCCTAGTGCTTTTAGGTTTTAGATTAGTAAACGGGCCTTTTCCTGTATGGTTCCTATCTTCTGTGGATAGGTCTGCCAGCAGTCTAACGTCCTCTAACATCTCCACAGGTATCCCCAATCTCGCACATTCTGCCTTATCGTTATGTTTGAAAAACTTCTTCCACCTAAGTTTCCTTAAAAATAGCTCCACATCTTTCACCCAATTAAAAGGATCAAATCTAGTTGTTGGTACAAAAGATAGACCATAGCTTAATACACGTTTTTCAATATCCATAAGCATATGGCGTGAAAGGTTAATTACCTGGTGTCCTGCAGGTTCCAGTGGGGCTATCTTCTCTTTTGATTTCGTTGTATCTGATTCCTTAAATTGTACGGGTCTCTGTCCCCTAAAAAAGAGGATGATGGTACTGGAGGAGGTAGTGCCGGTGTCGGAGGAAATAGAGAGGGAGTAGGGCCCGTTTGAAAGATTGGTGCAGTCTGCTGACCAGTCCCCTGTGCCGGCAATCCAAAAAATGAGGGTAAGGTAGATCGAGACTGCTCCTGATTCCATGATCTGGGTTTATAGTTGGATCTATTCCAATTATTCCTATTCCTAAAGTTTTTCCTACCTCTACTCCTACTTCTATTCTGCTGGCCTTGGAATTCCGTATCGGAGAGGTCTGATGAGGAAAGGTCAGCTGGCAAGCC
Organism: Anomaloglossus baeobatrachus; assembly: GCF_048569485.1. Lineage (NCBI taxonomy): Eukaryota > Metazoa > Chordata > Amphibia > Anura > Aromobatidae > Anomaloglossus > Anomaloglossus baeobatrachus. The sequence goes on along the minus strand of NC_134353.1, from coordinate 406,756,269 downwards.
ACCTATGGGTGCCACTGAGCTTTTATTGTTGCCTGAGAAATCTCCCAGATCTCTCAAAAAGTGTTTATGTTTTCTTGTCTTGAGATTCTGTTGATATTTGTCAACTGCCAGTTGAAGGGCTATTTCTTTATTGTCAAAATCGGGGTCTCCTTTAAATTTAAGGGCTTCTTCCCTAAGCGCCTGGAGATCTTTTGAAGATTTCTCTAGCGTAATTTTCTCCTCCTCCACCAGAATAGTCATTAGTCTTATAGACGAGTTGGTCAGTTCCTCTTCCCACTTCTTAATTAAACTATCTGTCCTAGACCGTTCAGCGGGGATCAAATTAATCCTGAGCCCTCTAGGTACAATTCTCTGTTTAACGTATTGTTCAAGAGACTGTACCTCCCACCACGATTTTATGTTTAATTTATAAGCTAACAGGAGGTCCGAAAAGGTATTTCTTAAGGTGTTTTTAGTACTATCTAGTCCTACTGGTGTCCTTTATGAGAAAACCTCATCCGCATCGTCTAGCCATTTCGTCGTATTAAGGGGTCCTGATAGGAAGCCCGCCATATAGATTCTCACAAAAACCACAAAGGTAAATATTGAGGTAGTTATTATATCAGAATACCACCACTAGGACTACTCTCATAAAAAATATATTTTATTAATAAATATTAAAAAAGAACATGTGTAGTGTTCTTATTTTTCAATTTCGTACATCACATAGACATATATATACAAGTGCAAGTGTAAACCATGGTTAAGCCCACGCCTGAGCGTAGTTGTGGACAGTGGTTAATAGAGAGGGGGACAGATGTTAGTACGTCACTGTCCGGCTAGTAGTTGTATGATGTACACTGTATCTACTTCCTTGTTTGTAGATGTATATACTGATTATACTCTACTAAAAGGTATATAGCCCTCACTGTCCTTGTCAGCCTCCAGCAGTGATAACCACCACCAGAAAAGTGATAAAAGTGCAAACAAACGAACCATAGACAAACAAACAGTAGTAATGCGTTAGCTGTCCAGGGTTCTCATATTAGGTAAAATTTCCCTAATCAAAAGGTTGCTGGATAGTTTAGGTAGGAGCCTGGAGTTCCACTTTACTAATGGATCCCCCTGCTCTCCTGACGCGTTTCACCCCCCCTAACGCAGTAAAAGGGGATCATCAGAGGATATTTTATGAGTCACTTCTCAAGAAAGGACACCTAGAAAGATGAACGAAAAAATGTGTAAGTATATAGATAAGTGACTGCATTGTTCTAGGCACACATAGCTACATAGGTACACTTACAGGGGACCAGTCCTCTTTTTCAGAGTGCTAATATATGTTCCCTCTTAGTATGTGGTTACATGAGCGGATTGTTCAAATGTCCAGGATAAGGATGAAGCTATTTAATAGTTGGTCCCTGTAAAAATGTATAGGAAAAGTGGGCGGGTAATTCAATATTATTCATATGCTCAGGCACAATTTATCATACACATAAAGTCTGGATTTCTACCTGTATATAGATGTAGTGGTGTATATACTTTTTAGTCTATAAAGAGGCAGTTTTTGTCCACTGTAATTTTCCAGGAGACGTGTGGTCCTATGATTATAACAGGTTGTACAGTTAGGTCCAGAAATATTTGGACAGTGACACAAGTTTTGTTATTTTAGCTGTTTACAAAAACATGTTCAGAAATACAATTATATATATATTATGGGCTGAAAGTGCACACTCCCAGCTGCAATATGAGAGTTTTCACATCCAAATCGGAGAAAGGGTTTAGGAATCATAGCTCTGTAATGCATAGCCTCCTCTTTTTCAAGGGACCAAAAGTAATTGGACAAGGGACTCTAAGGGCTGCAATTAACTCTGAAGGCGTCTCCCTCGTTAACCTGTAATCAATGAAGTAGTTAAAATGTCTGGGGTTGATTACAGGTGTGTGGTTTTGCATTTGGAAGCTGTTGCTGTGACCAGACAACATGCGGTCTAAGGAACTCTCAATTGAGGTGAAGAAGAACATCCTGAGGCTGAAAAAAAAGAAAAAATCCATCAGAGAGATAGCAGACATGCTTGGAGTAGCAAAATCAACAGTCAGGTACATTCTGAGAAAAAAGGAATTGACTGGTGAGCTTGGGAACTCAAAAAGGCCTGGGCGTCCACGGATGACAACAGTGGTGGATGATCGCCGCATACTTTCTTTGGTGAAGAAGAACCCGTTCACAACATCAACTGAAGTCCAGAACACTCTCAGTGAAGTAGGTGTATCTGTCTCTAAGTCAACAGTAAAGAGAAGACTCCATGAAAGTAAATACAAAGGGTTCACATCTAGATGCAAACCATTCATCAATTCCAAAAATAGACAGGCCAGAGTTAAATTTGCTGAAAAACACCTCATGAAGCCAGCTCAGTTCTGGAAAAGTATTCTATGGACAGATGAGACAAAGATCAACCTGTACCAGAATGATGGGAAGAAAAAAGTTTGAAGAAGAAAGGGAACAGCACATGATCCAAGGCACACCACATCCTCTGTAAAACATGATGGAGGCAACGTGATGGCATGGGCATGCATGGCTTTCAATGGCACTGGGTCACTTGTGTTTATTGATGACATAACAGCAGACAAGAGTAGCCGGATGAATTCTGAAGTGTACCGGGATATACTTTCAGCCCAGATTCAGCCAAATGCCGCAAAGTTGATCGGACGGCGTTTCATAGTACAGATGGATAATGACCCCAAGCATACAGCCAAAGCTACCCAGGAGTTCATGAGTGCAAAAAAGTGGAACATTCTGCAATGGCCAAGTCAATCACCAGATCTTAACCCAATTGAGCATGCATTTCACTTGCTCAAATCCAGACTTAAGACGGAAAGACCCACAAACAAGCAAGACCTGAAGGCTGTGGCTGTAAAGGCCTGGCAAAGCATTAAGAAGGAGGAAACCCAGCGTTTGGTGATGTCCATGGGTTCCAGACTTAAGGCAGTGATTGCCTCCAAAGGATTCGCAAGAAAATATTGAAAATAAAAATATTTTGTTTGGGTTTGGTTTATTTGTCCAATTACTTTTGACCTCCTAAAATGTGGAGTGTTTGTAAAGAAATGTGTACAATTCCTACAATTTCTATCAGATATTTTTGTTCAAACCTTCAAATTAAACGTTACAATCTGCACTTGAATTCTGTTGTAGAGATTTCATTTCAAATCCAATGTGGTGGCATGCAGAGCCCAACTCGCGAAAATTGTGTCACTGTCCAAATATTTCTGGACCTAACTGTATATTCGTCCCTCCTGTAGGGATAATAAGATGCGTATATATGATTATACATGTCCTCCGTTTGGGGTATACTATAAAGAGACACAAATTTTGGGGTTTTCATATTACCTCTTGACGGGACCAGAGTGGGTTTTTCAACCTTCAAATCACTCAGGAATTTGAATCTATAGGTGACCTCTTTTCAGGCAAATGTATAGGATGTGACAGATAATTTATCCTGTAAAGGAATAGCATCATTGATTTACTACCTTTATTCAACCCATGCATATGTATTACTTACTGGCATTCGGGGGTATACCTGTAAGGGCTAGCAGTGGTGTGTATGCAAAACCAACACCCTACCACAGGGATATAGATTGGTGAGTCACTTCATGTATTTCCTGCAAAAAACAACCAACACAACGGATACTTGTATTTCTGGTTTCACTATCAGCCCAAGAAGCATATTCGTAACCATTGTCCAGTCTTATGCATCTATATTTGACAGTTATACTGTATTTACTGTTAAAGCAGCAATATTCCCCCAAACATATAGGTATGATAATGGCCCATTGTTAGCAGCTATACACTGTGGCAGAAGTCCCAGGATAATATTACGTATATTAGAGGTCAATTCACCTTGCCTGTAAGGGGGATGTTTCCTATGATATAACATTCCCATAAGGTTGAATCACAAAGATGTATATTTTCTGTGAGACATATATATATATAGGGCCATAAGAGCCATTTTACACATAAGGGTGTCTGGCTCCTGATTAAAGGGGTCACTGTCTGCAACACAAGGGATCAGTCTACTTATATAGTCCCCATAGAAAGGGTTAAAGAGCATACCTTGTTCCTGGAGCTCTACCAGTAAGGACTGTGAGTCCCGAGTGACATACACTCTAGCACACTGGGAGCTCACACATGACCCGTGCCGTCTCGGTCTGTGACTGCTGTCTGGACTGGTGACCTGCACGATCTGCGGGCCTCTTATTAATGGAGTCCCGGAGGTAAGTTTCCTCCGTCCGAAACCGGAAGTAGCGCGTGGCCGGAAGTGATGTATCGGCATTTTTTCATTCCCATGTCACAGACTAGATCATGTGATCCGTACTGGGCGGGGTTTAGGGAAACAACTTCCTCCAGTAATACCCAAAAGTGTGGAACGCATCTGCGTTCCACAGGCACATCAGTGTTGGAAATATAGCGGTATTAATGTAGGACTCATGTACAGTCAGCAATTCAGGGCGCTGCTTATAGGGGCGGAATTCCTAAACATAATGTATATATATGCAGTGGCCGGCCATGATGTATTCATATATACATTTCATTTTATATGCCTGTATCGCCGAACAGATCATGTGATCTGTACTGGGTGGATCCATATGATGTATCATCCTTAGTGGTATGACGTGCATATACATAAGGCATTACAAAGGGGGACTTGTAATATATGTAAGTGGTAATGCTCTCCAAATAGCGTTAGCCATATCCAGGGCATTCATTCCTACATATTTAAACGTGTTAAATAGGGCACCAGTTTTGTGGTGGTAATAACCATCTTTAAGGACAGAGATTATGCTAGGATTATAGCAGAGCCCCCACGTTTATGGTATATCACAAGATCCTTGATATCCAAGTGTTATTATATACATAGGGATATATCTCAGAGCCCAAGATACGTAAAGAGGGCTCATATCATAATGCGAGTAGCACCAGGTTACATAGTTAACCTCTTTGCACAGTTCTCTATAGACCACATTCCTCCTGAGGGTGTGAAGGTGCAGAGAGCATATAGGTATATATGTACTCATTGCTGAATACAGGGTATATGCTTGCCACTATATCCAAGACATAGAGCTGTGATTTCTTCATTCCAACGTATAACCAACTAAAATGTGTGTGCTATTACACTAGTGCAGTCTCAAAACGGTATATAGGTAAAATTAGATAAGCTAAGTAGGACTAGGGTGCCTACTGATCTTAGGTATCTACTGGTAGACTATTGTCTAATGTGGCACTCTGCCACGTCCCTAATAGAGGTGCGGGAAAGCCTACGGTCTTTCAGGAACTCCCCTCCGCGGCGAACGCCCACAAGTAATATGAATAACAATCAACGTATACAGTCTAATAGTGATTAATCACTTTTCCATTCCCCTCCCCCACACCCCCAATTACTTGGTGTGTTTTGGGTATGGATCGCACATCGGGAGTAGAACACGAGGCTATCAACTCAATATAAAATGCCATTAAACCAGAGCTCAGTATCAGATCCAGATGTAAAGAATGAAAGGGGCAGGAATGAGGAAAGGAGGGGGGGGGAGCAACAGATTGAGTGAGACAATAAAAAAAAATAAATAAATAAATAAATAAAAAATAAAATATGAAGTGGTGTAGGGCAAAGGACCAGGGGGGAAGACGTGGGGTGAAGTGGGAGGACGGAGTGTAGGAGGCGTATGGAGGGGTGTATGTAGAGAGCATGTCTAAGAGGGGGGGAGAGGAAGGGGGTAGAAATTAGTGTAGGGCATGTGTCCTTCGTCAGTATGTGTGCAGGGGAGGGGAAGATGGGTTGAGTAGAGTTAGTTTGTAGGAAGTAGCGCGCTCATAAAAGGTGTGTGAAGAGGAAGACGCAAGGTGGGAATGATACGAAGGAAGAGGTATAGGGGGAGGGGAGAGGGGGCGAGTGGAGGGGAGTAGGGAGAGAGAGAGAGAAAGAAAGGAAAAAAAAAAAGGGGGGGGGAGTAGGAAAGTAAGCGTGAGGAGAGAGGATACTGATACATGACGCTTTATAAACTGGTAAGCAGTCCAATACAATCAATTTATATCTCGCCTCCTGGTTTTCCAAGAAGTTTTGTCCTTTTCTTTGGATGGTCAGCGATGTTCAGCGGTGTATATCCCGGGGGGATCCTCCACCCCTTCTGTTCTGGACTTGTCGCCAGTGCTCTCTTGGTGGCAAGGGTGCAGGGCCTCCCAGGGTTGGCCAATCTGGCAGGCTGATCATAGGCAGTTCAAAAGTCCCTAGGAAGTCGGGGAGGTCTCCCAAGGACCGGAAGACCGCCGACTTCCCATTTTTCTTTGCTGTGAGCTGGAACGGATATCCCTGCGATATGGAACATCCTTATCTTTGAGGGATTGGAGTAGTGGTCTTAAGGCTTTGCGTAGTTGCAGTGTCCTCCGTGCTAGGTCTGGTAGGACAATCAGAGGTGTCCCTTTATATGTACCCGCTCCTTTCTCTCTGCATCTTTGTAGTATGGCCTCCTTTTCTTTATAGAAGTGGACCCGACATATCACATCTCTTGGTCTGGCCGGATCAGGAGATTTGGGGCCTAGGGATCTGTGGATGCGGTCCAGTTCTATGCGTTGTTCTGGGTCGTGTTGGAGGAGACGGGTAAAGAATTTTTGTGCCCATTCATCTAGCTGTGGTGGTGCCACTGCTTCTGTGAGGCCTCTAATCCTTAAGTTATTACGGCGATGTCGGTTTTCAATATCGTCTAAGTGGGTCAGAATGTCCTGTATCTGGGCCGTGTGCTCTGATAGGACTTGTTGATGTGATTCTATATGGGAAAATATCTGTTCCTGCACCGCTTCTGTAGCTGCTACACGCTGGCCAATTTGTTTGATCTCTGATTGTATAGAGGCCATGTCTTGCTTATGGGATTCCCTCAGTTTCCCCAGCAAAGAGTCCATTTCCTGCCTGGTTGGAATTGATCTGATATGTGCTTTCCAATCCCAATCTTCTTCTTGTTCCTGTGTCTGGTCTGATTTATTCTTCTCTCCCTTGTTTCTGCGGGTTGAGGTGTTGGAGGTGGGGAGTCTTTGTTCTACAGGTGATGTGTGCTGTTGTTGTGGTATTACAGGCTCCTCTCCGGGTGTCACAGATCTGCTTCCCATGGCTGCTGGGGTCTGCTGTATCACAGAGCTGGGGCCCTGCTCTGCCTGCAGTTCACCTGGGAGTCGATTTTGTGGCTGGGACAGGGGGTTTTCAACACTCCCTTCTGTGGTGTCCTGCTGTGCCTTATCTATGTTTATGGCTGAGCTGGCTGCTGTTATGTGAGGAGGCAGTGAGGTCGCTCCCTTGCATGTTTGCTGAGCGTTATCTCCTGCCTCAGTGTCTGCCGGCGCCATGTTGGAGAGAGCAGAGGTGTCAGGCTGGGAGGCTGAGGTCCCGAAAAAGCGGGCGATATCTGTACCTTCCCCATCTGGAGTCTGCACACTCGTCGCCCGTCCTCTCCTGCGTGCCATTACTGATCCTGGACCCGGTGAGTGCCTTTGAAGTGTGAGAATTCACCGCGGGTATGTGGGAGCTCCTTCTTCCAGCGTCTCAGTGTGCCATCGGCTAGCTCCGCCCCCCCCAAGGTCAGTTTTTAATATCCTACATAGTTTGGTGTCATCAGCAAAGACTGTCACTTTACTATCAATCCCATCCACAAGGTCATTAATAAAGAGATTAAAAAGAATTGGTCCTAGCACAGATCCCTGCGGCACCCCACTGCTGACTATGGCCCATTTAGAGAATGTTCCATTTATGACTACTCTTTGTTTCCTATCTTTTAGCCAGTTCCTTACCCAGTTGCATATAGTTTCCCCCAGTCCTTGCTTCTGGAGCTTTAGTATAAGCCTATTATGTGGTACAGTATCAAATGCCTTTGCAAAGTCCAAATAAATCACATCAGCTGCATTACCAATATCCAGGTTTGCACTTACCCCCTCATAGAACCCCAACAGGTTGGTTAGACACAACTTATCTTTCATGAATCCATGCTGTCAGTTATTATATTATTTTCTGCAACATATTTTTGCATGTCATCCCTTAAAATGCCCTCAAAAACTTTGCATACTACTTATGTCAGGCTTACTGGACGGTAGTTGCCTGGATCTACCCTCTTACCTTTCTTAAATATCGGTACCACATCAGCAATCCTCCAATCCTGAGGCACCAACCCTGTTACAAGCGAGTCTAAAAAGATGAGATACAGCGGTCTGTCAATTACGGAGCTCAATTCCCTCAATATTCGTGGATGAATGCCATCTGGCCCTGGGGATTTGTCAATGTTTAATTTACTCAGACGTAGGCGTACTTCTTCTTGTGTTAAATTAATTATATCGGGTGGTGAACTTTGATTTTTCACTTGTTGAATGATGCCTGGTACAGTCAGTTCCTTGGTGAACACAGATGAGAAATGCCTATTTAATATCTCATTCTTTTGTTTGTCCTCTATAACCAACTTGTTATTATATTGTAAGGGGCCAATACTATCCTTTGTTTTCCTTTTGGCATTAATGTATTTATAAAAGATTTTGGGATTTATTTTAATGTCATTGGCGATTTTTGTTTCAGTAGCTAGTTTTGCTTGTTTGATTTCTTTTTTGCATTGCCTATTGATATCTTTATACTCCTGCAATGCTATTTCTGTATTCTCAGCCTTCAAGATTTTAAACGCCCTTTGTTTTTGTTTTATTATACTTTGTACAGTCTTACTTATCCATAGTGGTTTCTTTTTATTCCGGGACGTTTTATTACCAGAGGGTATAAGTTTTTTACAGGACTCTAGCAATATATCCTTAAACTTTCCCCATTTATGTTCAGTATCCCCAGTTACCATGACTTTGTCCCAATCTACACATTTAAGCTCTTCCCTTAATTTATTGAAATCAGCTATCCTAAAATTCCAGGTTTTAGCATTTCCCCTTTGAAATGTTCTATTGAATATTACGTTGAAGCTTACCATATTATGATCGCTGGTGTCCAAGTGCTCCCGGACCTGTAGATCTGAAATTATATCTGGTCTATTTGACAGGACCAACTCTAGCAAATTATCTCCCCTCGTCGGTTCATTTACCATCTGAGAGAGGAAATGGTCTTGAATAGAGATGAGCGAACCGGTCGCGGTTCGGCTCGAGGTTGGTTCGCCGAACGGACCTCCCGTTCGAGTTCGGTTCGTCGAACGTTCGACGAACCGAACTCGAACTGCATAGGAAACAATGGCAGGCAATCACAAACACAGAAAAACACCTAGAAAACACCCTCAAAGGTGTCCTAAAGGTGACAAACAACTCAAACACATTGGAAAGTGACAAGGACATATACTCATGCGAAAACAAAACAGCTGGACAAGGAAAAAGAGGAGGACACACAGATATAGGCATGGCACGCCCTTCTAAAATCATGTAAAACACCGCAAGGTGACTCCAAGCGGAGTCTCCATTTTTTCCAAAAATTGGGCCACACACACACCCACCCCTTCAGTGGCAGCAGTTGTGCCCCAGTTGTACACTTCACAGCTACATTTGCATCAAGCACATTCAAAAATACGCCATTCTTATCCGTCCCCAGGATGACACCGGGGTAGGTAGCAAAGTCTTTCCTGATCCCAGCTCTGTTCATCTTGGCTTCTTTTAAAAACACATCAAGCAAGGGTTACTCCAAGCGGAGTCTCCCTTTTTTCCAAAAATTGGGCCACACAGACACCCACCCCATCAGTGGCAGCACTTGGGCCCTAGTTGCAAACAGGATGTTTTGATTTGCATCAAGCACATTCAAAAATACGCCATTCTTATCCGTCCCCAGGATGACACCGGGGTAGGTAGCAAAGTCTTTGCTGATCCCAGCTCTGTTCATCTTGGCTTCTTTTAAAAACACATCAAGCAAGGGTTACTCCAAGCGGAGTCTCCCTTTTTTTCCAAAAATTGGGCCACACAGACACCCACCCCATCAGTGGCAGCACTTGGGCCCTAGTTGCAAACAGGATGTTTTGATTTGCATCAAGCACATTCAAAAATACGCCATTCTTATCCGTCCCCAGGATGACACCGGGGTAGGTAGCAAAGTCTTTGCTGATCCCAGCTCTGTTCATCTTGGCTTCTTTTAAAAACACATCAAGCAAGGGTTACTCCAAGCGGAGTCTCCCTTTTTTTCCAAAAATTGGGCCACACAGACACCCACCCCATCAGTGGCAGCACTTGGGCCCTAGTTGCAAACAGGATGTTTTGATTTGCATCAAGCACATTCAAAAATACGCCATTCTTATCCGTCCCCAGGATGACACCGGGGTAGGTAGCAAAGTATTTCCTGATCCCAGCTCTGTTCATCTTGGCTTCTTTTAAAAACACATCAAGCAAGGGTTACTCCAAGCGGAGTCTCCCTTTTTTCCAAAAATTGGGCCACACAGACACCCACCCCATCAGTGGCAGCACTTGGGCCCTAGTTGCAAACAGGATGTTTTGATTTGCATCAAGCACATTCAAAAATACGCCATTCTTATCCGTCCCCAGGATGACACCGGGGTAGGTAGCAAAGTCTTTGCTGATCCCAGCTCTGTTCATCTTGGCTTCTTTTAAAAACACATCAAGCAAGGGTTACTCCAAGCGGAGTCTCCCTTTTTTTCCAAAAATTGGGCCACAGACACCCACCCCATCAGTGGCAGCACTTGGGCCCTAGTTGCAAACAGGATGTTTTGATTTGCATCAAGCACATTCAAAAATACGCCATTCTTATCCGTCCCCAGGATGACACCGGGGTAGGTAGCAAAGTCTTTGCTGATCCCAGCTCTGTTCATCTTGGCTTCTTTTAAAAACACATCAAGCAAGGGTTACTCCAAGCGGAGTCTCCCTTTTTTTCCAAAAATTGGGCCACACAGACACCCACCCCATCAGTGGCAGCACTTGGGCCCTAGTTGCAAACAGGATGTTTTGATTTGCATCAAGCACATTCAAAAATACGCCATTCTTATCCGTCCCCAGGATGACACCGGGGTAGGTAGCAAAGTATTTCCTGATCCCAGCTCTGTTCATCTTGGCTTCTTTTAAAAACACATCAAGCAAGGGTTACTCCAAGCGGAGTCTCCCTTTTTTCCAAAAATTGGGCCACACAGACACCCACCCCATCAGTGGCAGCACTTGGGCCCTAGTTGCAAACAGGATGTTTTGATTTGCATCAAGCACATTCAAAAATACGCCATTCTTATCCGTCCCCAGGATGACACCGGGGTAGGTAGCAAAGTCTTTGCTGATCCCAGCTCTGTTCATCTTGGCTTCTTTTAAAAACACATCAAGCAAGGGTTACTCCAAGCGGAGTCTCCCTTTTTTTCCAAAAATTGGGCCACACAGACACCCACCCCATCAGTGGCAGCACTTGGGCCCTAGTTGCAAACAGGATGTTTTGATTTGCATCAAGCACATTCAAAAATACGCCATTCTTATCCGTCCCCAGGATGACACCGGGGTAGGTAGCAAAGTCTTTGCTGATCCCAGCTCTGTTCATCTTGGCTTCTTTTAAAAACACATCAAGCAAGGGTTACTCCAAGCGGAGTCTCCCTTTTTTTCCAAAAATTGGGCCACACAGACACCCACCCCATCAGTGGCAGCACTTGGGCCCTAGTTGCAAACAGGATGTTTTGATTTGCATCAAGCACATTCAAAAATACGCCATTCTTATCCGTCCCCAGGATGACACCGGGGTAGGTAGCAAAGTATTTCCTGATCCCAGCTCTGTTCATCTTGGCTTCTTTTAAAAACACATCAAGCAAGGGTTACTCCAAGCGGAGTCTCCCTTTTTTCCAAAAATTGGGCCACACAGACACCCACCCCATCAGTGGCAGCACTTGGGCCCTAGTTGCAAACAGGATGTTTTGATTTGCATCAAGCACATTCAAAAATACGCCATTCTTATCCGTCCCCAGGATGACACCGGGGTAGGTAGCAAAGTCTTTGCTGATCCCAGCTCTGTTCATCTTGGCTTCTTTTAAAAACACATCAAGCAAGGGTTACTCCAAGCGGAGTCTCCCTTTTTTTCCAAAAATTGGGCCACACAGACACCCACCCCATCAGTGGCAGCACTTGGGCCCTAGTTGTACACTTCACAGCTACATTTGCATCAATCACATTCAAAAATACCCCATAATTAACCGTCCCCAGGATGACACCGGGGTAGGTAGCAAAGTCTTTGCTGACCCATGACTTGTTCATCTTGGCTTCTTTTAAAAACAATGTAAGCAAGGGTTACTCCAAGCGGAGTCTCCCTTTTTTCCAAAAATTGGGCCACACAGACACCCACCCCATCAGTGGCAGCACTTGGGCCCTAGTTGCAAACAGGATGTTTTGATTTGCATCAAGCACATTCCAAATCCACAAGCATTTACTCTCCCCAGGATGACACAGGGGTAGTAAATTCCTTCTGGATCCATGACTTGTTCATTTTGATGAACGTCAGTCTGTCCACATTGTCACTGGACAGACGCGTGCGCTTATCTGTCAGCACACACCCAGCAGCACTGAATACACGTTCAGAGACAACGCTGGCAGCTGGACACGACAAAATCTCCAAGGCGTAACTGGAGAGCTCTGGCCATTTTTCTATGTTTGAAGCCCAAAAGGAGCAAGGCTCCAGTTGCACAGTCATGGCATCGATGTTCATTTGGAGATACTCCTGTATCATCCTCTCCAGCCGTTGAGTATGTGTCAGACTTGTTGTCTCTGGTGGCCTTGCAAAAGAGGGTCTAAAAAAATTATGAAAAGATTCCATAAAATTGCTGTTACCGGCACCAGATACGGTCCTACTGGTACGGGTAGACTGGTGAAGATGACGAGACCGTCCCATGTTTGTCAAGTTACAACTGGGAGATTCCCTCCCTGCACCTGCACGGTTGTTTGGTGGAAAAGCCGAGCTAAGATCGAGTAACAGCTTCTGCTGATACTCCTGCATACGTGCGTCCCTTTCTATGGCTGGAATTATGTCACAAAATTTGGACTTGTACCGGGGATCTAATAGTGTGGCAATCCAGTAGTCATCATCACTTCTAATTTTGACAATACGACTGTCATGTTGGAGGTAGTGCAACAAAAAGGCACTCATGTGTCTTGCGCAGCCATGCGGACCAAGTCCACGCTGTGTTTGTGGCATAGAGGTGCTACCCGTTCTTTCTTCCTCTGACATCTCCCCCCAACCTCTTTCAACTGAAATTTGACCAAGGTCTCCCTCATCCGCTGAGTCTTCCATGTCCATGGACAGTTCGTCCTCCATTTCTTCATGTTCTCCTGCACCTTGCTCAACATTTCGCCTGCTACTATGCGCCCTTGTCGATCCCTGTTCCCCATGGTCCCATGCCTGCTGCGTTGGTGATGATGAACGTCTGGACCTTGGTGATGTTGTTGTCCCTTGCACATATGAATCCTCCTGTAGTTCCTCCCCTTCATGTTGTCCCACCCCCTGACTCCGAATAGTGTTTAGCGTGTGCTCCAGCATGTAAATGACTGGAATCGTCATGCTGATAATGGCATTGTCAGAGCTAAACATATTCGTCGCCATGTCGAAACTGTGCAGAAGGGTGCATAGGTCCTTGATCTGAGACCACTCCATCAGGGTGATCTGCCCCACCTCTGCATCTCGTTGGCCCAGGCTATACATCATGACGTATTGCACCAGGGCTCTGCGGTGCTGCCACAGTCGCTGTAACATGTGGAGAGTTGAATTCCAGCGTGTCGCCACATCGCATTTCAGGCGATGAACCGGCAGGCCGAAAGACTTCTGTAGCGATGCAAGTCGCTCAGCTGCGGCGCTTGAACGCCGGAAGTGAGCAGACAGTTTTCGTGCCCTGTTCAGAAGGCCATCTAGGCCGGGATAGTGTGTTAAAAATTGCTGCACGACAAGGTTCAACACGTGAGCCATACAAGGTACGTGTGTCACCTTGCCCAGGCGAAGGGCCGCACCCAGGTTTGCAGCATTGTCGCACACGGCCTTACCAGGCTGCAGGTTGAGTGGAGACAACCATTTATTAAACTCGGACCGCAGAGCTGACCACAACTCCTCAGCTGTGTGATTCTTATTACCAAGACATGTCAAGCTAAAGACCGCCTGATGCCGTTGCGCTCGGCTGCCAGCATAGTAATGAGGCGTGCGTGATTCCTTCTGCGCAGTGAGAACGCTGGTGGCCTGACCAGGCAGGCTTGGGGCGGAGGTGGAGGACCCAGATGAGGTGGAGGATGCAGAAGCTGTGGCGGAACTTGGACAGACAGAGGATTGACACACAAGTCGTGGGGACGGCAAGACTTGTGCAGCAGACCCTTCACCATCTATCACCATAGTTACCCAGTGCCCAGTCAGCGACATGTAACGTCCCTGTCCATGCTTACTGGTCCAAGTATCGGTGGTGAAATGCACCCGTTCACACACAGAGTTTCTCAAGGAAGCGGTGATGTTGTGTGCGACATGCTGGTGTAGCGCGGGCACACCTTTCTTAGAGAAGTAGTGGCGACTAGGCATCTGGTACTGGGGCACAGCGACAGACATAAGGTCTCTAAAATCCTGTGTGTCCACTAGGCGGAAAGGCAGCATTTCGGTAGCCAACAGCTTACAGAGGGATAGAGTCAACCTCTTAGCTTTGTCATGGGTCGGAGGAAGTGGCCTTTTATTTGACCACATCTGAGGGACAGAGATCTGGCTGCTGTGTGTAGACGGTGTTGAGTAGGGTGTCCCTGGAAAAATGCAGGTTTGTGAGGAAAGTGCAGGCGGAGACATGATGTTGCCTTCATCCAACGTTGGTGCTATCGATGTCTGAGAGAGCTGTACACACTCACTTGTTTCCCCTTCCAAACCAACTGACGACCTTACAAGCAAACTGCCTGTTGCGGTTACAGTGGTGGAAGTTTTGCGTGGAAAAACAGGTGTGACAGCTGTCCCCACAGTCCTAGAAGATGAAGAGCGCGCGGATGCACTGGAAGGGGCGGGCGGTGGATGGTTCGCTCCGCTAGCCGGCATTGCAGCACGGTGAGCTTCCCACCGGGACTTATGATATTTATTCATGTGACGATTCATGGAAGAAGTTGTCAAACTGCTGAGGTTTTGACCTCTACTAACAGAATCATGACAAATGTTACATATCACATGAGTTGGGCGATCTTTTTCGATGTGAAAAAAGGCCCAGGCTAGGCAAGGCTTAGAGGCCATGCGACCTGTTGATCCACCCCGAATAATGCTCATAGGCAGAGTGGTGGCTGAGGATGCAGTTGTAGACGTGCTACCAGTGCTCCGACTCTGTCCAGGAAGGCGCAAGGTAACTTCGTCGTCGGTTGCATCCTCCTCCACCGCCTCTGTTGACCTACTCGAGTGCCTGACTGGGGGTTGACAGTAGGTGGGATCTAGAACGTCATCATCAATTGTTGTGTTCGCACTCCCCTCCCCCTCAGACCGAGCCTCTTCTTGCCCTGACCGAATATTTAAGTTGTCATCCCAATCGGGTATCTGCGTCTCATCTTCATCAGTATGTTCCTCATTGTCTATAACCACAGGTGTTACAGTTTGTGACAAAGGGTCAACATTATGCTCAGAAACTTGGTCCTCACGGCCTGAATCTGAGTCACAAAGGTTCTGGGCATCACTGCAGACCATTTCCTGTTCTGTACTCACTGTAGCTTGGGAGCAGACCTCTGATTCCCAGGCTATAGTGTGACTGAACAGCTCTGCAGACTCAGCCATCTCAGTTCCACCATACTGTGCAGGGCTGATGGAGACTTCAGAGCTGGGAGAAATCAAGTGTGATTGGGATGACAACTCAGAGGAATGGTGTTTTTTGGATGCGGTACTTGAAGTGGCTGAGAGGGCACTTGTTGGACCACTTGAGATCCATTCAAGCATTTTCCTTTTTTGCCCATCATCTACCTTTGTTCCTCTTGTTCGTGTCCGTAAAAAAGGGAGCACATCGGATTGTCCACAATAAGTAGTAGACATCTTACTTTTGCTAGTAGATGGTCTATCTTCAGCAGATGATAATGGAGCTTTGGCACCTTCCCCACTGACAAAACCTTTTTTGCCTTTTCCACCACGCCTCTTCCCCTTTCCACCAGCATCTGTCATTTTGCCACTCATGTTGATTGCGACAAGATTGTGGACTGAAAATGTGGTAGTAAAAATTGAGAGGTGGTGAAGATTGCAGTGGTGGTCTAGCTTTATTAACAGCAGAATAATAAAGAATAAATATCCCTGACAATGTAACTTAGTTATAATTCGTTGGAGTGTGCAACGCAGGCAGACGTGCTGCAAATGTCTTGGCACTAGTGGGACTATAGCAAAGTCCAATAGCCACGTATAGGATGCCACTAGGTTCACTGAGTGTGTGCTAGTATAATGGCTTAGTTATAATTAGTTGGAGTGTGCAACGCAGGCAGATGCGCTCTGCAAATGTCTTGGCACTAGTAGGACTATAGCAAAGTCCAATAGCCACGTATAGGATGCCACTAGGTACACTGAGTGTGTGCTAGTATAATGGCTTAGTTATAATTAGTTGGAGTTTGCAACGCAGGCAGACGTGCTGCAAATGTCTTGGCACTAGTGGGACTATAGCAAAGTCCAATAGCCACGTATAGGATGCCACTAGGTACACTGAGTGTGTGCTAGTATAATGGCTTAGTTATAATTAGTTGGAGTGTGCAACGCAGGCAGACGTGCTGCAAATGTCTTGGCACTAGTGGGACTATAGCAAAGTCCAATAGCCACGTGTCACGCTCCCCGGGTCCTTGGCTCCCCTCCCCGGGTCCTCACCCCCGTTCCCCGGCTCACCTGCCACGCTCTCCGCTCCCCAGTCACCGGATTCCGTCCGTCCCAGGGCTCCGGGCCCCCGATCCCGGCGCCCGACAGCTTCCCTGGACCTGGCCGGCTCCCCTGCGTCCTCCTCGCAGCCTCCTTCCCTGGCTTCTGGCACCCGGGCGGCGCGCATGCGCATTAGGGCGCGCGCGCGGTCACTGACCCTTTCTTAAAGGGCCAGCGTCCATTAACAGGAAATGAGGTTGCACAGGTACAGGGTATATAGGGGGTCATTGTCCAAGGGGGCGGGGCCTGATCTTCGTGTTCCCTGAGCTAGGAGTCAGGTCTCTTGGTGTTTATGTGCCTGTACTCACCTATCTGTCTTTGTAGAGCCGTACCTGCCTCGCCATCCAGTCTGCCGTGTCCTGATCCCCGCACGCTGTCCGTCTGCCATCTGACAGTCCGTACCATCCCGGATCCCTGCGGTGACCCGTCATCTTGCTCCAGAGGTTCCGGACCCCGCCTGATATCACCTCGGCCTCCGAACCTGAGCTACGTCACCAAGACCACCTTCTGTGACTCCGTGGTCCCTGGGACTCCTCCGCTGCCTTCTCTTGCACGGACTGTTCTACTGCCCATCAGTGCTTCAGCTGCCGGACTCCCTACCACCATCTCAGAGAGTTCGGTCCAGTGGATCCACCTCCTGGGTCTGCCCGACCGCCCGGCCGTGACACCACGTATAGGATGCCACTAGGTACACTGAGTGTGTGCTAGTATAATGGCTTAGTTATAATTAGTTGGAGTGTGCAACGCAGGCAGACGTGCTGCAAATGTCTTGGCACTAGTGGGACTATAGCAAAGTCCAATAGCCACGTATAGGATGCCACTAGGTACACTGAGTGTGTGCTAGTATAATGGCTTAGTTATAATTAGTTGGAGTGTGCAACGCAGGCAGACGTGCTGCAAATGTCTTGGCACTAGTGGGACTATAGCAAAGTCCAATAGCCACGTATAGGATGCCACTAGGTACACTGAGTGTGTGCTAGTATAATGGCTTAGTTATAATTAGTTGGAGTGTGCAACGCAGGCAGACGTGCTGCAAATGTCTTGGCACTAGTGGGACTATAGCAAAGTCCAATATCCACGTATAGGATGCCACTAGGTTCACTGAGTGTGTGCTAGTATAATGGCTTAGTTATAATTAGTTGGAGTGTGCAACGCAGGCAGATGCGCTCTGCAAATGTCTTGGCACTAGTAGGACTATAGCAAAGTCCAATAGCCACGTATAGGATGCCACTAGGTACACTGAGTGTCTGCTAGTATAATGGCTTAGTTATAATTAGTTGGAGTGTGCAACGCAGGCAGACGTGCTGCAAATGTCTTGGCACTAGTGGGACTATAGCAAAGTCCAATAGCCACGTATAGGATGCCACTAGGTACACTGAGTGTGTGCTAGTATAATGGCTTAGTTATAATTAGTTGGAGTGTGCAACGCAGGCAGACGTGCTGCAAATGTCTTGGCACTAGTGGGACTATAGCAAAGTCCAATAGCCACGTATAGGATGCCACTAGGTACACTGAGTGTGTGCTAGTATAATGGCTTAGTTATAATTAGTTGGAGTGTGCAACGCAGGCAGACGTGCTGCAAATGTCTTGGCACTAGTGGGACTATAGCAAAGTCCAATATCCACGTATAGGATGCCACTAGGTTCACTGAGTGTGTGCTAGTATAATGGCTTAGTTATAATTAGTTGGAGTGTGCAACGCAGGCAGATGCGCTCTGCAAATGTCTTGGCACTAGTAGGACTATAGCAAAGTCCAATAGCCACGTATAGGATGCCACTAGGTACACTGAGTGTGTGCTAGTATAATGGCTTAGTTATAATTAGTTGGAGTGTGCAACGCAGGCAGACGTGCTGCAAATGTCTTGGCACTAGTGGGACTATAGCAAAGTCCAATAGCCACGTATAGGATGCCACTAGGTACACTGAGTGTGTGCTAGTATAATGGCTTAGTTATAATTAGTTGGAGTGTGCAACGCAGGCAGACGTGCTGCAAATGTCTTGGCACTAGTGGGACTATAGCAAAGTCCAATAGCCACGTATAGGATGCCACTAGGTACACTGAGTGTGTGCTAGTATAATGGCTTAGTTATAATTAGTTGGAGTGTGCAACGCAGGCAGACGTGCTGCAAATGTCTTGGCACTAGTGGGACTATAGCAAAGTCCAATAGCCACGTATAGGATGCCACTAGGTACACTGAGTGTGTGCTAGTATAATGGCTTAGTTATAATTAGTTGGAGTGTGCAACGCAGGCAGACGTGCTGCAAATGTCTTGGCACTAGTGGGACTATAGCAAAGTCCAATAGCCACGTATAGGATGCCACTAGGTACACTGAGTGTGTGCTAGTATAATGGCTTAGTTATAATTAGTTGGAGTGTGCAACGCAGGCAGACGTGCTGCAAATGTCTTGGCACTAGTGGGACTATAGCAAAGTCCAATAGCCACGTATAGGATGCCACTAGGTACACTGAGTGTGTGCTAGTATAATGGCTTAGTTATAATTAGTTGGAGTGTGCAACGCAGGCAGACGTGCTGCAAATGTCTTGGCACTAGTGGGACTATAGCAAAGTCCAATAGCCACGTATAGGATGCCACTAGGTACACTGAGTGTGTGCTAGTATAATGGCTTAGTTATAATTAGTTGGAGTGTGCAACGCAGGCAGACGTGCTGCAAATGTCTTGGCACTAGTGGGACTATAGCAAAGTCCAATAGCCACGTATAGGATGCCACTAGGTACACTGAGTGTGTGCTAGTATAATGGCTTAGTTATAATTAGTTGGAGTGTGCAACGCAGGCAGACGTGCTGCAAATGTCTTGGCACTAGTGGGACTATAGCAAAGTCCAATAGCCACGTATAGGATGCCACTAGGTACACTGAGTGTGTGCTAGTATAATGGCTTAGTTATAATTAGTTGGAGTGTGCAACGCAGGCAGACGTGCTGCAAATGTCTTGGCACTAGTGGGACTATAGCAAAGTCCAATAGCCACGTATAGGATGCCACTAGGTACACTGAGTGTGTGCTAGTATAATGGCTTAGTTATAATTAGTTGGAGTGTGCAACGCAGGCAGACGTGCTGCAAATGTCTTGGCACTAGTGGGACTATAGCAAAGTCCAATAGCCACGTATAGGATGCCACTAGGTACACTGAGTGTGTGCTAGTATAATGGCTTAGTTATAATTAGTTGGAGTGTGCAACGCAGGCAGACGTGCTGCAAATGTCTTGGCACTAGTGGGACTATAGCAAAGTCCAATAGCCACGTATAGGATGCCACTAGGTACACTGAGTGTGTGCTAGTATAATGGCTTAGTTATAATTAGTTGGAGTGTGCAACGCAGGCAGACGTGCTGCAAATGTCTTGGCACTAGTGGGACTATAGCAAAGTCCAATAGCCACGTATAGGATGCCACTAGGTACACTGAGTGTGTGCTAGTATAATGGCTTAGTTATAATTAGTTGGAGTGTGCAACGCAGGCAGACGTGCTGCAAATGTCTTGGCACTAGTGGGACTATAGCAAAGTCCAATAGCCACGTATAGGATGCCACTAGGTACACTGAGTGTGTGCTAGTATAATGGCTTAGTTATAATTAGTTAGAGTGTGCAACGCAGGCAGACGTGCTGCAAATGTCTTGGCACTAGTGGGACTATAGCAAAGTCCAATAGCCACGTATAGGATGCCACTAGGTACACTGAGTGTGTGCTAGTATAATGGCTTAGTTATAATTAGTTGGAGTGTGCAACGCAGGCAGACGTGCTGCAAATGTCTTGGCACTAGTGGGACTATAGCAAAGTCCAATAGCCACGTATAGGATGCCACTAGGTACACTGAGTGTGTGCTAGTATAATGGCTTAGTTATAATTAGTTGGAGTGTGCAACGCAGGCAGACGTGCTGCAAATGTCTTGGCACTAGTGGGACTATAGCAAAGTCCAATAGCCACGTATAGGATGCCACTAGGTACACTGAGTGTGTGCTAGTATAATGGCTTAGTTATAATTAGTTGGAGTGTGCAACGCAGGCAGACGTGCTGCAAATGTCTTGGCACTAGTGGGACTATAGCAAAGTCCAATAGCCACGTATAGGATGCCACTAGGTACACTGAGTGTGTGCTAGTATAATGGCTTAGTTATAATTAGTTGGAGTGTGCAACGCAGGCAGACGTGCTGCAAATGTCTTGGCACTAGTGGGACTATAGCAAAGTCCAATAGCCACGTATAGGATGCCACTAGGTACACTGAGTGTGTGCTAGTATAATGGCTTAGTTATAATTAGTTGGAGTGTGCAACGCAGGCAGACGTGCTGCAAATGTCTTGGCACTAGTGGGACTATAGCAAAGTCCAATAGCCACGTATAGGATGCCACTAGGTACACTGAGTGTGTGCTAGTATAATGGCTTAGTTATAATTAGTTAGAGTGTGCAACGCAGGCAGACGTGCTGCAAATGTCTTGGCACTAGTGGGACTATAGCAAAGTCCAATAGCCACGTATAGGATGCCACTAGGTACACTGAGTGTGTGCTAGTATAATGGCTTAGTTATAATTAGTTGGAGTGTGCAACGCAGGCAGACGTGCTGCAAATGTCTTGGCACTAGTGGGACTATAGCAAAGTCCAATAGCCACGTATAGGATGCCACTAGGTACACTGAGTGTGTGCTAGTATAATGGCTTAGTTATAATTAGTTGGAGTGTGCAACGCAGGCAGACGTGCTGCAAATGTCTTGGCACTAGTGGGACTATAGCAAAGTCCAATAGCCACGTATAGGATGCCACTAGGTACACTGAGTGTGTGCTAGTATAATGGCTTAGTTATAATTAGTTGGAGTGTGCAACGCAGGCAGACGTGCTGCAAATGTCTTGGCACTAGTGGGACTATAGCAAAGTCCAATAGCCACGTATAGGATGCCACTAGGTACACTGAGTGTGTGCTAGTATAATGGCTTAGTTATAATTAGTTGGAGTGTGCAACGCAGGCAGACGTGCTGCAAATGTCTTGGCACTAGTGGGACTATAGCAAAGTCCAATATCCACGTATAGGATGCCACTAGGTTCACTGAGTGTGTGCTAGTATAATGGCTTAGTTATAATTAGTTGGAGTGTGCAACGCAGGCAGATGCGCTCTGCAAATGTCTTGGCACTAGTAGGACTATAGCAAAGTCCAATAGCCACGTATAGGATGCCACTAAAAAACACTTAGTGTGTGCAAGTATAATGGCTTAGTTATAATTAGTTGGAGTGTGCAACGCAGGCAGATGCGCTCTGCAAATGTCTTGGCACTAGTGGGACTATAGCAAAGTCCAATAGCCACGTATAGGATGCCACTAGGTACACTGAGTGTTTGCTAGTAAAATTGCTTAGTTTAAAAAAGTTGTAGTGTGCAATGCAGGCAGACGTGCTCTGCAAATGTCTTTGCACTAGTGGGACTATAGCAAAGTCCAATAGCCACGTATAGGATGCCACTAGGTACACTGAGTGTGTGCTAGTATAATGGCTTAGTTATAATTCGTTGGAGTGTGCAACGCAGGCAGATGCGCTCTGCAAATGTCTTGGCACTAGTGGGACTATAGCAAAGTCCAATAGCCACGTATAGGATGCCACTAGGTACACTGAGTGTTTGCTAGTATAATGGCTTAGTTATAATTCGTTGGAGTGTGCAACGCAGGCAGATGCGCTCTGCTAATGTCTTTGCACTAGTGGGACTATAGCAAAGTCCAATAGCCACGTATAGGATGCCACTAGGTACACTGAGTGTTTGCTAGTAAAATTGCTTAGTTTAAAAAAGTTGTAGTGTGCAATGCAGGCAGACGTGCTCTGCAAATGTCTTTGCACTAGTGGGACTATAGCAAAGTCCAATAGCCACGTATAGGATGCCACTAGGTACACTGAATGTTTGCTAGTATAATGGCTTACTTAGAATGAGTTGGAGTGTGCAGAGGACAAGAGGGTACAGTGGCAGGATTGTGGTGCTCTGGGTAGAGGAATGGAAGCCTGCCTTTCTATTCCCTCCTAATGGTGAAATGCAGGGAGGAAATCCCTGACCTGGGCTACACAGACGCTGTTGCTGTTTGCAGGACCTGTCACTTATGGCTCTCTGACCCTGCCGCTTTGAGCCCTTAAAAGGACTGCTAGAATGTGCTCTCCCTAAGCTGTCTAACGCTGTGTATGGAGCGCATACAGCTGTATCGGCTATAGGACTCAGGAGGACGGAGCTGCGACACTGATGTCTGACACCAAAGACGCAGAAGGCAGATAATGGCGTTCGTGAAGAAAATGTCCGGTTTTATAATGCAGGGACATGTGACATGCAGATCCTATCACACATGCCGTTGCTTCTCTGGCTCAAAGTCCACTTAGGTGTGTGTGTGTCTGTGATTGGCTGACATGCTGGCCCGCCCCACAAGACGCGCGCGCTTAGGGAAGGAAGACAAGAAAAAAAAAAAAAAAATGGCGATCGCCATTATAGAAACAGCAGTGATCTGAAGGCGCTGTTCCCGCACACTATACACTGAAATGTGATAATAGTTTGATTCACAGAGTGACTTACACTATTACAGCAGAAACCAAGCTAGGATTTAGCTGTTTTTTGGCTGCTAGAACCGTTCTCGAACGTTTCTAGAACTATCGAGCTTTTGCAAAAAGCTCGAGTTCTAGTTCGATCTAGAACATGCCCCAAAATCACTCGAGCCGCGAACTGGAGAACCACGAACCAAGAACCGCGCTCAACTCTAGTCTTGAATGGTAGATAAGAATTTACAGCTTTTAGCACAACCAGAAGATTCTATGTCCCACTGTATGTCTGGATAGTTGAAATCCCCCATAATAAGAACCCGATTATTATTATTATTAGCTGCCTTTTCAATTTGTTCCAGTATTTCACCCTCTATTTGTTCAAGTATGTTAGGAGGCTTATAGCAAACTCCAGTTAGCATTTTTCCATTATTCTCCTCCCCATGTACATTTACCCATACTGACTCTACATTGTTGCAGTTCCCCCCAATGTCATCATTCAACACAGGTTTTAGGTTAGATTTGATAAATATACACACCCCAGCACCTTTTTTGTCTTTCCTGTCCCTCCTAAATGTACTATAACCCTGTATGTTTGTCACCCAGTCATGGCTTTCATCCAGCCGGTTTCCGTAATGCCCACCACATCATAATCCATGGTTAACATAAGAGTCTCCAATTCATTCATTTTGTTTGCAAGACTTCTTGCATTTGCCGGTAGACATTGAATCCTATTAACACCTTTATTACTCCTAGCCTCCCTACGTTCCTTGCATGTCCCCCTAATCCTTCATTGACCCCTACCATCTCACTGTCTCTATCTGCTCTATCTATCCCCTTTTTTGCTCCACTACCCTCCCTCCCCCCAGATCCTAGTTTAAAAGCTCCTCCATCCGTCTGACCATTTTCTCCCCCAGCACAGCTGCACCTTCCACATTGAGGTGCAGCCCGTCCCTGCCGTAGAGCCTGTAGTCGACTGAGAAGTCAGCCCAGTTCTCTATGAACCCGAACCCTTCCTTCCTGCACCAATTTCTAAGCCATGTGTTTATCTCCCTAAGCTCCCGCTGTCTTTCTAGTGACGCTCGTGGCACCGGTAGTATTTCTGAAAACACCACCTTGGAGGTCCTGGACTTCAGCTTCTCTCCAAGTTCCCTGTAATCATTTTTAAGGACCTTCCACCTGCCTCTAACTTTGTCATTAGTACCAATGTGCACCATGACCGCTGGGTTTTCCCCAGCCCCACCCAGCAATCTGTCTATCCGATCCACAATATGCCGAACCCGAGCACCCGGCAGACAACACACTCTTCGGCATTCATGGTCTCGGCGACAGATGACCCTGTCTGTCCGCCTAATTATAGAGTGGTATGGCCAAACAAAAGCAAAAGACAGTACCTGGCCTATCAATCCAATGAAAACTGATAGGTATCACAGTCCATTGGACTAGGCTATTACATGCAGCCATACAAAGTCCATGGGCCTTGCCTCAGAATCAAACCCACAGCCTCTCGTAGCCTAAGCAAAGAGCCTACCACGACACCAACCCAGAGAAGTGGGAAACTGACTCTACATTACTTCACATAATCCTGGTGACTGCGCACACAACATGGCCAAACAAAAGCAAAAGACAGTATCTGGCCTATCAATCCAATGGAAACATATAGGCAACACAGTCCATTGGACTAGGCAATTACATTACATGCAGACATACAAAGTCCATGGGCCTTGCCTCAGAATCGAACCCACAACCTCTCGTAGCCCAAGCAAAAAGCCTACTACTACACCAACACAAGTAAGTAGGCAACTGACTCTACATTAATTCACATCATCCTAGTGACTGCGCACACAACATGGCCAAGCAAAAGACAGTACCTGGCTTATCAATCTAATGGGAACTCATAGGCAACACAGCCCATTAGCTAAGGGAATTTCATGCAGCCATACAAAGTCCATAGGCCTTGCCTCAGAGTCAATCCCACAATCTTTCGCAGCCTAAGCAAAGAGCCTACCACTACACCAACACAAAGAAGTGGGAGATTGAATCTACATTAATTCACATAATCCTAGTGACTGCGCACACAACATGGCCAAACGAAAGCAAAAGACAGTACATGGCCTATCAATCCAATGAAAACTCATAGGCAACATAGTCCTTTGGACTAGGAAATTTCATGCAGCCATACAAAGTCCATGGGCCTTGCCTCAGAGTCGAACTCACAACCTCTCGCAGCCCAAGCAAAGAACCTACCACTACACCAACACAGAGAGGTGGGAAACTGACTCTACATTAATTCACATAACCCTAGTGACTGCGCACACAACATGGCAAAACGAAAGCAAAAGACAGTACATGGCCTATCAATCCAATGAAAACTCATAGGCAACATAGTCCTTTGGACTAGGAAATTACATGCAGCCATACAAAGTCCATGGGCCTTGCCTCAGAGTAGAACTCACAACCTCTCGCAGCCCAAGCAAAGTTCCTACCACTACACCAACACAGAGAAGTGTGAAACTGACACTACATTAATTCATATAATCCTAGTGACTGCGCACACAACATGGCCAAACAAAAGCAAAAAACAGTACCTGGCCTATCAATCCAATGGAAACTCATAGGCAATATAGTCCATTGGACTAAACAGTTACATGCAGCCATACAAAAACCTTGGACCTTGCCTCAGAATCTAACCCACAACCTCTCGTAGCCTAAGCAATGAGCCTACCACGACACCAACACAGAGAAGTGGGAAACTGACTCTACATTACTTCAAATATTCCTGGGGACTGCGCACACAACATGGCCAAACAAAAGCAAAAGACAGTATCTGGCCTATCAATCCAATGGAAACATATAGGCAACACAGTCCATTGGACTAGACAATTACATTACATGCAGCCATACAAAGTCCATGGGCCGTGCCTCAAAATCGAACCCACAACCTCTCGTAGCCCAAGCAAAAAGCCTACCACTACACCAACACAAGGAAGTAGGAAACTAACTCTACATTAATTCACATCATCCTAATGACTGCGCACACAACATGGCCAAACAAAAGCAAAAGACAGTACCTGGCCTATCAATCCAATGGAAACGCATAAGCAACACAGTCCATTGGACTAGGCAATTACATGCAGCCATACAAAGTCCATGGGCCTTGCCTCAGAATTGAACTCACAACCTCTTGCAGCCCAAGCAAAGAACCTAACACTACACCAACACAGAGAAGTGGGAAACTGACTCTACATTAATTCACATAACCCTAGTGACTGCGCACACAACATGGCCAAACAAAAGCAAAAGACAGTACCTGGCTTATCAATCTAATGGGAACTCATAGGCAACACAGTCCATTAGCCAAGGGAATTTCATGCAGCCTTACAAAGTCCATAGGTCTTGCCTCAGAGTCGATCCCACAATCTCGCGCAGCCTAAGCAAAGAGCCTACCACTACACCAACACAAAGAAGTGGGAGATTGAAACTACATTAATTCACATAATCCTAGTGACTGAGCACACAACATGGCCAAACGAAAGCAAAAGACAGTACCTGGCCTATCAATCCAATGGAAACTCATAGGCAACACAGTCCATTGGACAAGGCAATTACATGCAGCCATACAAAGTCCATTGGCTTTGTTTCAGAGTCGAACCCACAACCTCTCGTAGCCTAAGCAAAGAGCCTACCACCACACCAACACAGAGAAGTGGGAGAGGGACTCTACATTAATTCACATAATCCTAGTGACTGCGCACACAACATGGCCTAACAAAAGCAAAAGACAGTACCTGGCCAGTCAATCCAATGGAAATTCATAGGCAATATAGTCCATTGGACTAGGCATCTACATGCAGCCATACAAAGTCCATTGGCTTTGTTTCAGAGTCGAACCCACAACCTCTCGCAGCCCAAGCAAAGAGCCTACCACTACACCAACACAAAGAGCAGGAAACTGACTCTACATTAATTCACATAATCCTAGTGACTGCGCACACAAGATGGTCAAACAAAAGCAAAATACAGTACCTGGCCTAACAATTAGTGATGAGCGAGTATGCTTGTTACTACTCGGTACTCGCACGAGTATCACTGTACTCGGGCTACTCGGCGGGGACCGAGTAATCTCGCGATACTCGTGCTGTACTCGTGGTCTTCATCCCTGCATGTTGGCACTCTTTTGAGAGCCAGCCCTCATGCAGGGATTGGCTGGCAGACCACTGTAATGCCACAGCCCTATTAGTTGTGGAATTGCAGTGATTAGCCGGCCCCTACAGCGTGACCGAGCCTTTATACCGGCGGGCGCGCTGTGCTCTGCTCACAGCCATCCAGACAGTCAGTGCAGGGAGAGGGTCGCTGCTTCAGGGAAAGGTTTGCGGCCCTTTATAGCTATTTCCGTAGCAGGGCTGCAAACAGTGTGACCAGAAGTCCTTCTCAGGACTATTCTAGTTGTATACAGGCAGGCAGGGTATAGCCAGGTCGGAGTACAGTAGCAGAGTCCTTATCAGGACTATTGTTGCTATATACAGGCAGGGTATAGCCAGGTCGGAATACAGGCTAGTGACCAGAAGAGTCCTTGTCAGGACTATTGTAGCAGTATACAGGCAGGAAGGGTATATAGCCATTCCTAGTGGTAACCGTATACCAGCCTTCATCATATCTGGGGCTGGTGTACACAGTCTAAAACAGTCCAGATAGTGTCAGACTTCTCAGTAATTTTTTCTCCTAAAAACCTGTTAGGTTCTTAGTGCGTCCGTGCTTGCATTTAAAAACCGCACGTGTGTGCCTGTCGGTGGCAGCGTACAGGTGCACTTGTGTGCGTTTTTCGCAAACTATTATTATATAACGCACAAGTCTAGTGTATAATACACGTCAGTCAGCAGTGACTGATAGTGTCAGTGTCGCGGGCGGGGAGGAGGGTGTCAGCACACCGCGCTCACCCCTTCTGCTCGGGTCCGGCAGTTTCTCCTGGTGGCTCGAGCTGCGGGCCGGATCCCGGGGTGTCTCGAGCGACACTCCTCGCCCGTGAGTGAAAGGGGGGTGTTTGTTGGGTGTGGGGATTGTTATAGTTCGTGACGCCACCCACGGTTGTGGTGATTGCACCACCGCTGCTCAATATGGGGGTCCCGGGGATGGTGACGCGGAGCAGCCAGGTGTTGTGTTGCCCCTCCGTGGGTAGGGGTTGGTGATCCCGGGGCCCAGTGGGGTGCAGGGGCGCAGGGGCAGCGCTGTGCCTTGCGGCACTGAGGTACTCACTCAGCCAGTAAACACGACACAGTTCTCGGTAAACAAACGGCTGGTTGGACGGGTCCCTCGGACGGTTCACGGTGCTGCGGTTCCCTGCAGTTAGCGGTGACGGTCTCTTCCCTGCACCTTTTGAAATGTCTGTTTGGTAGCGGTGGATTCCCACCGGTTACCCGCTCCCCGACTGCAATCTGTGCCGGAGGAGCTCCACACTTTGCCCGCAGGCGCCGGCCCTGGGAAACTGGTGCCTTGGCGGTGGCGGTGTTTCCCCGTTGTGGTTGGACCTTTGCCGTCAATCAGGACTTGCTTGTTGGGGGATCTACGTCCCCTTCACTAACGGATTTAGCAATTTACAGCGACTCCAAGCCTTGCTGGGATCCGAAAGCCCCTGCTCTGGTGCTGACTGCCCTTTGTATACTGCTCCAGGCCCCGGATACACACAGCCTCCGTGGCCCTTCCAGCAACCTCCAGACAGTCCCACTGCAGATCTTCACCACTGTCTGCTGACCTTGCTGGCTTCGTCTGGGCCCACAGCCACAGACCAACTTCAGGCTTTCTGTCACTTCCACTGCTGTTTCACTCTAGCTCCCTCCTGAGCTACACTCTGTTGTTCACCTCCTACTTAACTCCTCACACTTGCCCTGCCTGGGCTAATCTGCCTGGTTACTTCCTGCCTCCAGAGTTGTGAGCTCCTTGGTGGGCGGAGCCAACCGCCTGGCCCACCCCCTGGTGTGCATCAACAGCCTACTGGAGGAAGGCAACAAGGATTTGTGGGTTAGCTGGTGTACCTGCAGGGAATGTGGGGTGTGTGTGTGTTGTTATCTGTGTCCCCTGGCTTGCCCAGGGCGACACATCAGACTTCTCAGTAATTTTTTCTGCTAAAAACCTGTTAGGTTCTTAGTGCGTCCGTGCTTGCATTTAAAAACCGCACGTGTGTGCCTGTCGGTGGCAGCGTACAGGTGCACTTGTGTGCGTTTTTCACAAACTATTATTATATAACGCACAAGTCTAGTGTATAATACACGTCAGTCAGCAGTGGCTGATAGTGTCAGACTTCTCAGTAATTTTTTCTGCTAAAAACCTGTTAGGTTCTTAGTGCGTCCGTGCTTGCATTTAAAAACCGCACGTGTGTGCCTGTCGGTGGCAGCGTACAGGTGCACTTGTGTGCGTTTTTCACAAACTATTATTATATAACGCACAAGTGTAGTGAATACACGTCAGCACAGCATTGCAAAATGCGCAAGGGCGTTGGCAAGGAACAAGGAAGTGGACGTGATGGTGGTGCAGGCAGAGGCCGAGGTCGTGGGCAAGCTCTAATTTCGCCACAACAAAGGGCCACATCTAGTCGCTCGCACGTCCTGTCCCAAATTCTTGGGGACCGCAGCAGTACACCGCTCTTGAACCAAGACCAGTGTCAACAGGTTGTTAGTTGGATAGCGGATAATGCTTCCAGTCAGATTGGCACCACCACAAACACTCTGTCTTCCACATGGTCAAGTGTCAGTAGCCGTGATACTGCACCGCACATTTCAGAACCTGATCCTCCTTCCTACCACAAGGCTGAGTACACGTCCTCGGACATTAATGATCCCACACTTGGACACTCGGAAGAGCTGTTCACGTTTCCATTCGCACATTCTGGCCTCTCGCCAGCTCATGTTGAAGTGGGTCATGAGGAGATCGTATGTACAGATGCCCAAATATTTGAGCAGCCACGTTCTCACGAAGTTGGCAATGTGTCTCAACAAGGGGTGGACGATGATGAGACACAATTGTCAGGAAGTCAGGAGGAGGAGCAGGGTGCAGAAGAGGAAGACGACGTGGTGGATGATCCAGTAACTGACCCAACCTGGCAGAAGGATATGCAGAGCGAGGACAGCAGTGCACAGGGGGAGGGAGGCGTAGCATCCCAACAGGCAGTAAGAAGCAGGGTGGTGGCTCCAGGCAGAAGTCAGGCAACCGTTCCCCGGAACAACAACACGACACAAGGTGCCTGTACAAATGGTAGGTCTTCCCGAGTCTGGCAGTTTTTTAAGTTGGCTCCAGATGATTCTAAAAAGGCCATTTGCAACACCTGCCGTGCCAGCATCAGCAGGGGTACCAAAACTAGCAGCCTGACCACCACCAGCATGATCAGGCACATGTCAGCCAAGCACCCGACTTTGTGGGAAGTACAACAGAGTCGAGGAGCAGTGCTTGCTGATGTCACTGCTACGTCTTCGCTGGTTGTGCATGCGAGCCAATCCCCTGTCCATGCTGCCTGCGAACAAGCCTCCTCCGGTCCTGCACCTGCAATTGCCTACGCAGAAATAACACCATCATCAAGCACGTCCTTGTCCCAGCGCAGCGTTCAGTTATCCATTCAGCAAACCTTTGAACGCAGGCGCAAATACACTGCCAACGCCCCACATGCCACAGTTCTAAATGCTAACATTTCGCGACTGCTTGCGCTGGAAATGTTGCCTTTTAGGCTGGTGGAGACAGAAGCATTCCGTGACCTGATGGCGGCAGCTGTCCCACGTTACTCGGTCCCCAGCCGCCACTATTTCTCCCGGTGTGCCGTCCCCGCGTTGCATAACCACGTGTCACAAAACATCACACGTGCCCTGAACAACGCTGTTTCACCCAAAGTCCACCTAACCACAGACACGTGGACAAGTGCTTGTGGGCAAGGCCGCTACATCTCGTTGACGGCACACTGGGTTAATATTGTGGAAGCTGGGACCCAGTCTGAGCGAGGGACGGAACACGTCCTTCCCACACCAAGGTTTGCAGGCCCTACCTCAGTCAGGGTTTCACCCACACTCTACAGCTCCGGAATGTCATGCTCTTCAGCCTCCTCCTCCTCCTGCGCATCCTCATCCACTTTACCCTCCACACCAGTCCCAAGCTGGAAGCACTGCAGCACTGCCTCGGTAAAGCGGCAACAGGCTGTGCTGAAGCTAATCTGCATAGGTGACAAACCCCACAATGCAGAAGAGGTGTGGACAGCTCTGAAACAGCAGGCAGATCACTGGCTCACACCTCTGAACCTAAAGCCAGGAAAGGTCGTGTGTGACAATGGCCGGAACCTGGTGGCGGCTTTGAGGCGAGGCCAGCTGACACGTGTTCCATGCGTGGCCCATGTGCTCAACCTCGTGGTTCAGCGGTTTCTAAAGTCATACCCAGAACTGTCTGATCTGCTGGTAAAAGTTCGCCGCCTGTCTGCACATTTTCGAAAGTCACCTACTGCTTCAGCCGGCCTTGCCGGCTTTCAGCGCCGTTTGCATCTTCCGGTTCACAGACTGGTGTGTGATGTCCCCACGCGTTGGAATTCAACTCTGCACATGTTGGTCAGGAAATGTGAGCAGAAGAGGGCAGTTGTTGAGTACCTGCATCACCTAAGCCGTCGGGAAATGGGTCAAACTCCACACATAACACCTGAGGAGTGGAGATGGATGTCCGACCTATGTACCATCCTCCAAAACTTTGAGGACTCCACCAAGATGGTGAGTGGTGATGACACCATTATTAGCGTCACCATACCGCTACTCTGCCTTCTAAAACGGTCTCTGCTCAAAAACAAACATGATGCATTGCAGGCGGAGCGCGATGAGTTGCAGCAAGAAACAGTAGTGGGTGTGGGTGATAACACACAGCCCAGCCTCGTCTCATCACAACGTGCAGTGGAGGACTATGACGAGGAGGAGGATGAAGACATGGAGCAACTCTCCGGCCAAATTGAGGATATGACATGCACACCAGTCATATCCTTGGTTCAGCATGGCTGGCCAGAGGACAGGGTAGATGAGGAGGAGGAGGAGGAGGAGGAGGAGGACAGCATGTTCAGTCATCGTGTTGGTCAGGCTACTGAAGTGATGGCTGTTAAGAGTCTGGCACACATGGCTGACTTTATGGTAAGCTGCCTGTCTCGTGACCCTCGCGTTAAGAACATCTTGGCCGACAATCATTACTGGTTGGTAACACTATTAGACCCACGCTACAAGGAGAACTTTATGTCTCTTATTCCCGAGGCGGAGAGGTCAACCAAAATGCAGCAGTTCCGGAAGGCCATAGTCACGGAAGTAGGCAAAGCATTCCCCTCACAAAACGCTAGCGGCATAGGTCAGGAATCAGTGGACAACCAAGGTGTACAGCCGAGAGAGGCACAAGTCCAATCCGCCAGAGGTAGGGGAACAGTCTTTAAGATGAGGGACAGTTTTCTCAGCCCCTCACGTACCACAGCCCCTGAGGTGCGGAGTAGTGCCACAAGAAATCCTAAGTTTGCCCAGATGCTCAAGGAGTACCTTGCAGATCGAACAACTGTTCTCCGACATTCCTCTGTGCCTTACAATTATTGGGTATCCAAGGTGTACACGTAACATGAATTGGCTCTCTACGCCTTGGAAGTCCTGGCCTGCCCTGCCGCTAGCGTTTTGTCAGAGCGTGTTTTTAGTGCCGCAGGTGGAATCATTACAGATAAACGCACCCGCCTGTCAACTGAAAATGCTGACATGCTGACTCTGATCAAGATGAACAAGGGTTGGATTGGGCCAGACTTCACCACACCACCAGCAAATGAGAGCGGAATTTAAAGTTTGTAACGGGAATTTGCCATGTACCTCCAGTCACCCATGGGTACACACTTCTGGACTTTGGATAATCGCTGGACTGCTCCTCCTTCTCCTCGTGCGCCACCATGATGACCGTTACAATAGTTAGGCCTTTGTTTCAGGTATACCCCCAGTGGTAAATTTTTTCGCCCATTCTTTGCAGAATGGACATTACAACGACACGAGACCCGCTCCTTTGCAATGGGAACAATGTTTTGAGGCCCTCATGCACGTCTCTATCCAGGGACAACGTGGAGCCTCCAAATTTTTGGCTGCCCTGCCTAAGGGCTATACTATAATACACCCACTTCCTGACAATGCACACTTAATGTTTTGAGGCCCCCTAGCACGTCTCTATCCAGGGACAACGTGGAGCCTCCCAAATTTTGGCTGCCCTGCCTAAGGGCTATACTATAATACACTCACTTCCTGACAATGCACACTTAATGTTTTGAGGCCCTCTAGCACGTCTCTATCCAGGGACATCGTGGAGCCTCCCAATTTTTGGCTGCCCTGCCTAAGGGCTATACTATAATACACCCACTTCCTGACAATGCACACTTAATGTTTTGAGGGCCTCATGCACGTCTCTATCCAGGGACAACGTGGAGCCTCCCAATTTTTGGCTGCCCTGCCTAAGGGCTATACTATAAGACACCCACTTCCTGACAATGCACACTTAATGTTTTGAGGGCCTCATGCACGTCTCTATCCAGGGACAACGTGGAGCCTCCCAATTTTTGGCTGCCCTGCCTAAGGGCTATACTATAATACACCCACTTCCTGACAATGCACACTTAATGTTTTGAGGCCCTCATGCACGTCTCTATCCAGGGACAACGTGGAGCCTCCCAATTTTTGCCTGCCCTGCCTAAGGGCTATACTACAATAGACCCACTTCCTTACAATGGGCACTTCAGGTTTACAGGCCCTCATGCACGTCTGTATGCAGGGTCATTGGTGAACCTCACAATTTTGGACTGCCCTGGCAAAGGAAAATACTACAAAGACTCACTTCCTCAAAATGGGCACATTAGACTCAGAGGCCTTTATGTACGTCTCTTCTCAGGGACATCGGAGTGCCACACAATGTTTTACGTAAAATCTTTCATGTATTAATCTCAAAAAGTAACATACATTAGCTCTATCTCACTATTGGGTATGTGCCCTTAACATTTCCGCCATGAAAATTCATTTTGGTGTCATTTTGGAAGGTTTTCTGGTGAGTCCGTAAAAATGGCGTAAAACGCGGACAAAATTGTTCACAGCTGTGACTTTTGAGTGATAAATGCTTCAAGGGATCTTCACCATGCTGTTGCCATGTCATTTGAGCACTCTTCTGAGACTTTTGTGCCATTTTTAGGGATCCTACATGCTGCCGGGGGTCATTTCACAAAAATACTAGGGTCTCCCATAGGACAACAATGGGCTCGGTGCTCGGGCCGAGTACACGAGTATCTTTGGATGTTCGGCCCAAGCCTCCGAGCTTTTTAGTACTCGGTCATCACTACTAACAATCCAATAGAATCTCATAGGCAACACAGACCATTGGACTAGGCAATTACATGCAGCCATACAAAGTCCATCGGCCTTGCCTCAGAGTTGAACTCACAATCTCTTGGCGCCCAAGCAAAGAGCCTACCACTACACCAACACAGAGTAGTGGGAAACTGAATCTACATTACTTCACATAATCCTGGTGACTGCGCACACAACATGGCCAAATAAAAGCAAAAGACAGTACCTGGCCTATCAATCCAATGGAAACTCATAGGTAACACAGTCCATTGGTCTAGTCAATTACATGCAGCCATAAAAAGTCTATAGGCCTTGCCTCAGAGTCTAACCGACAACCTCTCGCAGCCCAAGCAAAGAGCCTACCACTACACCAACACAGAGAAGTGGGAAACTGAATCTACATTAATTCACATAATCCTAGTAACTGCCACACAAAAGCAAAAGATAGCACCAGGCCAATCAATCCAATGGAAACTCATATGCAACACAGTTCATTGGACAAGGCAATTACATGCAGCCATAAAATGTCCATGGGCGTTGCCTCAGAGTCGAACTCACAACTTCTCGCAACTGATGCAAAGAGCCTACCAACACAGAGAAGTGTGAAACTGACTCTACATTAATTCACATAATCCTAGTGACTGCGCACACAACATGGTTAAAGGAAAGCAAAAGACAGTACCTGGCCTATCAATCCAATGGAAACTCATAGGTAACACAGTCCATTGGACTAGGCAATTACATGCAGGAATACGAAGTCCATGGGCCTTGCCTCAGAGTCGAACCCACAACCTCTCGTAGCCAAAGCAAAGAGCCTACCACCACACCAACACAGAGAAGTGGGAAAATGACTCTACATTAATTCACATAATCCTAGTGACTGTGCACACAACATGGCCAAACAAAAGCAAAAGACAGTACCTGGCCTATCAATCCAATGGAAACTCATAGGCAATATAGTCCATTGGACAAGGCAATTACATGCAGCCTTACAAAGTCCATGAGCCTTGCCTCAGAGTCGAACCCACAACTTCTTGTAGCCCCAGATAAGAGCCTACCACTACACCAAAACAAAAAAGTGGGGGATTGAATCTACATTAATTCACATAATCCTAGTGACTTCGCACACAAAAGCAAAAGACTATACCTGGCTTATCAATCCAATGGAAACTCATAGGCAACACAGTCCATTGGACTAAGCAATTACATGCAGCCATACAACATCCATGGGCTTTGCCTCAAAGTCAAACCCACAACCTCTCTCAGCCCAAGCAAAGAGCCTACCACTGCACCAACACAGAGAAGTGGGTAACTGATTCTACATTAATTCACATAATCCTACCGACTGCACACACAACATGGCCAAACAAAAGCAAAAGACAGTACCTCGCCTATCAATCCAATAGAAACTCCTAGGCAACACAGTCCATTGGACTAGGCAATTACATGAAGCCATAAAAAGTCCATGGGCCTTTCCTCAGAGTCAAACCTAAAAACTCTCATAGCCCAAGCAAAGAGCCTACCACTACACCAACACAGAAAAGTGGGAAACTGATTCTACATTAATTCACATAATCCTAGTGACTGCACACACAACATGGCCAAACAAAAGCAAAAGACAGTACCTGGTCTATCAATCCATTGAAAAATCATAGGTAACACAGTCCACTGGACTAGACAATTACATGCAGCCATACAAAATCCATGGTCCTTGCCTCAGAGTCGAACCCACAACCTCACGCAGCCCAAGCAAAGAGCCTACCACTACACCAACACAGAGAACTTGTAAACTGACTCTACAATAATTCCCATAATCCTAGTGACTGCGCACACAATATGGCCAAACAAAAGAAAAAGACAGTACCTGGTCTATCAATCCAATAGAAACTCATAGGCAACACAGTCCATTGGACTTGGCATTTACATGCAGCCATACAAAGTCCATGAGCCTTGCCTCAGAGTCGAACTCACAACCTCTTACAGCCCTAGCAAAGAGCCTACCACAACACCAACACAGAGAAGTGGGAAACAGATTCTACAATAATTCACATAATCCTAGTGACTGCGCACACAATATGGCCAAACAAAAGCAAAAGACAGTACCTGGCCTACCAATCCAATGGAAACTCATTGGCAACAGAGTCCATTGGACTAAGCAATTACATGCAGCCATACAAAGTCCATAGGCCTTGCCTCAGAGTCAAACCCACAACCTCTCGTAGCCCAAGCAAAAAGCCTACCACTACACCAACACAAGGAAGTAGGAAACTGACTCTACATTAATTCACATAATCCTAGTGACTGCACACACAACATGGCCAAACGAAAGCAAAAGACAGTACCTGGCCTATCAATCTAATGGGAACTCATAGGCAACACAGTCCATTAGCCAAGGAAATTTCATGCAACCATACAAAGTCCATGAGCCTTGCCTCAGAGTCGAAACCACAACTTCTTGTAGTCCAAAGAAAGAGCCTACAACTACATCAACACAGAGAAGTTGGTAACTGATTCTACATTAATTCACATAATCCTAGTGACTGCGCACACAACATGGCCAAACAAAAGCAAAAGACGGTACCTGGCCAGTCAATCCAATGGAAATTCATAGGCAATATAGTCCATTGGACTAGGCATCTACATGCAGCCATACAAAGTCCATGGGACTTGCCTCATTTCGAACTCACAACCTCTCACAGCCCAAGCAAAGAACCTACCACTACACCAACACAAAGAAGTGGGAGATTGTATCTACATTAATTCACATAATCCTAGTGACTGCGCACACAACATGGCCAAACGAAAGCAAAAGACAGTACCTGGCCTATCAATCCAATGGAAACTCATAGGCAACACAGTCCATTGAACTAGGCAATTACATGCAGTCATACAAAGTCCAAGGGCCTTGCCTCAGAATCTAACCCACAACCTCTCTTAGCCAAAGCAAAGAGCCTACCACCACACCAACACAGAGAAGTGGGCAAGGGACTCTACATTAATTCACATAATCCTAGTG
Organism: Anomaloglossus baeobatrachus; assembly: GCF_048569485.1. Taxonomy (NCBI): domain Eukaryota; kingdom Metazoa; phylum Chordata; class Amphibia; order Anura; family Aromobatidae; genus Anomaloglossus; species Anomaloglossus baeobatrachus. The sequence continues at coordinate 406,718,594 of NC_134353.1, read as the reverse complement.
ACTGCGCACACAACATGGCCAAACGAAAGCAAAAGACAGTACCTTGCCTATCAATCCAATGAAAACTCATAGGTAACACAGTCCATAGGATTAGGCAATTTCATGCAGCCATATAAAGTCCATGGGCCTTGCATCAGAGTCGAACTCACAACCTCTCGCGGCCTGAGCAAAGAGCCTACCACTACAAAATCACAGAGAAGTTGGAAACTTACTATACATTAATTCAACTAATCCTAGTGACTGCGCACACAACATGGCCAAACAAAAGCAAAAGACTGTACCTGGTCTATCAATCCAATAAAAATTCATAGCCAACACAGTCCATTGGACTTGGCAATTACATTCAGACATACAAAGTCCATGGGCCTTGCCTCAGAGTCCAACCCACAACCTCGCGCAGCCCAAGTAAAGCACCTACCACTACACCAACACAGAGAAGCAGGAAACTGACTCTACATTAATTCACATAATCCTAGTGACTGCGCACACAACATGGCCAAACAAAAGCAAAAGACAGTACCTGGCCTATCAATCCAATGGAAACTCATAGCCAACACAGTCCATTGGACTTGGCAATTACATGCAGCCATACAAAGTCCATGGGCCTTGCCTCAGAGTCAAACCCACAACCTCTCGTAGCCTAAGCAAAGAGCCTACCGCTACACCAACACAGAGAAGTGGAAAACTGGTTCTACATTAATTCACATAATCTTAGTGACTGCGCACAGAGGATGGCCAAACAAAAGCAAAATACATTACCTGGCCTATCAATCCAATAGAATCTCATAGGCAACACAGTCATTTGGACTAAGCAATTACATGCAGCCATACAAAGTACATGGGCGTTGCCTCAGAGTCGAACTCACAACCTCTCAGAGCCCAAGCAAAGTGCCTACCACTACACCAACACAGAGTAGTGGAAAGCTGACTCTACATTAATTCACATAATTCAAGTGACTGCGCACACAACATGGCCAAACGAAAGGAAAAGACTAGTGATGAGCGAGCATGCTTGTTACTACTCGGTACTCGCACGAGTATCACTGTACTCGGGCTACTCGGCGGGGACCGAGTAATCTCGCGATACTCGTGCTGTACTCGTTGTCTTCATTTCTGCATGTTGGCGCTCTTTTGAGAGCCAGCCCTCATGCAGGGATTGGCTGGCAGACCACTGCAATGCCACAGCCCTGTTAGTTGTGGAATTGCAGTGATTGGCCGGCCCGCACAGCGTGACCGAGCCTTTATACCGGCCGGCGCGCTGTGCTCTGCTCACAGCCATCCAGACAGTCAGTGCAGGGAGAGTGTCGCTGCTTCAGGGAAAGGTTTGCGGCCCTTTATAGCTAGTTCCGGAGCAGGGCTGCAAACAGTGTGACCAGAAGTCCTTCTCAGGACTATTCTAGTTGTATACAGGCAGGCAGGGTATAGCCAGGTCGGAGTACAGTAGCAGAGTCGTTCTCAGGACTATTGTTGCTATATACAGGCAGGGTATAGCCAGGTCGGAATACAGGCTAGTGACCAGAAGAGTCCTTGTCAGGACTATTGTAGCAGTATACAGGCAGGCAGGCAGGCAGGCAGGGTATATAGCCATTCCTAGTGGTGACCGTATACCAGCCTTCATCATATCTGTGGCTGGTGTACACAGTCTAAAACAGTCCAGATAGTGTCAGACTTCTCAGTAATTGTCGCTCCTAAAAACCTGTTAGGTTCTTATTGCGTCCGTGCTTGCATTTAAAAACCGCACGTGTGTGCCTGTCGGTGGCAGCGTACAGGTGCACGTTTTTCACAAACTATTATATAACGCACAAGTCTAGTGAATAATACACGTCAGTCAGTAGTGTCTGATAGTGTCAGACTTCTCAGTAATTGTCGCTCCTAAAAACCTGTTAGGTTCTTATTGCGTCCGTGCTTGCATTTAAAAACCGCACGTGTGTGCCTGTCGGTGGCAGCGTACAGGTGCACGTTTTTCACAAACTATTATATAACGCACAAGTCTAGTGAATAATACACGTCAGTCAGCAGTGTCTGATAGTGTCAGACTTCTCAGTAATTGTCGCTCCTAAAAACCTGTTAGGTTCTTATTGCGTCCGTGCTTGCATTTAAAAACCGCACGTGTGTGCCTGTCGGTGGCAGCGTACAGGTGCACGTTTTTCACAAACTATTATATAACGCACAAGTCTAGTGAATAATACACGTCAGTCAGCAGTGTCTGATAGTGTCAGACTTCTCAGTAATTGTCGCTCCTAAAAACCTGTTAGGTTCTTATTGCGTCCGTGCTTGCATTTAAAAACCGCACGTGTGTGCCTGTCGGTGGCAGCGTACAGGTGCACTTGTGTGCGTTTTTCACAAACTATTATATAACGCACAAGTGTAGTGTATAATACACGTCAGTCAGCAGTGGCTGATAGTGTCAGACTTCTCAGTAATTGTCGCTCCTAAAAACCTGTTAGGTTCTTATTGCGTCCGTGCTTGCATTTAAAAACCGCACGTGTGTGCCTGTCGGTGGCAGCGTCAGGCTCCATATTGTCCCTGGATAGAGATGTGCATGAGGGCCTCAAAACATTGTTCCCATTGCAAAGGAGCGGGTCTCCTGTCGTAATGCCCATTCTGAAAGAATGGGCGAAAAAATTTACCACTGGGGTATACCTGAAACAACGGCCTAACTATTGTAACGGTCATCATGATGGCGCATGAGGAGAAGGAGGAGCAGTCCAGCGATTAGCCAAAGTCCAGAAGTGTGTTACCATGGGTGAGTGGAGGTACATGGCAAAATCCCGTTACAAACTTTAAATTCCGCTGTCATTTGCTGGTGGTGTGGTGAAGTCTGGCCCAATCCAACCCTTGTTCATCTTGATCAGAGTCAGCCTGTCAGCATTTACAGTTGACAGGCGGGTGCGTTTATCTGTAATGATTCCACCTGCGGCACTAAAAACACGCTCTGACAAAACGCTAGCGGCAGGGCAGGCCAGGACTTCCAAAACGTAGAGAGCCAATTCATGCCACGTGTCCAGCTTGGATACCCATTAATTGTAAGGCACAGAGGAATGTCGGAGTACAGTTGTTTGATCTGCAAGGTACTCCTTGAGCATCTGGGCAAACTTAGGATTTCTTGTGGCACTACCCCGCACCTCAGGGGCTGTGGTATGTGAGGGGCTGAGAAAACTGTCCCACATCTTAAAGACTGTTCCCCTACCTCTGGCGGATTGGACTTGTGCCCCTCTCGGCTGTACGCCTTGGTTGTCCACTGATTCCTGACCTATGCCGCTAGCGTTTTGTGAGGGGAATGCTTTGCCTACTTCCGTGACTATGGCCTTCTGGAACTGCTGCATTTTTCCTGACCTCTCCGCCTCGGGAATAAGAGACATAAAGTTCTCCTTTTAGCGTGGGTCTAACAGTGTTACCAACCAGTAATGATTGTCGGCCAAGATGTTCTTAACGCGAGGGTCACGAGACAGGCAGCTTACCATAAAGTCAGCCATGTGTGCCAGACTCTTAACAGCCATCACTTCAGTATCCTGACCAACACGATGACTGAACATGCTGTCATCCTCCTCCTCCTCCTCATCATCTACCCTGTCCTCTGGCCAGCCACGCTGAACCGAGGATATGACTGCATGTCATATCCTCAATTTGGCCAGAGAGTTGCTACATGTCTTCATCCTCCTCCTCGTCATAGTCCTCCACTGCACGTTGTGATGAGACGAGGCTGGGCTGTGTGTTATCACCCACACCCACTACTGTTTCTTGCTCAAACTCATCGCGCTCCGCCTGCAATGCATCATGGTTGTTTTTTGAGCAGAGACCATTTTAGAAGGCAGAGAAGCGGTATGGTGACGCTAATAATGTCGTCATCGCCGCTCACCATCTTGGTGGAGTCCTCAAAGTTTTGGCGGATGGTACATAGGTCGGACATCCATCTCCACTCTTCAGGTGTTATGTGTGGAGTTTGACCCATTTCCTGATGGCTTAGGTGATGCAGGTACTCAACAACTGCCCTCTTCTGCTCACATATCCTGACCAACATGTGCAGAGTTGAATTCCAATGCGTGGGGACATCACACACCAGTCTGTGAGCCGGAAGATGCAAATGGCGCTGAAAGCCGGCAAGGCCGGCTGAAGCAGTAGGTGACTTTCGAAAATGTGCAGACAGGCGGCGAACGTTTACCAGCAGATCAGACAGCTCTGGGTATGACTTTAGAAACCGCTGAACCACGAGGTTGAGCACATGGGCCACGCATGGAACATGTGTCAGCTGGCCTCGCCTCAAAGCCGCCACCAGGTTCCGGCCATTGTCACACACGACCTTTCCTGGCTTTAGGTTCAGAGGTGTGAGCCAGTGATCTGCCTGCTGTTTCAGAGCTGTCCATACCTCTTCTGCATTGTAGGGTTTGTCACCTATGCAGATTAGCTTCAGCACAGCCTGTTGCCGCTTCGCCGAGGCAGTGCTGCAGTGCTTCTGTATCGCCCTGGACAAGCCAGGGGCCACAGAGCACAACACTTACACACCCCACACTCCCTGCAGGCATATCATAGTCAAAACACAAAATCCTTGTTGCCTTCCCCAGGGGCTGTTGTCCACACCAGGGGGTGGAGCCAGGCAGTTGGTCTCCACCCACCAAGGAGGAGGGAAAACACAGGCAGTGAGAGTTAAGCTAAGGAAGTGGAAGGAGGAAAGTAGTAGAGAGGAGAAAAGTGACAGCAAAGAGCCTGAAGTTGGTCCGGGTGTGTGGCCCGGACAGGACAGCAAGGTTGGCAGGATGTGGTGACCGTCTGCAGTGGAGGCCGATTGGAGTCTGCCGTAAGGACCGTGGACGGGTGGTGACCCGGCCGTACCGGACCGGTATACAAAGAGAAGCCAGCACCATTGGCAGGGGCCTTTCGGATCCCGGCAAGGCTTGGTGTCGCCGTGAATTTGCCAAATCCGTTAGTGAAGGGGACCTCAGGGTTTCCAAACAGCCAAGTCACGATAGAAGGCAACCGTCCAACCGTGAAGGGGAGACACCGCCACCGCCAAGGGCAACCGTCTCCCAGGGCCAGCGCCTGTGGGCAAAAGGGGCTCCTCCGGCCCATATCCAGGTCGGGGAGCGGGTTACCGGTGGGAAACCATCACTACCAACACTGAACTTAGGTGCAGGGAGAGACAGTCATCACTAACCTGCAGGGAGGAACAACCGCAGCCGTCCGAGGGACCCGTCCATCCAGCCACTTGTTTTACCGTGAACTGTGTCATCATCATTGGGCTGAGTGAGTACCTCCGTGCCGTGCGGCACAGCGCTGCCCCTGCGACCCTGCACCTCATCAGGCCCCGCAACCCGCCTGTCATCCATCTCTACCCCATCACCGGGCCCTGGGACAACCAACCCCCCTACCCACGGAGGGGAGAAATAACAACAAAGCTGCTCCCTGTCACAGGCTCCCGGGATCCCCGTCCAGAGCAGCGGTGGTGTCCACACAATCACCACAACCGTGGGTGGCGTCACGGACAATATCCCCAAAACCCAAATGACCCCTTTTCACTCACGGGCGATGAGCGCCGCTCGAGTCCCCGGGATCCGGCCATCGCTCGAGCCACCGAGCAGCAGCAGCCGTAGAGCAGCGGCAGCCGGACCCGAGCAGTGGTAGAGCGCAGCGCCCCCTCCTCCGCCCGCGACACTTCCAGCTTGGGACTGGTGTGTAGGGTAAAGTGGATGAGGATGCGCAGGAGGAGGAGGAGGCTGAGGAGCATGACATTCCGGAGCTGTAGAGTGTGGGTGAAACCCTGACTGAGGTAGGGCCTGCAAAACTTGGTGTGTGAAGGACGTGTTCCGTCCCTCGCTCAGACTGGGTCCCAGCTTCCACAATATTAACCCAGTGTGACGTCAACGAGATGTAGCGGCCTTGCCCACATGCACTTGTCCACGTGTCTGTGGTTAGGTGGACTTTGGCTGAAACAGCGTTGTTCAGGGCACGTGTGATGTTTTGTGACACGTGGTTATGCAATGCGGGGACGGCACACCGGGAGAAATAGTGGCGGCTGGGGACCGAGTAATGTGGGACAGCTGCCACCATCAGGTCGCGGAATGCTTCTGTCTCAACCAGCCTAAAAGGCAACATTTCCAGGGCAAGCAGTCGCGAAATGTTAGCATTTAGAAGTGTGGCATGTGGGGCGTTGGCAGTGTATTTGCGCCTGCGTTCAAAGGTTTGCTGAATGGATAACTGAACGCTGCGCTGGGACAAGGACGTGCTTGATGATGGTGTTATTTCTGCGTGGGCAACTGCAGGTGCAGGGCCGGAGGAGGCTTGTTCGCGGGCAGCATGGACAGGGGATTGGCTCGCATGCACAACAAGCGAAGACGTAGCAGTGACATCAGCAAGCACTGCTCCTCGACTCTGTTGTACATCCCACAAAGTCGGGTGCTTGGCTGACATGTGCCTGATCATGCTGGTGGTGGTCAGGCTGCTAGTTTTGGTACCCCTGCTGATGCTGGCACGGCAGGTGTTGCAAATGGCCTTTTTAGAATCATCTGGAGCCAACTTAAAAAACTGCCAGACTCGGGAAGACCTAACATTTGTACAGGCACCTTGTGTCGTGTTGTTCCGGGGAACAGTTGCCTGACGTCTGCCTGGGGCCACCACCCTGCTTCTTACTGCCTGTTGGGATGCTACGCCTCCCTCCCCCTGTGAACTGCTGTCCTCGCTCTGCATAGCCTCCTGCCAGGTTGGGTCAGTTACTGGATCATCCACCACGTCGTCTTCCTCTTCCGCACCCTGCTCCTCCTCCTGACTTCCTGACAATTGTGTCTCATCATCGTCCACCCCTTGTTGAGACACGTTGCCAACTTCGTGAGAACGTGGCTGCTCAAATATTTGGGCATCTGTACATACGATCTCCTCATGACCCACTTCAACATGAGCTGGCGAGAGGCCAGAATGTGCGAATTGAAACGTGAACAGCTCTTCCGAGTGTCCAAGTGTGGGATCATTAATGTCCGAGGACGTGTACTCCGCCTTGTGGTAGGAAGGAGGATCAGGTTCTGAAATGTGCGGTGCAGTATCACGGCTACTGACATTTGACCGTGTGGAAGACAGACTGTTTCTGGTGGTGCCAATCTGACTGGAAGCATTATCCGCTATCCAACTAACAACCTGTTGACACTGGTCTTGGTTCAAGAGCGGTGTACTGCTGCGGTCCCCAAGAATTTGGGACAGGACGTGCGAGCGACTAGATGTGGCCCTTTGTTGTGGCGAAATTAGAGCTTGCCCACGACCTCGGCCTCTGCCTGCACCACCATCACGTCCACTTCCTTGTTCCTTGCCAACGCCCTTGCGCATTTTGCAATGCTGTGCTGACGTGTATTCACTAGACTTGTGCGTTATATAATTGTGCTTCTTACTGCCTGTTGGGATGCTACGCCTCCCTCCCCCTGTGCACTGCTGTCCTCGCTCTGCATAGCCTCCTGCCAGGTTGGGTCAGTTACTGGATCATCCACCACGTCGTCTTCCTCTTCCGCACCCTGCTCCTCCTCCTGACTTCCTGACAATTGTGTCTCATCATCGTCCACCCCTTGTTGAGACACGTTGCCAACTTCGTGAGAACGTGGCTGCTCAAATATTTGGGCATCTGTACATACAATCTCGTCATGGCCCACTTCAACAGGAGCTGGCGAGAGGCCAGAATGTGTGAATGTAAACGTGAACGAACAGCTCTTCCGAGTGTCCAAGTGTGGGATCAGTAATGTCCGTGGACGTGTACTCGGCCTGGTGGTAGGAAGGAGGATCAGGTTCTGAAATGTGCGGTGCAGTATCACGGCTACTGACACTTGACCGTGTGGAAGACAGAGTGTTTGTGGTGGTGCCAATCTGACTGGAAGCATTATCCGCTATCCAACTAACAACCTGTTGACACTGGTCTTGGTTCGAGAGCGGTGTACTGCTGCGGTCCCCAAGAATTTGGGACAGGACGTGCGAGCGACTAGATGTGGCCCTTTGTTGTGGCGAAATTAGAGCTTGCACACGACCTCGGTCTCTGCCTGCACCACCATCACGTCCACTTACTTGTTCGTTGACAACGCCCTTGCGCATTTTGCAATGCTGTGCTGATGTGTATTCACTAGACTTGTGCGTTATATCCAAGTTTTTGCAAAACGCACACAAGTGCAGCGGAAAGCTGGCACCAACAGGCACACACGTGCGGTTTTTAAATGCAAGCACGGAGGCACTAAGAACCTAACAGGTCTCTATCCAGGGACAACGTGGAGCCTCCCAATTTTTGGCTGCCCTGCCAAAGGGCTATACTACAATAGACCCACTTCCTTACAATGGGCACTTCAGGTTTACAGGCCCTCATGCACGTCTCTATCCAGGGACAACGTGGAGCCTCCCAATTTTTGGCTGCCCTGCCAAAGGGCTATACTACAATAGACCCACTTCCTTACAATGGGCACTTCAGGTTTACAGGCCCTCATGCACGTCTCTATCCAGGGACAACGTGGAGCCTCCCAATTTTTGGCTGCCCTGCCAAAGGGCTATACTACAATAGACCCACTTCCTTACAATGGGCACTTCAGGTTTACAGGCCCTCATGCACGTCTCTATCCAGGGACAACGTGGAGCCTCCCAATTTTTGGCTGCCCTGCCAAAGGGCTATACTACAATAGACCCACTTCCTTACAATGGGCACTTCAGGTTTACAGGCCCTCATGCACGTCTCTATCCAGGGACAACGTGGAGCCTCCCAATTTTTGGCTGCCCTGCCAAAGGGCTATACTACAATAGACCCACTTCCTTACAATGGGCACTTCAGGTTTACAGGCCCTCATGCACGTCTCTATCCAGGGACAACGTGGAGCCTACCAATTTTTGGCTGCCCTGCCAAAGGGCTATACTACAATAGACCCACTTCCTTACAATGGGCACTTCAGGTTTACAGGCCCTCATGCACGTCTCTATCCAGGGACAACGTGGAGCCTCCCAATTTTTGGCTGCCCTGCCAAAGGGCTATACTACAATAGACCCACTTCCTTACAATGGGCACTTCAGGTTTACAGGCCCTCATGCACGTCTCTATCCAGGGACAACGTGGAGCCTACCAATTTTTGGCTGCCCTGCCAAAGGGCTATACTACAATAGACCCACTTCCTTACAATGGGCACTTCAGGTTTACAGGCCCTCATGCACGTCTCTATCCAGGGACAACGTGGAGCCTCCCAATTTTTGGCTGCCCTGCCAAAGGGCTATACTACAATAGACCCACTTCCTTACAATGGGCACTTCAGGTTTACAGGCCCTCATGCACGTCTCTATCCAGGGACAACGTGGAGCCTCCCAATTTTTGGCTGCCCTGCCTAAGGGCTATACTATGATACACCCACTTCCTGACAATGGGCACTTCGGGTTTACAGGCCATCATGCACGTCTCTATCCAGGGACAACGTGGAGCCTCCCAATTTTTGGCTGCCCTGCCTAAGGGCTATACTATAATACACCCACTTCCTGACAATGGGCACTTCAGGTTTACAGGCCATCATGCACGTCTCTATCCAGGGACAACGTGGAGCGTCCCAATTTTTGGCTGCCCTGCCTAAGGGCTATACTATAATACACCCACTTCCTGACAATGGGCACTTCAGGTTTACAGGCCATCATGCACGTCTCTATCCAGGGACAACGTGGAGCCTCCCAATTTTTGGCTGCCCTGCCTAAGGGCTATACTATAATACACCCAATTCCTGACAATGGACACTTAATGTTTTGAGGCCCTCATGCACGTCTGTATGCAGGGGCATTGGTGAACCTCCCAATTTTGGACTGCCCTGGCAAAGGAAAATACTACAAAGACTCACTTCCTCAAAATGGGCACATTAGACTCAGAGGCCTTTATGTACGTCTCTTCTCAGGGACATCGGAGTACCACACAATGTTTTACGTAAAATCTTTCATGTATTGATCTCAAAAAGTAACATACATTAGCTCTATCTCACTATTGGGTATGTGCCCTTAACATTTCCGCCATGAAAATTCATTTTGGTGTCATTTTGGAAGGTTTTCTGGTGAGTCCGTAAAAATGGCGTAAAACGCGGACAAAATTGTTCACAGCTGTGACTTTTGAGTGATAAATGCTTCAAGGGGTCTTCCCCATGCTGTTGCCATGTCATTTGAGCACTCTTCTGAGACTTTTGTGCCATTTTTAGGGTTTCTACATGCTGCCGGTGGTCATTTCACAAAAATACTCGGGTCTCCCATAGGATAACATTCGGCTCGGTGCTCGGGCCGAGTACACGAGTATCTTGGGATGCTCGGCCCGAGCCTCGAGCACCCGAGCTTTTTAGTACTCGCTCATCACTAGAAAAGACAGTACCTGGCCTATCAATCCAATGGAAACTCATAGGCAACACAGTCCATTGGACTAGGCAATTACATGCAGCCATAAAAAGTCCATGGGCCTTGCCTCAGAGTCTAACCCACAACCTCTCACAGCCCAAGCAAAGAGCCTACCACTATACCAACAAAAAGAAGTGGGAAACTGATTCTACAATAATTCACATAATCCTAGTGACTGCGCACACCACATGGCCAAACAAAAGCAAGAGACTGTACCTGGCCTATCAATCCAATGGAAACACAGTCCATTGGACTAAGCAATTACATGCAGCCATACAAAGTCCATGGGCCTTGCCTCAGAGTCAAACCCACAAACTCTCTCAGCCCAAACCAACAGCCTACCACTATACCAACACAGAGAAGTGGGAAACTTATTCTACATTAATTCACATAATCCTAGTGACTGCACACACAACAAGGCCAAAAAAAATCAAAAGACAGTACATGGTCTATCAATCCATTGGAAACTCAGTCCATTGGACTAGACAATTACATGCAGCCATACAAAGTCCATGAGCCTTGCCTCAGAGTCTAACCCACAACCTCTCGCAGCCCAAGCAAAGAGCCTACCACTATACCAACAAAAAGAAGTGGGAAACTGATTCTACAATAATTCACATAATCCTAGTGACTGCGCACACCACATGGCCAAACAAAAGCAAGAGACTGTACCTGGCCTATCAATCCAATGGAAACACAGTCCATTGGACTAAGCAATTACATGCAGCCATACAAAGTCCATGGGCCTTGCCTCAGAGTCAAACCCACAAACTCTCTCAGCCCAAACCAACAGCCTACCACTATACCAACACAGAGAAGCAGGAAACTGACTCTACATTAATTCACATAATCCTAGTGACTGCGCACACAACAAGGCCAAAAAAAAGCAAAAGACAGTACATGGTCTATCAATCCATTGGAAACTCAGTCCATTGGACTAAGCAATTACATGCAGCCATAAAAAGTCCATGGGCCTTGCCTCAGAGTCTAACCCACAACCTCTCGCAGCCCAAGCAAAGAGCCTACCACTACACCAACACAGAGAAGCAGGAAACTGACTCTACATTAATTCACATAATCCTAGTGACTGCGCACACAACATGGCCAAACAAAAGCAAAAGACAGTACCTGGCCCATCAATCCAATGGAAACTCATAGGCAACACAGTGCATCGGACTAGACAATTACATGCAGCCATACAAAGTCCATGGGCCTTGCCTCAGAGTCAAACCCACAGCCTCTCGTAGCCCAAGCAAAGAGCCTACCACTATACCAACAAAAAGAAGTGGGAAACTGATTCTACAATAATTCACATAATCCTAGTGACTGCGCACACCACATGGCCAAACAAAAGCAAGAGACTGTACCTGGCCTATCAATCCAATGGAAACACAGTCCATTGGACTAAGCAATTACATGCAGCCATACAAAGTCCATGGGCCTTGCCTCAGAGTCAAACCCGCATCCTCTCGCAGCCCAAGCAAAGAGTCTACCACTACACCAACACAGAGAAGTGGGAAACTGACTCTACAATAATTCACATAATCCTAGTGACTGCGCACACAACATAGTTACATAGTTTTACATAGTTACATAGTTACTAAGGTTGAAAAAAGACCTAGGTCCATCTAGTTCAACCTTCCTACATTTGGCCACTAAGTCATTTATAACCAACAATGTTGTGTGTACTGAGGAAATCATCCAGCCCTTTTTTGAAAGCTGTTATAGTATCTGCCATAACTACCTCTTGTGGTAGTGACTCGCCCACCCCAGGGCTATGGGACACCCGGTGCCGGGCCGGACTAGTCCGGTGGTAGTCAGTGGTGGCTGGGCCCGGCTCCGTGGCCCTGGTGGGTGTCAGTAGAATATGTGGCTTGCTTGTTAATGGTTGTGTTCGTGACGCCACCTGTGGTATGCGGCTAATAAGCCGCCGCTGCTGTGTGAGGCCACCGGGATGATGTTACTGCAGCAATGGTGGTACTGCTCCCCACAGGTGGAGCAATGCCCGGGGCACAGTTGGTGCTTGTGAATGTCTATGCAGAGGAAATAACTGAGGCGACTTCAGAGGTGCAGTTCAAGTTCTTTTACTCACAGTTCTTGTCAGGGCAGGCAGAGCCCTTGGACTGCTGGGACCGCTGTCAGGGACCTCCGTCTTCTGGTTGATTCAGAGTGTGAAATCCGGTACCCTTCTCTCTTAGTGTCTCTTTCTCTGCTGTCTTCACTAGCCTTGCCTTAGTTAGATGGACTTGGCTTGGCCTCCATTACAGCCTCCAGGCTGGGGGGTCACCTGTCGGCTGATTACCCCTTTTCTGAAGGTCTGCTCTGGGTTCTGGCCCTGGGAGCTTGCAATTCCCTGGGCCTCGGTTTTTACTGTCTGGAGATTGTCTTTTCACTCCTCCAGTTTCTAGGGACCGTCCCCTGTCGCAGCTAATCACTCCACCGATGTCACTGTGGACCAGGCCACCGCAGCCTGCAGCTACTCGTAGCGCCTCTGGGCCCTCGGCTTCGGTACCCAACAAGGACAGCTCGTGGTACCTACAGGACTACCCGCGGCCCTGCGACCCTTTCTTTCCTTCTCTTCTTTCTCCTCCTTGCCTGCCTCAGCAGGCCTCCTCCTCCCTCCTTTCTCTCGTTCTTCTCCTCCAACTACATGCTGCTTCTCTCACTCCCTGAGGTAAACTGAAACTAACTTGACCTTCCTTTCTCTATCTGCTCTCTGGTGGCTCCTCCCACCTCCCCACTTGCTAAGCTACCACCCTATGGGAGCAGGGATGGGTCTTACAGCCCCTCTCAGCATGCAGCATGGGAGGGTTGCCTGCCACTTTCCCTGGTCCTGTGTGTCCCTAGCAATGGGTGTAGTGTGAATTTACCAGGGGACCGGAGTTCACTTTCTTCCTCTCCCAGAATGGGGCATCACACCGCTGATGGGGTGCAATGACCTGTGGCGACGGAAGCCTCAGGGGCGCCACAGTAGGTTATTCCACAGTCTGACTGCTCTAACTGTAAAGAACCCTTTCCTATTTAGCTGTCGGAATCGCTTTTCTTCCACTCGCAGTGAGTGCCCCCTGGTCCTTAGTATTGTCTTCGGAAGAAATAAGTCATGTGCCAGTCCTTTATATTGACCACACATATATTTATACATATAAATGAGATCTCCTCTGAGAAGTCCTTTTTCTAAGCTAAACATATCTAACTTTTTCAACCTTTCATCATATCGGAGGCCTTCCATTCCTTGTAGTAGTCTAGTTGCCTGCCTTTGAACTGACTCTAACTTCTGAATGTCCTTTTTAAAATGTGGAGTCCAAAACTCGATCCCATATTCCAGATGTGGCCTTACAAGTGATTTATAGAGGGGTAATAATACGTTGGGATCGCGGGATCTAATCTCTCTTTTTATACACCCTAGAATCTTGTTTGCTTTTGCAGCTGCTGCTTGACATTGAGTGCTGCTGCTCAGCTTATTTGTAATGAGAATACCCAAGTCCTTCTCCTGTTCTGTAGTCCCGAGTTTACTTCCATTTAATGTATACGCAGTTATAGGATTACTCCGTCCTAGGTGCATTACTTTACATTTATTAACATTAAATCTCATTTGCCAAGTATCTGCCCATTCTGACATCTTATCCAGATCTTTTTGTAATATTATACTATCAAGGTCAGTTTTTCGTTTAATATTTCTTTATTATTTCAAAAGTTTTAATATAACAGAAGATAAAAAAAAATGCATAAGGGTCTTTCATGTTACCCAATGTTACAGTATATGAAGATTATAAAATAACCTATGTCTTTAAGTCTCGTAAAACGTATGGTACTATGAAATATATCGCAAATCATGTGGAAGGTAAAATCTGTAAAACATCCTATAGAACATCTTAATTTTAACATGTAATAATCTTCTATCTTTATATTTATTCCGTGTAAAGTGTTAAAGGTAACTTCCTTCTGTATAGTCTGGTTCAATAGGTATGAAAACATGACCCTATGTATATCAATTAGGTGAGAAAGAGATATAGAGAGAGGGAGAGAAAGATAGGTAGAGAAAAAGGGAAGGAGGGGAAGACATGGGGAAATGGGGGGGGAGGAGAAGGTCTGTATTGTGATGCCGCGCCACTCCTGTGTCCGGGAGCCCATCCCAGCTTCTTGAATATTTATTGTGATAGAGCGCCTGTGAGTAACCAGATTTGGAATTGCTGTGTTTCTCTATACTGAAGCCACGGATACCAAACCGAGAAACACAAGGAGTCTTTCCCTTCGTCAAACGCTCTCAACTCCTCCAGACGCCGCAGGCCATCCATAGCCTCTACCCAGTCTGCTCTCCTCAATGTACAGGGGGATCTCCAATGTCTCGGTATGATTTGCCTCATTGAAATCATATGGTACGAGAGCAAGCCTTTCTTCGCCTTGGAGACTGCCCCTGTATACATTGATAAGAGGGCCACTTCCGGTGAGGGTGTCACTTCCGTGTGATGTAAATGGTCATAGAGAGCAAAGACATCTTTCCAAAGACCCTGTATCCCTGTGCAGGTCCACCAGATATGTAGCATTGTGCCCACTGAGGTCTGGCACCTCCAACAGGCGTCCGATACCTCTGGGAACATTTTATGTAGTCTGGCGGGTGTCCTATACCACCGTGAGAGGATTTTATAATTGAGTTCCTGCATTCTACAAGAAATGGTGGATTTATGTGTTAGGTTAAATGACTTACACCATTGTGCCTTGGGAAAAGTCTGGCACAATTCTGTTTGCCAATGTCTAACGTAGTCAGGCAAGTCGTCTCCTCCACCCCCCTCGGGCACTGCTATGTTGTAAATTATTGAGACTATGTGAGGGGGTGTTTCTCTAAGGAAGCATAATTTTTCAAATGGAGTCAGATTCTTATGTATCTCAGATCCCGGAGCCAGAGAATCTATGAAACTACGTAGTTGTAGATATTGGAACCAGTAGCCTGGTTCCTGTGGCCGGTCTCCAAGCAGGGATATCAGTGGTTTGCATCCCTGTTGGGTAATTACGTCTTTAACTCGTGGAATCCTTCCCATTGGCGTTGAAATCAGTCTGCGAAGAGGTTCGTGAAACCAGCATTGAAACGCGGGGTTGCCCACCAGAGGCGTCATAGGACCCGGTTCTCCTGTCAATCTATATCGTCTATTGGCTGTCCTCCACGCTGTAGCCAGGGACAAGAGGATCGGGGAAACTCCCAGGGTCCCAAGGTTAGTTCTAGATGACAACCAGAAGATTCCGTGTACCATATTCGGGCATAGGTCACATTCAATCTCCACCCACAATTTTCTGTCTTTACTGTGCAGGAGATCCAATATGCAACCACCCACCGCTGCTGCGTGATAAGCTTTAAGATCCGGGAGCCCCGCCCCTCCGTCCCAGTGAGATTTAGTCAGCATTGAGTATTTCAGTCGGGGTTTGGTGCCACGCCATATAAAATTGCTGATCATCTTCTTTAACTTGAGGAAGACATTTTCTCCTAGGTTCAGTGGGATAGTTTGAAACAGGTATAGTATTTTAGGTAGGACATCCATTTTAATTGTATTGACCCTGCCGAACCAGGAAATGGGGAGGTTATGCCATGCTATGAGGTCTTTGTGGATATTTTTTAAAAGGTCTGGGAAATTGTAATTATATAGATCTTGGTGGTTGGGAGAAACCCTAATCCCCAGATATTTAATGTAATTGCTGGCCCACTTAAAGGGGAAGGCGGGTTTGAGAGTATTCTCTTCTACGGATGGTAGCGATACATTTAAGATCTCTGTTTTTTGTAGGTTTACTTTAAAATTGGAGAGTCTGCCAAAGATCTCAAACTCCTGCAGTATGTTGGGCAAACTAGTCTTTGGCTGTGTCACATATATCAAGATATCGTCCGCAAATAGTGCTAATTTATGAGATGTTTGTCCTATCTGTATCCCTTTTATCGAAGGGTTTTTCCTGAGTGCATTTGCTAGGGATTCCATTACCAGAATGTATAGGTATGGCGATAGGGGGCATCCCTGTCTGGTACCGTTTCTAATATTAAATGGAGCTGACAGGCGTCCGTTCACGCCCACTTGTGCCGTTGGTTCGTGATATAATGCTTTTACCCATTGTAGTAAGCGCGAACGGACGCCGATTGCCTGCATCGTGGCTTCTAAAAAAAACCAATGGACTCTGTCAAATGCCTTTTCGGCATCGACTGTCAAGAGGCACATTGGGATTTGACGCTGACGTGCCTGGGCCACTAGGGACAGGGTTCTAATAGTGTTGTCCCGTGCCTCCCTCCCTGGGACAAATCCCACCTGGTCTTTGTGGATTAGTTTGGGTATGAGGGGGCCTAGTCTCAGGGCTATCATTTTAGAGTACAATTTAATATCCACATTTATTAGTGAGATAGGTCTGTAATTAGAGCAGGTCAGTGGGTCCCTGCCAGGCTTGGGGATTACAGTTATTCGTGCTTGGAGTGTCTGTTTAGGGAACTGGCATGTATTGGTTATGGAATTGAAGGCTTTCAGCATTATAGGGCTGCAGGCCCCTCCACATATTTTGTAGAACCGGGGGGTGAACCCATCAGGACCAGGGCTTTTACCCACTTTAAGGGTTTTAATGGCATCGCTTAGCTCTGTGTCTGAGAAATCCTCGTCTATGTCTTCAGCTACCGCATCTTCAAGGGGGTCTGGGGCATATTTGTTTAAGTATTCCCAAATGTCGCGATGTCTCGCATCAGGTGATGGGGCATGTGGGGATGGGATGTTATAAAGTTTTGTATAGTAGTTTCTGAATTCTTCTAATATGTCAGGGGTGGAATGTATCTGGGTTCCTGTCTGTGAGTTTAACGCGAGTATTGGGGTTTGTGCCTGTCTGGGGTGAAGGGTCCTGGCTAACAATCGTCCACTTTTATCTCCAAACTCAAAGATACTCCTACGAAATTTATCTCTGATACACAGTGATTTTCGGTCAAGGATAGATAATATTTGGTGGCGGATAGTAGAAATTTCCGTTTTAATGGTGTCACTGGATTTGGTTTTGTTTATCGTTTCTTTATGGCCTAGTTGTGCTAACAGTTCTTTTAGTTCCCTTGCACTTTCTTTTTTAATTCTGGATCCATGGGATATGCAGAACCCCCTGATCATACATTTCAACGCTTCCCATTTGACCGGGGCAGGTGTGGGATCTGCCATATGATCTATTTTGAAGTTTGCAATGGTTTTATGAATATCCTCCAGGCATTGCTCATTTTTGAGCAGGTTGTCGTTCAGTCTCCATGTGTGTCCCACCCCCCCCATATCTCTCACCCCAATTTCCCCATATACTGGTGCGTGGTCCGACCAGAGAAAAACATCCATTGAACAACCCGGGGATTTGTCTAGCAGCTCGTGGGATATGAAAATGTGGTCTAGTCTGGTGTAGCTATTATGAACTGTGGAATGAAAACTGTAGTCTCTGACTCCGGGATGTAAGACCCTCCAAAGATCGACTAGTTTAAGGGATGTTAGTTCTCGTTTTAATCTGCGTAGTTCCGAGGAGGGGATTGCAGACCTACCAGAGGACGAATCCATGGCTGGATCCAGCACAAGGTTGAAGTCTCCTCCCAAGATGATACAGGTGCCACCCGCAAACTCTGCCAGCTTCTCCAGAGTCTCCACTCCAAAGGATACCTGGTCCTGATTTGGGAAATAGATGTTAGCGATTGTATAAGTATTATTCAGGAAAGATATTTTAAGAAATAGCCAGCGTCCCTCCGGGTTAGTGAGCGTGTCGAGAACTGTTGGCTGGAATGTCTTGTGAAAAGCAATGGAAATCCCACATGCCTTCTTGTTGGGGTGTGGGCCATGGAACCATGTCGGGTAATTCTTGGTTTTACAGTTGGTAGTGTTGGAGGCTATGAAGTGTGTCTCTTGAAATAGGGCTATTTTAACTCCCTTCCTGTGCAGGCGATATAGGATCTGACTTCTCTTTTCGGGTTTATTTAAGCCTTTAGTATTGTAAGTGCAAAAGGTGAGGTGCGACATCACAGAAAAGGGTAGGCAGGGTATAGGGAAAACCAAGGAGAGAAGAGAGAGCAGAGATAAGATAGTGGTGAAAGGTAAAATTAGATAAGCTAAGTAGGACTAGGGTGCCTACTGATCTTAGGTATCTACTGGTAGACTATTGTCTAATAATTCACAAGTTTTGCCTACTGTAACAAACTTCCACCACCACAGTGGTAAAGCTTCTATTACAATTAAATCACACAAAAATCTGTTATAGATATACAGATATTAAAGAAGCTCAAAGAAGCCAGAAATAATAAAATTACTTTTTATTTATTATTAATTAAAAATACATATATGAAAAAACTCCACTATATAGTACCCAAGGACTAGGTTAAACAGGTCAAAAGGTTTAATTAATAGTCCCACATTAACATATGGATTCAAGGATTCATGGTGCCCTATAGTTGATTAAGCATATATAAGGCTACAATGAAAATTCAAACCTCCTTTTTTCCAAATGTGGAAACCATTGCATAAAACATGATCATAGTAGCATACTATGTGGTAACCAATAACTAGGTGCAAAGTACCATAAATTCTCTAAGTCACTAAAGGATTCTCAGTTAGCATTAGTATATATCCTGCTATGTGGGCATATAACCGGAGCACCATTCCAATAAGGTTATCCCATAGTACACCACATAGCTAATCAGTAGGAGTAGTAACCCCCAATCCCCCAGGGAGACCACTAGTATGCATTACCTATTTAGAAGACCTGATATCCACATCCTGCGACCCCAACACGTGTTTCGCCTTTTCTTTCTTCTTCATTATTGTCTAATGTGGCACTCTGCCACGTCCCTAATAGAGGTGCGGGAAAGCCTACGGTCTTTCAGGAACTCCCCTCCGCGGCGAACGCCCACAAGTAATATGAATAACAATCAACGTATACAGTCTAATAGTGATTAATCACTTTTCCATTCCCCTCCCCCACACCCCCAATTACTTGGTGTGTTTTGGGTATGGATCGCACATCGGGAGTAGAACACGAGGCTATCAACTCAATATAAAATGCCATTAAACCAGAGCTCAGTATCAGATCCAGATGTAAAGAATGAAAGGGGCAGGAATGAGGAAAGGAGGGGGGGGGGGAGCAACAGATTGAGTGAGACAATAAAAAAAAAAAAATAAATAAATAAATAAAAAATAAAATATGAAGTGGTGTAGGGCAAAGGACCAGGGGGGAGGACGTGGGGTGAAGTGGGAGGACGGAGTGTAGGAGGCGTATGGAGGGGTGTATGTAGAGAGCATGTCTAAGAGGGGGGGAGAGGAAGGGGGTAGAAATTAGTGTAGGGCATGTGTCCTTCGTCAGTATGTGTGCAGGGGAGGGGAAGATGGATTGAGTAGAGTTAGTTTGTAGGAAGTAGTGCGCTCATAAAAGGTGTGTGAAGAGGAAGACGCAAGGTGGGAATGATACGAAGGAAGAGGTATAAGGGGAGGGGAGAGGGGGCGAGTGGAGGGGAGTAGGGAGAGAGAGAGAGAAAGAAAGAAAAAAAAAAAAGGGGGGGGAGTAGGAAAGTAAGCGTGAGGAGGGAGGATACTGATACATGACGCTTTATAAACTGGTAAGCAGTCCAATACAATCAATTTATATCTCGCCTCCTGGTTTTCCAAGAAGTTTTGTCCTTTTCTTTGGATGGTCAGCGATGTTCAGCGGTGTATATCCCGGGGGGATCCTCCACCCCTTTTGTTCTGGACTTGTCGCCAGTGCTCTCTTGGTGGCAAGGGTGCAGGGCCTCCCAGGGTTGGCCAATCTGGCAGGCTGATCATAGGCAGTTCAAAAGTCCCTAGGAAGTCGGGGAGGTCTCCCAAGGACCGGAAGACCGCCGACTTCCCATTTTTCTTTGCTGTGAGCTGGAACGGATATCCCTGCGATATGGAACATCCTTATCTTTGAGGGATTGGAGTAGTGGTCTTAAGGCTTTGCGTAGTTGCAGTGTCCTCCGTGCTAGGTCTGGTAGGACAATCAGAGGTGTCCCTTTATATGTACCCGCTCCTTTCTCTCTGCATCTTTGTAGTATGGCCTCCTTTTCTTTATAGAAGTGGACCCGACATATCACATCTCTTGGTCTGGCCGGATCAGGAGATTTGGGGCCTAGGGATCTGTGGATGCGGTCCAGTTCTATGCGTTGTTCTGGGTCGCGTTGGAGGAGACGGGTAAAGAATTTTTGTGCCCATTCATCTAGCTGTGGTGGTGCCACTGCTTCTGTGAGGCCTCTAATCCTTAAGTTATTACGGCGATGTCGGTTTTCAATATCGTCTAAGTGGGTCAGAATGTCCTGTATCTGGGCCGTGTGCTCTGATAGGACTTGTTGATGTGATTCTATATGGGAAAATATCTGTTCCTGCACCTCTTCTGTAGCTGCTACACGCTGGCCAATTTGTTTGATCTCTGATTGTATAGAGGCCATGTCTTGCTTATGGGATTCCCTCAGTTTCCCCAGCAAAGAGTCCATTTCCTGCCTGGTTGGAATTGATCTGATATGTGCTTTCCAATCCCAATCTTCTTCTTGTTCCTGTGTCTGGTCTGATTTATTCTTCTCTCCCTTGTTTCTGCGGGTGGAGGTGTTGGAGGTGGGGAGTCTTTGTTCTACAGGTGATGTGTGCTGTTGTTGTGGTATTACAGGCTCCTCTCCGGGTGTCACAGATCTGCTTCCCATGGCTGCTGGGGTCTGCTGTATCACAGAGCTGGGGCCCTGCTCTGCCTGCAGTTCACCTGGGAGTCGATTTTGTGGCTGGGACAGGGGGTTTTCAACACTCCCTTCTGTGGTGTCCTGCTGTGCCTTATCTATGTTTATGGCTGAGCTGGCTGCTGTTATGTGAGGAGGCAGTGAGGTCGCTCCCTTGCATGTTTGCTGAGCGTTATCTCCTGCCTCAGTGTCTGCCGGCGCCATGTTGGAGAGAGCAGAGGTGTCAGGCTGGGAGGCTGAGGTCCCGAAAAAGCGGGCGATATCTGTACCTTCCCCCTCTGAAATCTGCACACTCGTCGCCCGTCCTCTCCTGCGTGCCATTACTGATCCTGGACCCGGTGAGTGCCTTTGAAGTGTGAGAATTCACCGCGGGTATGTGGGAGCTCCTTCTTCCAGCGTCTCAGTGTGCCATCGGCTAGCTCCGCCCCCCCAAGGTCAGTTTTTAATATCCTACATAGTTTGGTGTCATCAGCAAAGACTGTCACTTTACTATCAATCCCATCCACAAGGTCATTAATAAAGAGATTAAAAAGAATTGGTCCTAGCACAGATCCCTGCAGCACCCCACTGCTGACTATGGCCCATTTAGAGAATGTTCCATTTATGACTACTCTTTGTTTCCTATCTTTTAGCCAGTTCCTTACCCAGTTGCATATAGTTTCCCCCAGTCCTTGCTTCTGGAGCTTTAGTATAAGCCTATTATGTGGTACAGTATCAAATGCCTTTGCAAAGTCCAAATAAATCACATCAGCTGCATTACCAATATCCAGGTTTGCACTTACCCCCTCATAGAACCCCAACAGGTTGGTTAGACACGACTTATCTTTCATGAATCCATGCTGTCTGTCAGTTATTATATTATTTTCTGCAACATATTTTTGCATGTCATCCCTTAAAATGCCCTCAAAAACCTTGCATACTACTGATGTCAGGATTACTGGACGGTAGTTGCCTAGATCTACCCTCTTACCTTTCTTAAATATCGGTACCACATCAGCAATCCTCCAATCCTGAGGCACCAACCCTGTTAAAAGCGAGTCTAAAAAGATGAGATACAGCGGTCTGTCAATTACGGAGCTCAATTCCCTCAATATTCGTGGATGAATGCCATCTGGCCCCGGGGATTTGTCAATGTTTAATTTACTCAGACGTAGGCGTACTTCTTCTTGTGTTAAATTAATTATATCGGGTGGTGAACTTTGATTTTTCACTTGTTGAATGATGCCTGGTACAGTCAGTTCCTTGGTGAACACAGATGAGAAATGCCTATTTAATATCTCAGTCTTTTGTTTGTCCTCTATAACTAACTTGTTATTATATTTTAAGGGGCCAATACTATCCTTTGTTTTCCTTTTGGCATTAATGTATTTATAAAAGATTTTGGGATTTATTTTAATGTCATTGGCGATTTTTTTTTCAGTAGCTAGTTTTGCTTGTTTGATTTCTTTTTTGCATTGCCTATTGATATCTTTATACTCCTGCAATGCTATTTCTGTATTCTCAGCCTTCAAGATTTTAAACGCCCTTTGTTTTTGTTTTATTATACTTTGTACAGTCTTATTTATCCATAGTGGTTTCTTTTTATTCCGGGACTTTTTATTACCAGAGGGTATAAGTTTTTTACAGGACTCTAGCAATATATCCTTAAACTTTCCCCATTTATGTTCAGTATCCCCAGTTACCATGACTTTGTCCCAATCTACACATTTAAGCTCTTCCCTTAATTTATTGAAATCAGCTATCCTAAAATTCCAGGTTTTAGCATTTCCCCTTTGAAATGTTCTATTGAATATTACTTTGAAGCTTACCATATTATGATCGCTGGTGCCCAAGTGCTCCCGGACCTGTAGATCTGAAATTAAATCCGGTCTATTTGACAGGACCAAATCTAGCAAATTATCTCCCCTCGTCGGTTCATCTACCATCTGAGAGAGGAAATGGTCTTGAATGGTAGATAAGAATTTACAGCTTTTAGCACAACCAGAAGATTCTATGTCCCACTGTATGTCTGGATAGTTGAAATCCCCCATAATAAGAACCCGATTATTATTATTATTAGCTGCCTTTTCAATTTGTTCCAGTATTTCACCCTCTATTTGTTCAAGTATGTTAGGAGGCTTATAGCAAACTCCAATTAGCATTTTTCCATTATTCTCCTCCCCATGTACATTTACCCATACTGACTCTACATTGTTGCAGTTCCCCCCAATGTCATCATTCAACACAGGTTTAAGGTTAGATTTGATAAATATACACACCCCAGCACCTTTTTTGTCTTTCCTGTCCCTCCTAAATGTACTATAACCCTGTATGTTTGTCACCCAGTCATGGCTTTCATCCAGCCGGTTTCCGTAATGCCCACCACATCATAATCCATGGTTAACATAAGAGTCATTCATTTTGTTTGCAAGACTTCTTGCATTTGCCGGTAGACATTTAATCCTATTAAGACTGGAAAGACAAGGGGGCGGAGCGCACCACTACAATAGATACAAGGTCAGGAAGAGGTGCACCCTGGTGCAGAAAAGGGAAGCAATATACAAAGGAGAAAAGATTCTGCACAGGAAATCAGGGGCACACTGAATGAAAGTAAATATCAAAAAACCCTTTATTAAGTACACAAATAAGACATGTTAAAAACATTTAAAACTGACATGAAGACAAAAACATCCACTTGGCGGTGCCAAGCCCAAAGTGTAACACCAAAATACCAATATGTGTGCAAAAAAAGGGGGGAATCAAACAATATAAACACAACAGATTGTGCAGTATCAAATATTATTCAACATTAGAACCCGCTGGTAATATCATGAAGTAAAAAAGGCTGCATTAATAAAGGTAAACAATCCTGGAGCAAGGAGGAAACGTAACATATAAATAGCAATAAATAATTTGTACATATACAGCCATGGTAAAGACAGATGCTCTAGGAAGACCAGTGAATAAATATAGTGTCACAATGACAACAATAAGTATCAGAGCATATGCCCCAAAGGATGGCAAATAATGAAGCGCTATGGCATAAATACAGAAGCCCAGTGTGAGAGGGCATGAACAAATTATTACGAACCTATATGGGAGAGAGCTCCAAGGCTACACAATGGTAGATTGAATGCCAGAACACGGCAGGAAAGAGACAAGATGAAAAAAATGTCAGCAGAGAAATCACCAGGGGTAGGGTAATTAAGCACACATGGTATGAGGTGGGGCGAGGCGGGATGTGCCGCTCAAAGTGGCTGGCCCGACGCGTATCGCCGCCGGAGCGGCTTCATCAGGGAAAGTGAGACAAGTACCAAACAAGGGAGTATATATATGCACAAACAAAGTAGATAAATACACACACCTGTGCAGCAGCAAAGCACATGTGGCAGGCGCTGTATAATGCCATGTAGGCGTCTGCGCAGTATGGAACGGCAGGAGGATGTGTAAATCAGCAGGCTACAGGTGAGGCAGCGAAGCAGGCATAGTTGGAGTAATATGGTGTGCGCACCTGCGCAGTACACAGGGACGGGGCGGCAGGGAGATCAAAAGACTGCTGGAAGCAAAGGCATAGAGGGCGCGCATGCAGGAAGTATGTAAACAAAACCCACATGGCATTATTAGCGCGATGCACAAATGCAAGTGATCTACCGCGTTAGATCACAGAACACAGCCAGTGGTGGAGCGTGCATATATGGTAATTAACGCTAATTGTAAAGACACATCACAGCTAGAGAGTAATGTCAATAAGCATGACAATAGATAAGGGTGTCAAGGAACTGCAAAATCAGAATGAGACAATGGTATTTGTGTGTATATGTAAGTAGTAATGTGCCAGCAGTGTGGACCCACACAAACAATGTTTTGCATCGAGAATATATTCATATGAGGAGAATGTAAATGGATAAACCCTCATATAACAGCAATAACATAAGAGTATACTAGGATTTTGTTGATATGCATGTGTCAAGGACTCATGAGAGTGTGGCCCTGCCAACACTGTAACCAAAGTAAATAGGGAAGCAGAATGCATGGGCAGGAGGATAATTCAGAGACCTCCAAAATCCAATGCATAAAACATGCGCACGCAATATAACTTACCTAGGGAATTTATTATAGAACTAAAATGAATATAACAAAAATTACGAGTCGCTGAGCAACAAGCAGGTCATAACACGTGCAATGGTATACGGACGTCATGAGTATGTAAAAACCTGAGTACAAGGTAGTACAGGTATATATACTCAAGTGGAAAAAAATTTGTAAATTGCTAATCAAGCCCAAAAATATGGCGTGGATAGCAGATCACCAAAGCAGCAATCATGATATATCAAATAATGCCCTAAGCATAATGGACCAAACATAAACGATGTAAGTTCCATGATGATTCAGCATAGCTGAATTATCCGTCATGCATGACGTGACAAAGGATTAGGGCAAGGGTACAGAGAATACAAGCAGACGCTCATATACCCACATACACACAAAAAAGTCAAGTGTGCAAGCAGTGTAAATAGAAAGAGTAACTATTCAGTAGTGGGCGATAACCCAGTGCGCCGCAGTTGGAACATAATACCCTTAATATAGATAATGATATATTTGATACTGCACAAGAATAACATGAAGACAGGTATACTATAACAGCTAAGAATAGCTGGCAAATAAACAACCAGGTTATATATTAGCGAAAAAATAGACGCAAATGTCAAGAGGGCAAGAAAGATAATATAACAGTAATAAGAAGCTCCAGAGCACACGGGCATAAATTAGATGAACCAGAGTCCAGTACTCAACTAAGGTAGTGATCCTGAAAGTTGAAGGAACCTACAGGATTACAGAGGGATGTTTGGTGAGCTGGTAAGATGCCACGTTCAAGACGAAGCCAGAGCACATGAGCATAAGTTGGATGAGCCAGAGTCCAATGCTCGACTTGGGTGGTGGTCCTGAGAGTTGAAGAAACCTACAGGATTACAGAGAGATGTTTGGCGAGCTGGTAAGATGTCACGTTCAAGACGAAGCCAGAGCACATGAGCGTGAGTTGGATGAGCCAGGGTCCAATGCTCGACTTGGGTGGTGGTCCTGAAAGTTGGAGAAACCTACAGGATTACAGAGAGATGTTTGACGAGCTGGTAAGATGCCACATTCAAGACGAAGCCAGAGCACATGGGCGTAAGTAGGATGAGCCAGGGTCCAATGCTCAACTTGGGTGGTGGTCCTGAGAGTTGAAGAAACCTACAGGATTGCAGAGGGATGTTTGGCGAGCTGGTAAGATGCCACGTTCAAGACGACGCCAGAGCACATGAGCGTAAATTGGATGAGCCAGAGTCCAATGCTCAGCTTGGGTGATGGTCCTGAGAGTTAAAGGAACCTACAGAATTGCAAAAGGATATTTTGACGGAGGTGTACCTATTAGGAAGGGGAGAGGAGAAAAGAAGAATAAATGGTATGACAAAAATGGTATAATAATATATATAATATATATATATATATATATATATATATATATATATATATATATACCATATTATATTAGAATAAAAAAATATATAAGTCAACCAAGAAAACCAGTGAAAAGGAGTTCCTCATTCAACCCTGATGGAGCCATGGAGTTTAATTTAAAAATCCATCTGGATTCGTTTTGAAGGAGCCATTTAGTGCACGTGCCCCCTCTGGCATTGGTGCTACATTTTTGTAGCCCATATACATGAAGACCACGTGGGCTACCATGATGTTGTTGTAAAAAATGTGCTGCCAATGGAGTGATGGATTTACCTTTTAAGGAATCCGAGGCAGCCAGATTGATTGTCGAGATGTGTTTCTGAATCCTCTTCCTGAGCTCCTGCGTGGTCTGGACCACATACACTTTGTCACACGGGCATATGATACCATATATAACATTCTTGGTCTTGCAATTGATATAGGCCTTAATATGATGATTTGTAGAGTCCTGTGGATTGTAAAAAACATTATGGGTGGCCCTCACAAAGCCACAAATGTTGCATTCACCACATGGAAAGGAGCCCTTAAGAATGACACCACGATGCAGTTTGGTCGTGGGTCTAACAAAATGGCTGCAAGTCAGGAGATCCCTGAGGTTGGGTGCCCGACGTGCAGTAATTAAAGGTTGTGGAGAAACCACCGACGAGGTCTGTGTATCTGTGGTAAGAATAGGCCAGTGTCTTTGTAGAATATTTCTCACCTGTTTCCATTCGTCGTTAAATGTGGTTATAAATCTGACATGCCTGTCCTTCAACTTCGGTTTGGGTATAACGAGAGATGCTTGTGTTTCACTTCTAGCCCTTTGGTACGCCTGAGAGATTGTCTTCTTAGGGTAGCCACGATCCAGAAACCTGGAGGTAAGATTGAGAGCCTGTTTACTGAAGTCGCCATCTTCGCTACAATTACGTCTGATTCGGAGAAATTGTCCAGTAGGTATACCAGATCTAATGTGTCGCGGATGGAAGCTTGTAAAATGGAGCAGGCTATTGGTAGCTGTGGCCTTCCTATACAGAGTTGTAGAGAGGCCGTCATCCTTGATAGAGATCTCCAGGTCCAAAAAATTCACCGCTGTGGATGAGATATGATGGGAAAGGAAGATATTAAGGTTGTTAACATTCAAGCTGGAAATAAAAGCACAGCATTCCTCCTCCAGGCCGTCCCATATAAAGAAAATGTCATCAATATAACGATGCCAATGAGGGACGTGTTCTTTAAACGCCTGGGATTGGAAGACGATGGTTGACTCCCACCAACCTAAAAAAAGGTTGGCGAAGGAAGGCGCACAACGAGCACCCATCGCCACTCCCGAGACCTGTCTGTAATATGTCCTGTCAAAAATAAAATAATTATGACATAGGACAAAGTCGAGAAGGTCAATCAGGAAGGAATCATGCATACGGTCAGAGCGGAGTTGTAAGTCCAAAAAATATGTGACCGCATGCATGCCATCTGGGTGCCGGATACTGGTGTATAGCGATTCAACGTCGCATGTTACCAGGAGGGCACCGGGGGGGAGTGTGATACCTCTGCAAATTTGAACAAAATTCATGGTGTCCTGAATGAAAGAGGGAAGCTTACTGACAAGAGATTGTAGAAAGAAGTCCACATAGGTGCTAGCTCTCTCACACAGGCTCCCTATGCTTGCCACAATGGGTCGGCCAGGGGGCCTGGAGGTAGATTTGTGGACTTTAGGCAGTAAGTAAAAGGTGGGAACAATGGGGTCAGTAACCCACATATATTTCTTCTCCTTGTCAGAAATGACACCTAGACGTTGGGCAGAGTGGAGAAGGTGATGGAGTTTTGAAGTAAACACCTTTGTAGGATCGGATGGAAGTTTGATATAAAACGAAGTGTTGTTGAGCTGCCTATGAGCTTCTTCGAGATACATATCAGTGGGCCAGAGCACCACGTTCCCACCTTTATCGGCTTCTTTAATAAGAAAATCACTGTTGTTCTTTAATTTTGAAATGGCCAGTCTTTCCTGGGTGGACAGGTTGGGTGCCCTGGGAGATCGAGATGTTAATTTGGTCATGTCTGCTCTGGCCAACTCAAAGAAAATTTTGATGGCAGGTACCAGGGCAAATGAAGGGGTGGTGATAGATTTATTTTTGAGTGGGAAACGTTTCCTACCTGGTTCGTCCGAGTTTTCATCCAGTAGGTCCAGTAGATCCTGAAAGGTTTGTTGTTCATCGGGTGCTAACTGGTCCATAATTTGAGGTCGCCTGTAAATAACCTGGAAGACGAGGTTTCGGCAAAAGAGATAGAGATCTTTGATTAGAGAAAATTTGTCAAGTGAGTGTGTAGGTGAAAAGGTGAGTCCTCTTTCCAACACTGAAATCTCTTGTGGGGATAAGTCATAGGTGGACAGGTTAATAATCTGCAAAGAGTCTCTTACCTGAATGTCCACATCCACACTCGGAATGTTGTTGTCCCCACTTAAAATCGGTACCTCGTCTTCCTGAAAGGTAATTGGCGGTTCTTGTAACTTTGTTTTCTTACGGTTTTGCCCCTTGCGGCCACCTCTTCTGACCCTACGTCGGGGTCGCTGCTGGTGGATAAAAAATCACTGGAACTATTTTCCTGTGCCGAGGGAAAGGTGTTGGTGGCATTCCTGTAGGAACGATTAGTGTTGTGACCTCGGGAGTTGCCTCTGTGCCTCCATCTAAAGGCCACCTTATTGTCAAAATCAGCCCTGTCGCGCTGGAACTTCCCGCATTTCCTATCCACAATTTCTTTCTCATATTTGTCCATCTGTTCTTTAAGTCTGGACTGAAATGAGATGACCTGTGAGCGGTCCTCAAGTTTGGCCATTTTGGACTCAAGGTCCTTAATGTTGGTCTTTGTAGTAGCCAATAATACTCTGTCATGTTCAAGCAACATGTTTATAAGTACGTTGGAACAACGAAGGAGTCCCTGTTCCCAGGTATCCTGGAATGCAATGGAGGGTTCCCAGGCAGGAAAGATGTTAATGCGGAGGCCGCGTGGAACAATACCAGCCTTGAGGTATTCCTCAAGGCTGCGTATGTTCCACCATAGACGTATGCCAGTTTTATGAGCTGATGTCAAATCTGACGTAAGAAGAGAAAACTCGTCAGAAACCTTGGCCGGGGGTACAGAAGAGAAGACGTTGTCGGAGTGCTGCTGCCACGTCGCCTCACGTGAGTCCCAATCCATGCTGATGGAAAAGGCCCAACACAAACCACAGTACAATGCTGTAACACAAGCAGGTGAGTCACCAAACACATGTATTGGTGACAATATTCAACAGGTAATTCAAAATAGACGTTTATAATAAAACGGTGTGCTGCTCCAGAACTGTAACCCCATGTGGGGAACAGAGAGGAAACGACTGGAAAGACAAGGGGGCGGAGCGCACCACTACAATAGATACAAGGTCAGGAAGAGGTGCACCCTGGTGCAGAAAAGGGAAGCAATATACAAAGGAGAAAAGATTCTGCACAGGAAATCAGGGGCACACTGAATGAAAGTAAATATCAAAAAACCCTTTATTAAGTACACAAATAAGACATGTTAAAAACATTTAAAACTGACATGAAGACAAAAACATCCACTTGGCGGTGCCAAGCCCAAAGTGTAACACCAAAATACCAATATGTGTGCAAAAAAAGGGGGGAATCCAACAATATAAACACAACAGATTGTGCAGTATCAAATATTATTCAACATTAGAACCCGCTGGTAATATCATGAAGTAAAAAAGGCTGCATTAATAAAGGTAAACAATCCTGGAGCAAGGAGGAAACGTGACATATAAATAGCAATAAATAATTTGTACATATACAGCCATGGTAAAGACAGATTTAATCCTATTAACACCTTTATTACTCCTAGCCTCCCTACGTTCCTTGCATGTCCCCCTAATCCTTCATTGACCCCTACCATCTCACTGTTTAAAAGCTCCTCCATCCGTCTGACCATTTTCTCCCCCAGCACAGCTGCACCTTCCCCATTGAGGTGCAGCCCGTCCCTACCGTAGAGCCTGTAGTCGACTGAGAAGTCAGCCCAGTTCTCCATGAACCCGAATCCTTCCTTCCTGCACCAATTTCTAAGCCACGTGTTTATCTCCCTAAGCTCCCGCTGTCTTTCTAGTGACGCTCGTGGCACCGGTAGTATTTCTGAAAACACCACCTTGGAGGTCCTGGACTTCAGCTTCTCTCCAAGTTCCCTGTAATCATTTTTAAGGACCTTCCACCTGCCTCTAACTTTGTCATTAGTACCAATGTGCACCATGACCGCGGGGTTTTCCCCAGCCCCACCCAGCAATCTGTCTATCCGATCCACAATATGCCGAACCCGAGCACCCGGCAGACAACACACTCTTCGGCATTCATGGTCTCGGCGACAGATGACCCTGTCTGTCCGCCTAATTATAGAGTGGTATGGCCAAACAAAAGCAAAAGACAACACCTGGCCTATCAATCCAATGGAAACTCATAGGTATCACAGTCCATTAGCCAAGGGAATTTCATGCAGCCTTACAAAGTCCATAGGCCTTGCCTCAGAGTTGAACCCACAATCTCTCGCAGTCTAAGCAAAGAGCCTACCACTACACCAACACAAAGAAGTGGCAGATTGAATCTACATTAATTCACATAATCCTAGTGACTGCGCACACAACATGGCCAAACGAAAGCAAAAGACAGTACCTGGCTTATCAATCCAATGGAAACTCATAGGCAACACAGTCCATTGGACTAGGCAATTACATGCAGCCATACAAAGTCCATGGGCCTTGCCTCAGAATCTAACCCAAATCCTCTCGTAGCCAAAGCAAAGAGCCTACCACCACACCAACACAGAGAAGTGGGAGAGGGACTCTACATTAATTCACATAATCCTAGTGACTGCGCACACAACATGGCCAAACAAAAACAAACGACAGTACCTGGCCAGTCAACCCAATGGAAATTCATAGGTAATATAGTCCATTGGACTAGGCATCTACATGCAGCCACACAAAGTCCATAGGCCTTGCCTCAGAGTCGAACTCACAACCTCTTGCAGCCCAAGCAAAGAACCTACCACTACACCAACACAGAGAAGTGGGAAACTGACTCTACATTAATTCACATAATCCTAGTGACTGCGCACACCACATGGCCAAACGAAAGCAAAAGACAGAACATGGCCTTTCAATCCAATGAAAACTCATAGGCAACATAGTCCTTTGGACTAGGAAATTACATGCAGCCATACAAAGTCCATGGGACTTGCCTCAGTGTCGAACCCACAACCTCTCGTAGCCCAAGCAAAGAGCCTACCACTACACCAACACAGAGAAGTGTAGAATTCACCCTACATTAATTCACATAATCCTAGTGACTGCGCACACAACATGGCCAAACGAAAGCAAAAGACAGTACCTTGCCTATCAATCCAATGAAAACTCATAGGTAACACAGTCCATCGGATTAGGCAATTTCATGCAGCCATACAAAGTTCGTGGGCCTTGCATCAGAGTCGAACTCACAACCTCTCGAAGCCCAAGCAAAGTTCCTACCACTACACTAACACAGAGAAGTGTGAAACTGACACTGCATTAATTCACATAATCCTAGTGACTGCGCACACAAGATGGCCAAACAAAAGCAGAATACAGTACCTGGCCTAACAATCCAATAGAATCTCATAGGCAACACAGTTCATTGGACCAGGTAATTGCATGCAGCCATACAAAGTCCATGGGCCTTGTCTCAAAGCTGAACTCACAATCTCTCGGAGCCCAAGCAAAGAGCCTACCACTACACCAACACAGAGTAGTGGGAAACTGACTCTACATTACTTCACATAATCCTGGTGACTGCGCACACAACATAACCAAACAAAAGCAAAAGGCAGTACCTGGCCTTTCAATCCAATGGAAACTCATAGGTAACACAGTCCATTAGACTATGCAATTACATGCAGCCATACAAAGTCCAGGGGCCTTGCCTCAGAGTCAAACTCACAATCTCTCGGAGCCCAAGCAAAGTGCCTACCACTACACCAACACAGAGAAGTGGGAAGCTGACTCTACATTAATTCACATAATCCTAGTGACTGCGCACACAACATGGCCAAACGAAAGCAAAATACAGTACCTGGCCTATCAATCCAATAGAAACTCATAGGCAACATAGACCATTGGACTAGAAAATTACATGCAGCCATACAAAGTCCATGGGCCTTGCCTCAGAGTTGAACCCACAACCTCTCGTAGCCCAAGCAAAGAGCCCCCCACTACACCAACACAGAGAAGTGGGAAACTGGTTCTACAATAATTCACATAATCCTAGTAACTGTGCACACAACATGGCCAAACAAAAGCAAAAGACTGTACCTGGCCTATCAATCCAATGGAAACTCATTGGCAACACAGTCCATTGGATTAAGCAATTACATGCAGCCATACAAAGTCCATGGGCCTTGCCTCAGAATCAAACCCTCAACCTCTCTCAGCCGAAACAAAGAGCCTACCACTACACCAACACAGAGAAGTGGGAAACTGTTTCTACATTAATTCACATAATCCTACCGACTGCACACACAACATGGCCAAACAAAAGCAAAAGACAGTACCTCGCCTATCAATCCAATAGAAACTCAAAGGCAACACAGTCCATTGGACTAGGCAATTACATGCAGCCATACAAGTTCCATTGGCCTTGCCTCAGAGTCAAACCCACAACCTCTCGTAGCAAAAGCCAAGAGCCTGCCACTACACCAACACCGAGAAGTGGGAAACTGACTCTACATTAATTCACATAATCCTAGTGACTGCGCAAACAACATGGCCAAACAAAAGCAAAACACAGAACCTGGCCTATCAATCCAATGGAAACTCAAAGGCAACACAGTCCATTTGACTAGGCAATTACATGCTGCCATACAAAGTTCATGGGCCTTGCCTCAGAGTCGAACTCACAACCTCTCGCAGCCCAAGCAAAGAACCTACCACTACACCAACACAGAGAAGCAGGGAATGGACTCTACATATATTCACATAATCCTAGTGACTGCGCACACAACATGGCCAAACAAAGTACCTGGCCTATCAATCCAACGGAAACTCATAGGTAACACAGTTCATTGGATTAGGCAATTTCATGCAGCCATTCAAAGTCCATGGGCCTTGCCTCAGAGTCAAACCCACAATCTCTCTCAGCCCAAACAAGGAGCCTACCACTACAACAACACAGTGAAGTTGGAAACTGATTTTTCATTAATTCACATAATCCTAGTGACTGCACTCACAACATGGCCAAACAAAAGCAAAAGACAGTACCTGGTCTATCAATCCATTGGAAACTCATAGGTAACACAGTCCATTGGACTAGGCAATTACATGCAGCCATACAAAGTAAATGGGCCTTGCCTCAGAGTTGAACCCACAACCTCTTGAAGCCTAAGCAAAGAGCCTACCACTACACCAACACAGAGAAGTGGAAGATTGACTCTACATTAATTCACCTAATCCTAGTGACTGCGCACACATTATGGCCAAACAAAAGCAAAAGACAGTACCTGGCCTATCAATCCAATGGAAACACATAGGAAACACGGTCCATTGGACTAGGCATTTACATGCAACCATACAAAGTCCATGGGCCTTGCCTCAGAGTCAAACCCACAACCTCTCGTAGCCCAAGCAAATAGCCTACCACTACACCAACACAGAGAAGTGGGAAATTGACTCTACATTAATTCACATAATCCTAGTGACTGCGCACACAACATGGCCAAACAAAAGCATAAGACAGTAGCCGGTCTATCAATCCAATGGAAACTCATAGGCAACACAGTCCATTGGACTAGGCAATTGCATGCAGCCTTACAATGTCCATGGGCCTTGCCTCAGAGTCGAACTCACAACCTCTCGCAACCCAAGCAAAGAACCTTCCACTACACCAACACAGAGAAGTGGGAAATTTACTCTACATTAATTCACATAATCCTAGTGACTGCGCACACAACATGGCCAAACAAAAGCATAAGACAGTACCCGGCCTATCAATCCTATGGAAACTCATAGGCAACACAGTCCATTGGACTAGGCAATTACTTGCAGCCTTACAAAGTCCATGGGCTTTGCCTCAAAGTCGAACAAACAACTTCTCGTAGCCCAAGCAAAGAGCCTACCACTACACCAACACATAGAAGAGGGAAACTGGCTCTACATTAATTCACATAATCCTAGTGACTGCGCACACAAGATGGCCAAGCAAAAGGCAGTACCTGGCCTATCAATCCAATAGAAACACATAGGAAACACGGTCCATTGGACTAGGCAATTACATGCAATCATACAAAGTCCATGGGCCTTGCCTCAGAGTCGAACCCACAACCTCTCGTAGCAAAAGCCTAGAGCCTACCACTACACCAACACAGAGAAGTGGTAAACTGATTCTACAATAATTCTCATAATCCTAGTGACTGTGCACACAACATGGCCAAACACAGTACCTGGTCTATCAATCCATTGGAAACTCATAGGAAACACAGTCCATTGGACTAGACAATTACATGCAGCCATACAAAGTCCATGAGCCTTGCCTCAGAGTCAAACCCACATCCTCTCGCAGCCCAAACAAAGAGCCTACCACTACACCAACACAGAGACGTGGGAAACTGACTCTACATTAATTCACATAATCCTAGTGACTGCCACACAAAAGCAAAAGATAGCACCAGGCCAATCATTCCAATGGAAACTCATAGGCAACACAGTCCATTTGACTAAGCAATTACATGCAGCCATACTACGTCCATGGCGGCTTTGCCTCAGAATCAAACCCACAATTTCACTCAGCCCATGCAAAGAGCCTACCACTAAACCAACACAAAGAAGT
Organism: Anomaloglossus baeobatrachus; assembly: GCF_048569485.1. NCBI lineage: Eukaryota > Metazoa > Chordata > Amphibia > Anura > Aromobatidae > Anomaloglossus > Anomaloglossus baeobatrachus. The sequence goes on along the minus strand of NC_134353.1, from coordinate 406,683,206 downwards.
GGGAAACTGATTCTACATTAATTCACATAATCCTAGTGACTGCGCACACAACGTGGCCAAACAAAAGCAAAAGACAGTACCTGGTCTATCAATCCAATCGGCACTCATAGGTAACACAGTCCATTGGACTAGGCAATTACATGCAGCCATACAAAGTCCATGGGCCTTGACACAGAGTCGAACCCATAACCACTCGTAGCCCAAGCAAAGAGCCTTCCACTACACCAACACAGAGAAGTGTGAAGCTGACTCTACATTAATTCACATAATCCTAGTGACTGCGCACACAACATAGTTACATAGTTTTACATAGTTACATAGTTACTAAGGTTGAAAAAAAACCTAGGTCCATCTAGTTCAACCTTCCTACATTTGGTCACTAAGTCATTTATAACCAACAATGTTGTGTGTACTGAGGAAATCATCCAGCCCTTTTTTGAAAGCTGTTATAGTATCTGCCATAACTACCTCTTGTGGTAGGTTATTCCACAGTCTGACTGCTCTAACTGTAAAGAACCCTTTCCTATTTAGCTGTCGGAATCGCTTTTCTTCCACTTGCAGTGAGTGCCCCCTGGTCCTTAGTATTGTCTTCGGAAGAATTAAGTCATGTGCCAGTCCTTTATATTGACCCCACATATATTTATACATATATATGAGATCTCCTCTGAGAAGTCTTTTTTCTAAGCTAAACATATCTAACTTTTTCAACCTTTCATCATATCGGAGGCCTTCCATTCCTTGTAGTAGTATAGTTGCCTGCCTTTGAACTGACTCTAACTTCTGAATGTCCTTTTTAAAATGTGGAGTCCAAAACTGGATCTCATATTCCAGATGTGGCCTTACAAGTGATTTATAGAGGGGTAATAATACAGTGGGATCGCGGGATCTAATCTCTCTTTTTATACACCCTAGAATCTTGTTTGCTTTTGCAGCTGCTGCTTGACATTGAGTGCTGCTGCTCAGCTTATTTGTAATGAGAATACCCAAGTCCTTCTCCTGTTCTGTAGTCCCGAGTTTACTTCCATTTAATGTATACGCAGTTATAGGATTACTCCGTCCTAGGTGCATTACTTTACATTTATTAACATTAAATCTCATTTGCCAAGTATCTGCCCATTCTGACATCTTATCCAGATCTTTTTGTAATATTATACTATCAAGGTCAGTTTTTAATATCCTACATAGTTTGGTGTCATCAGCAAAGACTGACACTTTACTATCAATCCCATCCACAAGGTCATTAATAAAGAGTTTAAAAAGAATTGGTCCTAGCACAGATCCCTGCGGCACCCCACTGCTGACTATGGCCCATTTAGAGAATGTTCCATTTATGACTACTCTTTGTTTCCTATCTTTTAGCCAATTCCTTACCCAGTTGCATATAGCTTACCCCAGTCCTTGCTTCTGGAGCTTTAGTATAAGCCTATTATGTGGTACAGTATCAAATGCCTTTGCAAAGTCCAAATAAATCACATCAGCTGCATTACCAATATCCAGGTTTGCACTTACCCCCTCATAGAACCCCAACAGGTTGGTTAGACACGACTTATCTTTCATGAATCCATGCTGTCTGTCAGTTATTATAATATTTTCTGCAACATATTTTTGCATGTCATCCCTTAAAATGCCCTCAAAAACTTTGCATACTACTGATGTCAGGCTTACTGGACGGTAGTTGCCTGGATCTACCCTCTTACCTTTCTTAAATATCGGTACCACATCAGCAATCCTCCAATCCTGAGGCACCAACCCTGTTACAAGCGAGTCTACAAGGATGAGATACAGCGGTCTGTCAATTACGGAGCTCAATTCCCTCAATATTCGTGGATGAATGCCATCTGGCCCTGGGGATTTGTCAATGTTTAATTTACTCAGACGTAGGCGTACTTCTTCTTGTGTTAAATTAATTATATCGGGTGGTGAACTTTGATTTTTCACTTGTTGAATGATGCCTGGTACAGTCAGTTCCTTGGTGAACACAGATGAGAAATGCCTATTTAATATCTCAGTCTTTTGTTTGTCCTCTATAACTAACTTGTTATTATATTTTAAGGGGCCAATACTATTCTTTGTTTTCCTTTTGGCATTAATGTATTTCTAAAAGATTTTGGGATTTATTTTAATGTCATTGGCGATTTTTGTTTCAGTAGCTAGTTTTGCTTGTTTGATTTCTTTTTTGCATTGCCTATTGATATCTTTATACTCCTGCAATGCTATTTCTGTATTCTCAGCCTTCAAGATTTTAAACGCCCTTTGTTTTTGTTTTATTATACTTTGTACAGTCTTATTTATCCATAGTGGTTTCTTTTTATTCCAGGACGTTTTATTACCAGAGGGTATAAGTTTTTTACAGGACTCTAGCAATATATCCTTAAACTTTCCCCATTTATGTTCAGTATCCCCAGTTACCATGACTTTGTCCCAATCTACACATTTAAGCTCTTCCCTTAATTTATTGAAATCAGCTATCCTAAAATTCCAGGTTTTAGCATTTCCCCTTTGAAATGTTCTATTGAATATTACGTTGAAGCTTACCATATTATGATCGCTGGTGCCCAAGTGCTCCCGGACCTGTAGATCTGAAATTATATCCGGTCTATTTGACAGGACCAAATCTAGCAAATTTTCGGTTCATCTACCATCTGAGAGAGGAAATGGTCTTGAATGGTAGATAAGAATTTACAGCTTTTAGCACAACCAGAAGATTCTATGTCCCACTGTATGTCTGGATAGTTGAAATCCCCCATAATAAGAACCCGATTATTATTATTATTAGCTGCCTTTTCAATTTGTTCCAGTATTTCACCCTCTATTTGTTCAAGTATGTTAGGAGGCTTATTGCAAACTCCAATTAGCATTTTTCCATTATTCTCCTCCCCATGTACATTTACCCATACTGACTCTACATTGTTGCAGTTCCCCCCAATGTCATCATTCAACACAGGTTTTAGGTTAGATTTGATAAATATACACACCCCAGCACCTTTTTTGTCTTTCCTGTCCCTCCTAAATGTACTATAACCCTGTATGTTTGTCACCCAGTCATGGCTTTCATCCAGCCGGTTTCCGTAATGCCCACCACATCATAATCCATGGTTAACATAAGAGTCTCCAATTCATTCATTTTGTTTGCAAGACTTCTTGCATTTGCTGGTAGACATTTAATCCTATTAACACCTTTATTACTCCTAGCCTCCCTACGTTCCTTGCATGTCCCCCCAATCCTTCATTGACCCCTACCATCTCACTGTCTCTATCTGCTCTATCTATCCCCTTTTTTGCTCCACTACCCTCCCTCCCCCCAGATCCTAGTTTAAAAGCTCCTCCATCCGTCTGACTATTTTCTCCCCCAGCACAGCTGCACCTTCCCCATTGAGGTGCAGCCCGTCCCTACCGTAGAGCCTGTAGTCGACTGAGAAGTCAGCCCAGTTCTTCATGAACCCGAACCCTTCCTTCCTGCACCAATTTCTAAGCCACGTGTTTATCTCCCTAAGCTCCCGCTGTCTTTCTAGTGACGCTCGTGGCACCGGTAGTATTTCTGAAAACACCACCTTGGAGGTCCTGGACTTCAGCTTCTCTCCAAGTTCCCTGTAATCATTTTTAAGGACCTTCCACCTGCCTCTAACTTTGTCATTAGTACCAATGTGCACCATGACCGCTGGGTTTTCCCCAGCCCCACCCAGCAATCTGTCTATCCGATCCACAATATGCCGAACCCGAGCACCCGGCAGACAACACACTCTTCGGCATTCATGGTCTTGGCGACAGATGGCCCTGTCTGTCCGCCTAATTATAGAGTGGTATGGCCAAACAAAAGCAAAAGACCGTACCTGGCCTATCAATCCAATGGAAACTCATAGGTATCACAGTCCATTGGACTAGGCAATCACATGCAGCCATACAAAGTCCATGGGCCTTGCCTCAGAGTCGAACCCACAACCTCTCGTAGCCCAAGCAAAAAGGCTACCACTACACCAACACAGAGAAGTGGGAAACTGACTCTACATTAATACACATAATCCTAGTGACTGCGCACACAACATGGCCAAACAAAAGCAAAAACCAGTACCTGGCCTATCAATCCAATGGTAATTCATAGGCAATATAGTCCATTGGACTAGGAATCTACATGCAGCCATACAAAGTCCATGAGCGTTGCCTCAGAGTCAAACCCACAACTTCTTATAGGCCAAGGAAAGAGCCTACAACTACACCAACACAGAGAAGTTGGTAACTGATTCTACATTAATTCACATAATCCTAGTGACTGCGCACACAACATGGCCAAACAAAAGCAAAAGACAGTACCTGGCCTATCAATCCAATGGAAACTCAAAGGCAACACAGTCCATTGGAATAAGCAATTACGTGCAGCCATACAAAGTCCATGGGCCTTGCATCAGAGTCGAACTCACAACCTCTCGCAGCCCAAGCAAAGAACCTACCACTACACCAACACAGAGAAGCGGGAAACTGACTCTACATTAATTCAAATAATCCTAGTGACTGCGCACACAACATGGCCAAACGAAAGCAAAAGACAGTACATGGCCTATCAATCCAATGAAAACTCATAGGCAACAAAGTCCTTTGGACTAGGAAATTACATGCAGCCATACAAAGTCCATGGGTCTTGCCTCAGAGTCGAACCCACAACCTCTCGTAGCCCAAACAAAGAGCCTACCACTACACCAACACAGAGAAGTGTAAACTTGACTCTACATTAATTCACATAATCCTAGTGACTGCGCACACAACATGGCCAAACAAAAGCAAAAGACAGTACCTTGCCTATCAATCCAATGAAAACTCATAGGTAACACAGTCCATAGGATTAGGTAATTTCATGCAGCCATACAAATTCCATGTGCCTTGCTTCAGAGTCAAACTTACAACCTCTCGCAGCCCAAGAAAAGTTGCTACCACTACACCAACACAGAGAAGTGTGAAACTGACACTACATTAATTCACATAATCCTAGTGTCTGCGCACACAACATGGCCAAATGATAGCAAAATACAGTACCTGGCTTATCAATCCAATGGAAACTCAAAGGCAACACAGTCCATTGGACTATGCAATTACATGCAGCCATTCAAAGTCCATGGGCCTTGCCTCAGACTTGAACCCACAACATCTCGTAGCCCAAGCAAAGAGCCTACCAGTACACCAACACAGAGAAGTGGGAAACTGGTTCTACATTAATTCACATAATCCTAGTGACTGCGCAAACAAGATGGCCAAACAAAAGCAAAATACAGTACCTGGCCTATCAATCCAATAGAATCTCATAGGCAACACAGTCCATTGGACTAGGCAATTACATGCAGTCTTACAAAGTCCATGGGCCTTGCCTCAGAGTCGAACTCACAACCTTTCGGAGCCCAAGCAAAGAGCCTACCACTACACCAATACGGAGTAATGGGACACTGATTCTACATTAATTCACATAATCCTAGTGACTGCGCACACAACATGGCCAAACACAAGCAAAAGACAGTACCTGGCCTACCAATCTAATGGGAACTCATAGGCAACACAGTCCATCAGCCAAGGGAATTTCATGCAGCCATACAAAGTCCATAGGCCTTGCCTCAGAGTCGATCCCACAATCTCTCGCAGCCAAAGCAAAGAGCCTACCACTACACCAACACAAAGAAGTGGGAGATTGATTCTACATTAATTCACATAATCCTAGTGACGGCGCACACAACATGGCCAAACAAAAGCAAAAGACAGTACCTGGCCTATCAATCCAATGGAAACTCATAGGCAATATAGTCCATTGGACTAGGCAATTACATGCAGTCATACAAAGTCCATGAGCCTTGCCTCAGAGTCGATCCCACAACTTCTTGCAGTCCAAGCAAAGAACCTACCACTACACCAACACAAAGAATCAGGAAACTGACTCTACATTAATTCACATAATCCTAGTGACTGCGCACACAACATGGCCAAACAAAAGCAAAAGACAGTACCTGGACTATCAATCCAATGGAAACTCATAGGCAACACGGTCCATCGGACTATACAATTACATGCAGCCATACAAAGTCCATGGGCCTTGCCTCAGAGTCGAACTCACAACCTCTTGCAGCCCAAGCAAAGAACCTACCACTACGCCAACACAGAGAAGTGGGAAATTGACTCTACATTAATTCACATAATCCTAGTGACTGCGCACACAACATGGCAAAACGAAAGCAAAAGACAGTACATGGCCTATCAATCCAATGAAAACTCATATGCAACATAGTCCATTGATCTAGGCAATTACATGCAGCCATACAAAGTCCATGTGCCTTGCCTCAGAGTCTAACCCACAACCACTCGCAGCTCAAGCAAAGAACCTACCACTACACCAACAGAGAGAAGTAGGAAACTGACTCTACATTAATTCACATAATCCTAGTGACTGCGCACACAACATGGCCAAACAAAAGCAAAAGACAGTACCTGGCCCTTCAATCCAATGGAAACTCATAGGTAACACAGTCCATCGGACTAGACAATTACATGCAGCCATACAAAGTCCATGGGCCTTGCATCAGAGTCAAACCCACAACCTCCCGTAGCTTAAGCAAAGAGCCTACCACTATACCAACACAGAGAAGTGGGAAACTGATTCCACAATAATTCACATAATCCTAGTGACTGCGCACACAACATGGCCAAACAAAAGCAAAAGACTGTACCTCGCCTATCAATCCAATGGAAACTCATTGGCAACACAGTCCATTATACTAAACAATTACATGCAGGCATACAAAGTCCATGGGCCTTGCCTCAGAGTCAAACCACAACCTCTCTTAGCCCAAACAAAGAGCCTACCACTACACCAACACAGAGAATTGGGAAACTGATTCTACATTAATTCAAATAATCCTAGTGACTGCACACACAACATGGCCAAATAAAAGGAAAAGACAGCACCTGGTCTATCAATCCATAGGAAACACAGTCCATTGGACTAGACAATTACATGCAGCCATACAAAGTCCATGGGCCGTGCCTCGGAGTCAAACCCACATCCTCTTGCAGCCAAAGCAAAGAGCCAACTACCACACCAACACAGAGAAGTGGGAGAAGGACTCTAAATTAATTCACATAATCCTAGTGACTGTGCACACAACATGGCCAAACAAAAGCAAAAGACAGTACCTGGCCTATCAATCCAATGGAAACTCATAGGCAATATAGTCCATTGGACTAGGCAATTACATGCAGTCATACAAAGTCCGTGAGCCTTGCCTCAGAGTCGAACCCACAACTTTTTGTAGTTCAAGGAAAGAGCCTACCACTACACCAACACAAAAAATCAGGAAACTGATTCTACATTAATTCACATAATCCTAGTGACTGCGCACACAACATGGACAAACAAAAGCAAAAGACAGTATCTGGCCTATCAATCCAATGGAAACATATAGGCAACACAGTCCATTGGACTAGGCAATTACATTACATGCAGCTATACAAATTCCTGGGCCTTGCCTCAGAATCGAACCCACAATCTCTCGTAGCCCAAGCAAAAAGCCTACCACTACACCAACACAAGGAAGTAGGAAACTGACTCTACATTAATTCACATCATCCTAGTGACTGCGCACACAACATGGCCAAACAAAAGCAAAAGACAGTACCTGGTCTATCAATCCATTGGAAACTCAGTCCATTGGACTAGACAATTACATGCAGCCATACAAAGTCCATGGGCCGTGCCTCGGAGTCAAACCCACATTCTCTCGCAGCCCAAACAAAGACCTACCACTACACAAACACAGAGAAGTGGGAAACTGATTCTACATTAATTCACATAATCCTAGTGACTGCACACACAACATGGCCAAACAAAAGCAAAAGACGGTACCTGGTCTATCAATCCATTGGAAACTCAGTCCATTGGACTAGACAATTACATGCAGCCACACAAAGTCCATGAGCCTTGCCTCAGAGTCGAACCCACAACCTCTCGAAGCCCAAGTAATATTATACTATCAAGGTCAGTTTTTAATATCCTACATAGTTTGGTGTCATCAGCAAAGACTGACACTTTACTATCAATCCCATCCACAAGGTCATTAATAAAGAGATTAAAAAGAATTGGTCCTAGCACAGATCCCTGCGGCACCTTACTGCTGACTATGGCCCATTTAGAGAATGTTCCATTTATGACTACTCTTTGTTTCCTATCTTTTAGCCAATTCCTTACCCAGTTGCATATAGTTACCCCCAGTCCTTGCTTCTGGAGCTTTAGTATAAGCCTATTATGTGGTACAGTATCAAATGCCTTTGCAAAGTCCAAATAAATCACATCAGCTGCATTACCAATATCCAGGTTTGCACTTACCCCCTCATAGAACCCCAACAGGTTGGTTAGACACGACTTATCTTTCATGAATCCATGCTGTCTGTCAGTTATTATATTATTTTCTGCAACATATTTTTGCATGTCATCCCTTAAAATGCCCTCAAAAACTTTGCATACTACTGATGTCAGGCTTACTGGATGGTAGTTGCCTGGATCTACCTTCTTACCTTTCTTAAATATCGGTACCACATCAGCAATCCTCCAATCCTGAGGCACCAACCCTGTTACAAGCGAGTCTAAAAAGATGAGATACAGCGGTCTGTCAATTACGGAGCTCAATTCCCTCAATATTCGTGGATGAATGCCATCTGGCCCTGGGGATTTGTCAATGTTTAATTTACTCAGACGTAGGCGTACTTCTTCTTCTGTTAAATTAATTATATCGGGTGGTGAACTTTGATTTTTCACTTGTTGAATGATGCCTGGTACAGTCAGTTCCTTGGTGAACACAGATGAGAAATGCCTATTTAATATCTCAGTCTTTTGTTTGTCCTCTATAACTAACTTGTTATTATATTTTAAGGGGCCAATACTATCCTTTGTTTTCCTTTTGGCATTAATGTATTTCTAAAAGATTTTGGGATTTATTTTAATGTCATTGGCGATTTTTGTTTCAGTAGCTAGTTTTGCTTGTTTGATTTCTTTTTTGCATTGCCTATTGATATCTTTATACTCCTGCAATGCTATTTCTGTATTCTCAGCCTTCAAGATTTTAAACGCCCTTTGTTTTTGTTTTATTATACTTTGTACAGTCTTATTTATCCATAGTGGTTTCTTTTTATTCCGGGACGTTTTATTACCAGAGGGTATAAGTTTTTTACAGGACTCTAGCAATATATCCTTAAACTTTCCCCATTTATGTTCAGTATCCCCAGTTACCATGACTTTGTCCCAATCTACACATTTAAGCTCTTCCCTTAATTTATTGAAATCAGCTATCCTAAAATTCCAGGTTTTAGCATTTCCCCTTTGAAATGTTCTATTGAATATTACGTTGAAGCTTACCATATTATGATCGCTGGTGCCCAAGTGCTCCCGGACCTGTAGATCTGAAATTATATCCGGTCTATTTGACAGGACCAAATCTAGCAAATTATCTCCCCTCGTCGGTTCATCTACCATCTGAGAGAGGAAATGGTCTTGAATGGTAGATAAGAATTTACAGCTTTTAGCACAACCAGAAGATTCTATGTCCCACTGTATGTCTGGATAGTTGAAATCCCCCATAATAAGAACCCGATTATTATTATTATTATTAGCTGCCTTTTCATTTTGTTCCAGTATTTCACCCTCTATTTGTTCAAGTATGTTAGAAGGCTTATTGCAAACTCCAATTAGCATTTTTCCATTATTCTCCTCCCCATGTACATTTACCCATACTGACTCTACATTGTTGCAGTTCCCCCCAATGTCATCATTCAACACAGGTTTTAGGTTAGATTTGATAAATATACACACCCCAGCACCTTTTTTGTCTTTCCTGTCCCTCCTTAATGTACTATAACCCTGTATGTTTGTCACCCAGTCATGGCTTTCATCCAGCCGGTTTCCGTAATGCCCACCACATCATAATCCATGGTTAACATAAGAGTCTCCAATTCATTCATTTTGTTTGCAAGACTTCTTGCATTTGCCGGTAGACATTTAATCCTATTAGCACCTTTATTACTCCTAGCCTCCCTACGTTCCTTGCATGTCCCCCTAATCCTTCATTGACCCCTACCATCTCACTGTCTCTATCTGCTCTATCTATCACCTTTTTTGCTCCACTACCCTCCCTCCCCCAGATCCTAGTTTAAAAGCTCCTCCATCCGTCTGACCATTTTCTCCCCCAGCACAGCTGCACCTTCCCCATTGAGGTGCAGCCCGTCCCTACCGTAGAGCCTGTAGTCGACTGAGAAGTCAGCCCAGTTCTCCATGAACCCGAACCCTTCCTTCCTGCACCAATTTCTAAGCCACGTGTTTATCTCCCTAAGCTCCCGCTGTCTTTCTAGTGACGCTCGTGGCACCGGAAGTATTTCTGAAAACACCACCTTGGAGGTCCTGGACTTCAGCTTCTCTCCAAGTTCCCTGTAATTATTATTAAGGACCTTCCACCTGCCTCTAACTTTGTCATTAGTACCAATGTGCACCATGACCGCTGGGTTTTCCCCAGCCCCACCCAGCAATCTGTCTATCCGATCCACAATATGCCGAACCCGAGCACCCGGCAGACAACACACTCTTCGGCATTCATGGTCTCGGCAACAGATGACCCTGTTTGTCCGCCTAATTATAGAGTGGTATGGCCAAACAAAAGCAAAAGACCGTATCTGGCCTATCAATCCAATGGAAACTCATAGGTATCACAGTCCATTGGACTAAGCAATCACATGCAGCCATACAAAGTCCATAGGCCTTGCCTCAGAGTCAAACCCACATCCTCTCGTAGCCCAAGCAAACAGCCTACCACTTCACCAACACAGAGAAGTGGGAAACTGACTCTACATTAATACACATAATCCTAGTGACTGCGCACACAACATGGCCAAACAAAAGCAAAAAACAGTACCTGGCTTACCAATCCAATGGAATCTCATAGGCAACACAGCCCATTGGACTAAACAGCTACATGCAGCCATACAAAGACCATGGGCCTTGCCTCAGAGTCAAACCCACAGCCTCTCGTAGCCTAAGCAAAGAGCCTACCACGACACCAACACAGAGAAGTGGGAAACTGACTCTACATTACTTCACATAATCCTTGTGACTGCGCACACAACATGGCCAAACAAAAGCAAAAGACTGTATCTGGCCTATCAATCCAATGGAAACATATAGGCAACACAGTTCATTTGACTAGACAATTACATTACATGCAGCCATACAAAGTCCATGGGCCTTGCCTCAGAATCGAACCCACAACCTCTTGTAGCCCAAGCAAAGAGCCTACCACTACACCAACACAGAAAAGTAGGAAACTGGTTCTACATTAATTCACATAATCCTAGTGACTGCGCACACAAGATGGCCAAACAAAAGCAAAAGACAGTACCTGGCCTATCAGTCCAATGAAAATTCATAGGCAACACAGTCCATCGGACTAGAAAATTATATGCAGCCACACAAAGTCCATGGGCCTTGCCTCAGAGTCGAACCCACAACCTCTCGAAGCCCAAGCAAAGAGCCTACCACTACACCAACACAGAGAAGCAGAAAACTGACTCTACATTAATTCACATAATCCTAGTGACTGCGCACACAACATGGCCAAACAAAAGCAAAAGACAGCACCTGGCCTATCAATCCAATGGAAACTCATAGGCAACACAGTCCATCGGGCTAGACAATTACATGCAGCCATACAAAGTCCATGGGCCTTGCATCAGAGTCGAACCCACAACCTCTCGTAGCCCAATTAAAGAGCCTACCACTACACCAACACAGAGAAATGGGAAACTGGTTCTACATTAATTCACATAATCCTAGTGACTGCGCACACAAGATGGCCAAACAAAAGCAAAATACATTAACTGGCCTATCAATCCAATAGAATCTCAGAGGCAATACAGTCCATTGGACTAGGCAATTACATGCATCCATACAAAGTCCATGGGCCTTGCATCAGAGTCGAACCCACAACCTCTCGTAGCCCAAGTAAAGAGCCTACCACTACACCAACACAGAGAAATGGGAAACTGATTCTACATTAATTCACATAATCCTAGTGACTGCGCACAAAACATGGCCAAACGAAAGCAAAAGACAGTACCTGGTGTATCAATCCAATGGAAACTCATAGGTAACACAGTCCTTTGGACTAGGCATTTACATGCAGCCATACAAAGACCATGGGCTTTGCTTCAGAGTCGAACTCACAACCTCTCGCAGCCCTAGCAAAGAGCCTACCACTACACCAACACAGAGAAGTGGGAAACTGACTCTACATTACGTCACATAATCCTTGTGACTGCGCACACAACATGGCCAAACAAAAGCAAAAGACAGTATCTGGCCTATCAATCCAATGGAAACATATAGGCAACACAGTCCATTGGACTAGACAATTACATTACATGTAGTCATACAAAGTCCATGGGCCTTGCTTCAGAATCGAACCCACAACCTCTTGTAGCCCTAGTAAAGAGCCTACCACTACACCAACACAGAGAAGTAGGAAACTGGTTCTACATTAATTCACATAATCCTAGTGACTGCGCACACAAGATGGCCAAACAAAAGCAAAAGACAGTACCTGGCCTATCAGTCCAAAGGAAATTCATAAGCAACACAGTCCATCGGACTAGACAATTACATGCAGCCACACAAAGTCCATGAGACTTGCCTCAGAGTCGAACCCACAACCTCTCGAAGCCCAAGCAAAGAGCCTAACACTACACCAACACAGCGAAGTGGGAAACAGGTTCTACATTAATTCACATAATCCTAGTGACTGCGCACACAAGATGGCCAAGCAAAAGCAAAATACATTACCTGGCTTATCAATCCAATAGAATCTCAAAGGCAACACAGTCCTTTGGACTAGCCAATAACATGCAGCCATACAAAGTCCATGGGCCTTGCCTCAGAGTCAAACTCACAACCTCTCAGAGTCCAAGCAAAGAGCCTACCACGACACCAACACAGAGTAGTGGGAAACTGACTCTACATTAATTCACATAATCCTAGTGACTGCGCACACAACATGGCCAAACGAAAGCAAAAGACAGTACCAGGCCTATCAATCCAATGGAAACTCATAGGCAACACAGTCCATCGGACTAGACAATTACATGCATCCATACAAAGTCCATGGGCCTTGTCTCAGAGTCAAACCCACAACCTCTCATAGCCCAAGCAAAGAGCCTACCACTATACCAACACAGAGAAGTGGAAAACTGATTCTACAATAATTCACATAATCCTAGTGACTGCGCACACAACATGGCCAAACAAAAGGGAAAGACTGTACCTGGCCTATCAATCCAATGGAAACTCATTGGCAACACAGTCCATTGGACTAAGCAACTACATACAGCCATACAAAGTCCATGGGCCTTGCCTCAGAGTAAACCCACAACCTTTCTCAGCCCAAACAAAGAGCCTACCACTACACCAACACAGTGAATTGGGAATCTGATTCTCCATTAATTCACATAATCCTAGTGACTGCACACACAACATGGCCAAACAAAAGCAAAAGACAGTACCTGGTCTAACAATCCATTGGAAACTGTTAGGAAACACAGTCCATTAGACTAGACAATTACATGCAGCCATACAAAGTCCATGGGCATTGCTTCAGAGTCAAACTCACAACCTCTCACAGCCCTAGCAAAGAGCCTACCACTACACCAACACAGAGAAGTGGGAAACTGACTCTACATTAATTCACATAATCCTAGTGACTGCGCACACAACATGGCCAAACAAAAGCAAAAGACAGTACCTGGCCTATCAATCCAATGGAACTCATAGGCAACACAGTCCATCGGGCTAGACAATTACATGCAGCCATACAAAGTCCATGGGCCTTGCATCAGAATCGAACCCACAACCTATCGTAGCCCAAGTAAAGAGCCTACCACTACACCAACACAGAGAAGTTGGAAACTGGTTCTACATTAATTCACATAATCCTAGTGACTGCGCACACAAGATGGCCAAACAAAAGCAAAATACATTACCTGGCCTATCATTCCAATAGAATATCATAGGCAACACAGTCCATTGGACTAGGCAATTACATGCAGCCATACAAAGTCCATGGGCCTTGCCTCAGAGTCGAACCCACAACCTCTCGGAGCCCAAGCAAAGAGCCTACCACTACACCAACACAGAGAAGTTGGAAACTGATTCTACATTAATTCACATAATCCTAGTGACTGCGCACACAACATGGCCAAACAAAAGCATAAGACAGTACCCCACCTATCAATCCAATGGAAACTCAAAGGCAACACAGTCCATTAGACCAGGCAATTAAATGCAGCCTTACAAAGTCCATGGGCGTGGCCTCAGAGTCGAACCCACAACCTCTCGGAGCCCAAGCAAAGAGCCTACCACTACACCAACACAGAGTAGTGGGAAACTGACTCTACATTAATTCACATAATCCTAGTGACTGCGCACACAACATAGCCAAACAAAAGCAAAATACTGTACCTGGCCTTTCAATACAATGGAAACTCATCGGCAACACAGTCCATTAGACTAAGCAATTACATGCAGCCATACAAAGTCCATGGGCATTGCCTCGGAGTCAAACCCACAACCTCTCGCAGCCCAAGCAAAGAGCCTACCACTACACCAACACAGAGAAGTGGGTAACTGATTCTACATTAATTCACATAATCCTAGTGACTGCGCACACAACATGGCCAAACAAAACCAAAAGACAGTACCTGGTATATCAATCCATTGGAAACTCATGGGCAACACAGTCTATTGGACTAGGCAATTACATGCAGCCATACAAAGTCAATGGGCCTTGCCTCAGAGTCAAACCCACATCCTCTCGCAGCCCAAGCAAAGAGCCTACCACTACACCAACAAAGAGACGTGGGAACTGACTCTACATTAATTCACATAATCCTAGTGACTGCCACACAAAAGCAAAAGATAGCACCAGGCCAATAAATCCAATGGAAACTCATGGGCAACATAGTCCTTTGGACTAGGAAATTACATGCATATATACAAAGTCCATGGGCCTTGCCTCAGAGTCTAACCCACAACCTCTCGCAGCCCAAGCAAAGAGCCTACCACTACACCAACACAGAGAAGTGGTAAATGGAATCTACAATAATTCCCATAATCTTAGTGACTGCGCAAACAACATGGCCAAACAAAAGCAAAAGACAGTACCTGGCCTATCAATCCAATGGAAACTCATAGGCAACACAGTCCATTGGACTAGACAATTACATGCAGCCATAAAAAGTCCATGGGCGTTGCCTCAGAGTAGAACTCACAACTTCTCGCAGCCGAAGCAAAGAGCTTACCAACACAGAGAAGTGTGAAACTGATTCTACATTAATTCACATAATCCTAGTGACTGCGCACACAACATGGCCAAACAAAAGCAAAAGACAGTACCTGGCCTATCAATCCAATGGAAACTCAAAGGCAACACAGTCCATTAGACCATGCAATTACATGCAGCCATACAAAGTCCATGGGCCTTGCCTCAGAGTCGAACTCACAACCTCTCGCAACCCAAGCAAAGAACCTCCCACTACACCAACACAGAGAAGTGGGAAATAGACTCTACATTAATTCACATAATCCTAGTGACTGCGCACACAACATGGCCAAACAAAAGCATAAGACAGTACCCGGCCTATCAATCCAATGGAA
The DNA here is from genome assembly GCF_048569485.1 of Anomaloglossus baeobatrachus. Classification (NCBI taxonomy): domain Eukaryota; kingdom Metazoa; phylum Chordata; class Amphibia; order Anura; family Aromobatidae; genus Anomaloglossus; species Anomaloglossus baeobatrachus. The sequence continues at coordinate 406,667,494 of NC_134353.1, read as the reverse complement.
ACTCAAAGGCAACACAGTCCATTAGACCAGGCAATTAAATGCAGCCTTACAAAGTCCATGGGCCTTGCCTCAAAGTCGAACCCACAACTTCTTAAAGCCCAAGGAAAGAGCCTACAACTACACCAACACAGAGAAGTGGGAAACTGATTCTACATTAATTCACATAATCCTAGTGACTGCGCACACAACATGGCCAAACAAAAGCATAAGACAGTACCCGGCCTATCAATCCAATGGAAACTCAAAGGCAACACAGTCCATTAGACCAGGCAATTAAATGCAGCCTTACAAAGTCCATGGGCCTTGCCTCAAAGTCGAACCCACAACTTCTTAAAGCCCAAGGAAAGAGCCTACAACTACACCAACACAGAGAAGTGGGAAACTGATTCTACATTAATTCACATAATCCTAGTGACTGCGCACACAACATGGCCAAATGAAAGCAAAAGACAGGAACTTGCCTATCAATCCAATGAAAACTTATGGGTAACACAGTCCATAGGATTAGACAATTACATGCAGCCATACAAAGTCCATCGGCCTTGCCTCAGAGTCAAACTCACAACCTCTCGCAGCCCAAGCAAAGTTCCTACCACTACACCAACACAGAGAAGTGAGAAACTGACACTACATTAATTCACATAATCCTAGTGACTGCGCACACAACATGGCCAAACAAAAGCAAAAGACAGTACCTGGGCTATCAATCCAATAGAAACGCATAGGTAACACAGTCCATAGGATTAGGCAATTCCATGCAGCCATACAAAGTCCATGTGCCTTTCCTCAGAGTTGAACTTGCAACCTCTCGCAGTACAAGTAAAGAGCCTACCACTACACCAACACAGAGTAGTGGGAAACTGAAACTACATTAATTCACATAATCCTAGTGACTGCGCACACAACATGGCCAAATGATAGCAAAAGACAGTACCCGACCTATCAATCCAATGGAAACTCTTAGGCAACACAGTCCATAGGACTATGCAATTACATGCAGCCATACAAAGTCCATGGGCCTTTCCTCAGAGTCGAACTCACAATCTCTCGGAGTCCAAGCAAAGAGCCTACCAATACACCAACACAGAGTAGTGGGAAACTGACTCTACATTAATTCACATAATCCTAGTGACTGCGCACACAACATGGTTAAACGAAAGCAAAAGACAGTACCTGGCCTATCAATAAAATGGAAACTCATAGGCAACATAGTCCATTGGACTATAAAAGTACATGCAGCCATACAAAGTCCATGGGCCTAGCCTCAGAGTCAAACCCACAACCTCTCGCAGCCCAAGCAAAGAGCCTACAACTACACCAACACAAAGAAGCGGGAAACTGACTCTACATTAATTCACATAATCCTAGTGACTGCGCACACAACATGGCCAAACAAAAGCAAAAGACAGTACCTGGCCTATCAACTTAATGGAAACTCATAGGCAACATAGTCCATTGGACTATAAAAGTACATGCAGCCATACAAAGTCCATGGGCCTAGCCTCTGAGTCGAACCCACAACCTCTCGTAGCCCAAGCAAGGAGCCTACCACTACACCAACACAGAGAAGTGGGAAACTGGTTCTACATTAATTCACATAATCCTAGTGACTGCGCACACAAGATGGCCAAACAAAAGCAAAATACAGTACCTGGCCTATCAATCCAATAGAATCTCATAGGCAACACAGTCCATTGGACTAGGCAATTACATGCAGCCATACAAAGTCCATGGGCCTTGCCTCAGAGTCGAACTCACAACCTCTCGGAGCCCAAACAAAGAGCCTACCACTACACCAAAACAAAGTAGTGGGAAACTGATTCTACATTAATTCACATAATCCTAGTGACTGCGCACACAACATGGCCAAACAAAAGCAGAAGACAGTACCTGGCCTATCAATCCAATGGAAACTCATATGCAACACAGTCCATTGGACTAGGCAATTAAATGCAGCCATACAAAGTCCATGGGCCGTGCCTCAGAGTCAAACCCACAACCTCTCTCAGCCCAAACAAAGAGCCTACCACTACACCAACACAGAGAAGTGGGAAACTGATTCTACATTAATTCACATAATCCTAGTGACTGCACACATAACATGGCCAAACAAAAGCAAAAGATAGTACCTGGTCTATCAATCCAATGGAAAAACATAGGAAACACGGTCCATTGGACTAGGTAATTACATGCAACCATACAAAGTCCATGGGCCTTGCCTCAGAGTCAAACCCTCAACCTCTCTCAGCTCAAACAAAGAGCCCACCACTACACCAACACAGAGAAGTGGGAAACTGATTCTACATTAATTCACATAATCCTAGTGACTGCGCACACAACATGGCCAAACAAAAGCATAAGACAGTACCCGGCCTATCAATCCAATGGAAACTCATATGCAACACAGTCCATTGGACTAGGCAATTAAATGCAGCCTTACAAAGTCCATGGGCCTTGCCTCAAAGTCGAACCCACAACTTCCCGTAGCCCAAGCAAAGAGCCTACCACTACACCAACACAGAGAAGTGGGAAACTGGTTCTACATTAATTCACATAACCCTAGTGACTGCGCACACAAGATGGCCAAACAAAAGCGAAAGGCAGTACCTGGCCTATCAATCCAATGGAAACACATAGGAAACACAGTCCATTGGACTAGACAATTGCATGCAGCCATACAAAGTCCATAAAGTTCTCCTTTTAGCGTGGGTCTAACAGTGTTACCAACCAGTAATGATTGTCGGCCAAGATGTTCTTAACGCGAGGGTCACGAGACAGGCAGCTTACCATAAAGTCAGCCATGTGTGCCAGACTCTTAACAGCCATCACTTCAGTATCCTGACCAACACGATGACTGAACATGCTGTCATCCTCCTCCTCCTCCTCATCATCTACCCTGTCCTCTGGCCAGCCACGCTGAACCGAGGATATGACTGCATGTCATATCCTCAATTTGGCCAGAGAGTTGCTCCATGTCTTCATCCTCCTCCTCGTCATAGTCCTCCACTGCACGTTGTGATGAGACGAGGCTGGGCTGTGTGTTATCACCCACACCCACTACTGTTTCTTGCTCAAACTCATCGCGCTCCGCCTGCAATGCATCATGGTTGTTTTTTGAGCAGAGACCATTTTAGAAGGCAGAGAAGCGGTATGGTGACGCTAATAATGTCGTCATCGCCGCTCACCATCTTGGTGGAGTCCTCAAAGTTTTAGCGGATGGTACATAGGTCGGACATCCATCTCCACTCCTCAGGTGTTATGTGTGGAGTTTGACCCATTTCCTGACGGCTTAGGTGATGCAGGTACTCAACAACTGCCCTCTTCTGCTCACATATCCTGACCAACATGTGCAGAGTTGAATTCCAACGCGTGGGGACATCACACACCAGTCTGTGAGCCGGAAGATGCAAATGGCGCTGAAAGCCGGCAAGGCCGGCTGAAGCAGTAGGTGACTTTCGAAAATGTGCAGACAGGCGGCGAACGTTTACCAGCAGATCAGACAGTTCTGGGTATGACTTTAGAAACCGCTGAACCACGAGGTTGAGCACATGGGCCACGCATGGAACATGTGTCAGCTGGCCTCGCCTCAAAGCCGCCACCAGGTTCCGGCCATTGTCACACACGACCTTTCCTGGCTTTAGGTTCAGAGGTGTGAGCCAGTGATCTGCCTGCTGTTTCAGAGCTGTCCACACCTCTTCTGCATTGTAGGGTTTGTCACCTATGCAGATTAGCTTCAGCACAGCCTGTTGCCGCTTCGCCGAGGCAGTGCTGCAGTGCTTCTGTGTCGCCCTGGACAAGCCAGGGGCCACAGAGCACAACACTTACACACCCCACACTCCCTGCAGGCATATCATAGTCAAAACACAAAATCCTTGTTGCCTTCCCCAGGGGCTGTTGTCCACACCAGGGGGTGGAGCCAGGCGGTTGGTCTCCACCCACCAAGGAGGAGGGAAAACACAGGCAGTGAGAGTTAAGCTAAGGAAGTGGAAGGAGGAAAGTAGTAGAGAGGAGAAAAGTGACAGCAAAGAGCCTGAAGTTGGTCCGGGTGTGTGGCCCGGACAGGACAGCAAGGTTGGCAGGATGTGGTGACCGTCTGCAGTGGAGGCCGATTGGAGTCTGCCGTAAGGACTGTGGACGGGTGGTGACCCGGCCATACCGGACCGGTATACAAAGAGAAGCCAGCACCATTGGCAGGGGCCTTTCGGATCCCGGCAAGGCTTGGTGTCGCCGTGAATTTGCCAAATCCGTTAGTGAAGGGGACCTCAGGGTTTCCAAACAGCCAAGTCACGATAGAAGGCAACCGTCCAACCGTGAAGGGGAGACACCGCCACCGCCAAGGGCAACCGTCTCCCAGGGCCAGCGCCTGTGGGCAAAAGGGGCTCCTCCGGCCCATATCCAGTTCGGGGAGCGGGTTACCGGTGGGAAACCATCACTACCAACACTGAACTTAGGTGCAGGGAGAGACAGTCATCACTAAACTGCAGGGAGGAACAACCGCAGCCGTCCGAGGGACCCGTCCATCCAGCCACTTGTTTTACCGTGAACTGTGTCATCATCATTGGGCTGAGTGAGTACCTCCGTGCCGTGCGGCACAGCGCTGCCCCTGCGACCCTGCACCTCATCAGGCCCCGCAACCCGCCTGTCATCCATCTCTACCCCATCACCGGGCCCTGGGACAACCAACCCCCCTACCCACGGAGGGGAGAAATAACAACAAAGCTGCTCCCTGTCACAGGCTCCCGGGATCCCCGTCCAGAGCAGCGGTGGTGTCCACACAATCACCACAACCGTGGGTGGCGTCACGGACAATATCCCCAAAACCCAAATGACCCCTTTTCACTCACGGGCGATGAGCGCCGCTCGAGTCCCCGGGATCCGGCCATCGCTCGAGCCACCGAGCAGCAGCAGCCGTAGAGCAGCGGCAGCCGGACCCGAGCAGTGGTAGAGCGCAGCGCCCCCTCCTCCGCCCGCGACACTTCCAGTTTGGGACTGGTGTGTAGGGTAAAGTGGATGAGGATGCGCAGGAGGAGGAGGAGGCTGAGGAGCATGACATTCCGGAGCTGTAGAGTGTGGGTGAAACCCTGACTGAGGTAGGGCCTGCAAAACTTGGTGTGTGAAGGACGTGTTCCGTCCCTCGCTCAGACTGGGTCCCAGCTTCCACAATATTAACCCAGTGTGACGTCAACGAGATGTAGCGGCCTTGCCCACATGCACTTGTCCACGTGTCTGTGGTTAGGTGGACTTTGGCTGAAACAGCGTTGTTCAGGGCACGTGTGATGTTTTGTGACACGTGGTTATGCAATGCGGGGACGGCACACCGGGAGAAATAGTGGCGGCTGGGGACCGAGTAATGTGGGACAGCTGCCACCATCAGGTCGCGGAATGCTTCTGTCTCAACCAGCCTAAAAGGCAACATTTCCAGGGCAAGCAGTCGCGAAATGTTAGCATTTAGAAGTGTGGCATGTGGGGCGTTGGCAGTGTATTTGCGCCTGCGTTCAAAGGTTTGCTGAATGGATAACTGAACGCTGCGCTGGGACAAGGACGTGCTTGATGATGGTGTTATTTCTGCGTGGGCAACTGCAGGTGCAGGGCCGGAGGAGGCTTGTTCGCGGGCAGCATGGACAGGGGATTGGCTCGCATGCACAACAAGCGAAGACGTAGCAGTGACATCAGCAAGCACTGCTCCTCGACTCTGTTGTACATCCCACAAAGTCGGGTGCTTGGCTGACATGTGCCTGATCATGCTGGTGGTGGTCAGGCTGCTAGTTTTGGTACCCCTGCTGATGCTGGCACGGCAGGTGTTGCAAATGGCCTTTTTAGAATCATCTGGAGCCAACTTAAAAAACTGCCAGACTCGGGAAGACCTAACATTTGTACAGGCACCTTGTGTCGTGTTGTTCCGGGGAACAGTTGCCTGACGTCTGCCTGGGGCCACCACCCTGCTTCTTACTGCCTGTTGGGATGCTATGCCTCCCTCCCCCTGTGCACTGCTGTCCTCGCTCTGCATAGCCTCCTGCCAGGTTGGGTCAGTTACTGGATCATCCACCACGTCGTCTTCCTCTTCCGCACCCTGCTCCTCCTCCTGACTTCCTGACAATTGTGTCTCATCATCGTCCACCCCTTGTTGAGACACGTTGCCAACTTCGTGAGAACGTGGCTGCTCAAATATTTGGGCATCTGTACATACGATCTCCTCATGACCCACTTCAACATGAGCTGGCGAGAGGCCAGAATGTGCGAATTGAAACGTGAACAGCTCTTCCGAGTGTCCAAGTGTGGGATCATTAATGTCCGAGGACGTGTACTCCGCCTTGTGGTAGGAAGGAGGATCAGGTTCTGAAATGTGCGGTGCAGTATCACGGCTACTGACACTTGACCGTGTGGAAGACAGACTGTTTGTGGTGGTGCCAATCTGACTGGAAGCATTATCCGCTATCCAACTAACAACCTGTTGACACTAGTCTTGGTTCAAGAGCGGTGTACTGCTGCGGTCCCCAAGAATTTGGGACAGGACGTGCGAGCGACTAGATGTGGCCCTTTGTTGTGGCGAAATTAGAGCTTGCCCACGACCTCGGCCTCTGCCTGCACCACCATCACGTCCACTTCCTTGTTCCTTGCCAACGCCCTTGCGCATTTTGCAATGCTGTGCTGACGTGTATTCACTAGACTTGTGCGTTATATAATTGTGCTTCTTACTGCCTGTTGGGATGCTACGCCTCCCTCCCCCTGTGCACTGCTGTCCTCGCTCTGCATAGCCTCCTGCCAGGTTGGGTCAGTTACTGGATCATCCACCACGTCGTCTTCCTCTTCCGCACCCTGCTCCTCCTCCTGACTTCCTGACAATTGTGTCTCATCATCGTCCACCCCTTGTTGAGACACGTTGCCAACTTCGTGAGAACGTGGCTGCTCAAATATTTGGGCATCTGTACATACAATCTCGTCATGGCCCACTTCAACAGGAGCTGGCGAGAGGCCAGAATGTGTGAATGGAAACGTGAACGAACAGCTCTTCCGAGTGTCCAAGTGTGGGATCAGTAATGTCCGTGGACGTGTACTCGGCCTGGTGGTAGGAAGGAGGATCAGGTTCTGAAATGTGCGGTGCAGTATCACGGCTACTGACACTTGACCGTGTGGAAGACAGAGTGTTTGTGGTGGTGCCAATCTGACTGGAAGCATTATCCACTATCCAACTAACAACCTGTTGACACTGGTCTTGGTTCAAGAGCGGTGTACTGCTGCGGTCCCCAAGAATTTGGGACAGGACGTGCGAGCGAATAGATGTGGCCCTTTGTTGTGGCGAAATTAGAGCTTGCACACGACCTCGGTCTCTGCCTGCACCACCATCACGTCCACTTCCTTGTTCGTTGACAACGCCCTTGCGCATTTTGCAATGCTGTGCTGATGTGTATTCACTAGACTTGTGCGTTATATCCAACTTTTTGCAAAACGCACACAAGTGCAGCGGAAAGCTGCCACCAACAGGCACACACGTGCGGTTTTTAAATGCAAGCACGGAGGCACTAAGAACCTAACAGGTCTCTATCCAGGGACAACGTGGAGCCTCCCAATTTTTGGCTGCCCTGCCAAAGGGCTATACTACAATAGACCCACTTCCTTACAATGGGCACTTCAGGTTTACAGGCCCTCATGCACGTCTCTATCCAGGGACAACGTGGAGCCTCCCAATTTTTGGCTGCCCTGCCAAAGGGCTATACTACAATAGACCCACTTCCTTACAATGGGCACTTCAGGTTTACAGGCCCTCATGCACGTCTCTATCCAGGGACAACGTGGAGCCTCCCAATTTTTGGCTGCCCTGCCAAAGGGCTATACTACAATAGACCCACTTCCTTACAATGGGCACTTCAGGTTTACAGGCCCTCATGCACGTCTCTATCCAGGGACAACGTGGAGCCTCCCAATTTTTGGCTGCCCTGCCAAAGGGCTATACTACAATAGACCCACTTCCTTACAATGGGCACTTCAGGTTTACAGGCCCTCATGCACGTCTCTATCCAGGGACAACGTGGAGCCTCCCAATTTTTGGCTGCCCTGCCAAAGGGCTATACTACAATAGACCCACTTCCTTACAATGGGCGCTTCAGGTTTACAGGCCCTCATGCACGTCTCTATCCAGGGACAACGTGGAGCCTCCCAATTTTTGGCTGCCCTGCCAAAGGGCTATACTACAATAGACCCACTTCCTTACAATGGGCACTTCAGGTTTACAGGCCCTCATGCACGTCTCTATCCAGGGACAACGTGGAGCCTCCCAATTTTTGGCTGCCCTGCCTAAGGGCTATACTATAATACACCCACTTCCTGACAATGGGCACTTCAGGTTTACAGGCCATCATGCACGTCTCTATCCAGGGACAACGTGGAGCCTCCCAATTTTTGGCTGCCCTGCCTAAGGGCTATACTATAATACACCCACTTCCTGACAATGAGCACTTCAGGTTTACAGGCCATCATGCACGTCTCAATCCAGGGACAACGTGGAGCCTCCCAATTTTTGGCTGCCCTGCCTAAGGGCTATACTATAATACACCCAATTCCTGACAATGGACACTTAATGTTTTGAGGCCCTCATGCACGTCTGTATGCAGGGGCATTGGTGAACCTCCCAATTTTGGACTGCCCTGGCAAAGGAAAATACTACAAAGACTCACTTCCTCAAAATGGGCACATTAGACTCAGAGGCCTTTATGTACGTCTCTTCTCAGGGACATCGGAGTGCCACACAATGTTTTACGTAAAATCTTTCATGTATTGATCTCAAAAAGTAACATACATTAGCTCTATCTCACTATTGGGTATGTGCCCTTAACATTTCCGCCATGAAAATTCATTTTGGTGTCATTTTGGAAGGTTTTCTGGTGAGTCCGTAAAAATGGCGTAAAACGCGGACAAAATTGTTCACAGCTGTGACTTTTGAGTGATAAATGCTTCAAGGGGTCTTCCCCATGCTGTTGCCATGTCATTTGAGCACTCTTCTGAGACTTTTGTGCCATTTTTAGGGTTTCTACATGCTGCCGGTGGTCATTTCACAAAAATACTCGGGTCTCCCATAGGATAACATTGGGCTCGGTGCTCGGGCCGAGTACACGAGTATCTTGGGATGCTCGGCCCGAGCCTCGAGCACCCGAGCTTTTTAGTACTCGCTCATCACTAGAAAAGACAGTACCTGGCCTATCAATCCAATGGAAACTCATAGGCAACACAGTCCATTGGACTAGGCAATTACATGCAGCCATAAAAAGTCCATGGGCCTTGCCTCAGAGTCTAACCCACAACCTCTCGCAGCCCAAGCAAAGAGCCTACCACTACACCAACACAGAGAAGCAGGAAACTGACTCTACATTAATTCACATAATCCTAGTGACTGCGCACACAACATGGCCAAACAAAAGCAAAAGACAGTACCTGGCCCACCAATCCAATGGAAACTCATAGGCAACACAGTGCATCGGACTAGACAATTACATGCAGCCATACAAAGTCCATGGGCCTTGCCTCAGAGTCAAACCCACAACCTCTCGTAGCCCAAGCAAAGAGCCTACCACTATACCAACACAGAGAAGTGGGAAACTGATTCTACAATAATTCACATAATCCTAGTGACTGCGCACACAACATGGCCAAACAAAAGCAAGAGACTGTACCTGGCCTATCAATCCAATGGAAACACATTGGCAACACAGTCCATTGGACTAAGCAATTACATGCAGCAATACAAAGTCCATGGGCCTTGCCTCAGAGTCAAACCCACAAACTCTCTCAGCCCAAACCAACAGCCTACCACTACACCAACACAGAGAAGTGGGAAACTGATTGTACATTAATTCACATAATCCTAGTGACTGCGCACACAACATAGTTACATAGTTTTACATAGTTACATAGTTACTAAGGTTGAAAAAAGACCTAGGTCCATCTAGTTCAACCTTCCTACATTTGGTCACTAAGTCATTTATAACCAACAATGTTGTGTGTACTGAGGAAATCATCCAGCCCTTTTTTGAAAGCTGTTATAGTATCTGCCATAACTACCTCTTGTGGTAGGGTATTCCACAGTCTGACTGCTCTAACTGTAAAGAACCCTTTCCTATTTAGCTGTCGGAATCGCTTTTCTTCCACTCGCAGTGAGTGCCCCCTGGTCCTTAGTATTGTCTTCGGAAGAAATAAGTCATGTGCCAGTCCTTTATATTGACCACACATATATTTATACATATAAATGAGATCTCCTCTGAGAAGTCGTTTTTCTAAGCTAAACATATCTAACTTTTTCAACCTTTCATCATATCGGAGGCCTTCCATTCCTTGTAGTAGTCTAGTTGCCTGCCTTTGAACTGACTCTAACTTCTGAATGTCCTTTTTAAAATGTGGAGTCCAGAACTGGATCCCATATTCCAGATGTGGCCTTACAAGTGATTTATAGAGGGGTAATAATATGTTGGGATCGCGGGATCTAATCTCTCTTTTTATACACCCTAGAATCTTGTTTGCTTTTGCAGCTGCTGCTTGACATTGAGTGCTGCTGCTCAGCTTATTTGTAATGAGAATACCCAAGTCCTTCTCCTGTTCTGTAGTCCCGAGTTTACTTCCATTTAATGTATACGCAGTTATAGGATTACTCCGTCCTAGGTGCATTACTTTACATTTATTAACATTAAATCTCATTTGCCAAGTATCTGCCCATTCTGACATCTTATCCAGATCTTTTTGTAATATTATACTATCAAGGTCAGTTTTTCGTTTAATATTTCTTCATTATTTCAAAAGTTTTAATATAACAGAAGATAAAAAAAAAATGCATAAGGTTCTTTCATGTTACCCAATGTTACAGTATATGAAGATTATAAAATAACCTATGTCTTTAAGTCTCGTAAAACGTATGGTACTATGAAATATATCGCAAATCATGTGGAAGGTAAAATCTGTAAAACATCCTATAGAACATCTTAATTTTAACATGTAATAATCTTCTATCTTTATATTTATTCCGTGTAAAGTGTTAAAGGCAACTTCCTTCTGTATAGTCTGGTTCAATAGGTATGAAAACATGACCCTATGTATATCAATTAGGTGAGAAAGAGATATAGAGAGAGGGAGAGAAAGATAGGTAGAGAAAAAGGGAAGGAGGGGAAGACATGGGGAAATGGGGGGGGAGGAGAAGGTCTGTATTGTGATGCCGCGCCACTCCTGTGTCCGGGAGCCCATCCCAGCTTCTTGAATATTTATTGTGATAGAGCGCCTCTGAGTAACCAGATTTGGAATTGCTGTGTTTCTCTATACTGAAGCCACGGATACCAAACCGAGAAACACAAGGAGTCTTTCCCTTCGTCAAACGCTCTCAACTTCTCCAGACGCCGCAGGCCATCCATAGCCTCTACCCAGTCTGCTCTCCTCAATGTACAGGGGGATCTCCAATGTCTCGGTATGATTTGCCTCATTGAAATCATATGGTACGAGAGCAAGCCTTTCTTCGCCTTGGAGACTGCCCCTGTATACATTGATAAGAGGGCCACTTCCGGTGAGGGTGTCACTTCCGTGTGATGTAAATGGTTATAGAGAGCAAAGACATCTTTCCAAAGACCCTGTATCCCTGGGCAGGTCCACCAGATATGTAGCATTGTGCCCACTGAGGTCTGGCACCTCCAACAGGCGTCCGATACCTCTGGGAACATTTTATGTAGTCTGGCGGGTGTCCTATACCACCGTGAGAGGATTTTATAATTGAGTTCCTGCATTCTACAAGAAATGGTGGATTTATGTGTTAGGTTAAATGACTTACACCATTGTGCCTTGGGAAAAGTCTGGCACAATTCTGTTTGCCAATGTCTAACGTAGTCAGGCAAGTCGTCTCCTCCACCCCCCTCGGGCACTGCTATGTTGTAAATTATTGAGACTATGTGAGGGGGTGTTTCTCTAAGGAAGCATAATTTTTCAAATGGAGTCAGATTCTTATGTATCTCAGATCCCGGAGCCAGAGAATCTATGAAACTACGTAGTTGTAGATATTGGAACCAGTAGCCTGGTTCCTGTGGCCGGTCTCCAAGCAGGGATATCAGTGGTTTGCATCCCTGTTGGGTAATTACGTCTTTAACTCGTGGAATCCTTCCCATTGGCGTTGAAATCAGTCTGGGATGAGGTTCGTGAAACCAGCATTGAAACGCGGGGTTGCCCACCAGAGGCGTCATAGGACCCGGTTCTCCTGTCAATCTATATCGTCTATTGGCTGTCCTCCACGCTGTAGCCAGGGACAAGAGGATCGGGGAAACTCCCAGGGTCCCAAGGTTAGTTCTAGATGACAACCAGAAGATTCCGTGTGCCATATTCGGGCATAGGTCACATTCAATCTCCACCCACAATTTTCTGTCTTTACTGTGCAGGAGATCCAATATGCAACCACCCACCACTGCTGCGTGATAAGCTTTAAGATCCGGGAGCCCCGCCCCTCCGTCCCAGCGAGATTTAGTCAGCATTGAGTATTTCAGTCGGGGTTTGGTGCCACGCCATATAAAATTGCTGATCATCTTCTTTAACTTGAGGAAGACATTTTCTCCTAGGTTCAGTGGGATAGTTTGAAACAGGTATAGTATTTTAGGTAGGACATCCATTTTAATTGTATTCACCCTGCCGAACCAGGAAATGGGGAGGTTATGCCATGCTATGAGGTCTTTGTGGATATTTTTTAAAAGGTCTGGGAAATTGTAATTATATAGATCTTGGTGGTTGGGAGAAACCCTAATCCCCAGATATTTAATGTAATTGCTGGCCCACTTAAAGGGGAAGGCGGGTTTGAGAGTATTCTCTTCTACGGATGGTAGCGATACATTTAAGATCTCTGTTTTTTGTAGGTTTACTTTAAAATTGGAGAGTCTGCCAAAGATCTCAAACTCCTGCAGTATGTTGGGCAAACTAGTCTTCGGCTGTGTCACATATATCAAGAGATCGTCCGCAAATAGTGCTAATTTATGAGATGTTTGTCCTATCTGTATCCCTTTTATCGAAGGGTTTTTCCTGAGTGCATTTGCTAGGGATTCCATTACCAGAATGTATAGGTATGGCGATAGGGGGCATCCCTGTCTGGTACCGTTTCTAATATTAAATGGAGCTGACAGGCGTCCGTTCACGCCCACTTGTGCCGTTGGTTCGTGATATAATGCTTTTACCCATTGTAGTAAGCGCGAACGGACGCCGATTGCCTGCATCGTGGCTTCTAAAAAAAAACAATGGACTCTGTCAAATGCCTTTTCGGCATCGACTGTCAAGAGGCACATTGGGATTTGACGCTGACGTGCCTGGGCCACTAGGGACAGGGTTCTAATAGTGTTGTCCCGTGCCTCCCTCCCTGGGACAAATCCCACCTGGTCTTTGTGGATTAGTTTGGGTATGAGGGGGCCTAGTCTCAGGGCTATCATTTTAGAGTACAATTTAATATCCATATTTATTAGTGAGATAGGTCTGTAATTAGAGCAGGTCAGTGGGTCCCTGCCAGGCTTGGGGATTACAGTTATTCGTGCTTGGAGTGTCTGTTTAGGGAACTGGCATGTATTGGTTATGGAATTGAAGCCTTTCAGCATTATAGGGCTGCAGGCCCCTTCACATATTTTGTAGAACCGGGGGGTGAACCCATCAGGACCAGGGCTTTTACCCACTTCAAGGGTTTTAATGGCATCGCTTAGCTCTGTGTCTGAGAAATCCTCGTCTATGTCTTCAGCTACCGCATCTTCAAGGGGGTCTGGGGCATATTTGTTTAAGTATTCCCAAATGTCGCGATGTCTCGCATCAGGTGATGGGGCATGTGGGGATGGGATGTTATAAAGTTTTGTATAGTAGTTTCTGAATTCTTCTAATATGTCAGGGGTGGAATGTATCTGGGTTCCTGTCTGTGAGTTTAACGCGAGTATTGGGGTTTGTGCCTGTCTGGGGTGAAGGGTCCTGGCTAACAATCGTCCACTTTTATCTCCAAACTCAAAGATACTCCTACGAAATTTATCTCTGATACACAGTGATTTTCGGTCAAGGATAGATAATATTTGGTGGCGGATAGTAGAAATTTCCGTTTTAATGGTGTCACTGGATTTGGTTTTGTTTATCGTTTCTTTATGGCCTAGTTGTGCTAACAGTTCTTATAGTTCCCTTGCACTTTCTTTTTTAATTCTGGATCCATGGGATATGCAGAACCCCCTGATCATACATTTCAACGCTTCCCATTTGACCGGGGCAGGTGTGGGATCTGCCATATGATCTATTTTGAAGTTTGCAATGGTTTTATGAATATCCTCCAGGCATTGCTCATTTTTGAGCAGGTTGTCGTTCAGTCTCCATGTGTGTCCCACCCCCCCCCATATCTCTCACCCCAATTTCCCCATATACTGGTGCGTGGTCCGACCAGAGAAAAACATCCATTGAACAACCCGGGGATTTGTCTAGCAGCTCGTGGGATATGAAAATGTGGTCTAGTCTGGTGTAGCTATTATGAACTGTGGAATGAAAACTGTAGTCTCTGACTCCGGGATGTAAGACCCTCCAAAGATCGACTAGTTTAAGGGATGTTAGTTCTCGTTTTAATCTGCGTAGTTCCTAGGAGGGGATTGCAGACCTACCAGAGGACGAATCCATGGCTGGATCCAGCACAAGGTTGAAGTCTCCTCCCAAGATGATACAGGTGCCACCCGCAAACTCTGCCAGCTTCTCCAGAGTCTCCACTCCAAAGGATACCTGGTCCTGATTTGGGAAATAGATGTTAGCGATTGTATAAGTATTATTCAGGAAAGATATTTTAAGAAATAGCCAGCGTCCCTCCGGGTTAGTGAGCGTGTCGAGAACTGTTGGCTGGAATGTCTTGTGAAAAGCAATGGAAATCCCACATGCCTTCTTGTTGGGGTGTGGGCCATGGAACCATGTCGGGTAATTCTTGGTTTTACAGTTGGTAGTGTTGGAGGCTATGAAGTGTGTCTCTTGAAATAGGGCTATTTTAACTCCCTTCCTGTGCAGGCGATATAGGATCTGACTTCTCTTTTCGGGTTTATTTAAGCCTTTAGTATTGTAAGTGCAAAAGGTGAGGTGCGACATCACAGAAAAGGGTAGGCAGGGTATAGGGAAAACCAAGGAGAGAAGAGAGAGAGCAGAGATAAGATAGTGGTGAAAGGTAAAATTAGATAAGAATACCACCACTAGGACTACTCTCATAAAAAATATATTTTATTAATAAATATTAAAAAAGAACATGTGTAGTGTTCTTATTTTTCAATTTCGTACATCACATAGACATATATATACAAGTGCAAGTGTAAACCATGGTTAAGCCCACGCCTGAGCGTAGTTGTGGACAGTGGTTAATAGAGAGGGGGACAGATGTTAGTACGTCACTGTCCGGCTAGTAGTTGTATGATGTACACTGTATCTACTTCCTTGTTTGTAGATGTATATACTGATTATACTCTACTAAAAGGTATATAGCCCTCACTGTCCTTGTCAGCCTCCAGCAGGGATAACCACCACCAGAAAAGTGATAAAAGTGCAAACAAACGAACCATAGACAAACAAACAGTAGCAATGCGTTAGCTGTCCAGGGTTCTCATATTAGGTATAGTTTCCCTAATCAAAAGGTTGCTGGATAGTTTAGGTAGGAGCCTGGAGTTCCACTTTACTAATGGATCCCCCTGCTCTCCTGACGTGTTTCACCCCCCCTAACGCAGTAAAAGGGGATCATCAGAGGATATTTTATGAGTCACTTCTCAAGAAAGGACACCTAGAAAGATGAACGAAAAAATGTGTAAGTATATAGATAAGTGACTGCATTGTTCTAGGCACACATAGCTACATAGGTACACTTACAGGGGACCAGTCCTCTTTTTCAGAGTGCTAATATATGTTCCCTCTTAGTATGTGGTTACATGAGCGGATTGTTCAAATGTCCAGGATAAGGATGAAGCTATTTAATAGTTGGTCCCTGTAAAAATGTATAGGAAAAGTGGGCGGGTAATTCAATATTATTCATATGCTCAGGCACAATTTATCATACACATAAAGTCTGGATTTCTACCTGTATATAGATGTAGTGGTGTATATACTTTTTAGTCTATAAAGAGGCAGTTTTTGTCCACTGTAATTTTCCAGGAGACGTGTGGTCCTATGATTATAACAGGTTGTATATTCGTCCCTCCTGTAGGGATAATAAGTATATATGATTATACATGTCCTCCGTTTGGGGTATACTATAAAGAGACACAAATTTTGTGGTTTTCATATTACCTCTTGACGGGACCAGAGTGGGTTTTTCAACCTTCAAATCACTCAGGAATTTGAATCTATAGGTGACCTCTTTTCAGGCAAATGTATAGGATGTGACAGATAATTTATCCTGTAAAGGAATAGCATCATTGATTTACTACCTTTATTCAACCCATGCATATGTATTACTTACTGGCATTCGGGGGTATACCTGTAAGGGCTAGCAGTGGTGTGTATGCAAAACCAACACCCTACCACAGGGATATAGATTGGTGAGTCACTTCATGTATTTCCTGCAAAAAACAACCAACACAACGGATACTTGTATTTCTGGTTTCACTATCAGCCCAAGAAGCATATTCGTAACCATTGTCCAGTCTTATGCATCTATATTTGACAGTTATACTGTATTTACTGTTAAAGCAGCAATATTCCCCCAAACATATAGGTATGATAATGGCCCATTGTTAGCAGCTATACACTGTGGCAGAGGTCCCAGGATAATATTACGTATATTAGAGGTCAATTCACCTTGCCTGTAAGGGGGATGTTTCCTATGATATAACATTCCCATAAGGTTGAATCACAAAGATGTATATTTTCTGTGAGACATACAGTTAGGTCCAGAAATATTTGGACAGTGACACAAGTTTTGTTATTTTAGCTGTTTACAAAAACATGTTCAGAAATACAATTATATATATAATATGGGCTGAAAGTGCACACTCCCAGCTGCAATATGAGAGTTTTCACATCCAAATCGGAGAAAGGGTTTAGGAATCATAGCTCTGTAATGCATAGCCTCCTCTTTTTCAAGGGACCAAAAGTAATTGGACAAGGGATTCTAAGGGCTGCAATTAACTCTGAAGGCGTCTCGATCGTTAACCTGTAATCAATGAAGTAGTTAAAAGGTCTGGGGTTGATTACAGGTGTGTGGTTTTGCATTTGGAAGCTGTTGATGTGACCAGACAACATGCGGTCTAAGGAACTCTCAATTGAGGTGAAGCAGAACATCCTGAGGCTGAAAAAAAAGAAAAAATCCATCAGAGAGATAGCAGACATGCTTGGAGTAGCAAAATCAACAGTCGGGTACATTCTGAGAAAAAAGGAATTGACTGGTGAGCTTGGGAACTCAAAAAGGCCTCGGCGTCCACGGATGACAACAGTGGTGGATGATCGCCGCATACTTTCTTTGGTGAAGAAGAACCCGTTCACAACATCAACTGAAGTCCAAAACACTCTCAGTGAAGTAGGTGTATCTGTCTCTAAGTCAACATAAAGAGAAGACTCCATGAAAGTAAATACAAAGGGTTCACATCTAGATGCAAACCATTCATCAATTCCAAAAATAGACAGGCCAGAGTTAAATTTGCTGAAAAACACCTCATGAAGCCAGCTCAGTTCTGGAAAAGTATTCTATGGACAGATGAGACAAACATCAACCTATACCAGAATGATGGGAAGAAAAAAGTTTGGAGAAGAAAGGGAATGGCACATGATCCAAGGCACACCACATCCTCTGTAAAACATGGTGGAGGCAACGTGATGGCATGGGCATGCATGGCTTTCAATGGCACTGGGTCACTTGTGTTTATTGATGACATAACAGCAGACAAGAGTAGCCGGATGAATTCTGAAGTGTACCGGGATATACTTTCAGCCCAGATTCAGCCAAATGCCGCAAAGTTGATCGGACGGTGCTTCATAGTACAGATGGACAATAACCCCAAGCATACAGCCAAAGCTACCCAGGAGTTCATGAGTGCAAAAAAGTGGAACATTCTGCAATGGCCAAGTCAATCAACAGATCTTAATCTAATTGAGCATGCATTTCACTTGCTCAAATCCAGACTTAAGACGGAAAGACCCACAAACAAGCAAGACCTGAAGGCTGCGGCTGTAAAGGCCTGGCAAAGCATTAAGAAGGAGGAAACCCAGCGTTTGGTGATGTCCATGGGTTCCAGACTTAAGGCAGTGATTGCCTCCAAAGGATTCGCAACAAAATATTGAAAATAAAAATATTTTGTTTGGGTTTGGTTTATTTGTCCAATTACTTTTGACCTCCTAAAATGTGGAGTGTTTGTAAAGAAATGTGTACAATTCCTACAATTTCTATCAGATATTTTTGTTCAAACCTTCAAATTAAACGTTACAATCTGCACTTGAATTCTGTTGTAGAGGTTTCATTTCAAATCCAATGTGGTGGCATGCAGAGCCCAACTCGCGAAAATTGTGTCACTGTCCAAATATTTCTGGACCTAACTGTATATATATATATAGGGCCATAAGAGCCATTTTACACATAAGGGTGTCTGGTTCCTGATTAAAGGGGTCACTGTCTGCAACACAAGGGATCAGTCTACTTATATAGTCCCCATAGAAAGGGTTAAAGAGCATACCTTGTTCCTGGAGCTCTACCAGTAAGGACTGTGAGTCCCGAGTGACATACACTCTAGCACACTGGGAGCTCACACATGACCCGTGCCGTCTCGGTCTGTGACTGCTGTCTGGACTGGTGACCTGCACGATCTGCGGGCCTCTTATTAATGGAGTCCCGGAGGTAAGTTTCCTCCGTCCGAAACCGGAAGTAGCGCGTGGCCGGAAGTGATGTATCGGCATTTTTTCATTCCCATGTCACAGACTAGATCATGTGATCCGTACTGGGCGGGGTTTAGGGAAACAACTTCCTCCAGTAATACCCGTAGTGTGGAACGCATCTGCGTTCCACAGGCACATCAGTGTTGGAAATATAGCGGTATTAATGTAGGACTCACGTACAGTCAGCAATTCAGGGCGCTGCTTATAGGGGCGGAATTCCTAAACATAATGTATATATATGCAGTGGCCGGCCATGATGTATTCATATATACATTTCATTTTATATGCCTGTATCGCCGAACAGATCATGTGATCTGTACTGGGTGGATCCATATGATGTATCATCCTTAGTGGTATGACGTGCATATACATAAGGCATTACAAAGGGGGACTTGTAATATATGTAAGTGGTAATGCTCTCCAAATAGCGTTAGCCATATCCAGGGCATTCATTCCTACATATTTAAACGTGTTAAATAGGGCACCAGTTTTGTGGTGGTAATAACCATCTTTAAGGACAGAGATTATGCTAGGATTATAGCAGAGCCCCCACGTTTATGGTATATCACAAGATCCTTGATATCCAAGTGTTATTATATACATAGGGATATATCTCAGAGCCCAAGATACGTAAAGAGGGCTCATATCATAATGCGAGTAGCACCAGGTTACATAGTTAACCTCTTTGCACAGTTCTCTATAGACCACATTCCTCCTGAGGGTGTGAAGGTGCAGAGAGCATATAGGTATATATGTACTCATTGCTGAATACAGGGTATATGCTTGCCACTATATCCAAGACATAGAGCTGTGATTTCTTCATTCCAACGTATAACCAACTAAAATGTGTGTGCTATTACACTAGTGCAGTCTCAAAACGGTATATATTTTACATGGTAAAAATGACCATGTGCGGGGCATATAGTATATGCACAAAAACTTATGCCTATCAGTATCAGTATCGATAAACCGGGATTGGAAAGGGGGGGGGAGGGAGGAGGAGGTGGTTGGGAGGGGAGGGGGGTGGGTTGGTGTAGTTTGGGCCCGGGACGAAGGGGCTGGACTAGTGGCTAGATAAAGCTATGAAAGCTTATGATCTCATTGAGACCGTCAGGGGAGACGGAATCCAGGAGGAAGGTCCATCTCACCTCCGGCTGCAGTATTTTCCTATCCCAGTCTCCTTTTCTGGAAGGTTTAGGGATAACCTCTATTGCCTGGAAAGAAATACTCTTCTCTTTAGGTCCCCTCCATGGGTATTATTAACATGTCTGGCTATCGCTGTGTCCCTTTTGTGCCGGATGTCTCCTACGTGTTCTCCAATCCTGGTTCATAATTGTCTTTTGGTCTTCCCCACATATCCCAAAGGGCAAGTGCAGGTGCAGAGATAGACCAATCCTTCAGTTTTGCAGTTTGCAAAGTCTTTAAGTCTGAATGTTCTGTTAGTTTTATGGTTCAAAAATGTTTTTGACTGATTAATATAGGGGCAGTAGGTACACTTCCCACATCTAAACGTACCTACAGGTCTTCTTTCCAGCCAGGTACCTGTACCCTTTGGCACTGTGAAGTGACTATGGGTTATATGATCCCTAATGGACTTTCCCCTCCTGAAGGTGACACTTGGATATTCAGAGATTAGTTCGCATATGTCAGGGTCGGCCTTGAGTATGGGCCAGTGCCGTCTTAGTATTTCCATCGCTCTCCCATTTTGATCATCGTATGTGGCTATCAGTCTCGTGATGTCTCTTTTGTCCTCTCTTAGTTTGTGTGTAAGCAAGTCTCTCCTATTTTTGTCCCTGGCGTGGTGGTATGCCTGTTCAATGGTGATAGCTGGATAGCCCCTGTTATGGAAGCGCTCTTTCATATTGAGAGCCTGTATCTCAAATTCTCTAAGTGATGAACAGTTGCGTCTCAGGCGTAGAAATTGCCCTTTAGGAATGCCTTTCTTGAGTGGTATTGGGTGGTGGCTTTCCCATCTGAGGAGACTATTGGTAGCTGTTGGTTTTCTATATATGGATGTACTCAGGGTTCCATCTCTGTTCTTGATTATTTTAACATCCAAAAATGCTAAAGTGTCCCCCCCTATCTCATATGTGAACTTGAGTCCTAGATCATTGCTGTTAAGGTATCCCATAAATTGTAGGAAGAGGGGGACCCCCCTGTCCACAGTATCAGGATGTCGTCTATATAACGACCCCATAAGTTAATGTGGGGACCATAGGTCGCATCCTCTTCTTTGAAGACATACCTATCCTCCCACCATCCAAGAAAAATGTTGGCATACGTGGGGGCACAGGGGCTCCCCATGGCTGTACCCCTTATCTGATGGTAAAACTTGCCCCCGAAGAGGAAGTAGTTGTGCGTTAGTACAAATTGTAGCATTTCAATCACAAATTTGTTATGCAGATTGAGGTGATTACCTCTTGTAGATAGGTAATGCCGGACTGCTTCCAGGCCTCTATCATGTGGGATGCTGCTGTACAGTTGTTCTACATCTATAGATATCAATATGGTCTCAGGTTCCAAGATGATTCCATCAAGTTTTGCTATTAGATCATTGGTATCTCTGATGTATGATGGTAAACTCACAACAAATGGGCGGAGGATTTGGTCTAAGTAGATGCTCGCGTTTTGGCCCAATGCGTCTATCCCAGAGACTATGGGACGACCTTTTAGGGGTGACAGGCCCTTATGAATTTTTGGGGTGGCATAGAAGGTGGCAATTACTGGGAATTTTAGTAGAAGAAAGTCTGATTCTTTCTCCGAGATCAGCCTCAAGTCTAGAGCTCTCTCCAAGATATTTCTCAGCACATCTAGGTATTCATTTGTGGGATCTGCGGGCAATGTCTCATAGGTGGTCGTATCCGACAATATCCTTTGACACATGATGGGATAAGTGTCTGTGTCCATTATTACTATATTCCCACCTTTATCTGATGGTTTAATAGTGAGATTATTGTTTTTTTCCAGTCCAATAAGTGCTTCCCATTCCCCTCGTGTGAGGTTTGGTTTGGTAGATTTTATTTTAGGTTGAATGGCACACAGATCTTGGGTAACGAGTTTTGAAAAAATATCAAGGCTGCTACACTCTGTCACCGGGGGCATCCTAGTGCTTTTAGGTTTTAGATTAGTAAACGGGCCTTTTCCTGTATGGTTCCTATCTTCTGTGGATAGGTCTGCCAGCAGTCTAACGTCCTCTAACATCTCCACAGGTATCCCCAATCTCGCACATTCTGCCTTATCGTTATGTTTGAAAAACTTCTTCCACCTAAGTTTCCTTAAAAATAGCTCCACATCTTTCACCCAATTAAAAGGATCAAATCTAGTTGTTGGTACAAAAGATAGACCATAGCGTAATACACGTTTTTCAATATCCGTAAGCATATGGCGTGAAAGGTTAATTACCTGGTGTCCTGCAGGTTCCAGTGGGGCTATCTTCTCTTTTGATTTCGTTGTATCTGATTCCTTAAATTGTACGGGTCTCTGTCCCCTAAAAAAGAGGATGATGGTACTGGAGGAGGTAGTGCCGGTGTCGGAGGAAATAGAGAGGGAGTAGGGCCCGTTTGAAAGATTGGTGCAGTCTGCTGACCAGTCCCCTGTGCCGGCAATCCAAAAAATGAGGGTAAGGTAGATCGAGACTGCTCCTGATTCCATGATCTGGGTTTATAGTTGGATCTATTCCAATTATTCCTATTCCTAAAGTTTTTCCTACCTCTACTCCTACTTCTATTCTGCTGGCCTTGGAATTCCGTATCGGAGAGGTCTGATGAGGAAAGGTCAGCTGGCAAGCCACCTATGGGTGCCACTGAGCTTTTATTGTTGCCTGAGAAATCTCCCAGATCTCTCAAAAAGTGTTTATGTTTTCTTGTCTTGAGATTCTGTTGATATTTGTCAACTGCCAGTTGAAGGGCTATTTCTTTATTGTCAAAATCGGGGTCTCCTTTAAATTTAAGGGCTTCTTCCCTAAGCGCCTGGAGATCTTTTGAAGATTTCTCTAGCGTAATTTTCTCCTCCTCCACCAGAATAGTCATTAGTCTTATAGACGAGTTGGTCAGTTCCTCTTCCCACTTCTTAATTAAACTATCTGTCCTAGACCGTTCAGCGGGGATCAAATTAATCCTGAGCCCTCTAGGTACAATTCTCTGTTTAACGTATTGTTCAAGAGACTGTACCTCCCACCACGATTTTATGTTTAATTTATAAGCTAACAGGAGGTCCGAAAAGGTATTTCTTAAGGTGTTTTTAGTACTATCTAGTCCTACTGGTGTCCTTTCTGAGAAAACCTCATCCGCATCGTCTAGCCATTTCGTCGTATTAAGGGGTCCTGATAGGAAGCCCGCCATATAGATTATCACAAAAACCACAAAGGTAAATATTGAGGTAGTTATTATATCAGAATACCACCACTAGGACTACTCTCATAAAAAATATATTTTATTAATAAATATTAAAAAAGAACATGTGTAGTGTTCTTATTTTTCAATTTCGTACATCACATAGACATATATATACAAGTGCAAGTGTAAACCATGGTTAAGCCCACGCCTGAGCGTAGTTGTGGACAGTGGTTAATAGAGAGGGGGACAGATGTTAGTACGTCACTGTCCGGCTAGTAGTTGTATGATGTACACTGTATCTACTTCCTTGTTTGTAGATGTATATACTGATTATACTCTACTAAAAGGTATATAGCCCTCACTGTCCTTGTCAGCCTCCAGCAGTGATAACCACCACCAGAAAAGTGATAAAAGTGCAAACAAACGAACCATAGACAAACAAACAGTAGTAATGCGTTAGCTGTCCAGGGTTCTCATATTAGGTATAGTTTCCCTAATCAAAAGGTTGCTGGATAGTTTAGGTAGGAGCCTGGAGTTCCACTTTACTAATGGATCCCCCTGCTCTCCTGACGCGTTTCACCCCCCCTAACGCAGTAAAAGGGGATCATCAGAGGATATTTTATGAGTCACTTCTCAAGAAAGGACACCTAGAAAGATGAACGAAAAAATGTGTAAGTATATAGATAAGTGACTGCATTGTTCTAGGCACACATAGCTACATAGGTACACTTACAGGGGACCAGTCCTCTTTTTCAGAGTGCTAATATATGTTCCCTCTTAGTATGTGGTTACATGAGCGGATTGTTCAAATGTCCAGGATAAGGATGAAGCTATTTAATAGTTGGTCCCTGTAAAAATGTATAGGAAAAGTGGGCGGGTAATTCAATATTATTCATATGCTCAGGCACAATTTATCATACACATAAAGTCTGGATTTCTACCTGTATATAGATGTAGTGGTGTATATACTTTTTAGTCTATAAAGAGGCAGTTTTTGTCCACTGTAATTTTCCAGGAGACGTGTGGTCCTATGATTATAACAGGTTGTATATTCGTCCCTCCTGTAGGGATAATAAGATGCGTATATATGATTATACATGTCCTCCGTTTGGGGTATACTATAAAGAGACACAAATTTTGTGGTTTTCATATTACCTCTTGACGGGACCAGAGTGGGTTTTTCAACCTTCAAATCACTCAGGAATTTGAATCTATAGGTGACCTCTTTTCAGGCAAATGTATAGGATGTGACAGATAATTTATCCTGTAAAGGAATAGCATCATTGATTTACTACCTTTATTCAACCCATGCATATGTATTACTTACTGGCATTCGGGGGTATACCTGTAAGGGCTAGCAGTGGTGTGTATGCAAAACCAACACCCTACCACAGGGATATAGATTGGTGAGTCACTTCATGTATTTCCTGCAAAAAACAACCAACACAACGGATACTTGTATTTCTGGTTTCACTATCAGCCCAAGAAGCATATTCGTAACCATTGTCCAGTCTTATGCATCTATATTTGACAGTTATACTGTATTTACTGTTAAAGCAGCAATATTCCCCCAAACATATAGGTATAATAATGGACCATTGTTAGCAGCTATACACTGTGGCAGAGGTCCCAGGATAATATTACGTATATTAGAGGTCAATTCACCTTGCCTGTAAGGGGGATGTTTCCTATGATATAACATTCCCATAAGGTTGAATCACAAAGATGTATATTTTCTGTGAGACATATATATATATATAGGGCCATAAGAGCCATTTTACACATAAGGGTGTCTGGCTCCTGATTAAAGGGGTCACTGTCTGCAACACAAGGGATCAGTCTACTTATATAGTCCCCATAGAAAGGGTTAAAGAGCATACCTTGTTCCTGGAGCTCTACCAGTAAGGACTGTGAGTCCCGAGTGACATACACTCTAGCACACTGGGAGCTCACACATGACCCGTGCCGTCTCGGTCTGTGACTGCTGTCTGGACTGGTGACCTGCACGATCTGCGGGCCTCTTATTAATGGAGTCCAGGAGGTAAGTTTCCTCCGTCCGAAACCGGAAGTAGCGCGTGGCCGGAAGTGATGTATCGGCATTTTTTCATTCCCATGTCACAGACTAGATCATGTGATCCGTACTGGGCGGGGTTTAGGGAAACAACTTCCTCCAGTAATACCCGTAGTGTGGAACGCATCTGCGTTCCACAGGCACATCAGTGTTGGAAATATAGCGGTATTAATGTAGGACTCACGTACAGTCAGCAATTCAGGGCGCTGCTTATAGGGGCGGAATTCCTAAACATAATGTATATATATGCAGTGGCCGGCCATGATGTATTCATATATACATTTCATTTTATATGCCTGTATCGCCGAACAGATCATGTGATCTGTACTGGGTGGATCCATATGATGTATCATCCTTAGTGGTATGACGTGCATATACATAAGGCATTACAAAGGGGGACTTGTAATATATGTAAGTGGTAATGCTCTCCAAATAGCGTTAGCCATATCCAGGGCATTCATTCCTACATATTTAAACGTGTTAAATAGGGCACCAGTTTTGTGGTGGTAATAACCATCTTTAAGGACAGAGATTATGCTAGGATTATAGCAGAGCCCCCACGTTTATGGTATATCACAAGATCCTTGATATCCAAGTGTTATTATATACATAGGGATATATCTCAGAGCCCAAGATACGTAAAGAGGGCTCATATCATAATGCGAGTAGCACCAGGTTACATAGTTAACCTCTTTGCACAGTTCTCTATAGACCACATTCCTCCTGAGGGTGTGAAGGTGCAGAGAGCATATAGGTATATATGTACTCATTGCTGAATACAGGGTATATGCTTGCCACTATATCCAAGACATAGAGCTGTGATTTCTTCATTCCAACGTATAACCAACTAAAATGTGTGTGCTATTACACTAGTGCAGTCTCAAAACGGTATATATTTTACATGGTAAAAATGACCATGTGCGGGGCATATAGTATATGCACAAAAACTTATGCCTATCAGTATCAGTATCGATAAACCGGGATTGGAAAGGGGGGGGGAGGGAGGAGGAGGTGGTTGGGAGGGGAGGGGGGTGGGTTGGTGTAGTTTGGGCCCGGGACGAAGGGGCTGGACTAGTGGCTAGATAAAGCTATGAAAGCTTATGATCTCATTGAGACCGTCAGGGGAGACGGAATCCAGGAGGAAGGTCCATCTCACCTCCGGCTGCAGTATTTTCCTATCCCAGTCTCCTTTTCTGGAAGGTTTAGGGATAACCTCTATTGCCTGGAAAGAAATACTCTTCTCTTTAGGTAAAATTAGATAAGCTAAGTAGGACTAGGGTGCCTACTGATCTTAGGTATCTACTGGTAGACTATTGTCTAATGTGGCACTCTGCCACGTCCCTAATAGAGGTGCGGGAAAGCCTACGGTCTTTCAGGAACTCCCCTCCGCGGCGAACGCCCACAAGTAATATGAATAACAATCAACGTATACAGTCTAATAGTGATTAATCACTTTTCCATTCCCCTCCCCCACACCCCCAATTACTTGGTGTGTTTTGGGTATGGATCGCACATCGGGAGTAGAACACGAGGCTATCAACTCAATATAAAATGCCATTAAACCAGAGCTCAGTATCAGATCCAGATGTAAAGAATGAAAGGGGCAGGAATGAGGAAAGGAGGGGGGGGGGAGCAACAGATTGAGTGAGACAATAAAAAAAAATAAATAAATAAATAAATAAAAAATAAAATATGAAGTGGTGTAGGGCAAAGGACCAGGGGGGAGGACATGGGGTGAAGTGGGAGGACGGAGTGTAGGAGGCGTATGGAGGGGTGTATGTAGAGAGCATGTCTAAGAGGGGGGGAGAGGAAGGGGGTAGAAATTAGTGTAGGGCATGTGTCCTTCGTCAGTATGTGTGCAGGGGAGGGGAAGATGGGTTGAGTAGAGTTAGTTTGTAGGAAGTAGTGCGCTCATAAAAGGTGTGTGAAGAGGAAGACGCAAGGTGGGAATGATACGAAGGAAGAGGTATAAGGGGAGGGGAGAGGGGGCGAGTGGAGGGGAGTAGGGAGAGAGAGAGAGAAAGAAAGAAAAAAAAAAAAAAGAAAAAAAAAAAAGGGGGGGGGAGTAGGAAAGTAAGCGTGAGGAGAGAGGATACTGATACATGACGCTTTATAAACTGGTAAGCAGTCCAATACAATCAATTTATATCTCGCCTCCTGGTTTTCCAAGAAGTTTTGTCCTTTTCTTTGGATGGTCAGCGATGTTCAGCGGTGTATATCCCGGGGAAATCCTCCACCCCTTCTGTTCTGGACTTGTCGCCAGTGCTCAGGCTTACTGGACGGTAGTTGCCTGGATCTACCCTCTTACCTTTCTTAAATATCGGTACCACATCAGCAATCCTCCAATCCTGAGGCACCAACCCTGTTACAAGCGAGTCTAAAAAGATGAGATACAGCGGTCTGTCAATTACGGAGCTCAATTCCCTCAATATTCGTGGATGAATACCATCTGGCCCTGGGGATTTGTCAATGTTTAATTTACTCAGACGTAGGCGTACTTCTTCTTGTGTTAAATTAATTATATCGGGTGGTGAACTTTGATTTTTCACTTGTTGAATGATGCATGGTACAGTCAGTTCCTTGGTGAACACAGATGAGAAATGCCTATTTAATATCTCATTCTTTTGTTTGTCCTCTATAACCAACTTGTTATTATATTGTAAGGGGCCAATACTATCCTTTGTTTTCCTTTTGGCATTAATGTATTTATAAAAGATTTTGGGATTTATTTTAATGTCATTGGCGATTTTTGTTTCAGTAGCTAGTTTTGCTTGTTTGATTTCTTTTTTGCATTGCCTATTGATATCTTTATACTCCTGCAATGCTATTTCTGTATTCTCAGCCTTCAAGATTTTAAACGCCCTTTGTTTTTGTTTTATTATACTTTGTACAGTCTTACTTATCCATAGTGGTTTCTTTTTATTCCGGGACGTTTTATTACCAGAGGGTATAAGTTTTTTACAGAACTCTAGCAATATATCCTTAAACTTTCCCCATTTATGTTCAGTATCCCCAGTTACCATGACTTTGTCCCAATCTACACATTTAAGCTCTTCCCTTAATTTATTGAAATCAGCTATCCTAAAATTCCAGGTTTTAGCATTTCCCCTTTGAAATGTTCTATTGAATATTACGTTGAAGCTTACCATATTATGATCGCTGGTGCCAAAGTGCTCCCGGACCTGTAGATCTGAAATTATATCTGGTCTATTTGACAGGACCAACTCTAGCAAATTATCTCCCCTCGTCGGTTCATTTACCATCTGAGAGAGGAAATGGTCTTGAATGGTAGATAAGAATTTACAGCTTTTAGCACAACCAGAAGATTCTATGTCCCACTGTATGTCTGGATAGTTGAAATCCCCCATAATAAGAACCCGATTATTATTATTATTAGCTGCCTTTTCAATTTGTTCCAGTATTTCACCCTCTATTTGTTCAAGTATGTTAGGAGGCTTATAGCAAACTCCAATTAGCATTTTTCCATTATTCTCCTCCCCATGTACATTTACCCATACTGACTCTACATTGTTGCAGTTCCCCCCAATGTCATCATTCAACACAGGTTTTAGGTTAGATTTGATAAATATACACACCCCAGCACCTTTTTTGTCTTTCCTGTCCCTCCTAAATGTACTATAACCCTGTATGTTTGTCACCCAGTCATGGCTTTCATCCAGCCGGTTTCCGTAATGCCCACCACATCATAATCCATGGTTAACATAAGAGTCTCCAATTCATTCATTTTGTTTGCAAGACTTCTTGCATTTGCCGGTAGACATTTAATCCTATTAACACCTTTATTACTCCTAGCCTCCCTACGTTCCTTGCATGTCCCCCTAATCCTTCATTGACCCCTACCATCTCACTGTCTCTATCTGCTCTATCTATCCCCTTTTTTGCTCCACTACCCTCCCTCCCCCCAGATCCTAGTTTAAAAGCTCCTCCATCCGTCTGACCATTTTCTCCCCCAGCACAGCTGCACCTTCCACATTGAGGTGCAGCCCGTCCCTACCGTAGAGCCTGTAGTCGACTGAGAAGTCAGCCCAGTTCTCTATGAACCCGAACCCTTCCTTCCTGCACCAATTTCTAAGCCACGTGTTTATCTCCCTAAGCTCCCGCTGTCTTTCTAGTGACGCTCGTGGCACCGGTAGTATTTCTGAAAACACCACCTTGGAGGTCCTGGACTTCAGCTTCTCTCCAAGTTCCCTGTAATGAATTTTAAGGACCTTCCACCTGCCTCTAACTTTGTCATTAGTACCAATGTGCACCATGACCGCTGGGTTTTCCCCAGCCCCACCCAGCAATCTGTCTATCCGATCCACAATATGCCGAACCTGAGCACCCGGCAGACAACACACTCTTCGGCATTCATGGTCTCGGCGACAGATGACCCTGTCTGTCCGCCTAATTATAGAGTGGTATGGCCAAACAAAAGCAAAAGACAGTACCTGGCCTATCAATCCAATGAAAACTGATAGGTATCACAGTCCATTGGACTAGGCTATTACATGCAGCCATACAAAGTCCATGGGCCTCGCCTCAGAGTCGAACCCACAACCTCTCGTAGCCCAAGCAAAGAGCCTACCACTACACCAACACAGAGAAGTGGGAAACTGACTCTACATTAATACACATAATCCTAGTGACTGCGCACACAACATGGCCAAACAAAAGCAAAAAACAGTACCTGGCCTACCAATCCAATGGAATCTCATAGGCAACACAGTCTATTGGACTAAACAGTTACATTCAGCCATACAAAGACCATGGGCCTTGCCTCAGAATCGAACCCACAACCTCTCGTAGCCCAAGCAAAAAGCCTACTACTACACCAACACAAGTAAGTAGGCAACTGACTCTACATTAATTCACATCATCCTAGTGACTGCGCACACAACATGGCCAAGCAAAAGACAGTACCTGGCTTATCAATCTAATGGGAACTCATAGGCAACACAGCCCATTAGCTAAGGGAATTTCATGCAGCCATACAAAGTCCATAGGCCTTGCCTCAGAGTCAATCCCACAATCTCTCGCAGCCTAAGCAAAGAGCCTACCACTACACCAACACAAAGAAGTGGGAGATTGAATCTACATTAATTCACATAATCCTAGTGACTGCGCACACAACATGGCCAAACGAAAGCAAAAGACAGTACATGGCCTATCAATCCAATGAAAACTCATAGGCAACATAGTCCTTTGGACTAGGAAATTACATGGAGCCATACAAAGTCCATGGGCCTTGCCTCAAAGTCGAACTCACAACCTCTCGCAGCCCAAGCAAAGTTCCTACCACTACACCAACACAAGGAAGTAGGAAACTAACTCTACATTAATTCACATCATCCTAATGACTGCGCACACAACATGGCCAAACAAAAGCAAAAGACAGTACCTGGCCTATCAATCCAATGGAAACGCATTAGCAACACAGTCCATTGGACTAGGCAATTACATGCAGCCATACAAAGTCCTTGGGCCTTGCCTCAGAATTGAACTCACAACCTCTTGCAGCCCAAGCAAAGAACCTAACACTACACCAACTCAGAGAAGTGGGAAACTGACTCTACATTAATTCACATAACCCTAGTGACTGCGCACACAACATGGCAAAACGAAAGCAAAAGACAGTACATGGCCTATCAATCCAATGAAAACTCATAGGCAACATAGTCCTTTGGACTAGGAAATTACATGCAGCCATACAAAGTCCATGGGCCTTACTTTAGAGTTGAACTCACAACCTCTCGCAGCCCAAGCAAAGTTCCTACCACTACACCAACACAGAGAAGTGTGAAACTGACACTACATTAATTCATATAATCCTAGTGACTGCGCACACAACATGGCCAAACAAAAGCAAAAAACAGTACCTGGCCTTCCAATCCAATGGAATCTCATAGGCAACACAGTCCATTGGACTAAACAGTTACATGCAGCCATACAAAAACCTTGGGCCTTGCCTCAGAATCTAACCCACAACCTCTCGTAGCCTAAGCAATGAGCCTACCACGACACCAACACAGAGAAGTGGGAAACTGACTCTACATTACTTCAAATATTCCTGGGGACTGCGCACACAACATGGCCAAACAAAAGCAAAAGACAGTATCTGGCCTATCAATCCAATGGAAACATATAGGCAACACAGTCCATTGGACTAGACAATTACATTACATGCAGCCATACAAAGTCCATGGGCCGTGCCTCAAAATCGAACCCACAACCTCTCGTAGCCCAAGCAAAAAGCCTACCACTACAGCAACACAAGGAAGTAGGAAACTAGCTCTACATTAATTCACATCATGCTAGTGACTGCGCACACAACATGGCCAAACAAAAGCAAAAGACAGTACCTGGCCTATCAATCTAATGGGAACTCATAGGCAACACAGTCCATTAGCCAAGGGAATTTCATGCAGCCTTACAAAGTCCATAGGTCTTGCCTCAGAGTCGATCCCACAATCTCGCGCAGCCTAAGCAAAGAGCCTACCACTACACCAACACAAAGAAGTGGGAGATTGAAACTACATTAATTCACATAATCCTAGTGCGCACACAACATGGCCAAACGAAAGGAAAAGGCAGTATCTGGCCTATCAATCCAATGGAAACTCATAGGCAACACAGTCATTGGACAAGGCAATTACATGCAGCCATACAAAGTCCATTGGCTTTGTTTCAGAGTCGAACCCACAACCTCTCGTAGCCTAAGCAAAGAGCCTACCACCACACCAACACAGAGAAGTGGGAGGGGGACTCTACATTAATTCACATAATCCTAGTGACTGCGCACACAACATGGCCTAACAAAAGCAAAAGACAGTACCTGGCCAGTCAATCCAATGGAAATTCATAGGCAATATAGTCCATTGGACTAGGCATCTACATGCAGCCATACAAAGTCCATTGGCTTTGTTTCAGAGTCGAACCCACAACTTCTCACAGCCCAAGCAAAGAGCCTACCACTACACCAACACAAAGAGCAGGAAACTGACTCTACATTAATTCACATAATCCTAGTGACTGCGCACACAAGATGGTCAAACAAAAGCAAAATACAGTACCTGGCCTAACAATTAGTGATGAGCGAGTATGCTTGTTACTACTTGGTACTCGCACGAGTATCACTGTACTCGGGCTACTCGGCGGGGACCGAGTAATCTCGCGATACTCGTGCTGTACTCGTGGTCTTCATCCCTGCATGTTGGCACTCTTTTGAGAGCCAGCCCTCATGCAGGGATTGGCTGGCAGACCACTGCAATGCCACAGCCCTGTTAGTTGTGGAATTGCAGGGATTAGCCGGCCCGCACAGCGTGACCGAGCCTTTATACCGGCGGGCGCGCTGTGCTCTGCTCACAGCCATCCAGACAGTCAGTGCAGGGAGAGGGTCGCTGCTTCAGGGAAAGGTTTGCGGCCCTTTATAGCTATTTCAGTAGCAGGGCTGCAAACAGTGTGACCAGAAGTCCTTCTCAGGACTATTCTAGTTGTATACAGGCAGGCAGGGTATAGCCAGGTCGGAGTACAGTAGCAGAGTCCTTATCAGGACTATTGTTGCTATATACAGGCAGGGTATAGCCAGGTCGGAATACAGGCTAGTGGCCAGAAGAGTCCTTGTCAGGACTATTGTAGCAGTATACAGGCAGGAAGGGTATATAGCCATTCCTAGTGGTGACCGTATACCAGCCTTCATCATATCTGGGGCTGGTGTACACAGTCTAAAACAGTCCAGATAGTGTCAGACTTCTCAGTAATTTTTTCTCCTAAAAACCTGTTAGGTTCTTAGTGCGTCCGTGCTTGCATTTAAAAACCGCACGTGTGTGCCTGTCGGTGGCAGCGTACAGGTGCACTTGTGTGCGTTTTTCACAAACTATTATTATATAACGCACAAGTCTAGTGTATAATACACGTCAGTCAGCAGTGACTGATAGTGTCAGACTTCTCAGTAATTTTTTCTGCTAAAAACCTGTTAGGTTCTTAGTGCGTCCGTGCTTGCATTTAAAAACCGCACGTGTGTGCCTGTCGGTGGCAGCGTACAGGTGCACTTGTGTGCGTTTTTCACAAACTATTATTATATAACACACAAGTCTAGTGTATAATACACGTCAGTCAGCAGTGGCTGATAGTGTCAGACTTCTCAGTAATTTTTTCTGCTAAAAACCTGTTAGGTTCTTAGTGCGTCCGTGCTTGCATTTAAAAACCGCACGTGTGTGCCTGTCGGTGGCAGCATACAGGTGCACTTGTGTGCGTTTTTCACAAACTATTATTATATAACGCACAAGTGTAGTGAATACACGTCAGCACAGCATTGCAAAATGCGCAAGGGCGTTGGCAAGGAACAAGGAAGTGGACGTGATGGTGGTGCAGGCAGAGGCCGAGGTCGTGGGCAAGCTCTAATTTCGCCACAACAAAGGGCCACATCTAGTCGCTCGCACGTCCTGTCCCAAATTCTTGGGGACCGCAGCAGTACACCGCTCTTGAACCAAGACCAGTGTCAACAGGTTGTTAGTTGGATAGCGGATAATGCTTCCAGTCAGATTGGCACCACCACAAACACTCTGTCTTCCACATGGTCAAGTGTCAGTAGCCGTGATACTGCACCGCACATTTCAGAACCTGATCCTCCTTCCTACCACAAGGCTGAGTACACGTCCTCGGACATTAATGATCCCACACTTGGACACTCGGAAGAGCTGTTCACGTTTCCATTCGCACATTCTGGCCTCTCGCCAGCTCATGTTGAAGTGGGTCATGAGGAGATCGTATGTACAGATGCCCAAATATTTGAGCAGCCACGTTCTCACGAAGTTGGCAATGTGTCTCAACAAGGGGTGGACGATGATGAGACACAATTGTCAGGAAGTCAGGAGGAGGAGCAGGGTGCGGAAGAGGAAGACGACGTGGTGGATGATCCAGTAACTGACCCAACCTGGCAGGAGGATATGCAGAGCGAGGACAGCAGTGCACAGGGGGAGGGAGGCGTAGCATCCCAACAGGCAGTAAGAAGCAGGGTGGTGGCTCCAGGCAGAAGTCAGGCAACCGTTCCCCGGAACAACAACACGACACAAGGTGCCTGTACAAATGTTAGGTCTTCCCGAGTCTGGCAGTTTTTTAAGTTGGCTCCAGATGATTCTAAAAAGGACATTTGCAACACCTGCCGTGCCAGCATCAGCAGGGGTACCAAAACTAGCAGCCTGACCACCACCAGCATGATCAGGCACATGTCAGCCAAGCACCCGACTTTGTGGGAAGTACAACAGAGTCGAGGAGCAGTGCTTGCTGATGTCACTGCTACGTCTTCGCTGGTTGTGCATGCGAGCCAATCCCCTGTCCATGCTGCCTGCGAACAAGCCTCCTCCGGTCCTGCACCTGCAATTGCCTACGCAGAAATAACACCATCATCAAGCACGTCCTTGTCCCAGCGCAGCGTTCAGTTATCCATTCAGCAAACCTTTGAACGCAGGCGCAAATACACTGCCAACGCCACACATGCCACAGTTCTAAATGCTAACATTTCGCGACTGCTTGCGCTGGAAATGTTGCCTTTTAGGCTGGTGGAGACAGAAGCATTCCGTGACCTGATGGCGGCAGCTGTCCCACGTTACTCGGTCCCCAGCCGCCACTATTTCTCCCGGTGTGCCGTCCCCGCGTTGCATAACCACGTGTCACAAAACATCACACGTGCCCTGAACAACGCTGTTTCACCCAAAGTCCACCTAACCACAGACACGTGGACAAGTGCTTGTGGGCAAGGCCGCTACATCTCGTTGACGGCACACTGGGTTAATATTGTGGAAGCTGGGACCCAGTCTGAGCGAGGGACGGAACACGTCCTTCCCACACCAAGGTTTGCAGGCCCTACCTCAGTCAGGGTTTCACCCACACTCTACAGCTCCGGAATGTCATGCTCTTCAGCCTCCTCCTCCTCCTGCGCATCCTCATCCACTTTACCCTCCACACCAGTCCCAAGCTGGAAGCACTGCAGCACTGCCTCGGCAAAGCGGCAACAGGCTGTGCTGAAGCTAATCTGCATAGGTGACAAACCCCACAATGCAGAAGAGGTGTGGACAGCTCTGAAACAGCAGGCAGATCACTGGCTCACACCTCTGAACCTAAAGCCAGGAAAGGTCGTGTGTGACAATGGCCGGAACCTGGTGGCGGCTTTGAGGCGAGGCCAGCTGACACGTGTTCCATGCGTGGCCCATGTGCTCAACCTCGTGGTTCAGCGGTTTCTAAAGTCATACCCAGAACTGTCTGATCTGCTGGTAAAAGTTCGCCGCCTGTCTGCACATTTTCGAAAGTCACCTACTGCTTCAGCCGGCCTTGCCGGCTTTCAGCGCCGTTTGCATCTTCCGGCTCACAGACTGGTGTGTGATGTCCCCACGCGTTGGAATTCAACTCTGCACATGTTGGTCAGGATATGTGAGCAGAAGAGGGCAGTTGTTGAGTACCTGCATCACCTAAGCCGTCGGGAAATGGGTCAAACTCCACACATAACACCTGAGGAGTGGAGATGGATGTCCGACCTATGTACCATCCTCCAAAACTTTGAGGACTCCACCAAGATGGTGAGTGGTGATGACACCATTATTAGCGTCACCATACCGCTACTCTGCCTTCTAAAACGGTCTCTGCTCAAAAACAAACATGATGCATTGCAGGCGGAGCGCGATGAGTTGCAGCAAGAAACAGTAGTGGGTGTGGGTGATAACACACAGCCCAGCCTCGTCTCATCACAACGTGCAGTGGAGGACTATGACGAGGAGGAGGATGAAGACATGGAGCAACTCTCCGGCCAAATTGAGGATATGACATGCACACCAGTCATATCCTCGGTTCAGCATGGCTGGCCAGAGGACAGGGTAGATGAGGAGGAGGAGGAGGAGGACAGCATGTTCAGTCATCGTGTTGGTCAGGCTACTGAAGTGATGGCTGTTAAGAGTCTGGCACACATGGCTGACTTTATGGTAAGCTGCCTGTCTCGTGACCCTCGCGTTAAGAACATCTTGGCCGACAATCATTACTGGTTGGTAACACTATTAGACCCACGCTACAAGGAGAACTTTATGTCTCTTATTCCCGAGGCGGAGAGGTCAACCAAAATGCAGCAGTTCCGGAAGGCCATAGTCACGGAAGTAGGCAAAGCATTCCCCTCACAAAACGCTAGCGGCATAGGTCAGGAATCAGTGGACAACCAAGGCGTACAGCCGAGAGAGGCACAAGTCCAATCCGCCAGAGGTAGGGGAACAGTCTTTAAGATGTGGGACAGTTTTCTCAGCCCCTCACGTACCACAGCCCCTGAGGTGCGGAGTAGTGCCACAAGAAATCCTAAGTTTGCCCAGATGCTCAAGGAGTACCTTGCAGATCGAACAACTGTACTCTGACATTCCTCTGTGCCTTACAATTATTGGGTATCCAAGGTGTACACGTGGCATGAATTGGCTCTCTACGCCTTGGAAGTCCTGGCCTGCCCTGCCGCTAGCGTTTTGTCAGAGCGTGTTTTTAGTGCCGCAGGTGGAATCATTACAGATAAACGCACCCGCCTGTCAACTGAAAATGCTGACAGGCTTACTCTGATCAAGATGAACAAGGGTTGGATTGGGCCAGACTTCACCACACCACCAGCAAATGAGAGCGGAATTTAAAGTTTGTAACGGGAATTTGCCATGTACCTCCAGTCACCCATGGGTACACACTTCTGGACTTTGGATAATCGCTGGACTGCTCCTCCTTCTCCTCATGCGCCACCATGATGACCGTTACAATAGTTAGGCCTTTGTTTCAGGTATACCCCCAGTGGTAAATTTTTTCGCCCATTCTTTGCAGAATGGACATTACAACGACACGAGACCCGCTCCTTTGCAATGGGAACAATGTTTTGAGGCCCTCATGCACGTCTCTATCCAGGGACAACGTGGAGCCTCCAAATTTTTGGCTGCCCTGCCTAAGGGCTATACTATAATACACCCACTTCCTGACAATGTACACTTAATGTTTTGAGGCCCCCTACCACGTCTCTATCCAGGGACAACGTGGAGCCTCCCAAATTTTGGCTGCCCTGCCTAAGGGCTATACTATAATACACTCACTTCCTGACAATGCACACTTAATGTTTTGAGGCCCTCATGCACGTCTCTATCCAGGGACAATGTGGAGCCTCCCAATTTTTGGCTGCCCTGCCTAAGGGCTATACTATAATACACCCACTTCCTGACAATGCACACTTAATGTTTTGAGGCCCTCTAGCACGTCTCTATCCAGGGACATCGTGAAGCCTCCCAATTTTTGGCTGCCCTGCCTAAGGGCTATACTATAATACACCCACTTCCTGACAATGCACACTTAATGTTTTGAGGGCCTCATGCACGTCTCTATCCAGGGACAACGTGGAGCCTCCCAATTTTTGGCTGCCCTGCCTAAGGGCTATACTATAAGACACCCACTTCCTGACAATGCACACTTAATGTTTTGAGGGCCTCATGCACGTCTCTATCCAGGGACAACGTGGAGCCTCCCAATTTTTGGCTGCCCTGCCTAAGGGCTATACTATAATACACCCACTTCCTGACAATGCACACTTAATGTTTTGAGGCCCTCATGCACGTCTCTATCCAGGGACAACGTGGAGCCTCCCAATTTTTGCCTGCCCTGCCTAAGGGCTATACTACAATAGACACACTTCCTTACAATGGGCACTTCAGGTTTACAGGCCCTCATGCACGTCTGTATGCAGGGTCATTGGTGAACCGCACAATTTTGGACTGCCCTGGCAAAGGAAAATACTACAAAGACTCACTTCCTCTAAATGGGCACATTAGACTCAGAGGCCTTTATGTACGTCTCTTCTCAGGGACATCGGAGTGCCACACAATGTTTTACGTAAAATCTTTCATGTATTAATCTCAAAAAGTAACATACATTAGCTCTATCTCACTATTGGGTATGTGCCCTTAACATTTCCGCCATGAAAATTCATTTTGGTGTCATTTTGGAAGGTTTTCTGGTGAGTCCGTAAAAATGGCGTAAAACGCGGACAAAATTGTTCACAGCTGTGACTTTTGAGTGATAAATGCTTCAAGGGATCTTCACCATGCTGTTGCCATGTCATTTGAGCACTCTTCTGAGACTTTTGTGCCATTTTTAGGGATCCTACATGCTGCCGGGGGTCATTTCACAAAAATACTTGGGTCTCCCATAGGATAACATTGGGCTCGGTGCTCAGGCCAAGTACACGAGTATCTTGGGATGTTCAGCCAGACCTCCGAGCTTTTTAGTACTCGCTCATTACTACTAAGAATCCAATAGAATCTCAGAGGCAACACAGACCATTGGACTAGGCAATTACATGCAGCCATACAAAGTCCATGGGCCTTGCCTCAGAGTCAAACTCACAATCTCTCGGAGCCCAAGCAAAGAGCCTACCACTACACCAACACAGAGTAGTGGGAAACTAAATCTACATTACTTCACATAATCCTGGTGACTGCGCACACAACATGGCCAAATAAAAGCAAAAGACAGTACCTGGCCTATCAATCCAATGGAAACTCATAGGTAACACAGTCCATTGGTCTAGGCAATTACATGCAGCCATAAAAAGTCTATAGGCCTTGCCTCAGAGTCTAACCGACAACCTCTCGCAGACAAAGCAAAGAGCCTACCACTACACCAACACAGAGAAGTGGGAAACTGAATCTACATTAATTCACATAATCCTAGTAACTGCCACACAAAAGCAAAAGATAGCACCAGGCCAATCAATCCAATGGAAACTCATAGGCAACACAGTCCATTGGACTAGGCAATTACATACAGCCATACAAAGTCCATGGGCCTTTCCTCAGTGTCGAAGCCACAACCTCTCATAGCTCCAAGTAAAGAGCCTACCACTACACCAACACAGAGAAGTAAGAATCTGTTTCTACATTAATTCACATAATCCTAGTGACTGCGCACACAACATGGCCAAACAAAAGCAAAAGGCAGTACCTGGCCTATCAATCCAATGAAAACTCATAGGCAGCGCATTCTATTGGAAAAGGCAATTACATGCAGCCATAAAAAGTCCATGCGCGTTGCCTCAGAGTCAAACCCACAAACTCTCGCAGCCCAAGCAAAGAGCCTACCACTACACCAACACAGAGAAGTGGGAAACTGATTCTACATTAATTCACATAATCCTAGCGACTGCGCACACAACATGGCCAAACAAAAGCAAAAGATAGTACCAGGCCAATCAATCCAATAGAAACTCATAGGCAACACAGTACATTGGACTAGGCAATTACATGCAACCATACAAAATCCATGGGCCTTGCCTCTGAGTCAAACCCACAACCTCTCGCAGCCCAAGTAAAGAGCCCACCACTACACCAACAGAGAGAAGTTGGAAACTGACTCTACAATAATTCACATAATCCTAGTGACTGCGCACACAACATGGCCTAACGAAAGCAAAAGACAGTAACTGGCCTATATATCCAATGGAAACTCATAAGCAACACAATCCATTGGACTAGGCAATTACATACAGCCATACAAAGTCCATGGGCCTTTCCTCAGTGTCGAAGCCACAACCTCTCATAGCTCCAAGCAAAGAGCCTACCACTACACCAACACAGAGAAGTAAGAATCTGTTTCTACATTAATTCACATAATCCTAGTGACTGCGCACACAACATGGCCAAACAAAAGCAAAAGGCAGTACCTGGCCTATCAATCCAATGAAAACTCATAGGCAGCGCATTCTATTGGAAAAGGCAATTACATGCAGCCATACAAAGTCCATGCGCGTTGTCTCACAGTCAAACCCACAACCTCTCGCAGCCCAAGCAAAGAGCCTACCACTACACCAACACAGAGAAGTGGGAAACTGGTTCTACATTAATTCACATAACCCTAGTGACTGCACACACAACATGGCCAAACAAAAGCAAAAGACTGTACTTGGCCTATCAATCCAATGGAAACTCATAGGCAAAACAGTCCATTGGACTAAGCAGTTACATGCAGCCATACAAGGACCATGGGCCTTGCTTCAGACTCGAACCCACATCCTCTCGCAGCCTAAGCAAAGAGCCCACCACTAGACCAACACAGAGAAGTGGAAAACTGACTCTACATTAATTCACATAATCCTAGTGACTGCGCACACAATATGGCCAAACAAAAGCAAAAGACTGTACTTGGCCTATCAATCCAATGGAAACTCATAAGAAACACAGTCCATTGGACAAGGCATTTACATGCAACCATACAAATTCCATGGGCCTTGCCTTAGAGTCAAACCCACAACCTTTCGCAGCCCAAGCAAAGAGCCTACCACTACACCAACACAGAGAAATGGGAAATTGATTCTACAATAATTCCCATAATCCTAGTGACTGCGCAAACAACATGGCCAAACAAAAGCAAAAGACTGTACTTGGCCTATCAACCCAATGGAAACTCATAGGCAACACAGTCCATTGGACAAGGCAATTACATGCAGCCATAAAAAGTCCATGGGCGTTGCCTCAGAGTAGAACTCACAACTTCTCACAGCCGAAGCAAAGAGCTTACCAACACAGAGAGGTGTGAAACTGATTTTACATTAATTCACATAATCCTAGTGACTGCACACACAACATGGCCAAACAAAAGCAAAAGACTGTACTTGGCCTATCAATCCAATGGAAACTCATAGGCAACACAGTCCATTGGACTAAGCAATTACATGCAGCCATACAAATTCCATGGGCCTTGCCTCAGAGTCAAACCCACAACCTCTCTCAGCCCAAGCAAAGAGCCTACCACTACACCAACACAGAGAAGTGGGAAACTGATTCCACATTAATTCACATAATCCTATAATCCTAGTGACTGCGCACACAATTTGGCCAAACAAAAGCAAAAGACAGTACCTGGCCTATCAATCCAATGGAAACTCTTAGGCAACACAGTCAATTGGACAAGGCATTTACATGCAGCCATACAAATTCCATGGGCCTTCCCTCAGAGTCAAACCCACTACCTCTCGCAGCCCAAGCAAAGAGCCTACCACTGCACCAACACAGAGAACCAGGAAACTGATTCTACATTAATTCACATAATCCTACCGACTGCACACACAACATGGCAAAACAATAGCAAAAGACAGTACCTCGCCTATCAATCCAATAAAAACTCATAGGCAACACAGTCCATTGGACTAGGCAATTACATGCAGCCATACAAATTCCATTGGCCTTGCTTCAGAATCAAACCCACAACCTCTCGTAGCCCAAGCAAAGAGCCTACCACTACACCAGCACAGAAAAGTGGGAAACTGATTCTACATTAATTCACATAATCCTAGTGACTGCACACACAACATGGCCAAACAAAAGCAAAAGACAGTACCTGGTCTATCAATCCATTGAAAAATCAGAGGTAACACAGTCCATTGGACTAGACAATTACATGCAGCCATACAAAGTCCATGGGCTTTGCCTCAGTGTCAAACCCAAGCAAAGAGCCTACCACTACACCAACAAAGAGAAGTGGGAAACTGACTCTACAATAATTCACATAATCCTAGTGACTATGCACACAACATGGCCAAACAAAAGACAGCACCTGGCCTTCCAATCCAATGGAAACTCATAGGTAACTCAGTCCATTGGACTAGGCAATTAAATGCAGCCATACAAAGTCCATTGGCCTTGCCTCAAAGTCGAACCCACAACCTCTCGCAGCCCAAGCAAAGAGCCTACCACTACACTAACACAGAGAAGTGGGAAACTGACTCTACATTAATTCACATAATCCTAGTGACTGCGCACACAACATGGCCAAACAAAAGCAAAAGACAGTACCAGGCCTATCAATCCAATGAAAACTCATAGGTAACACAGTCCATTGGACAAGGCAATCACATGCAGCCATACAACGTCCATGGGCCTTGCCTCAGTGTCGAACCCACAACCTCTTGCAGCCAAAGCAAGGAGCCTACCACTACACCAACACAGAGAAGTGGGAATCTGATTCTACAATAATTCACATAATCCTAGTGACTGCGCACACAACATGGCCAAACAAAAGCAAAAGACAGTGCCTGGCCTATCAATTCAATGAGAACTCATTGGCAACAAAGACCATTGGACTAGGGAATTACATGCAGCTTACAACGTCCATGAGCCTTGCCTCAGAGTTGAACCCACAACCTCTTGCAGCCAAAGCAAAGAGCCTACCACTACACCAACACAGAGAAGTTGGAAACTGACTCTACATTAATTCACATAATCCTAGTGACTGCGCAAACAACATGGCCAAACAAAAGCAAAAGACAGTACCGGGCCTATCAAGCCAATGGAAATTCATAGGAAACACAGTCCATTGGACTAGGCAAATACATGCAG
This sequence comes from Anomaloglossus baeobatrachus, assembly GCF_048569485.1. Classification (NCBI taxonomy): domain Eukaryota; kingdom Metazoa; phylum Chordata; class Amphibia; order Anura; family Aromobatidae; genus Anomaloglossus; species Anomaloglossus baeobatrachus. Next base: position 406,624,862 of record NC_134353.1, on the reverse strand, counting down.
CCATACAAAGTCCATGGGTCTTGCCTCAGTGTCGAACCCACAACCTCCCAAAGCCTTAGCAAAGAGCCTACCACTAAACCAACACAGAGAAATGGGAAACTTCTTCTACATTAATTCACATAATCCTAGTGACTGCGCACACAACATGGCCAAACGAAAGCAAAAGACAGTACCTGGCCTATCAATCCAATGTAAACTCATAGGCAACACGGTCCATCTGACTAGACAATTACATGCAGCCATACAAAGTTCATAGGCCTTGCCTCAGAGTCTAACCCACAACCTCTCGTAGCGCAAGCAAATAGCCTACCACTACACCAACACAGAGTAGTGGGAAACTAATTCTACTTTAATTCACATAATCCTAGTGACTTCGCACACAACATTGCCAAACAAAAGCAGAAGACAGTACCTGGCCTATCAATCCAATAGAAACTCATAGGTAACACAGTCCCTTGGACTAGGCATTTACATGCAGCCATACAAAGTCCATGGACCTTGCTTCAGAGTCGAACTCACAACCTCTCATAGCCCTAGCAAAGAGCCTACCACTACACCAACAAAGACAAGTGAGAAACTGACTCTACATTAATTTACATAATCCTAGTGACTGCGCACACAACATGGCCAAACGAAAGCAAAAGACAGTACCTGGCCTATCAATCCAATGGAAACTCATAGGCAACACAGTCCATTGGACTATGCAATTACATGCAGCCATACAAGTCCATGGGCCTTGCCTCAGAGTCGAACTCACAATCTCTCGGAGCCCAAGCAAAAAGCCTACCACTACACCAACACAGAGTAGTGGGTAACTGATTCTACAATAATTCACATAATACTAGTAACTGCGCACACAACATGGCCAAACGAAAGCAAAAGACAGTACCTGGCCTATCAATCCAATGGAATCTCATCGGCAACATAGTCCATTGGACTAGAAGATTACATGCTGCCATACAAAGTCCATGTGCCTTGCCTCAGAGTCAAACCCACAACCTCTCGCAGCCAAAGCAAAGAGCCTACCACTACACCAACACAAAGAAGCGGGAAACTGCCTCTACATTAATTCACATAATCCTAATGACTGCGCACACAACATGGCCAAACAAAAGCAAAAGACAGTACCTGGCCTATCAATCCAATGGAAACTCATAGGCAACACGGTCCATCGGACTAGACAATTACATGCAGCCATAAAAAGTCCATGGGCCTTGCCTCAGAGTCGAACCCACAACCACTCGTAGCCCAAGCAAAGAGCCTACCTCTACACCAACACAGATAAGTGGGAAATTGATTCTATAATAATTCACATAATCCTAGTAACTGTGCACACAACATGGCCAAACAAAAGCAAAAGACAGTACCTGGTCTATCAATCCAATGGAAACTCATAGGCAACACAGTCATTTGGACTAAGCAATTACATGCAGCCATACAAAGTCCATGGGCCTTGCTTCAGAGTCGAACTCACAACCTCTCGCAGCCCTAGCAAAGAGCCTACCACTACACCAACACAGAGAAGTGGGAAACTGACTCTACATTAATTTACATAATCCTAGTGACTGCGCACACAACATGGCCAAACGAAAGGAAAAGACTAGTGATGAGCGAGCTTGTTACTACTCGGTACTCGCACGAGTATCACTGTACTCGGGCTACTCGGCGGGGACCGAGTAATCTCGCGATACTCGTGCTGTACTCGTTGTCTTCATTTCTGCATGTTGGCGCTCTTTTGAGAGCCAGCCCTCATGCAGGGATTGGCTGGCAGACCACTGCAATGCCACAGCCCTGTTAGTTGTGGAATTGCAGTGATTGGCCGTCCCGCACAGCGTGACCGAGCCTTTATACCGGCCGACGCGCTGTGCTCTGCTCACAGCCATCCAGACAGTCAGTGCAGGGAGAGTGTCGCTGCTTCAGGGAAAGGTTTGCGGCCCTTTATAGCTAGTTCCGGAGCAGGGCTGCAAACAGTGTGACCAGAAGTCCTTCTCAGGACTATTCTAGTTGTATACAGGCAGGCAGGGTATAGCCAGGTCGGAGTACAGTAGCAGAGTCCTTCTCAGGACTATTGTTGCTATATACAGGCAGGGTATAGCCAGGTCGGAATACAGACTAGTGACCAGAAGAGTCCTTGTCAGGACTATTGTAGCAGTATACAGGCAGGCAGGCAGGCAGGGTATATAGCCATTCCTAGTGGTGACCGTATACCAGCCTTCATCATATCTGTGGCTGGTGTACACAGTCTAAAACAGTCCAGATAGTGTCAGACTTCTCAGTAATTGTCGCTCCTAAAAACCTGTTAGGTTCTTATTGCGTCCGTGCTTGCATTTAAAAACCGCACGTGTGTGCCTGTCGGTGGCAGCGTACAGGTGCACGTTTTTCACAAACTATTATATAACGCACAAGTCTAGTGAATAATACACGTCAGTCAGCAGTGTCTGATAGTGTCAGACTTCTCAGTAATTGTCGCTCCTAAAAACCTGTTAGATTCTTATTGCGTCCGTGCTTGCATTTAAAAACCGCACGTGTGTGCCTGTCGGTGGCAGCGTACAGGTGCACGTTTTTCACAAACTATTATATAACGCACAAGTCTAGTGAATAATACACGTCAGTCAGCAGTGTCTGATAGTGTCAGACTTCTCAGTAATTGTCGCTCCTAAAAACCTGTTAGGTTCTTATTGCGTCCGTGCTTGCATTTAAAAACCGCACGTGTGTGCCTGTCGGTGGCAGCGTACAGGTGCACTTGTGTGCGTTTTTCACAAACTATTATATAACGCACAAGTGTAGTGTATAATACACGTCAGTCAGCAGTGGCTGATAGTGTCAGACTTCTCAGTAATTGTCGCTCCTAAAAACCTGTTAGGTTCTTATTGCGTCCGTGCTTGCACGTGTGTGCCTGTCGGTGGCAGCGTCAGGCTCCATATTGTCCCTGGATAGAGATGTGCATGAGGGCCTCAAAACATTGTTCCCATTGCAAAGGAGCGGGTCTCCTGTCGTAATGCCCATTCTGAAAGAATGGGCGAAAAAATTTACCACTGGGGTATACCTGAAACAACGGCCTAACTATTGTAACGGTCATCATGATGGCGCATGAGGAGAAGGAGGAGCAGTCCAGCGATTAGCCAAAGTCCAGAAGTGTGTTACCATGGGTGAGTGGAGGTACATGGCAAAATCCCGTTACAAACTTTAAATTCCGCTGTCATTTGCTGGTGGTGTGGTGAAGTCTGGCCCAATCCAACCCTTGTTCATCTTGATCAGAGTCAGCCTGTCAGCATTTACAGTTGACAGGCGGGTGCGTTTATCTGTAATGATTCCACCTGCGGCACTAAAAACACGCTCTGACAAAACGCTAGCGGCAGGGCAGGCCAGGACTTCCAAAACGTAGAGAGCCAATTCATGCCACATGTCCAGCTTGGATACCCATTAATTGTAAGGCACAGAGGAATGTCGGAGTACAGTTGTTTGATCTGCAAGGTACTCCTTGAGCATCTGGGCAAACTTAGGATTTCTTGTGGCACTACCCCGCACCTCAGGGGCTGTGGTATGTGAGGGGCTGAGAAAACTGTCCCACATCTTAAAGACTGTTCCCCTACCTCTGGCGGATTGGACTTGTGCCCCTCTCGGCTGTACGCCTTGGTTGTCCACTGATTCCTGACCTATGCCGCTAGCGTTTTGTGAGGGGAATGCTTTGCCTACTTCCGTGACTATGGCCTTCTGGAACTGCTGCATTTTTCCTGACCTCTCCGCCTCGGGAATAAGAGACATAAAGTTCTCCTTTTAGCGTGGGTCTAACAGTGTTACCAACCAGTAATGATTGTCGGCCAAGATGTTCTTAACGCGAGGGTCACGAGACAGGCAGCTTACCATAAAGTCAGCCATGTGTGCCAGACTCTTAACAGCCATCACTTCAGTATCCTGACCAACACGATGACTGAACATGCTGTCATCCTCCTCCTCCTCCTCATCATCTACCCTGTCCTCTGGCCAGCCACGCTGAACCGAGGATATGACTGCATGTCATATCCTCAATTTGGCCAGAGAGTTGCTACATGTCTTCATCCTACTCCTCTTCATAGTCCTCCACTGCACGTTGTGATGAGACGAGGCTGGGCTGTGTGTTATCACCCACACCCACTACTGTTTCTTGCTCAAACTCATCGCGCTCCGCCTGCAATGCATCATGGTTGTTTTTTGAGCAGAGACCATTTTAGAAGGCAGAGAAGCGGTATGGTGACGCTAATAATGTCGTCATCGCCGCTCACCATCTTGGTGGAGTCCTCAAAGTTTTGGCGGATGGTACATAGGTCGGACATCCATCTCCACTCTTCAGGTGTTATGTGTGGAGTTTGACCCATTTCCAGACGGCTTAGGTGATGCAGGTACTCAACAACTGCCCTCTTCTGCTCACATATCCTGACCAACATGTGCAGAGTTGCCTGACCAACAGTTGCCTGACGTCTGCCTGGGGCCACCACCCTGCTTCTTACTGCCTGTTGGGATGCTACGCCTCCCTCCCCCTGTGAACTGCTGTCCTCGCTCTGCATAGCCTCCTGCCAGGTTGGGTCAGTTACTGGATCATCCACCACGTCGTCTTCCTCTTCCGCACCCTGCTCCTCCTCCTGACTTCCTGACAATTGTGTCTCATCATCGTCCACCCCTTGTTGAGACACGTTGCCAACTTCGTGAGAACGTTGCTGCTCAAATATTTGGGCATCTGTACATACAATCTCGTCATGGCCCACTTCAACAGGAGCTGGCGAGAGGCCAGAATGTGTGAATGGAAACGTGAACGAACAGCTCTTCCGAGTGTCCAAGTGTGGGATCAGTAATGTCCGTGGACGTGTACTCGGCCTGGTGGTAGGAAGGAGGATCAGGTTCTGAAATGTGCGGTGCAGTATCACGGCTACTGACACTTGACCGTGTGGAAGACAGAGTGTTTGTGGTGGTGCCAATCTGACTGGAAGCATTATCCGCTATCCAACTAACAACCTGTTGACACTGGTCTTGGTTCGAGAGCGGTGTACTGCTGCGGTCCCCAAGAATTTGGGACAGGACGTGCGAGCGACTAGATGTGGCCCTTTGTTGTGGCGAAATTAGAGCTTGCACACGACCTCGGTCTCTGCCTGCACCACCATCACGTCCACTTACTTGTTCGTTGACAACGCCCTTGCGCATTTTGCAATGCTGTGCTGATGTGTATTCACTAGACTTGTGCGTTATATCCAAGTTTTTGCAAAACGCACACAAGTGCAGCGGAAAGCTGGCACCAACAGGCACACACGTGCGGTTTTTAAATGCAAGCACGGAGGCACTAAGAACCTAACAGGTCTCTATCCAGGGACAACGTGGAGCCTCCCAATTTTTGGCTGCCCTGCCAAAGGGCTATACTACAATAGACCCACTTCCTTACAATGGGCACTTCAGGTTTACAGGCCCTCATGCACGTCTCTATCCAGGGACAACGTGGAGCCTCCCAATTTTTGGCTGCCCTGCCAAAGGGCTATACTACAATAGACCCACTTCCTTACAATGGGCACTTCAGGTTTACAGGCCCTCATGCACGTCTCTATCCAGGGACAACGTGGAGCCTCCCAATTTTTGGCTGCCCTGCCAAAGGGCTATACTACAATAGACCCACTTCCTTACAATGGGCACTTCAGGTTTACAGGCCCTCATGCACGTCTCTATCCAGGGACAACATGGAGCCTCCCAATTTTTGGCTGCCCTGCCAAAGGGCTATACTACAATAGACCCACTTCCTTACAATGGGCACTTCAGGTTTACAGGCCCTCATGCACGTCTCTATCCAGGGACAACGTGGAGCCTCCCAATTTTTGGCTGCCCTGCCAAAGGGCTATACTACAATAGACCCACTTCCTTACAATGGGCACTTCAGGTTTACAGGCCCTCATGCACGTCTCTATCCAGGGACAACGTGGAGCCTCCCAATTTTTGGCTGCCCTGCCAAAGGGCTATACTACAATTGACCCACTTCCTTACAATGGGCACTTCAGGTTTACAGGCCCTCATGCACGTCTCTATCCAGTGACAACGTGGAGCCTCCCAATTTTTGGCTGCCCTGCCAAAGGGCTATACTACAATAGACCCACTTCCTTACAATGGGCACTTCAGGTTTACAGGCCCTCATGCACGTCTCTATCCAGGGACAACGTGGAGCCTCCCAATTTTTGGCTGCCCTGCCAAAGGGCTATACTACAATAGACCCACTTCCTTACAATGGGCACTTCAGGTTTACAGGCCCTCATGCACGTCTCTATCCAGGGACAACGTGGAGCCTCCCAATTTTTGGCTGCCCTGCCAAAGGGCTATACTACAATAGACCCACTTCCTTACAATGGGCACTTCAGGTTTACAGGCCCTCATGCACGTCTCTATCCAGGGACAACGTGGAGCCTCCCAATTTTTGGCTGCCCTGCCAAAGGGCTATACTACAATAGACCCACTTCCTTACAATGGGCACTTCAGGTTTACAGGCCCTCATGCATGTCTCTATTCAGGGACAACGTGGAGCCTCCCAATTTTTGGCTGCCCTGCCTAAGGGCTATACTATAATACACCCACTTCCTGACAATGGGCACTTCAGGTTTACAGGCCATCATGCACGTCTCTATCCAGGGACAACGTGGAGCCTCCCAATTTTTGGCTGCCCTGCCTAAGGGCTAAACTATAATACACCCACTTCCTGACAATGGGCACTTCAGGTTTACAGGCCCTCATGCACGTCTCTATCCAGGGACAACATGGAGCCTCCCAATTTTTGGCTGCCCTGCCAAAGGGCTATACTACAATAGACCCACTTCCTTACAATGGGCACTTCAGGTTTACAGGCCCTCATGCACGTCTCTATCCAGGGACAACGTGGAGCCTCCCAATTTTTGGCTGCCCTGCCAAAGGGCTATACTACAATAGACCCACTTCCTTACAATGGGCACTTCAGGTTTACAGGCCCTCATGCACGTCTCTATCCAGGGACAACGTGGAGCCTCCCAATTTTTGGCTGCCCTGCCAAAGGGCTATACTACAATAGACCCACTTCCTTACAATGGGCACTTCAGGTTTACAGGCCCTCATGCATGTCTCTATTCAGGGACAACGTGGAGCCTCCCAATTTTTGGCTGCCCTGCCTAAGGGCTATACTATAATACACCCACTTCCTGACAATGGGCACTTCAGGTTTACAGGCCATCATGCACGTCTCTATCCAGGGACAACGTGGAGCCTCCCAATTTTTGGCTGCCCTGCCTAAGGGCTATACTATAATACACCCACTTCCTGACAATGGGCACTTCAGGTTTACAGGCCATCATGCACGTCTCTATCCAGGGACAACGTGGAGCCTCCCAATTTTTGGCTGCCCTGCCTAAGGGCTATACTATAATACACCCAATTCCTGACAATGGACACTTAATGTTTTGAGGCCCTCATGCACGTCTGTATGCAGGGGCATTGGTGAACCTCCCAATTTTGGACTGCCCTGGCAAAGGAAAATACTACAAAGACTCACTTCCTCAAAATGGGCACATTAGACTCAGAGGCCTTTATGTACGTCTCTTCTCAGGGACATCGGAGTGCCACAAAATGTTTTACGTAAAATCTTTCATGTATTGATCTCAAAAAGTAACATACATTAGCTCTATCTCACTATTGGGTATGTGCCCTTAACATTTCCGCCATGAAAATTCATTTTGGTGTCATTTTGGAAGGTTTTCTGGTGAGTCCGTAAAAATGGCGTAAAACGCGGACAAAATTGTTCACAGCTGTGACTTTTGAGTGATAAATGCTTCAAGGGGTCTTCCCCATGCTGTTGCCATGTCATTTGAGCACTCTTCTGAGACTTTTGTGCCATTTTTAGGGTTTCTACATGCTGCCGGTGGTCATTTCACAAAAATACTCAGGTCTCCCATAGGATAACATTCGGCTCGGTGCTCGGGCCGAGTACACGAGTATCTTGGGATGCTCGGCCCGAGCCTCGAGCACCCGAGCTTTTTACTACTCGCTCATCACTAGAAAAGACCGTACCTGGCCTATCAATCCAATGGAAACTCATAGGCAACACAGTCCATTGGACTAGGCAATTACATGCAGCCATAAAAAGTCCATGGGCCTTGCCTCAGAGTCTAACCCACAACCTCTCGCAGCCCAAGCAAAGAGCCTACCACTACACCAACACAGAGAAGCGGGAAACTGACTCTACATTAATTCACATAATCCTAGTGACTGCGCACACAACATGGCCAAACAAAAGCAAAAGACAGTACCTAGCCTATCAATCCAATGGAAACTCATAGGCAACACAGTACATCGGACTAGACAATTACATGCAGCCGTACAAAGTCCATGGGCCTTGCCTCAGAGTCAAACCCACATCCTCTCGCAGCCCAAGCAAAGAGCCTACCACTACACCAACACATAGAAGTGGGAAACTGACTCTACAATAATTCACATAATCCTAGTGACTGCGCACACAACATAGTTACATAGTTTTACATAGTTACATAGTTACTAAGGTTGAAAAAAGACCTAGGTCCATCTAGTTCAACCTTCCTACATTTGGTCACTAAGTCATTTATAACCAACAATGTTGTGTGTACTGAGGAAATCATCCAGCCCTTTTTTGAAAGCTGTTATAGTATCTGCCATAACTACCTCTTGTGGTAGGGTATTCCACAGTCTGACTGCTCTAACTGTAAAGAACCCTTTCCTATTTAGCTGTCGGAATCGCTTTTCTTCCACTCGCAGTGAGTGCCCCCTGGTCCTTAGTATTGTCTTCGGAAGAAATAAGTCATGTGCCAGTCCTTTATATTGACCACACATATATTTATACATATAAATGAGATCTCCTCTGAGAAGTCCTTTTTCTAAGCTAAACATATCTAACTTTTTCAACCTTTCATCATATCGGAGGCCTTCCATTCCTTGTAGTAGTCTAGTTGCCTGCCTTTGAACTGACTCTAACTTCTGAATGTCCTTTTTAAAATGTGGAGTACAAAACTGGATCCCATATTCCAGATGTGGCCTTACAAGTGATTTATAGAGGGGTAATAATACGTTGGGATCGCGGGATCTAATCTCTCTTTTTATACACCCTAGAATCTTGTTTGCTTTTGCAGCTGCTGCTTGACATTGAGTGCTGCTGCTCAGCTTATTTGTAATGAGAATACCCAAGTCCTTCTCCTGTTCTGTAGTCCCGAGTTTACTTCCATTTAATGTATACGCAGTTATAGGATTACTCCGTCCTAGGTGCATTACTTTACATTTATTAACATTAAATCTCATTTGCCAAGTATCTGCCCATTCTGACATCTTATCCAGATCTTTTTGTAATATTATACTATCAAGGTCAGTTTTTCGTTTAATATTTCTTTATTATTTCAAAAGTTTTAATATAACAGAAGATAAAAAAAAATGCATAAGGGTCTTTCATGTTACCCAATGTTACAGTATATGAAGATTATAAAATAACCTATGTCTTTAAGTCTCGTAAAACGTATGGTACTATGAAATATATCGCAAATCATGTGGAAGGTAAAATCTGTAAAACATCCTATAGAACATCTTAATTTTAACATGTAATAATCTTCTATCTTTATATTTATTCCGTGTAAAGTGTTAAAGGTAACTTCCTTCTGTATAGTCTGGTTCAATAGGTATGAAAACATGACCCTATGTATATCAATTAGGTGAGAAAGAGATATAGAGAGAGGGAGAGAAAGATAGGTAGAGAAAAAGGGAAGGAGGGGAAGACATGGGGAAATGGGGGGGGAGGAGAAGGTCTGTATTGTGATGCCGCGCCACTCCTGTGTCCGGGAGCCCATCCCAGCTTCTTGAATATTTATTGTGATAGAGCGCCTGTGAGTAACCAGATTTGGAATTGCTGTGTTTCTCTATACTGAAGCCACGGATACCAAACCGAGAAACACAAGGAGTCTTTCCCTTCGTCAAACGCTCTCAACTCCTCCAGACGCCGCAGGCCATCCATAGCCTCTACCCAGTCTGCTCTCCTCAATGTACAGGGGGATCTCCAATGTCTCGGTATGATTTGCCTCATTGAAATCATATGGTACGAGAGCAAGCCTTTCTTCGCCTTGGAGACTGCCCCTGTATACATTGATAAGAGGGCCACTTCCGGTGAGGGTGTCACTTCCGTGTGATGTAAATGGTTATAGAGAGCAAAGACATCTTTCCAAAGACCCTGTATCCCTGGGCAGGTCCACCAGATATGTAGCATTGTGCCCACTGAGGTCTGGCACCTCCAACAGGCGTCCGATACCTCTGGGAACATTTTATGTAGTCTGGCGGGTGTCCTATACCACCGTGAGAGGATTTTATAATTGAGTTCCTGCATTCTACAAGAAATGGTGGATTTATGTGTTAGGTTAAATGACTTACACCATTGTGCCTTTGGAAAAGTCTGGCACAATTCTGTTTGCCAATGTCTAACGTAGTCAGGCAAGTCGTCTCCTCCACCCCCCTCGGGCACTGCTATGTTGTAAATTATTGAGACTATGTGAGGGGGTGTTTCTCTAAGGAAGCATAATTTTTCAAATGGAGTCAGATTCTTATGTATCTCAGATCCCGGAGCCAGAGAATCTATGAAACTACGTAGTTGTAGATATTGGAACCAGTAGCCTGGTTCCTGTGGCCGGTCTCCAAGCAGGGATATCAGTGGTTTGCATCCCTGTTGGGTAATTACGTCTTTAACTCGTGGAATCCTTCCCATTGGCGTTGAAATCAGTCTGGGATGAGGTTCGTGAAACCAGCATTGATACGCGGGGTTGCCCACCAGAGGCGTCATAGGACCCGGTTCTCCTGTCAATCTATATCGTCTATTGGCTGTCCTCCACGCTGTAGCCAGGGACAAGAGGATCGGGGAAACTCCCAGGGTCCCAAGGTTAGTTCTAGATGACAACCAGAAGATTCCGTGTACCATATTCGGGCATAGGTCACATTCAATCTCCACCCACAATTTTCTGTCTTTACTGTGCAGGAGATCCAATATGCAACCACCCACCGCTGCTGCGTGATAAGCTTTAAGATCCGGGAGCCCCGCCCCTCCGTCCCAGCGAGATTTAGTCAGCATTGAGTATTTCAGTCGGGGTTTGGTGCCACGCCATATAAAATTGCTGATCATCTTCTTTAACTTGAGGAAGACATTTTCTCCTAGGTTCAGTGGGATAGTTTGAAACAGGTATAGTATTTTAGGTAGGACATCCATTTTAATTGTATTGACCCTGCCGAACCAGGAAATGGGGAGGTTATGCCATGCTATGAGGTCTTTGTGGATATTTTTTAAAAGGTCTGGGAAATTGTAATTATATAGATCTTGGTGGTTGGGAGAAACCCTAATCCCCAGATATTTAATGTAATTGCTGGCCCACTTAAAGGGGAAGGCGGGTTTGAGAGTATTCTCTTCTACGGATGGTAGCGATACATTTAAGATCTCTGTTTTTTGTAGGTTTACTTTAAAATTGGAGAGTCTGCCAAAGATCTCAAACTCCTGCAGTATGTTGGGCAAACTAGTCTTCGGCTGTGTCACATATATCAAGAGATCGTCCGCAAATAGTGCTAATTTATGAGATGTTTGTCCTATCTGTATCCCTTTTATCGAAGGGTTTTTCCTGAGTGCATTTGCTAGGGATTCCATTACCAGAATGTATAGGTATGGCGATAGGGGGCATCCCTGTCTGGTACCGTTTCTAATATTAAATGGAGCTAACAGGCGTCCGTTCACGCCCACTTGTGCCGTTGGTTCGTGATATAATGCTTTTACCCATTGTAGTAAGCGCGAACGGACGCCGATTGCCTGCATCGTGGCTTCTAAAAAAACCCAATGGACTCTGTCAAATGCCTTTTCGGCATCGACTGTCAAGAGGCACATTGGGATTTGACGCTGACGTGCCTGGGCCACTAGGGACAGGGTTCTAATAGTGTTGTCCCGTGCCTCCCTCCCTGGGACAAATCCCACCTGGTCTTTGTGGATTAGTTTGGGTATGAGGGGGCCTAGTCTCAGGGCTATCATTTTAGAGTACAATTTAATATCCACATTTATTAGTGAGATAGGTCTGTAATTAGAGCAGGTCAGTGGGTCCCTGCCAGGCTTGGGGATTACAGTTATTCGTGCTTGGAGTGTCTGTTTAGGGAACTGGCATGTATTGGTTATGGAATTGAAGGCTTTCAGCATTATAGGACTGCAGGCCCCTCCACATATTTTGTAGAACCGGGGGGTGAACCCATCAGGACCAGGGCTTTTACCCACTTTAAGGGTTTTAATGGCATCGCTTAGCTCTGTGTCTGAGAAATCCTCGTCTATGTCTTCAGCTACCGCATCTTCAAGGGGGTCTGGGGCATATTTGTTTAAGTATTCCCAAATGTCGCGATGTCTCGCATCAGGTGATGGGGCATGTGGGGATGGGATGTTATAAAGTTTTGTATAGTAGTTTCTGAATTCTTCTAATATGTCAGGGGTGGAATGTATCTGGGTTCCTGTCTGTGAGTTTAACGCGAGTATTGGGGTTTGTGCCTGTCTGGGGTGAAGGGTCCTGGCTAACAATCGTCCACTTTTATCTCCAAACTCAAAGATACTCCTACGAAATTTATCTCTGATACACAGTGATTTTCGGTCAAGGATAGATAATATTTGGTGGCGGATAGTAGAAATTTCCGTTTTAATGGTGTCACTGGATTTGGTTTTGTTTATCGTTTCTTTATGGCCTAGTTGTGCTAACAGTTCTTTTAGTTCCCTTGCACTTTCTTTTTTAATTCTGGATCCATGGGATATGCAGAACCCCCTGATCATACATTTCAACGCTTCCCATTTGACCGGGGCAGGTGTGGGATCTGCCATATGATCTATTTTGAAGTTTGCAATGGTTTTATGAATATCCTCCAGGCATTGCTCATTTTTGAGCAGGTTGTCGTTCAGTCTCCATGTGTGTCCCACCCCCCCCATATCTCTCACCCCAATTTCCCCATATACTGGTGCGTGGTCCGACCAGAGAAAAACATCCATTGAACAACCCGGGGATTTGTCTAGCAGCTCGTGGGATATGAAAATGTGGTCTAGTCTGGTGTAGCTATTATGAACTGTGGAATGAAAACTGTAGTCTCTGACTCCGGGATGTAAGACCCTCCAAAGATCGACTAGTTTAAGGGATGTTAGTTCTCGTTTTAATCTGCGTAGTGCCGAGGAGGGGATTGCAGACCTACCAGAGGACGAATCCATGGCTGGATCCAGCACAAGGTTGAAGTCTCCTCCCAAGATGATACAGGTGCCACCCGCAAACTCTGCCAGCTTCTCCAGAGTCTCCACTCCAAAGGATACCTGGTCCTGATTTGGGAAATAGATGTTAGCGATTGTATAAGTATTATTCAGGAAAGATATTTTAAGAAATAGCCAGCGTCCCTCCGGGTTAGTGAGCGTGTCGAGAACTGTTGGCTGGAATGTCTTGTGAAAAGCAATGGAAATCCCACATGCCTTCTTGTTGGGGTGTGGGCCATGGAACCATGTCGGGTAATTCTTGGTTTTACAGTTGGGAGTGTTGGAGGCTATGAAGTGTGTCTCTTGAAATAGGGCTATTTTAACTCCCTTCCTGTGCAGGCGATATAGGATCTGACTTCTCTTTTCGGGTTTATTTAAGCCTTTAGTATTGTAAGTGCAAAAGGTGAGGTGCGACATCACAGAAAAGGGTAGGCAGGGTATAGGGAAAACCAAGGAGAGAAGAGAGAGAGCAGAGATAAGATAGTGGTGAAAGGTAAAATTAGATAAGCTAAGTAGGACTAGGGTGCCTACTGATCTTAGGTATCTACTGGTAGACTATTGTCTAATGTGGCACTCTGCCACGTCCCTAATAGAGGTGCGGGAAAGCCTACGGTCTTTCAGGAACTCCCCTCCGCGGCGAACGCCCACAAGTAATATGAATAACAATCAACGTATACAGTCTAGTAGTGATAAATCACTTTTCCATTCCCCTCCCCCACACCCCCAATTACTTGGTGTGTTTTGGGTATGGATCGCACATCGGGAGTAGAACACGAGGCTATCAACTCAATATAAAATGCCATTAAACCAGAGCTCAGTATCAGATCCAGATGTAAAGAATGAAAGGGGCAGGAATGAGGAAAGGAGGGGGGGGGGAGCAACAGATTGAGTGAGACAATAAAAAAAAATAAATAAATAAATAAATAAACAATAAAATATGAAGTGGTGTAGGACAAAGGACCAGGGGGGAGGACGTGGGGTGAAGTGGGAGGACGGAGTGTAGGAGGCGTATGGAGGGGTGTATGTAGAGAGCATGTCTAAGAGGGGGGAGAGGAAGGGGGTAGAAATTAGTGTAGGGCATGTGTCCTTCGTCAGTATGTGTGCAGGGGAGGGGAAGATGGGTTGAGTAGAGTTAGTTTGTAGGAAGTAGTGCGCTCATAAAAGGTGTGTGAAGAGGAAGACGCAAGGTGGGAATGATACGAAGGAAGAGGTATAAGGGGAGGGGAGAGGGGGCGAGTGGAGGGGAGTAGGGAGAGAGAGAGAGAAAGAAAGAAAAAAAAAAAAGGGGGGGGGAGTAGGAAAGTAAGCGTGAGGAGGGAGGATACTGATACATGACGCTTTATAAACTGTTAAGCAGTCCAATACAATCAATTTATATCTCGCCTCCTGGTTTTCCAAGAAGTTTTGTCCTTTTCTTTGGATGGTCAGCGATGTTCAGCGGTGTATATCCCGGGGGGATCCTCCACCCCTTCTGTTCTGGACTTGTCGCCAGTGCTCTCTTGGTGGCAAGGGTGCAGGGCCTCCCAGGGTTGGCCAATCTGGCAGGCTGATCATAGGCAGTTCAAAAGTCCCTAGGAAGTCGGGGAGGTCTCCCAAGGACCGGAAGACCGCCGACTTCCCATTTTTCTTTGCTGTGAGCTGGAACGGATATCCCTGCGATATGGAACATCCTTATCTTTGAGGGATTGGAGTAGTGGTCTTAAGGCTTTGCGTAGTTGCAGTGTCCTCCATGCTAGGTCTGGTAGGACAATCAGAGGTGTCCCTTTATATGTACCCGCTCCTTTCTCTCTGCATCTTTGTAGTATGGCCTCCTTTTCTTTATAGAAGTGGACCCGACATATCACATCTCTTGGTCTGGCCGGATCAGGAGATTTGGGGCCTAGGGATCTGTGGATGCGGTCCAGTTCTATGCGTTGTTCTGGGTCGCGTTGGAGGAGACGGGTAAAGAATTTTTGTGCCCATTCATCTAGCTGTGGTGGTGCCACTGCTTCTGTGAGGCCTCTAATCCTTAAGTTATTACGGCGATGTCGGTTTTCAATATCGTCTAAGTGGGTCAGAATGTCCTGTATCTGGGCCGTGTGCTCTGATAGGACTTGTTGATGTGATTCTATATGGGAAAATATCTGTTCCTGCACCTCTTCTGTAGCTGATACACGCTGGCCAATTTGTTTGATCTCTGATTGTATAGAGGCCATGTCTTGCTTATGGGATTCCCTCAGTTTCCCCAGCAAAGAGTCCATTTCCTGCCTGGTTGGAATTGATCTGATATGTGCTTTCCAATCCCAATCTTCTTCTTGTTCCTGTGTCTGGTCTGATTTATTCTTCTCTCCCTTGTTTCTGCGGGTGGAGGTGTTGGAGGTGGGGAGTCTTTGTTCTACAGGTGATGTGTGCTGTTGTTGTGGTATTACAGGCTCCTCTCCGGGTGTCACAGATCTGCTTCCCATGGCTGCTGTGGTCTGCTGTATCACAGAGCTGGGGCCCTGCTCTGCCTGCAGTTCACCTGGGAGTCGATTTTGTGGCTGGGACAGGGGGTTTTCAACACTCCCTTCTGTGGTGTCCTGCTGTGCCTTATCTATGTTTATGGCTGAGCTGGCTGCTGTTATGTGAGGAGGCAGTGAGGTCGCTCCCTTGCATGTTTGCTGAGCGTTATCTCCTGCCTCAGTGTCTGCCGGTGCCATGTTGGAGAGAGCAGAGGTGTCAGGCTGGGAGGCTGAGGTCCCGAAAAAGCGGGCGATATCTGTACCTTCCCCCTCTGAAATCTGCACACTCGTCGCCCGTCCTCTCCTGCGTGCCATTACTGATCCTGGACCCGGTGAGTGCCTTTGAAATGTGAGAATTCACCGCGGGTATGTGGGAGCTCCTTCTTCCAGCGTCTCAGTGTGCCATCGGCTAGCTCCGCCCCCCCAAGGTCAGTTTTTAATATCCTACATAGTTTGGTGTCATCAGCAAAGACTGTCACTTTACTATCAATCCCATCCACAAGGTCATTAATAAAGAGATTAAAAAGAATTGGTCCTAGCACAGATCCCTGCGGCACCCCACTGCTGACTATGGCCCATTTAGAGAATGTTCCATTTATGACTACTCTTTGTTTCCTATCTTTTAGCCAGTTCCTTACCCAGTTGCATATAGTTTCCCCCAGTCCTTGCTTCTGGAGCTTTAGTATAAGCCTATTATGTGGTACAGTATCAAATGCCTTTGCAAAGTCCAAATAAATCACATCAGCTGCATTACCAATATCCAGGTTTGCACTTACCCCCTCATAGAACCCCGACAGGTTGGTTAGACACGACTTATCTTTCATGAATCCATGCTGTCTGTCAGTTATTATATTATTTTCTGCAACATATTTTTGCATGTCATCCCTTAAAATGCCCTCAAAAACTTTGCATACTACTGATGTCAGGCTTACTGGATGGTAGTTGCCTGGATCTACCCTCTTACCTTTCTTAAATATCGGTACCACATCAGCAATCCTCCAATCCTGAGGCACCAACCCTGTTACAAGCGAGTCTAAAAAGATGAGATACAGCGGTCTGTCAATTACGGAGCTCAATTCCCTCAATATTCGTGGCTGAATGCCATCTGGCCCTGGGGATTTGTCAATGTTTAATTTACTCAGACGTAGGCGTACTTCTTCTTGTGTTAAATTAATTATATCGGGTGGTGAACTTTGATTTTTCACTTGTTGAATGATGCCTGGTACAGTCAGTTCCTTGGTGAACACAGATGAGAAATGCCTATTTAATATCTCAGTCTTTTGTTTGTCCTCTATAACTAACTTGTTATTATATTTTAAGGGGCCAATACTATCCTTTGTTTTCCTTTTGGCATTAATGTATTTATAAAAGATTTTGGGATTTATTTTAATGTCATTGGCGATTTTTTTTTCAGTAGCTAGTTTTGCTTGTTTGATTTCTTTTTTGCATTGCCTATTGATATCTTTATACTCCTGCAATGCTATTTCTGTATTCTCAGCCTTCAAGATTTTAAATGCCCTTTGTTTTTGTTTTATTATACTTTGTACAGTCTTATTTATCCATAGTGGTTTCTTTTTATTCCGGGACGTTTTATTACCAGAGGGTATAAGTTTTTTACAGGACTCTAGCAATATATCCTTAAACTTTCCCCATTTATGTTCAGTATCCCCAGTTACCATGACTTTGTCCCAATCTACACATTTAAGCTCTTCCCTTAATTTATTGAAATCAGCTATCCTAAAATTCCAGGTTTTAGCATTTCCCCTTTGAAATGTTCTATTGAATATTACGTTGAAGCTTACCATATTATGATCGCTGGTGCCCAAGTGCTCCCGGACCTGTAGATCTGAAATTATATCCGGTCTATTTGACAGGACCATATCTAGCAAATTATCTCCCCTCGTCGGTTCATCTACCATCTGAGAGAGGAAATGGTCTTGAATGGTAGATAAGAATTTACAGCTTTTAGCACAACCAGAAGATTCTCTGTCCCACTGTATGTCTGGATAGTTGAAATCCCCCATAATAAGAACCCGATTATTATTATTATTAGCTGCCTTTTCAATTTGTTCCAGTATTTCACCCTCTATTTGTTCAAGTATGTTAGGAGGCTTATAGCAAACTCCAATTAGCATTTTTCCATTATTCTCCTCCCCATGTACATTTACCTATACTGACTCTACATTGTTGCAGTTCCCCCCAATGTCATCATTCAACACAGGTTTAAGGTTAGATTTGATAAATATAAACACCCCAGCACCTTTTTTGTCTTTCCTGTCCCTCCTAAATGTACTATAACCCTGTATGTTTGTCACCCAGTCATGGCTTTCATCCAGCCGGTTTCCGTAATGCCCACCACATCATAATCCATGGTTAACATAAGAGTCATTCATTTTGTTTGCATGACTTCTTGCATTTGTCGGTAGACATTTAATCCTATTAAGACTGGAAAGACAAGGGGGCGGAGCGCACCACTACAATAGATACAAGGTCAGGAAGAGGTGCACCCTGGTGCAGAAAAGGGAAGCAATATACAAAGGAGAAAAGATTCTGCACAGGAAATCAGGGGCACACTGAATGAAAGTAAATATCAAAAAACCCTTTATTAAGTACACAAATAAGACATGTTAAAAACATTTAAAACTGACATGAAGACAAAAACATCCACTTGGCGGTGCCAAGCCCAAAGTGTAACACCAAAATACCAATATGTGTGCAAAAAAAGGGGGGAATCCAACAATATAAACACAACAGATTGTGCAGTATCAAATATTATTCAACATTAGAACCCGCTGGTAATATCATGAAGTAAAAAAGGCTGCATTAATAAAGGTAAACAATCCTGGAGCAAGGAGGAAACGTAACATATAAATAGCAATAAATAATTTGTACATATACAGCCATGATAAAGACAGATGCTCTAGGAAGACCAGTGAATAAATATAGTGTCACAATGACAACAATAAGTATCAGAGCATATGCCCCAAAGGATGGCAAATAATGAAGCGCTATGGCATAAATACAGAAGCCCAGTGTGAGAGGGCATGAACAAATTATTACGAACCTATATGGGAGAGAGCTCCAAGGCTACACAATGGTAGATTGAATGCCAGAACACGGCAGGAAAGAGACAAGATGAAAAAAATGTCAGCAGAGAAATCACCAGGGGTAGGGTAATTAAGCACACATGGTATGAGGTGGGGCGAGGCGGGATGTGCCGCTCAAAGTGGCTGGCCCGACGCGTATCGCCGCCGGAGCGGCTTCATCAGGGAAAGTGAGACAAGTACCAAACAAGGGAGTATATATATGCACAAACAAAGTAGATAAATACACACACCTGTGCAGCAGCAAAGCACATGTGGCAGGCGCTGTATAATGCCATGTAGGCGTCTGCGCAGTATGGAACGGCAGGAGGATGTGTAAATCAGCAGGCTACAGGTGAGGCAGCGAAGCAGGCATAGTTGGAGTAATATGGTGTGCGCACCTGCGCAGTACACAGGGACGGGGCGGCAGGGAGATCAAAAGACTGCTGGAAGCAAAGGCATAGAGGGCGCGCATGCAGGAAGTATGTAAACAAAACCCACATGGCATTATTAGCGCGATGCACAAATGCAAGTGATCTACCGCGTTAGATCACAGAACACAGCCAGTGGTGGAGCGTGCATATATGGTAATTAACGCTAATTGTAAAGACACATCACAGCTAGAGAGTAATGTCAATAAGCATGACAATAGATAAGGGTGTCAAGGAACTGCAAAATCAGAATGAGACAATGGTATTTGTGTGTATATGTAAGTAGTAATGTGCCAGCAGTGTGGACCCACACAAACAATGTTTTGCATCGAGAATATATTCATATGAGGAGAATGTAAATGGATAAACCCTCATATAACAGCAATAACATAAGAGTATACTAGGATTTTGTTGATATGCATGTGTCAAGGACTCATGAGAGTGTGGCCCTGCCAACACTGTAACCAAAGTAAATAGGGAAGCAGAATGCATGGGCAGGAGGATATTTCAGAGACCTCCAAAATCCAATGCATAAAACATGCGCACGCAATATAAATTACCTAGGGAATTTATTATAGAACTAAAATGAATATAACAAAAATTACGAGTCGCTGAGCAACAAGCAGGTCATAACACGTGCAATGGTATACGGACGTCATGAGTATGTAAAAACCTGAGTACAAGGTAGTACAGGTATATATACTCAAGTGGAAAAAAAATTGTAAATTGCTAATCAAGCCCAAAAATATGGCGTGGATAGCAGATCACCAAAGCAGCAATCATGATATATCCAATAATGCCCTAAGCATAATGGACCAAACATAAACGATGTAAGTTCCATGATGATTCAGCATAGCTGAATTATCCGTCATGCATGACGTGACAAAGGATTAGGGCAAGGGTACAGAGAATACAAGCAGACGCTCATATACCCACATACACACAAAAAAGTCAAGTGTGCAAGCAGTGTAAATAGAAAGAGTAACTATTCAGTAGTGGGCGATAACCCAGTGCGCCGCAGTTGGAACATAATACCCTTAATATAGATAATGATATATTTGATACTGCACAAGAATAACATGAAGACAGGTATACTATAACAGCTAAGAATAGCTGGCAAATAAACAACCAGGTTATATATTAGCGAAAAAGTAGACGCAAATGTCAAGAGGGCAAGAAAGATAATATAACAGTAATAAGAAGCTCCAGAGCACACGGGCATAAATTAGATGAACCAGAGTCCAGTACTCAACTAAGGTAGTGATCCTGAAAGTTGAAGGAACCTACAGGATTACAGAGGGATGTTTGGTGAGCTGGTAAGATGCCATGTTCAAGACGAAGCCAGAGCACATGGGCGTAAGTAGGATGAGCCAGGGTCCAATGCTCAACTTGGGTGGTGGTCCTGAGAGTTGAAGAAACCTACAGGATTGCAGAGGGATGTTTGGCGAGCTGGTAAGATGCCACGTTCAAGACGACGCCAGAGCACATGAGCGTAAATTGGATGAGCCAGAGTCCAATGCTCAGCTTGGGTGATGGTCCTGAGAGTTAAAGGAACCTACAGAATTGCAAAAGGATATTTTGACGGAGGTGTACCTATTAGGAAGGGGAGAGGAGAAAAGAAGAATAAATGGTATGACAAAAATGGTATAATAATATATAATATATATACAGTTAGGTCCAGAAATATTTGGACAGTGACACAATTTTCGCGAGTTGGGCTCTGCATGCCACCACATTGGATTTGAAATGAAACCTCTACAACAGAATTCAAGTGCAGATTGTAACGTTTAATTTGAAGGTTTGAACAAAAATATCTGATAGAAATTGTAGGAATTGTACACATTTCTTTACAAACACTCCACATTTTAGGAGGTCAAAAGTAATTGGACAAATAAACCAAACCCAAACAAAATATTTTTATTTTCAATATTTTGTTGCGAATCCTTTGGAGGCAATCACTGCCTTAAGTCTGGAACCCATGGACATCACCAAACGCTGGGTTTCCTCCTTCTTAATGCTTTGCCAGGCCTTTACAGCCGCAGCCTTCAGGTCCTGCTTGTTTGTGGGTCTTTCCGTCTTAAGTCTGGATTTGAGCAAGTGAAATGCATGCTCAATTGGGTTAAGATCTGGTGATTGACTTGGCCATTGCAGAATGTTCCACTTTTTTGCACTCATGAACTCCTGGGTAGCTTTGGCTGTATGCTTGGGGTCATTGTCCATCTGTACTATGAAGCGCCGTCCGATCAACTTTGCGGCATTTGGCTGAATCTGGGCTGAAAGTATATCCCGGTACACTTCAGAATTCATCCGGCTACTCTTGTCTGCTGTTATGTCATCAATAAACACAAGTGACCCAGTGCCATTGAAAGCCATGCATGCCCATGCCATCACGTTGCCTCCACCATGTTTTACAGGGGATGTGGTGTGCCTTGGATCATGTGCCGTTCCCTTTCTTCTCCAAACCTTTTTCTTCCCATCATTCTGGTACAGGTTGATCTTTGTCTCATCTGTCCATAGAATACTTTTCCAGAACTGAGCTGGCTTCATGAGGTGTTTTTCAGCAAATTTAACTCTGGCCTATCTATTTTTGGAATTGATGAATGGTTTGCATCTAGATGTGAACCCTTTGTATTTACTTTCATGGAGTCTTCTCTTTACTGTTGACTTAGAGACAGATACACCTACTTCACTGAGAGTGTTCTGGACTTCAGTTGATGTTGTGAACGGGTTCTTCTTCACCAAAGAAAGTATGCGGCGATCATCCATCACTGTTGTCATCCGTGGACGCCCAGGCCTTTTTGAGTTCCCAAGCTCACCAGTCAATTCCTTTTTTCTCAGAATGTACCCGACTGTTGATTTTGCTACTCCAAGCATGTCTACTATCTCTCTGATGGATTTTTTCTTTTTTTTCAGCCTCAGGATGTTCTGCTTCACCTCAATAGAGAGTTCCTTAGACCGCATGTTGTCTGGTCACAGCAACAGCTTCCAAATGCAAAACCACACACCTGTAATCAACCCCAGACCTTTTAACTACTTCATTGATTACAGGTTAATGAGGGAGACGCCTTCAGAGTTAATTGCAGCCCTTAGAGTCCCTTGTCCAATTACTTTTGGTCCCTTGAAAAAGAGGAGGCTATGCATTACAGAGCTATGATTCCTAAACCCTTTCTCCGATTTGGATGTGAAAACTCTCATATTGCAGCTGGGAGTGTGCACTTTCAGCCCATATTATATATATAATTGTATTTCTGAACATGTTTTTTTTTCAGCTAAAATAACAAAACTTGTGTCACTGTCCAAATATTTCTGGACCTAACTGTATATATATATATATATATATATATACCATATTATATTATATTAGAATAAAAAAATATATAAGTCAACCAAGAAAACCAGTGAAAAGGAGTTCCTCATTCAACCCTGATGGAGCCATGGAGTTTAATTTAAAAATCCATCTGGATTCGTTTTGAAGGAGCCATTTAGTGCACGTGCCCCCTCTGGCATTGGTGCTACATTTTTGTAGCCCATATACATGAAGACCACGTGGGCTACCATGATGTTGTTGTAAAAAATGTGCTGCCAATGGAGTGATGGATTTACCTTTTAAGGAATCCGAGGCAGCCAGATTGATTGTCGAGATGTGTTTCTGAATCCTCTTCCTGAGCTCCTGCGTGGTCTGGCCCACATACACTTTGTCACACGGGCATATGATACCATATATAACATTCTTGGTCTTGCAATTGATATAGGCCTTAATATGATGATTTGTAGAGTCCTGTGGATTGTAAAAAACATTATGGGTGGCCCTCACAAAGCCACAAATGTTGCATTCGCCACATGGAAAGGAGCCCTTAAGAATGACACCACGATGCAGTTTGGTCGTGGGTCTAACAAAATGGCTGCAAGTCAGGAGATCCCTGAGGTTGGGTGCCCGACGTGCAGTAATTAAAGGTTGTGGAGAAACCACCGACGAGGTCTGTGTATCTGTGGTAAGAATAGGCCAGTGTCTTTGTAGAATATTTCTCACCTGTTTCCATTCGTCGTTAAATGTGGTTATAAATCTGACATGCCTGTCCTTCAACTTCGGTTTGGGTATAACGAGAGATGCTTGTGTTTCACTTCTAGCCCTTTGGTACGCCTGAGAGATTGTCTTCTTAGGGTAGCCACGATCCAGAAACCTGGAGGTAAGATTGAGAGCCTGTTTACTGAAGTCGCCATCTTCGCTACAATTACGTCTGATTCGGAGAAATTGTCCAGTAGGTATACCAGATCTAATGTGTCGCGGATGGAAGCTTGTAAAATGGAGCAGGCTATTGGTAGCTGTGGCCTTCCTATACAGAGTTGTAGAGAGGCCGTCATCCTTGATAGAGATCTCCAGGTCCAAAAAATTCACCGATGTGGATGAGATATGATGGGAAAGGAAGATATTAAGGTTGTTAACATTCAAGCTGGAAATAAAAGCACAGCATTCCTCCTCCAGGCCGTCCCATATAAAGAAAATGTCATCAATATAACGATGCCAATGAGGGACGTGTTCTTTAAACGCCTGGGATTGGAAGACGATGGTTGACTCCCACCAACCTAAAAAAAGGTTGGCGAAGGAAGGCGCACAACGAGCACCCATCGCCACTCCCGAGACCTGTCTGTAATATGTCCTGTCAAAAATAAAATAATTATGACATAGGACAAAGTCGAGAAGGTCAATCAGGAAGGAATCATGCATACGGTCAGAGCGGAGTTGTAAGTCCAAAAAATATGTGACCGCATGCATGCCATCTGGGTGCCGGATACTGGTGTATAGCGATTCAACGTCGCATGTTACCAGGAGGGCACCGGGGGGGAGTGTGATACCTCTGCAAATTTGAACAAAATTCATGGTGTCCTGAATGAAAGAGGGAAGCTTACTGACAAGAGATTGTAGAAAGAAGTCCACATAGGTGCTAGCTCTCTCACACAGGCTCCCTATGCTTGCCACAATGGGTCGGCCAGGGGGCCTGGAGGTAGATTTGTGGACTTTAGGCAGTAAGTAAAAGGTGGGAACAATGGGGTCAGTAACCCACATATATTTCTTCTCCTTGTCAGAAATGACACCTAGACGTTGGGCAGAGTGGAGAAGGTGATGGAGTTTTGAAGTAAACACCTTTGTAGGATCGGATGGAAGTTTGATATAAAACGAAGTGTTGTTGAGCTGCCTATGAGCTTCTTCGAGATACATATCAGTGGGCCAGAGCACCACGTTCCCACCTTTATCGGCTTCTTTAATAAGAAAATCACTGTTGTTCTTTAATTTTGAAATGGCCAGTCTTTCCTGGGTGGACAGGTTGGGTGCCCTGGGAGATCGAGATGTTAATTTGGTCATGTCTGCTCTGGCCAACTCAAAGAAAATTTTGATGGCAGGTACCAGGGCAAATGAAGGGGTGGTGATAGATTTATTTTTGAGTGGGAAACGTTTCCTACCTGGTTCGTCCGAGTTTTCATCCAGTAGGTCCAGTAGATCCTGAAAGGTTTGTTGTTCATCGGGTGCTAACTGGTCCATAATTTGAGGTCGCCTGTAAATAACCTGGAAGACGAGGTTTCGGCAAAAGAGATAGAGATCTTTGATTAGAGAAAATTTGTCAAGTGAGTGTGTAGGTGAAAAGGTGAGTCCTCTTTCCAACACTGAAATCTCTTGTGGGGATAAGTCATAGGTGGACAGGTTAATAATCTGCAAAGAGTCTCTTACCTGAATGTCCACATCCACACTCGGAATGTTGTTGTCCCCACTTAAAATCGGTACCTCGTCTTCCTGAAAGGTAATTGGCGGTTCTTGTAACTTTGTTTTCTTACGGTTTTGCCCCTTGCGGCCACCTCTTCTGACCCTACGTCGGGGTCGCTGCTGGTGGATAAAAAATCACTGGAACTATTTTCCTGTGCCGAGGGAAAGGTGTTGGTGGCATTCCTGTAGGAACGATTAGTGTTGTGACCTCGGGAGTTGCCTCTGTGCCTCCATCTAAAGGCCACCTTATTGTCAAAATCAGCCCTGTCGCGCTGGAACTTCCCGCATTTCCTATCCACAATTTCTTTCTCATATTTGTCCATCTGTTCTTTAAGTCTGGACTGAAATGAGATGACCTGTGAGCGGTCCTCAAGTTTGGCCATTTTGGACTCAAGGTCCTTAATGTTGGTCTTTGTAGTAGCCAATAATACTCTGTCATGTTCAAGCAACATGTTTATAAGTACGTTGGAACAACGAAGGAGTCCCTGTTCCCAGGTATCCTGGAATGCAATGGAGGGTTCCCAGGCAGGAAAGATGTTAATGCAGAGGCCGCGTGGAACAATACCAGCCTTGAGGTATTCCTCAAGGCTGCGTATGTTCCACCATAGACGTATGCCAGTTTTATGAGCTGATGTCAAATCTGACGTAAGAAGAGAAAACTCGTCAGAAACCTTGGCCGGGGGTACAGAAGAGAAGACGTTGTCGGAGTGCTGCTGCCACGTCGCCTCACGTGAGTCCCAATCCATGCTGATGGAAAAGGCCCAACACAAACCACAGTACGATGCTGTAACACAAGCAGGTGAGTCACCAAACACATGTATTGGTGACAATATTCAACAGGTAATTCAAAATAGACGTTTATAATAAAACGGTGTGCTGCTCCAGAACTGTAACCGCATGTGGGGAACAGAGAGGAAACGACTGGAAAGACAAGGGGGCGGAGCGCACCACTACAATAGATACAAGGTCAGGAAGAGGTGCACCCTGGTGCAGAAAAGGGAAGCAATATACAAAGGAGAAAAGATTCTGCACAGGAAATCAGGGGCACACTGAATGAAAGTAAATATCAAAAAACCCTTTATTAAGTACACAAATAAGACATGTTAAAAACATTTAAAACTGACATGAAGACAAAAACATCCACTTGGCGGTGCCAAGCCCAAAGTGTAACACCAAAATACCAATATGTGTGCAAAAAAAGGGGGGAATCCAACAATATAAACACAACAGATTGTGCAGTATCAAATATTATTCAACATTAGAACCCGCTGGTAATATCATGAAGTAAAAAAGGCTGCATTAATAAAGGTAAACAATCCTGGAGCAAGGAGGAAACATAACATATAAATAGCAATAAATAATTTGTACATATACAGCCATGGTAAAGACAGATTTAATCCTATTAACACCTTTATTACTCCTAGCCTCCCTACATTCCTTGCATGTCCCCCTAATCCTTCATTGACCCCTACCATCTCACTGTCTCTATCTGCTCTGACTATCCCCTTTTTTGCTCCACTACCCTCCCTCCCCCCAGATCCTAGTTTAAAAGCTCCTCCATCCGTCTGACCATTTTCTCCCCCAGCACAGCTGCACCTTCCCCATTGAGGTGCAGCCCGTCCCTACCGTAGAGCCTGTAGTCGACTGAGAAGTCAGCCCAGTTCTCCATGAACCCGAACCCTTCCTTCCTGCACCAATTTCTAAGCCACGTGTTTATCTCCCTAAGCTCCCGCTGTCTTTCTAGTGACGCTCGTGGCACCGGTAGTATTTCTGAAAACACCACCTTGGAGGTCCTGGACTTCAGCTTCTCTCCAAGTTCCCTGTAATCATTTTTAAGGACCTTCCACCTGCCTCTAACTTTGTCATTAGTACCAATGTGAACCATGACCGCGGGGTTTTCCCCAGCCCCACCCAGCAATCTGTCTATCCGATCCACAATATGCCGAACCCGAGCACCCGGCAGACAACACACTCTTCGGCATTCATGGTCTCGGCGACAGATGACCCTGTCTGTCCGCCTAATTATAGAGTGGTATGGCCAAACAAAAGCAAAAGACAGCACCTGGCCTATCAATCCAATGGAAACTCATAGGGATCACAGTCCATTAGCCAAGGGAATTTCATGCAGCCTTACAAAGTCCATAGGCCTTGCCTAAGAGTTGAACCCACAATCTCTCGCAGCCTAAGCAAAGAGCCTACCACTACACCAACACAAAGAAGTGGCAGATTGAATCTACATTAATTCACATAATCCTAGTGACTGCGCACACAACATGGCCAAACGAAAGCAAAAGACAGTACCTGGCTTATCAATCCAATGGAAACTCATCGGCAACACAGTCCATTGGACCAGGCAATTGCATGCAGCCATACAAAGTCCATAGGCCTTGCCTCAAAGTCGAACTCACAATCTCTCGGAGCCCAAGCAAAGAGCCTACCACTACACCAACACAGAGTAGTGGGAAACTGACTCTACATTACTTCACATAATCCTGGTGACTGCGCACACAACATAACCAAACGACAGTACCTGGCCTTTCAATCCAATGGAAACTCATAGGTAACACAGTCCCTTGGACTATGCATTTACATGCAGTCATACAAAGTCCATGGGCCTTGCTTCAGAGTCAAACTCACAACCTCTCGCAGCCCTAGCAAAGAGCCTACCACTACACCAACACAGAGAAGTTTGATATTGACTCTACATTAATTCACATAATCCTAGTGACTGCGCACACAACATGGCCAAACGAAAGCAAAAGACAGTAACTTGCCTATCAATCCAATGAAAATTTATAGGTAACACAGTCCATAGGATTAGGCAATTTCATGCAGCCATAAAAAGTCCACGTGCCTTTCCTCAGAGTCGAACTTACAACCTCTCGCAGCCCAAGCAAAGTTGCTACCACTACACCAACACAGAGAAGTGTGAAACTGACACTACATTAATTCACATAATCCTAGTGACTGCGCACACAACATGGCCAAATGATAGCAAAAGACAGTACCTGGCCTATCAATCCAATGGAAACTCATAGGCAACACAGTCCATTGGACTATGCAATTACATGCAGCCATACAAAGTCCATGGGCCTTGCCTCAGAGTCAAACTCACAATCTCTCGGAGCCCAAGCAATGTGCCTACCACTACAACAACACAGAGTAGTGGGAAACTGACTCTACATTAATTCACATAATCCTAGTGACTGCGCACACAACATGGCCAAACGAAAGCAAAATACTGTACCTGGCCTATCAATCCAATAGAAACTCATTGGCAACACAGTCCATTGGATTAAGCAATTACATGCAGCCATATAAAGTCCATGGGCCTTGCCTCAGAATCAAACCCTCAACCTCTCTCAGCCCAAACAAAGAGCCTACCACTACACCAACACAGAGAAGTGGGAAGCTGATTCTACATTAATTCACATAATCCTAGTGACTGCGCACACAACATGGCCAAACGAAAGCAAAATACTGTACCTGGCCTATCAATCCAATAGAAACTCATAGGCAACATAGTCCATTGGACTAGAAAATTACATGCAGCCATACAAAGTCCATGGGCCTTGCCTCAGAGTCGAACCCACAACCTCTCGTAGCCCAAGCAAAGAGCCTACCACTACACCAACACTGAGAAGTGGGAAACTGGTTCTACAATAATTCACATAATCCAAGTAACTGTGCACACAACATGGCCAAACAAAAGCAAAAAACTGTACCTGGCCTATCAATCCAATGGAAACTCATTGGCAACACAGTCCATTGGATTAAGCAATTACATGCAGCCATATAAAGTCCATGGGCCTTGCCTCAGAATCAAACCCTCAACCTCTCTCAGCCCAAACAAAGAGCCTACCACTACACCAACACAGAGAAGTGGGAAGCTGATTCTACATTAATTCACATAATCCTAGTGACTGCACACACAACATGGCCAAACAAAAGCAAAAGACAGTACCTGGTCTATCAATCCAATGGAAACTCATAGTCAACACAGTCCATTGGACTTGGCATTTACATGCAGCCATACAAAGTCCATGGGCCTTGCCTCAGAGTCGAACCCACAACCTCTACGTAGCCCAAGCAAAGAGCCTACCACTATACCAACACAGAGAAGTGGGAAACTGATTTTGCAATAATTCACATAATCCTAGTGACTGCGCACACAACATGGCCAAACAAAAGCAAAAGACTGTACCTGGCCTATCAATCCAATGGAAACTCATTGGCAACACAGTCCATTGGAATAAACAATTACATGCAGCCATACAAAGTCCATGGGCCTTGCCTCAGAGTCATACCCACAACCTCTTTCAGCCCAAGCAAAGAGCCTACCACTACACCAACACAGAGAAGTGGGAAACTGATTCTACAATAATTCACATAATCCTAGTGACTGCGCACACAACATGGCCAAACAAAAGCAAAAGACTGTACCTGGCCTATCAATCCAATGGAAACTCATAGGCAACACAGTCCATTGGACTAATCAATTACATGCAGCCATACAAAGTCCATGGGCCTTGCCTCAGAGTCATACCCACAACCTTTTTCAGCCAAAGGAAAGAGCCTACCACTACACCAACACAGAGAAGTGGGAAACTGATTCTACATTAATTCACATAATCCTAGTGACTGCGCACAGAATATGGCCAAACAAAAGCAAAAGACAGTACCTGGCCTATCAATCCAATGAAGACTCATAGGCAAAACAGTTCATTGGACAAGGCATTTACATGCAGCCATACAAATTCCATGGGCCTTGCCTCAGAGTCAAACCCACAACCTCTTTCAGCCCAAGCAAAGAGCCTACCACTACACCAACACAGAGAAGTGGGAAACTGACTCTACATTAATTCACATAATCCTAGTGACTGCGCAAACAACATGGCCAAACAAAAGCAAAAGACAGTAGTTCGCCTATCAGTCCAATGGAAACTCATAGGCAACACAGTCCATTGTACTATGCAATTACATGCAGCCTTGCAAAGTTCATGGGCCTTGCCTCAAAGTCGAACCCTCAACTTCTCGTAGCCCAAGGAAAGAGCCTACCACTACACCAACACAGAGAAGTGGGAAACTGGTTCTACATTAATTCACATATTCCTAGTGACTGCGCACACAAGATGGCCAAACAAAAGCAATATACAGTACCTGGCATATTAAACAAAAAGAATCTCATAGGCAACACAGTCCATTGGACTAGGCAATTTCATGCAGCCATACAAAGTCCATGGGCCTTGCCTCAGAGGCGAACCCACAACTTCTCGTAACCCAAGCAAAGAGCCTACAACTACACCAACACAGAGAAATGGGAAGCTGACTCTACATTAATTCACATAATGCTAGTGACTGCGCACACAACATGGCCAAACGAAAGCAAAAGACAGTACCTGGCCTATCAATCCAATGGAAACTCATAGGCAACATATTCCATTGGACTAGAAAAGTACATGCAGCCATACAAAGTCTTTGGGCCTTGCCGCAGAGTCAAACCCACAATCTCTTGTAGCTCAAGCAAAGAGCCTACCACTACACCAACACATAGCAGTGGGAAACTGGCTCTACATTAATTCACATAATCCTAGTGACTGCGCACACAACATGGCCAAACAAAAGCAAACGACAGTACCTGGCCTATCAATCCAATGGAATCTCATAGGCAACACAGTCCATCGGACTAGACAATTACATGCAGTCATACAAAGTCTATGGGCCTTGCTTCAGAGTCAAACCCACAACTTCTTGTAGCCCAAAGAAAGAGCCTAAAACTACACCAACACAGAGAAGTGGGAAACTGATTCTACATTAATTCACATAATCCTAGTGACTGCGCACACAACATGGCCTAACTGAAGCAAAAGACAGTACATGGCCTATGAATCCAATGAAAACTCATAGACAACATAGTCCTTTGGACTAGAAAATTACATGCAGCCATACAAAGTCTATGGGCCTTGCCTCAAAGTCGAGCCAACAACCTCTCTCAACCCAAAAAAGGAGCCTATCACTACACCAACACAGAGAAGCAGGAAACGGACTCTACATTTATTCACATAATCCTACTGACTGCGCACACAACATGGCCAAACAAAAGCAAAAGACAGAACCTGGCCTATCAATCCAATGGAAATTCAAAGGCAACACAGTCCATTTGACTAGAAAATTACATGCAGCCATACAAAGTTCATGGGCCTTGCCTCAGAGTCGAACTCACAACCTCTCGCAGCCCAAGCAAAGAACCTACCACTACACCAAAACAGACAAGTGGGAAACTAACTCTACATTAATTCACATAATCCTAGTGACTGCGCACACAACATGGCCAAACGAAAGCAAAAGACAGTACCTTGCCTATCAATCCAACAGAAACTCATAGGTAACACAGTTCATTGGATTAGGCAATTTCATGCAGCCATTCAAAGTCCATGGGCCTTGCCTCAGAGTCAAACCCACAATCTCTCTCAGCCCAAACAAGGAGCCTACCACTACAACAACACAGTGAAGTTGGAAGTTGATTTTTCATTAATTCACATAATCCTAGTGACTGCACTCACAACATGGCCAAACAAAAGCAAAAGACAGTACCTGGCCTATCAATCCATTGGAAACTCATAGGTAACACAGTCCATTGGACTATGCAATTACATGCAGCCATACAAAGTCCATGGGCCTTGACACAGAGTCGAACCCATAACCACTCGTAGCCCAAGCAAAGAGCCTTCCACTACACCAACACAGAGAAGAGGGAAACTGGTTCTACAATAATTCACATA
This sequence comes from Anomaloglossus baeobatrachus, assembly GCF_048569485.1. Lineage (NCBI taxonomy): Eukaryota > Metazoa > Chordata > Amphibia > Anura > Aromobatidae > Anomaloglossus > Anomaloglossus baeobatrachus. The sequence continues at coordinate 406,593,049 of NC_134353.1, read as the reverse complement.
ATCCTAGTAACTGTGCACACAACATGGCCAAACAAAAGCAAAAAACTGTACCTGGCCTATCAATCCAATGGAAACTCATTGGCAACACAGTCCATTGGATTAAGCAATTACATGCAGCCATACAAAGTCCATGGGCCTTGCCTCAGAATCAAACCCTCAACCTCTCTCAGCCCAAACAAAGAGCCTACCACTACACCAACACAGAGAAGTGGGAAGCTGCTTCTACATTAATTCACATAATCCTAGTGACTGCACACACAACATGGCCAAACAAAAGCAAAAGACAGTACCTGGTCTATCAATCCAATGGAAACTCATAGTCAACACAGTCCATTGGACTTGGCATTTACATGCAGCCATACAAAGTCCATGGGCCTTGCCTCAGAGTCGAACCCACAACCTCTACGTAGCCCAAGCAAAGAGCCTACCACTATACCAACACAGAGAAGTGGGAAATTGGCTCTACATTAATTCACATAATCCTAGTGACTGCGCACACAACATGGCCAAACAAAAGCATAAGACAGTACCCGGCCTATCAATCCAATGGAAACTCATAGGCAACACAGTCCATTGGACTAGGCAATTAGTTGCAGCCTTACAAAGTCCATGGGCCTTGCCTCAAAGTCGAACCCACAACTTCTCGTAGCCCAAGAAAAGAGCCTACCACTACACCAACACAAAGAAGTGAGAAACTGGTTCTACATTAATTCACATAATCCTAGTGACTGCGCACACAAGATGGCCAAACAAAAGCATAAGACATTACCCGGCCTATCAATCCAATGGAAACACATAGGAAACACGGTCCATTGGACTAGGCAATTACATGCAATCATACAAAGTCCATGGGCCTTGCCTCAGAGTCGAACCCACAACCTCTCGTAGCAAATGCCTAGAGCCTACCACTACACCAACGCAGAGAAGTGGTAAACTGATTCTACAATAATTCTCATAATCCTAGTGACTGCGCACACAACATGGCCAAACACAGTACCTGGTCTATCAATCCATTGGAAACTCATAGGAAACACAGTCCATTGGACTAGACAATTACATGCAGCCATACAAAGTCAAAGAGCCTTGCCTCAGAGTCAAACCCACATCCTCTCGCAGCCCAAGCAAAGAGCCTACCACTACACCAACACAGAGAAGTGGGAAACTGACTCTACATTATTTCACATAATCCTAGTGACTGCCACACAAAAGCAAAAGATAGCACCAGGCATATCAATCCAATGGAAACTCATAGGCAACACAGTCCATTGGACTAAGCAATTACATGCAGCCATACTACGTCCATGGGCTTTGTCTCAGAATCAAACCCACAATTTCACTCAGCCCATGCAAAGAGCCTACCACTAAACCAACACAAAGAAGTGGGAAGCTGATTCTACATTAATTCACATAATCCTAGTGACTGCGCACACAACGTGGCCAAACAAAAGCAAAAGACAGTACCTGGCCTATCAATCCAATGGGCACTCATAGGTAACACAGTCCATTGGACTAGGCAATTACATGCAGCCATACAAAGTCCATGGGCCTTGCCACAGAGTCGAACCCATAACCACTCGTAGCCCAAGCAAAGAGCCTTCCACTACACCAACACAGAGAAGTGGGAAGCTGACTCTACATTAATTCACATAATCCTAGTAACTGCGCACACAACATAGTTACATAGTTTTACATAGTTACATAGTTACTAAGGTTGAAAAAAGACCTAGGTCCATCTAGCTCAACCTTCCTACATTTGGTCATTAAGTCATTTATAACCAACAATGTTGTGTGTACTGAGGAAATCATCCAGCCCTTTTTTGAAAGCTGTTATAGTATCTGCCATAACTACCTCTTGTGGTAGGGTATTCCACAGTCTGACTGCTCTAACTGTAAAGAACCCTTTCCTATTTAGCTGTCGGAATCGCTTTTCTTCCACTCGCAGTGAGTGCCCCCTGGTCCTTAGTATTGTCTTCGGAAGAAATAAGTCATGTGCCAGTCCTTTATATTGACCCCACATATATTTATACATATATATGAGATCTCCTCTGAGAAGTCTTTTTTCTAAGCTAAACATATCTAACTTTTTCAACCTTTCATCATATCGGAGGCATTCCATTCCTTGTAGTAGTCTAGTTGCCTGCCTTTGAACTGACTCTAACTTCTGAATGTCCTTTTTAAAATGTGGAGTCCAAAACTGGATCCTATATTCCAGATGTGGCCTTACAAGTGATTTATAGAGGGGTAATAATACGTTGGGATCGCGGGATCTAATCTCTCTTTTTATACACCCTAGAATCTTGTTTGCTTTTGCAGCTGCTGCTTGACATTGAGTGCTGCTGCTCAGCTTATTTGTAATGAGAATACCCAAGTCCTTCTCCTGTTCTGTAGTCCCGAGTTTACTTCCATTTAATGTATACGCAGTTATAGGATTACTCCGTCCTAGGTGCATTACTTTACATTTATTAACATTAAATCTCATTTGCCAAGTATCTGCCCATTCTGACATCTTATCCAGATCTTTTTGTAATATTATACTATCAAGGTCAGTTTTTAATATCCTACATAGTTTGGTGTCATCAGCAAAGACTGACACTTTACTATCAATCCCATCCACAAGGTCATTAATAAAGAGATTAAAAAGAATTGGTCCTAGCACAGATCCCTGCGGCACCCCACTGCTGACTATGGCCCATTTAGAGAATGTTCCATTTATGACTACTCTTTGTTTCCTATCTTTTAGCCAATTCCTTACCCAGTTGCATATAGTTTCCCCCAGTCCTTGCTTCTGGAGCTTTAGTATAAGCCTATTATGTGGTACAGTATCAAATGCCTTTGCAAAGTCCAAATAAATCACATCAGCTGCATTACCAATATCCAGGTTTGCACTTACCCCCTCATAGAACCCCAACAGGTTGGTTAGACACGACTTATCTTTCATGAATCCATGCTGTCAGTCAGTTATTATAATATTTTCTGCAACATATTTTTGCATGTCATCCCTTAAAATGCCCTCAAAAACTTTGCATACTACTGATGTCAGGCTTACTGGACGGTAGTTGCCTGGATATACCCTCTTACCTTTCTTAAATATCGGTACCACATCAGCAATCCTCCAATCCTGAGGCACCAACCCTGTTACAAGCGAGTCTACAAAGATGAGATACAGCGGTCTGTCAATTACGGAGCTCAATTCCCTCAATATTCGTGGATGAATGCCATCTGGCCCTGGGGATTTGTCAATGTTTAATTTACTCAGACGTAGGCGTACTTCTTCTTGTGTTAAATTAATTATATCGGGTGGTGAACTTTGATTTTTCACTTGTTGAATGATGCCTGGTACAGTCAGTTCCTTGGTGAACACAGATGAGAAATGCCTATTTAATATCTCAGTCTTTTGTTTGTCCTCTATAACTAACTTGTTATTATATTTTAAGGGGCCAATACTATCCTTTGTTTTCCTTTTGGCATTAATGTATTTATAAAAGATTTTGGGATTTATTTTAATGTCATTGGCGATTTTTGTTTCAGTAGCTAGTTTTGCTTGTTTGATTTCTTTTTTGAATTGCCTATTGATATCTTTATACTCCTGCAATGCTATTTCTGTATTCTCAGCCTTCAAGATTTTAAACGCCCTTTGTTTTTGTTTTATTATACTTTGTGCAGTCTTATTTATCCATAGTGGTTTCTTTTTATTCCGGGACGTTTTATTACCAGAGGGTATAAGTTTTTTACAGGACTCTAGCAATATATCCTTAAACTTTCCCCATTTATGTTCAGTATCCCCAGTTACCATGACTTTGTCCCAATCTACACATTTAAGCTCTTCCCTTAATTTATTGAAATCAGCTATCCTAAAATTCCAGGTTTTAGCATTTCCCCTTTGAAATGTTCTATTGAATATTACGTTGAAGCTTACCATATTATGATCGCTGGTGCCCAAGTGCTCCCGGACCTGTAGATCTGAAATTATATCCTGTCTATTTGACAGGACCAAATCTAGCAAATTTTCGGTTCATCTACCATCTGAGAGAGGAAATGGTCTTGAATGGTAGATAAGAATTTACAGCTTTTAGCACAACCAGAAGATTCTATGTCCCACTGTATGTCTGGATAGTTGAAATCCCCCATAATAAGAACCCGATTATTATTATTATTAGCTGCCTTTTCAATTTGTTCCAGTATTTCACCCTCTATTTGTTCAAGTATGTTAGGAGGCTTATAGCAAACTCCAATTATCATTTTTCCATTATTCTCCTCCCCATGTACATTTACCCATACTGACTCTACATTGTTGCAGTTCCCCCCAATGTCATCATTCAACACAGGTTTTAGGTTAGATTTGATAAATATACACACCCCAGCACCTTTTTTGTCTTTCCTGTCCCTCCTAAATGTACTATAACCCTGTATGTTTGTCACCCAGTCATGGCTTTCATCCAGCCGGTTTCCGTAATGCCCACCACATCATAATCCATGGTTAACATAAGAGTCTCCAATTCATTCATTTTGTTTGCAAGACTTCTTGCATTTGCCGGTAGACATTTAATCCTATTAACACCTTTATTACTCCTAGCCTCCCTACGTTCCTTGCATGTCCCCCTAATCCTTCATTGACCCCTACCATCTCACTGTCTCTATCTGCTCTATCTATCCCCTTTTTTGCTCCACTACCCTCCCTCCCCCCAGATCCTAGTTTAAAAGCTCCTCCATCCGTCTGACCATTTTCTCCCCCAGCACAGCTGCACCTTCCCCATTGAGGTGCAGCCCGTCCCTACCGTAGACCCTGTAGTCGACTGAGAAGTCAGCCCAGTTCTCCATGAACCCGAACCCTTCCTTCCTGCACCAATTTCTAAGCCACGTGTTTATCTCCCTAAGCTCCCGCTGTCTTTCTAGTGACGCTCGTGGCACCGGTAGTATTTCTGAAAACACCACCTTGGAGGTCCTGGACTTCAGCTTCTCTCCAAGTTCCCTGTAATCATTTTTAAGGACCTTCCACCTGCCTCTAACTTTGTCATTAGTACCAATGTGCACCATGACCACTGGGTTTTCCCCAGCCCCACACAGCAATCTGTCTATCCGATCCACAATATGCCGAACCCGAGGACCCGGCAGACAACACACTCTTCGGCATTCATGGTCTCGGCGACAGATGACCCTGTCTGTCCGCCTAATTATAGAGTGGTATGGCCAAACAAAAGCAAAAGACCGTACCTGGCCTATCAATCCAATGGAAACTCATAGGTATCACAGTCCATTGGACTAGGCAATCACATGCAGCCATACAAAGTCCATGGGCCTTGCCTCAGAGTCGAACCCACAACCTCTCGTAGCCCAAGCAAAAAGCCTACCACTACACCAACACAGAGAAGTGGGCAACTGACTCTACATTAATACACATAATCCTAGTGACTGCGCACACAACATGGCCAAACAAAAGCAAAAACAAGTACCTGGCCTATCAATCCAATGGAAATTCATAGGCAATATAGTCCATTGGACTAGGAATCTACATGCAGCCATACAAAGTCCATGAGCGTTGCCTCAGAGTCAAACCCACAACTTCTTATAGGCCAAGGAAAGAGCCTACAACTACACCAACACAGAGAAGTTGGTAACTGATTCTACATTAATTCACATAATCCTAGTGACTGCGCACACAACATGGCCAAACAAAAGCAAAAGACAGTACCCGGTCTATCAATCCAATGGAAACTCAAAGGCAACACAGTCTATTGGAATAAGCAATTACGTGCAGCCATACAAAGTCCATGGGCCTTGCAACAGAGTCGAACTCACAACCTCTCGCAGCCCAAGCAAAGAACCTACCACTACACCAACACAGAGAAGTGTAAAATTGACTCTACATTAATTCACATAATCCTAGTGACTGCACACACAACATGGCCAAACAAAAGCAAAAGATAGTACCTTGCCTATCAATCCAATGAAAACTCATAGGTAACATAGTCCATAGGATTAGGCAATTTCATGCAGCCATACAAATTCCATGTACCTTGCTTCAGAGTCGAACTTACAACCTCTCGCAGCCCAAGTAAAATTGCTACCACTACACCAACACAGAGAAGTGTGAAACTGACACTACATTAATTCACATAATCCTAGTGACTGCGCACACAAGATGGCCAAATGATAGCAAAATACAGTACCTGGCCTATCAATCCAATGGAAACTCATAGGCAACACAGTCCATTGGACTATGCAATTACATGCAGCCATACAAAGTCCATGGGCCTTGCCTCAGACTTGATCCCACAACATCTCGTAGCCCAAGCAAAGAGCCTACCAGTACACCAACACAGAGAAGTGGGAAACTGGTTCTACATTAATTCACATAATCCTAGTGACTGTGCACACAAGATGGCCAAACAAAAGCAAAATACAGTACCTGGCCTATCAATCCAATAGAACCTCATAGGCAACACAGTCCATTGGACTAGGCAATTACATGCAGTCTTACAAAGTCCATGGGCTTTGTCTCAGAGTTGAACTCACAACCTCTTGGAGCCCAAGCAAAGAGCCTACCACTACACCAATACGGAGTAGTGGGACACTGATTCTACATTAATTCACATAATCCTAGTGACTGCGCACACAACATGGCCAAACAAAAGCAGAAGACAGTACCTGGCCTATCAATCCAATGGAAACTCATAGGTAACACAGTCCCTTGGACTAGGGATTTACATGCAGCCATACAAAGTCCATGGGCCTTGCTTCAGAGTCAAACTCACAACCTCTCACAGCCCTAGCAAAGAGCCTACCACTACACCAACACAGAGAAGTGGGAAACTGCCTCCACATTAATTTACATAATCCTAGTGACTGCGCACACAACATGGCAAAACGAAAGCAAAAGACAGTACCTGGCCTACCAATCTAATGGGAACTCATAGACAACACAGCCCATTAGCCAAGGGAATTTCATGCAGCCATACAAAGTCCATAGGCCTTGCCTCAGAGTCTATCCCACAATCTCTCGCAGCCTAAGCAAAGAGCCTACCACTACACCAGGGGTGGGGAACCTCCGGCCCGTGGGCCGCATACGGCCCGCGAAGACCTTTTGTACGGCCCCCGGGACTCTGCCAGCAGCCGCGTCTTGCCGGTTGCCGGCCCTTTAAATCCCCATGCGCGCTACGAGGACGCGCATTCAGCGTTCACTACTGAACGCTGGTCAGTGCATGTGTGCCCAGGAGGACTTATTTTGTGGGCGGGGTTAACACTTTCGCCCCGTCCCACAGAAGCCCAGCAGCAGTTTGACGGCTTCAACTAGTAAGTGCGCGCTCCCCCCCTGCTGCGTGCCAGCTCTTCTGTGCGCGCTCCCCCGTGCTGTGTGCCAGCTAACACGTGCTCGCTCCCCCGTGCCCGCTTCTCCGTGCGCGCTCACCCTTGCCCGCTTCTCCGTTACAGTTCCCCCGTGCACGCTCCTTTGTGCCAGCTCCTCCGCACCCGCTCCCCCGTGTGCGCTCCCACTGTGCTGTGTGCCCGTTACCACTGTGCTGCTATGTGCTCATTTCCCAGCTGCCGTGTGCCTGCTCCCTCTGTGTCCGCTCCACCAGGGTTGTGTGCTTCTTCCCCAGGGTTGTGTGCTTCTTCCCCAGGGTTGTGTGTCCCCCAGGGTTGTGTGTCCCCCAGGGTTGTGTGTCCCCCAGGTTTGTGTGGCCCCCAGGGCTGTGTGCCCCCCCTCCCCTAGGTCTGTGTGTCTCCCCTCTCCACTAGGTCTGTGTGCCCCCCCCTCCACAAGGTCTGTGTGCCCCCCCTCCACAAGGTCTGTGTGCCCCCCCTCCACAAGGTCTGTGTGCCCCCCTCCACTAGGTCTGTGTGCCCCCCCTCCACTAGGTCTGTGCCCCCCACTCCCCCAGAGCTGTGTGCCCCCCACTCCCCCAGAGCTGTGTGCCCCCCACTCCCCCAGAGCTGTGTGACTTTCCCCCCCCCACCCCCCAGTGCTGTGCCCCCAGTGATGTCCATGCTCCCCCATGCTGTCTTCGCCCCCGTTGCAATGTCTGGGCTCTGCATGTGTTGTCAGTTTCCCCCGTGCCCCCCTATTGCTGTCCGTGCCCCCCTATTGCTGTCCATGCCCCCCCAGTGCTGTCCATGCCCCCCCAATGCTGTCCGTGCCCCCCTTAGTGCTGTCCGTGCCCCCCCGTGCTGTCTGCGCTCCAAAGCCATATCTATGCCTCCCAGTGATGTATATGTCCTCAGCCTTTTTTGTGACGTATATATTCTCCCAGCCCCACCTGTGATGTATATGCTCCCAGCCCCACCTGTGATGTATATACCCCATTGTCTCCTGTAATGTATATATTACAGGTGGGGCTGGAGCATACACATCACAGGAGACACTGGGGAAATATACATCACAGGAGGGGCTGGGGGCATATATCCTGTGATGTATATGCCCCCAGCCCCTCCTGAAATGTATATGCCCCATTGTCTTCTGTAATGTATATATTACAGGTGGGGCTGGAGCATACACATCACAGGAGACACTGGGGGCATATACATCACAGGAGGGGCTGGTGGCATATACATCACAGGAGGGCCTGGGGCATCTCCTTTAATATATATACAGCTGTCCCAGCGTCTCCTATGTGATGTATATACAGTAGTTCCAGCGTCTCCTATGTGATGTATATGCCCCCAGCCCCTCCTGTGATGTATATATATATACACAGCAGTCCCAGTGTCAGTTGTGATGTATATGATTTACCAATCTTATTAATCACAAAGAGTTGACTGCTCCAGACAGAGACAATCCTGGAAAAGCAGCTGTGAGAAGCAACATGATCAATATCACCTAAAATTAACCGCTGCGCCAAACAGAAGCATCTCTGGCCACCACAATAGGGGTGAGTTAATTAATTGCTTGACCAAATGTAGCGGGGTAATTTTCACATTGATAATTTTGTGCGGCCCCCGATGGTTCGTAGAAATTTCCAGATGGCCCCCGGCAGTAAAAAGGTTCCCCACCCCTGCACTACACCAACACAAAGAAGTGGGAGATTGATTCTACATTAATTCACATAATCCTAGTGACTGCGCACACAACATGGCCAAACGAAAGCAAAAGACTGTACCTGGCCTAACAATCCAATGGAAACTCTTAAGCAACACAGTCCATTGGACTAGGCAATTACATGCAGCCATACAAAGTCCATGGGCCTTGCCTCAGAGTCTAACCCACAACCTCTCGCAGCCCAAGCAAAGAACCTACCACTACACCAACAGAAAGAAGCGGGAAACTGACTCTACATTAATTCACATAATCCTAGTGACTGCGCACACAACATGGCCAAACATAAGCAAAAGACAGTACCTGGCCCTTCAATCCAATGGAAACTCATAGGCAACACAGTCCATCGGACTAGACAATTACATGCAGCCATACAAAGTCCATGGGCCTTGCATCAGAGTCAAACCCACAACCTCTCGTAGCCCAAGCAAAGAGCCTACCACTATACCAACACAGAGAAGTGGGAAACTGATTCCACAATAATTCACATAATCCTAGTGACTGCGCACACAACATAGCCAAAGACTGTATCTGGCCTATCAATACAATGGAAACTCATCGGCAACACAGTCCATTGGACTAAGCAATTACATGCAGCCATACAAAGTCCATGGGCCCTGCCTCAGAGTCAAACCCACAACCTCTCCCAGCCCAAACAAAGAGCCTACCACTACACCAACACAGAGAAGTGGGAAACTGATTCTACATTAATTCACATAATCCTAGTGACTGCACACACAACATGGCCAAACAAAAGCAAAAGACAGTACCTGGTCTATCAATCCATTGGAAACTCATAGGAAACACAGTCCATTGGACTAGACAATTACATGCAGCCATACAAAGTCCGAGAGCCTTGCCGCAAGGTCAAACCCACATCCTCTCGCAGCTCAAGCAAAGAGCCTACCACTTCACCAACACAGAGAAGTGGGAAACCATCTCTACATTAATTCACATAATCCTAGTGACTGCCACACAAAAGCAAAAGATAGCACCAGGCTAATCAATCCAATGGAAACTCATAGGCAACACAGTCCATTGGACTAAGCAATTACATGCAGCCATACAACGTCCATGGGCTTTGCCTCAGAGTCAAACCCACAACCTCACTCAGCCCAAGCAAAGAGCCTACCACTACACCAACACAAAGAAGTGGGAAACTGATTCTACATTAATTCACATAATCCTAGTGACTGCGCACACAACGTGGCCAAACAAAAGCAAAAGACAGTACCTGGTCTATCAATCCAATGGGCACTCATAGGTAACACAGTCCATTGGACTAGGCAATTACATGCAGCCATACAAAGTCCATGGGCCTTGCCACAGAGTCGAACCCATAACCACTCGTAGCCCAAGCAAAGAGCCTTCCACTACACCAACACAGAGAAGTGGAAAGCTGACTATACATTAATTCACATAATCCTAGTGACTGCGCACACAACATAGTTACATAGTTTTACATAGTTACATAGTTACTAAGGTTGAAAAAAGACCTAGGTCCATCTAGTTCAGCCTTCCTACATTTGTTCACTTAGTCATTTATAACCAACAATGTTGTGTGTACTGAGGAAATCATCTAGCCCTTTTTTGAAAGCTGTTATAGTATCTGCCATAACTACCTCTTGTGGTAGGGTATTCCACAGTCTGACTGCTCTAACTGTAAAGAACCCTTTCCTATTTAGCTGTCGGAATCGCTTTTCTTCCACTCGCAGTGAGTGCCCCCTGGTCCTTAGTATTGTCTTCGGAAGAAATAAGTCATGTGCCAGTCCTTTATATTGATTACACATATATTTATACATATAAATGAGATCTCCTCTGAGAAGTCTTTTTTCTAAGCTAAACATATCTAACTTTTTCAACCTTTCATCATATCGGAGGCCTTCCTTTCCTTGTAGTAGTCTAGTTGCCTGCCTTTGAACTGACTCTAACTTCTGAATGTCCTTTTTAAAATGTGGAGTCCAAAACTAGATCCCATATTCCAGATGTGGCCTTACAAGTGATATATAGAGGGGTAATAATATGTTGGGATCGCGGGATCTAATCTCTCTTTTTATACACCCTAGAATCTTGTTTGCTTTTGCAGCTGCTGCTTGACATTGAGTGCTGCTGCTCAGCTTATTTGTAATGAGAATACCCAAGTCCTTCTCCTGTTCTGTAGTCCCGAGTTTACTTCCATTTAATGTATACGCAGTTATAGGATTACTCCGTCCTAGGTGCATTACTTTACATTTATTAACATTAAATCTCATTTGCCAAGTATCTGCCCATTCTGACATCTTATCCAGATCTTTTTGTAATATTATACTATCAAGGTCAGTTTTTAATATCCTACATAGTTTGGTGTCATCAGCAAAGACTGACACTTTACTATCAATCCCATCCACAAGGTCATTAATAAAGAGATTAAAAAGAATTGGTCCTAGCACAGATCCCTGCGGTACCCCACTGCTGACTATGGCCCATTTAGAGAATGTTCCATTTATGACTACTCTTTGTTTCCTATCTTTTAGCCAATTCCTTACCCAGTTGCATATAGTTTCCCCCAGTCCTTGCTTCTGGAGCTTTAGTATAAGCCTATTACGTGGTACAGTATCAAATGCCTTTGCAAAGTCCAAATAAATCACATCAGCTGCATTACCAATATCCAGGTTTGCACTTACCCCCTCATAGAACCCCAACAGGTTGGTTAGACACGACTTATCTTTCATGAATCCATGCTGTCTGTCAGTTATTATATTATTTTCTGCAACATATTTTTGCATGTAATCCCTTAAAATGCCCTCAAAAACTTTGCATAATACTGATGTCAGGCTTACTGGACGGTAGTTGCCTGGATCTACCCTCTTACCTTTCTTAAATATCGGTACCAAATCAGCAATCCTCCAATCCTGAGGCACCAGCCCTGTTACAAGCGAGTCTAAAAAGATGAGATACAGCGGTCTGTCAATTACGGAGCTCAATTCCCTCAATATTCGTGGATGAATGCCATCTGGCCCTGGGGATTTGTCAATGTTTAATTTACTCAGACGTAGGCGTACTTCTTCTTGTGTTAAATTAATTATATCGGGTGGTGAACTTTGATTTTTCACTTGTTGAATGATGCCTGGTACAGTCAGTTCCTTGGTGAACACAGATGAGAAATGCCTATTTAATATCTCAGTCTTTTGTTTGTCCTCTATAACTAACTTGTTATTATATTTTAAGGGGCCAATACTATCCATTGTTTTCCTTTTGGCATTAATGTATTTATAAAAGATTTTGGGATTTATTTTAATGTCATTGGCGATTTTTGTTTCAGTAGCTAGTTTTGCTTGTTTGATTTCTTTTTTTGCATTGCCTATTGATATCTTTATACTCCTGCAATGCTATTTCTGTATTCTCAGCCTTCAAGATATTAAATGCCCTTTGTTTTTGTTTTATTATACTTTGTACAGTCTTATTTATCCACAGTGGTTTCTTTTTATTCCGGGACGTTTTATTACCAGAGGGTATAAGTTTTTTACAGGACTCTAGCAATATATCCTTAAACTTTCCCCATTTATGTTCAGTATCCCCAGTTACCATGACTTTGTCCCAATCTACACATTTAAGCTCTTCCCTTAATTTATTGAAATCAGCTATCCTAAAAAAAAAGGTCTGAAATTATATCCGGTCTATTTGACAGGACCAAATCTAGCAAATTATCTCCCCTCGTCGGTTCATCTACCATCTGAGAGAGGAAATGGTCTTGAATGGTAGATAAGAATTTACAGCTTTTAGCACAACCAGAAGATTCTATGTCCCACTGTATGTCTGGATAGTTGAAATCCCCCATAATAAGAACCCGATTATTATTATTATTAGCTGCCTTTTCAATTTGTTCCAGTATTTCACCCTCTATTTGTTCAAGTATGTTAGGAGGCTTATAGCAAACTCCAATTAGCATTTTTCCATTATTCTCCTCCCCATGTACATTTACCCATACTGACTCTACGTTGTTGCAGTTCCCCCCAATGTCATCATTCAACACAGGTTTTAGGTTAGATTTGATAAATATACACACCCCAGCACCTTTTTTGTCTTTCCTGTCCCTCCTAAATGTACTATAACCCTGTATGTTTGTCACCCAGTCATGGCTTTCATCCAGCCGGTTTCCGTAATGCCCACCACATCATAATCCATGGTTAACATAAGACATTTAATCCTATTAACACCTTTATTACTCCTAGCCTCCCTACGTTCCTTGCATGTCCCCCTAATCCTTCATTGACCCCTACCATCTCACTGTCTCTATCTGCTTTACCTATCCCCTTTTTTGCTCTATACCCTCCCTCACCCCAGATCCTAGTTTAAAAGCTCCTCCATCCGTCTGACCATTTTCTCCCCCAGCACAGCTGCACCTTCCCCATTGAGGTGAAGCCCGTCCCTACCGTAGAGCCTGTAGTCGACGGAGAAGTCAGCCCAGTTCTCCATGAACCCGAACCCTTCCTTCCTGCACCAATTTCTAAGCCACGTGTTTATCTCCCTAAGCTCCCGCTGTCTTTCTAGTGACGCTCGTGGCACCGGTAGTATTTCTGAAAACACCACCTTGGAGGTCCTGGACTTCAGCTTCTCTCCAAGTTCCCTGTAATCATTTTTAAGGACCTTCCACCTGCCTCTAACTTTGTCATTAGTACCAATGTGAACCATGACCGCTGGGTTTTCCCCAGCCCCACCCAGCATTCTGTCTATCCGATCCACAATATGCCGAGCTCGAGCACCCGGCAGACAACACACTCTTCGGCATTCATGGTCTCGGCGACAGATGACCCTGTCTGTCCGCCTAATTATAGAGTGGTATGGCCAAACAAAAGCTAAAGACAGTACCTGGCCTATCATTCCAATGGAAACTCATAGGTATCAAAGTCCATTGGACTAGGCAATTACATGCAGCCATACAAAGTCCATGGGCCTTGCCTCAGAGTCGAACCCACAATCTCTCGTAGCCCAAGCAAAGAGCCTACCACTACACCAACACAGAGAAGTAGGAAACTGACTCTACATTAATACACATAATCCTAGTGACTGCGCACACAACATGGTGAAACAAAAGCAAAAAACAGTACGTGGCCTACCAATCCAATGGAATCTCATAAGCAACACAGTCCATTGGACTAGGCAATTACATTACATGCAGCCATAGAAAGTCCATGGGCCTTGCCTCAGAGTCGAACCCACAACCTCTCGTAGCCCAAGCAAAGAGCCTACCACTATACCAACACAGAGAAATGGGAAACTGATTCTACAATAATTCACATAATCCTAGTGACTGCGCACACAACATGGCCAAACAACAGCAAAACACTGTACCTGGCCTATCAATCCAATGGAAACTCATTGGCAACACAGTCCATTGGACTAAGCAATTACATGCAGCCATACAAAGTCCATAGGCCTTGCCTCAGAGTCAAACCCTCAACCTCTCTCAGCCCAAACAAAGAGCCTACCACTACACCAACACAGAGAAGTGGGAAACTGATTCTACAATAATTCACATAATCCTAGTGACTGCGGACACAACATGGCCAAACAAAAGCAAAAGACTGTACCTTGCCTATCAAACCAATGGAAACTCATAGGCAACACAGTCCATTGGACTAAGCAATTACATGCAGCCATACAACGTCCATGGGCTTTGCCTCAGAATCAAACCCACAACCTCTCTCAGCCCAAGCAAAGAGCCTACCACTACACCAACATAGAGAAGTGGGAAACTGATTCTACATTAATTCACAAAATCCTAGTGACTGCGCACACAATATGGCCAAACAAAAGCAAAAGACAGAACATGGCCTATCAATTCAATGGAAACTCATTGGCAACACAGTCCAATGGACTAAGCAATTACATGCAGGCATACAAATTCCATGGGCCTTGCCTCAGAGTCAAACCCACAACCTCTCGCAGCCAAAGAAAAGAGCCTATCACTACACCAACACAGAGAAGAGGGAAGCTGCCTCTACATTAATTCACATAATCCTAGTGACTGCGCACACAACATGGCCAAATAAAAGCATAAGACAGTAACTGGCCTATCAATTCAATGGAAACTCATTGGCAACACAGTCCTTTGGACTACGCAATTGCATGCAGCCATACAAAATCCATGGGCCTTGCCTCAGAGTCAAACCCACAACCTCTCACAGCCCAAGCAAAGAGCCTACCATTACACAAACACAGAGAAGTGGAAGATTGATTCTAAATTAATTCACCTAATCCTAGTGACTGCGCACACAATATGGCCAAACAAAAGCAAAAGACAGTACCTGGCCTATCAATCCAATGGAAACTCATAGGCAATACAGTCCATTGGACTAGGCAATTTCATGCAGCCATTCAATGTCCATGGGCCTTGCCTCAGAGTGGAACCCATAACCTCTTGCAACCCAAGCAAAGAGCCTACCACTACACCAACACAGAGAACTGGGAGACTGATTCTACATTAATTCACATAATCCTAGTGACTGCGCACACAACATGGCCAAACAAAATCAAAAGATAGTACCAGGCCTATCAATCCAATGGAAACTCATAAGCAACACAGTACATTGGACTAGGCAATTACATGCAGCCATACATAGTCCATGTGCCTTGCCTCAGAGTCGAACCCACAACTTCTCGTAGCCCAAGCAAGGAGCCTACCACTACACCAACACAAAGAAGTGGGAATCTGCCTCTACAATAATTCACATAATCCTGGTGACTGTACACACAACATGGCCAAACAAAAGCAAAAGACACTACCTGGCCTATCAATCCAATGGAACCTCATAGGCAACACAGTCCATTGGACTAGGCAATTACATGCAGCCATTCAAAGTCCAAGGGCCTTGCCTCAGAGTAGAACCCACAACCTCTTGCAACCCAAGCAAAGAGCCTACCCCTACACCAACACAGAGAAGTGGGAGACTGATTCTACATTAATTCACATAATCCTAGTGACTGCGCACACAACATGGCCAAACATAAGCAAAAGATAGTACCAGGCCTATCAATCCAATGGAAACTCATAAGCAACACAGTCCATTGGACTAGGCAATTACATGCAGACATACATAGTCCATGGGCCTTGCCTCAGAGGCAAACCCACAACTTATCGTAGCCCAAGCAAGAAGCCTACCACTACACCAACACAGAGAAGCGAGAAACTGACTCTACATTAATTCACATAATCCTAGTGACTGCGCACACAACATGGCCAAACACAATCAAAAAACAGTACCTGGCCTACCAATCCAATGGAATCTCATAGGCAACACAGTCCATTGAACTAAACAGTTAGATGCAGCCATACAAAGACTATAGGCCTTGCCTCAGAATCAAACCCACAACCTTTCGTAGCCAAAGCAAAGAGCCTACCACGACACCAACACAGAGAAGTTGGAAACTGACTCTACATTACTTCAAATAATCCTGGGGACTGCGCACACAACATGGCCAAACAAAAGCAAAATACAGTATCTGGCCTATCAATCCAATGGAAACATATAGGCAACACAGTCCATTGGACTAGACAATTACATTACATGCAGCCATACAAAGTCCATAGGCCTTGCCTCAGAATCGAACCCACAACCTCTCGTAGCCCAAGCAAAAAGCCTACCACTACACCAACACAAAAAAGTAGAAAACAGACTCTACATTAATTCACATCATCCTAGTGACTGCGCACACAACATGGCCAAAAAAAAGCAAAAGTCAGTACCTGGCCTATCAATCTAATGGAAACTCATAGGCAACACAGTCCATTAGCCAAGGGAATTTCATGCAGCCTTACAAAGTCCATAGGCCTTGCATCAGAGTTGATCCCACAACCTCCCGCAGCCCAAGCAAAGTTGCTACCACTACACCAACACAGAAAAGTGTGAAACTGACATTACATTAATTCACATAATCCTAGTGACTGCGCACACAACATGGCCAAATGATAGCAAAAGACAGTACCTGACCTATCAATCCAATAGAAACTCATAGGCAACACAGCCCATTGAACTATGCAATTACATGCAGCCATACAAAGTCCATGGGCCTTGCCTCAGAGTCAAACCCACAACCTCTCACAGCCCAAGCAAAGAGCCTACCACTACACCAACACAGAGAAGTAGGAAACAGATTCTACAATAATTCACATAATCCTAGTAACTGTGCACACAACATGGCCAAACAAAAGCAAAAGACTGTACCTGGCCTATCAATTCAATGGAAACTCATTGGCAACACAGTCCAATGGACTAAGCAATTACATGCAGCCATACAAAGTCCATAGGCCTTGCCTCAGAGTGAAACCCACAACCTCTGCCAGCCCAAACAAAGAGCCTATCACTATACCAACACAGAGAAGTGGGAAACTGATTTTACAATAATTCACATAATCCTAGTGACTGCGCACACAACATGGCCAAACAAAAGCAAAAGACTGTAACCGGCCTATCAATCCAATGGAAACTCATAGGCAACACAGTCCATTGGACAAGGCATTTACATGCAGCCATACAAATTCCATGGGCCTTGCCTCTGAGTCAAACCCACAACCTCTCGCAGCCCAAGCAAAGAGCCTACCACTACACCAACACAGAGAAGTAGGAAACAGATTCTACAATAATTCACATAATCCTAGTGACTGCGCACACAATATGGCCAAACAAAAGCAAAAGACAGAACATGGCCTATCAATTCAATGGAAACTCATTGCCAACCCAGTCCAATGAACTAAGCAATTACATGCAGCCATACAAAGTCCGTAGGCCTTGCCTCAGAGTCAAACCCACAACCTCTCTCAGCCCAAACAAAGAGCCTACCACTATACCAACAAAGAGAAGTGGGAAACTGATTCTACAATAATTCACATAATCCTAGTGACTGCGCACACAACATGGCCAAACAAAAGCAAAAGACTGTACCTGGCCTATCAATCCAATGGAAACTCATAGGCAACACAGTCCATTGTACTAAGCAATTACATGCTGCCATACAAAGTCAATGGGCTTTTCCTCTGAGTCAAACCCACAACCTCTCTCAGCCCAAGCAATGAGCCTACCACTACACCAACACAGAGAAGTGGGAAACTGTTTCTACATTAATTCACATAATCCTAGTGACTGCGCACACAATATGGCCAAACAAAAGCAAAAGACAGTACCTGGCCTATCAATCCAATGGAAACTCATAGGCAACACAGTCCATTGGACAAGGCATTTACATGCAGCCATACAAATTCCATGGGCCTTGCCTCAGAGTCAAACCCACAACCTCTCGCAGCCCAAGCAAAGAGCCTACCGACAAAGAGAAGTGGTAAACTGACTCTACAATAATCCCCATAATCCTAGTGACTGCACACACAACATGGCCAAACAAAAGCAAAAGACCGTACCTGGCCTATCAATCCATTTGAAACTCATAGGGAACACAGTCCATTGGACTTGGCAATTACATGCAGCCATACAAAATCCATGGGCCTTGCCTCAGAGTCGAACCCACAACCTCACGCAGCCCAAGCAAAGAGCCTACCACTACACCAACACAGAGAAGTGGTAAACTGACTCTACAATAATTCCCATAATCCTAGTGACTGCACACACAACATGGCCAAACAAAAGCAAAAGACAGTACCTGGCCTATCAATCCAATGGAAACTCATGGGCAACACAGTCCATTGGACAAGGCAATTACATGCAGCCATAAAAAGTCCATGGGCGTTGCCTCAGAGTCAAACTCACAACTTCTACCAGCTGAAGCAAAGAGCCTACCGACACAGAGAAGTGGTAAACTGACTCTACAATAATCCCCATAATCCTAGTGACTGCACACACAACATGGCCAAACAAAAGCAAAAGACAGTACCTGGCCTATCAATCCATTGGAAACTCATAGGCAACACAGTCCATTAGCCAAGGGAATTTCATGCAGCCATACAAAGTCCATAGGCCTTGCCTCAGAGTCGATCCCACAATCTCTCGCAGCCTAAGCAAAGAGCCTACCACTACACCAACACAAAAAAGTGGAAGATTGAATCTACATTAATTCACATAATCCTAGTGACTGCGCACACAACATGGCCAAACGAAAGCAAAAGACAGTACCTGGCCTATCAATCCAATGGAAACTCATAGGCAATATAGTTCATTGGACTAGGCAATTACATGCAGCCACACAAAGTCCATGAGCCTTGCCTCAGAGTCGAACCAACAACTTCTTGTAGCCCAAGGAAAGAGCCATCTACTACACCAACACAGAGAAGTGGGAAAGTGATTCTACATTAATTCACATAATCCTAGTGACTGCGCACAAAACATGGCCAAACAAAAGAAAAATACAGTACCTGGCCTATCAATCCAATGGAAACTCAAATGCAACACAGACCATTGGACTAGGCAATTACATGCAGCCATACAAAGTCCATGGGCCTTGCCTCAGAGTCGAGCTCACAACCTCTCGCAACCCAAGCAAAGAACCTACCACTGCACCAGCACAGAGAAGTGGGAAACTGACTCTACATTAATTCACATAATCCTAGTGACTGCGCACACAACATGGCCAAACAAAAACATAAGACAGTACCTGGCCCATCAATCCAATGGAAAATCATAGGCAACACAGTCCATTGGACTTGGCATTTACATGCAGCCATACAAAGTCCTTGAGCCTTGCCTCAGAGTCGAACTCTCAACCTCTCACAGCCCTAGCAAAGAGCCTACCACTACACCAACACAGAGAAGTGGGAAACTGATTCTACATTAATTCACATAATCCTAGTGACTGCGCACACAATTTGGCCAAACAAAAGCAAAAGACAGTACCTGGCCCATCAATCCAATGGAAACTCATAGGCAATACTGTCCATTGGACAAGGCATTTACATGCAGCCATACAAATTCCATGGGTTTTACCTCAGAGTCAAACCCACAACCTCTCCCAGCCCAAGCAAAGAGCCTACCACTACAACAACAAAGAGAAGTGGGAAACTGATTCTACAATAATTCACATAATCCTAGTGACTGCGAACAGAACATGGCCAAACAAAAGCTAGAGACTGTACCTGGCCTATCAATCCAGTGGAAACTCATAGGCAACACAGTCCATTGAACTAAGCAATTACATGCAGCCATACAACGTCCATGGGCTTTTCCTCAGAATCAAACCCACAACCTCTCTCAGCCAAAGCAAAGAGCCTACCAGTACACCAACACAGAGAAGTGGGAAACTGATTCTACATTAATTCACATAATCCTAGTGACTGCTCACACAATATGGCCAAACAAAAGCAAAAGACAGTACCTGGCCTATCAATCCAATGGAAACTCATAGGCAACACAGTCCATTGGACAAGGGATTTACAAGCAGCCATACAAATTCCATTGGCCTTGCCTCAGAGTCTATCCCACAACCTCTCGCAGCCCAAGCAAAGAGCCTACCACTGCACCAACACAGAGAAATGGGAAACTGATTCTACATTAATTCACATAATCCTACCTACTGCACACACAACATGGCCAAACAAAAGCAAAAGACAGTACCTCGCCTATCAATCCAATAGAAACTTATAGGCAACACAGTCCATTGGACTAGGCAATTACATGCAGCCATACAAATTTCATTGGTCTTGCCTCAGAGTCAAACCCACAACCTCTCGTAGCCCAAGCAAAGAGCCTACCACTACACCAACACAGAGAAGTGGGAAACTGTTTCTACATTAATTCACATAATCCTAGTGACTGCGCACACAATATGGCCAAACAAAAGCAAAATACAGTACCTGGCCTATCAATCCAATGGAAACTCATAGGCAACACAGTCCATTGGACAAGGGATTTACATGCAGCCATACAAATTCCATGGGCCTTGCCTCAGAGTCAAACCCACAACCTCTCGCAGCCCAAGCAAAGAGCGTACCACTACACCAATACAGAGAAGTGGGAAACTGAGTCTACAATAATTCACATAATCCTAGTGACTGCACACACAACATGGCCAAACAAAAACAAAAGAATGTACCTGGCCTATCAATCCAATGGAAACTAATAGGCAACACAGTCCATTGTACTAAGCAATTACATGCAGCCATACAAAATCCATGGGCCTTGCCTCAGAGTCGAACCCACAACCTCACGCAGCCCAAGCAAAGAGCCTACCTCTACACCAACACAGAGAAGTGGTAAACTGACTCTACAATAATTCACATAATCTTAGTGACTGCGCACACAACATGGTTAAACGAAAGCAAAAGACAGTACCTGGCCTATCAGTCCAATGGGAACTCATAGGCAACACAGTCCATTAGCCAAGGGAATTTCATGCAGCCATACAAAGTCCATAGGCCTTGCCTCAGAGTCGATCCCACAATCTTTCGCAGCCGAAGCAAAGAGCCTACCACTACACCAACACAAAGAAGTGGGAGGTTGAATCTACATTAATTCACATAATCCTAGTGACTGCGCACACAACATGGCCAAACGAAAGCAAAAGACAGTACCTGCCTATCAATCCAATGGAAACTCATAGGCAATATAGTTCATTGGACTAGACAATTACATGCAGCCACACAAAGTCCATGAGCCTTGCCTCAGAGTCGAACCCACAACTTCTTGTAGCCCAAGGAAAGAGCCATCTACTACACCAACTCAGAGAAGTGGGAAAGTGATTCTACATTTATTCACATAATCCTAGTGACTGCGCACACAACATGGCCAAACAAAAGAAAAATACAGTACCTGGCCTATCAATCCAATGGAAACTCAAATGCAACACAGATCATTGGACTAGGCAATTACATGCAGCCATACAAAGTCCATGGGCCTTGCCTCAGTGTCGAGCTCACAACCTCTCGCAACCTAAGCAAAGAACCTACCACTGCACCAGCACAGAGAAGTGGGAAACTGACTCTACATTAATTCACATAATCCTAGTGACTGCGCACACAATATGGCCAAACAAAAGCAAAAGACAGTACCTGGCCTATCAATCCAATGGAAACTCATAGGCAACACAGTCCATTGGACAAGGGATTTACAAGCAGCCATACAAATTCCATTGGCCTTGCCTCAGAGTCAAACCCACAACCTCTCGCAGCCCAAGCAAAGAGCCTACCACTGCACCAACACAGAGAAATGGGAAACTGATTCTACATTAATTCACATAATCCTACCGACTGCACACACAACATGGCCAAACAAAAGCAAAAGACAGTACCTCGCCTATCAATCCAATAGAAACTCATAGGCAACACAGTCCATTGGACTAGACAATTACATGCAGCCATACAAATTTCATTGGCCTTGCCTCAGAGTCAAACCCACAACCTCTCGTAGCCCAAGCAAAGAGCCTACCACTACACCAACACAGAAAAGTGGGAAACTGATTCTACATTGATTCACATAATCCTAGTGACTGCACACACAACATGGCCAAGCAAAAGCAAAAGACAGTACCTGGTCTATCAATCCATTGAAAAATCATAGGTAACACAGTCCATTGGACTAGACAATTACATGCAACCATACAAAGTCCATGGGCCTTGCTTCAGAGTCGAACCCACAACCTCACACAGCCCAAGCAAAGAGCCTACCACTAAACCAACACAGAGAAATGGGAAACTGATTCTACATTAATTCACATAATCCTACCGACTGCACACACAACATGGCCAAACAAAAGCAAAAGACAGTACCTCGCCTATCAATCCAATAGAAACTCATAGGCAACACAGTCCATTGGACTAGGCAATTACATGCAGCCATACAAAATCCATGGGCCTTGCCTCAGAGTCGAACCCACAACCTCACGCAGTCCAAGCAAAGAGCCTACCACTACACCAACACAGAGAAGTGGTAAACTGACTCTACAATAATTCACATAATCCTAGTGACTGCGCACACAACATGGTTAAACGAAAGCAAAAGACAGTACCTGGCCTATCAATCCAATGGGAACTCATAGGCAACACAGTCCATTAGCCAAGGGAATTTCATGCAGCCATACAAAGTCCATAGGCCTTGCCTCAGAGTCGATCCCACAATCTCTCGTAGCCTAAGCAAAGAGCCTACCACTACACCAACACAAAGAAGCGGGAGATTGAATCTACATTAATTCACATAATCCTAGTGACTGCGCACACAACATGGCCAAACGAAAGCAAAAGACAGTACCTGGCCTATCAATCCAATGGAAACTCATAGGCAATATAGTTCATTGGACTAGGCAATTACATGCAGCCACACAAAGTCCATGAGCCTTGCCTCAGAATCGAACCCACAACTTCTTGTAGCCCAAGGAAAGAGCCATCTACTACACCAACACAGAGAAGTGGGAAAGTGATTCTACATTAATTCACATAATCCTAGTGACTGCGCACAAAACATGGCCAAACAAAAGAAAAATACAGTACCTAGCCTATCAATCCAATGGAAACTCAAATGCAACACAGACCATTGAACTAGGCAATTACATGCAGCCATACAAAGTCCATGGGCCTTGCCTCAGAGTCGAGCTCACAACCTCTCGCAACCCAAGCAAAGAACCTACCACTGCACCAGCACAGGGAAGTGGGAAACTGACTCTACATTAATTCACATAATCCTAGTGACTGCGCACACAATTTGGCCAAACAAAAGCAAAAGACAGTACCTGGCCCATCAATCCAATGGAAACTCAGAGGCAATACTGTCCATTGGACAAGGCATTTACATGCAGCCATACAAATTCCATGGGTTTTACCTCAGAGTCAAACCCTCAACCTCTCCCAGCCCAAGCAAAGAGCCTACCACTACAACAACACAGAGAAGTGGGAAACTGATTCTACAATAATTCACATAATCCTAGTGACTGCGAACAGAACATGGCCAAACAAAAGCTAGAGACTGTACCTGGCCTATCAATCCAGTGGAAACTCATAGGCAACACAGTCCATTGAACTAAGCAATTACATGCAGCCATACAACGTCCATGGGCTTTTCCTCAGAATCAAACCCACAACCTCTCTCAGCCCAAGCAAAGAGCCTACCAGTACACCAACACAGAGAAGTGGGAAACTGATTCTACATTAATTCACATAATCCTAGTGACTGCGCACACAATATGGCCAAACAAAAGCAAAAGACAGTACCTGGCCTATCAATCCAATGGAATCTCATAGGCAACACAGTCAATTGGACAAGGGATTTACATGCAGCCATACAAATTCCATTGGCCTTGCCTCAGAGTCAAACCCACAACCTCTCGCAGCCCAAGCAAAGAGCCTACCACTGCACCAACACAGAGAAATGGGAAACTGATTCTACATTAATTCACATAATCCTACCGACTGCACACACAACATGGCCAAACAAAAGCAAAAGACAGTACCTCGCCTATCAATCCAATAGAAACTCATAGGCAACACAGTCCATTGGATTAGGCAATTACATGCAGCCATACAAATTTAATTAGCCTTGCCTCAGAGTCAAACCCACAACCTCTCGAAGCCCGAGCAAAGAGCCTACCACTACACCAACACAGAAAAGTGGGAAACTGATTCTACATTGATTCACATAATCCTAGTGACTGCACACACAACATGGCCAAGCAAAAGCAAAAGACAGTACCTGGTCTATCAATCCATTGAAAAATCATAGGTAACACAGTCCATTGGACTTGACAATTACATGCAACCATACAATGTCCATGGGCCTTGCCTCAGAGCCCAACCCACAACCTCACGCAGCCCAAGCAAAGAGCCTACCACTACACCAACACAGAGAAGAGGTCAACTGACTCTACAATAATTCTCATAATCCTAGTGACTGCACACACAACATGGCCAAACAAAAGCAAAAGACAGTACCTGGCCTATCAATCCAATGGAAACTCATAGGCAACACAGTCCAGTGGACTAGGCAATTATATGCAGCCATAAGAAGTCCATGGGCGTTGCCTCAGAGTCAAACTCACAACTTCTCCCAGCCGAAGCAAAGAGCCTACCGAAACAGAGAAGTGGTAAACTGACTCTACAATAATCCCCATAATCCTAGTGACTGCACACACAACATGGCCAAACAAAAGCAAAAGACAGTTCCTGGCCTATTAATCCATTGGAAACTCATAGGCAACACAGTCCATTGGACTAAACAGTTACATGCAGCCATACAAAGCAAATGGGCCTCGCCTCAGAATCGAACCCACAACCTCTCATAGCCTAAGCAAAGAGCCTACCACGACACCAACACAGAGAAGTGGGAAACTGACTCTACATTACTTCAAATAATCCTGGGGACTGCGCACACAACATGGCCAAACAAAAGCAAAAGACAGTATCTGGCCTATCAATCCAATGGAAACATAGTCCATTGGACTAGGCAATTACATTACATGCAGCCATACAAAGTCCATAGGCCTTGCCTCAGAATCGAACCCACAACCTCTCGCAGCCCAAGCAAAGTTCCTACCACTACACCAACGCAGTGAAGTGTGAAACTGACACTACATTAATTCACATAATCCTAGTGACTGCGCACACAACATGGCCAAACAAAAGCAAAAGACAGTACCTGGCCTATCAATCTAATGGGAACTCAAAGGCAACACAATCCATAAGCCAAGGGAATTTCATGCAGCATTACAAAGTCCATAGGCCTTGCCTTAGAGTCGATCCCACAATCTCTCGCAGCCTAAGCAACGAGCCTACCACTACACCAACACAAAGAAGTGGGAGATTGAATCTACATTAATTCACATAATCCTAGTGACTGCGCACACAACATGGCCAAACGAAACCAAAAGACAGTACCTGGCCTATCAATCCAATGGAAACTCATAGGTAACACAGTCCCTTGGACTAGGCATTTACATGCAGCCATACAAAGTCCATGGGCCTTGCTTCAGAGTCAAACTCACAACCTCTCACAGCCCTAGCAAAGAGCCTACCACTACACCAACACAGAGAAGTGGGAACCTGACTCTACATTAATTCACATAATCCTAGTGACTGCACAAACAACATAGCCAAACAAAAGCAAAAGACAGTACCTGGTCTATCAATCCATTGGAAACTCATAGGAAACACAGTCCATTGGACTAGACAGTTACATGCAGCCATACAAAGTCCATGGGCCTTGCCTCAGAGTCAAACCCACATCCTCTCGCAGCCTAAGCAAAGAGCCTACCACTACACCAACACAGAGAAGTGGGAAACCGACACTACATTAATTTACATAATCCTAGTGACTGCCACACAAAAGCAAAAGATAGCACCAGGCCAATCAATCCAATGGAAACTCATAGGCAACACAGTCCATTGGACTAGGCAATTACATGCAGCCATAAAAAGTCCATGGGCGTTGCTTCAGAGTCGAACTCACAACTTCTCGCAGCCAAAGCAAAGAGCCTACCACTACACCAACAAAGAGAAGTGGGAAACTGACTCTACATTAATTTACATAATCCTAGTGACTGCGCACACAACATGGTTAAACGAACGCAAAAGACAGTACCTGGCCTATCAATCCAATGAAAACTCATAGGCAACACAGTCCCTTGGACTAGGCATTTACATGCAGCCATAATAAGTCCATGAGCCTTGCTTCAGAGTCGAAATCGCAACCTCTCGCAGCCCTAGCAAAGAGCCTACCACTACACCAACACAGAGAAGTGGGAAACTGACACTACATTAATTTACATAATCCTAGTGACTGCGCACACAACATGGCCAAACGAAAGGAAAAGACAGTACCTGGCCTATCAATCCAATGGAAACTCATAGGCAACACAGTCCATTGGACTAGGCAATTACATGCAGCCATAAAAAGTCCATGGGCTTTGCCTCAGAGTCTAACCCACAACCTCTCGCAGCCCAAGCAAAGAGCCTACAACTACACCAACACAGAGAAGTGGGAAACTGATTCTACATTAATTCACATAATCCTAGTGACTGCGCACACAACATGGCCAAACAAAAGCAAAAGACAGTACCTGGTCTATCAATCCATTGGAAAGCATTGGAAACACAGTCCATTGGACTAGACAATTACATGCAGCCATACAAAGTCCATGGGCCGTGCCTCAGAGTCAAACCCCCATCCTCTCGCAGCCCAAGCAAGGAGCCTACCACTACACCAACACAGAGAAGTGGGAACCTGATTCTACATTAATTCACATAATACTAGTGACTGCGCACACAACATGGCCAAACAAAAGCAAAAGACTGTACCTGGCCTATCAATCCAATGGAAACTCATTGGCAACAAAGTCCATTGGACTAAGCAATTACATGCAGCCATACAAAGTCCATGGGCCTTGCCTCAGAGTCAAACCCACAACCTCTCTCAGGCCAAACAAAGAGCCTACCACTACACCAACACAGAGAAGTGGGAAACTGATTCTACATTAATTCACATAATCCTAGTGACTGCCACACAAAAGCAAAAGATAGCGCCAGGCCAATCAATCCAATGGAAACTCATAGGCAACACAGTCCATTGGACTAAGCAATTACATGCAGCCATACAAGGTCCATGGGCTTTGTCTCAGAGTCAAACACACAACCTCACTCAGCCCAAGCAAAAAGCCTACCACTACACCAACACAAAGAAGTAGGAAACTGATTCTACATTAATTCACATAATCCTAGTGACTGCGCACACAACGTGGCCAAACGATAGCAAAAGTCAGTACCTGGCCTATAAATCCATTGGAAACTCATAGGCAACACAGTCCATTGGACTATGCAATTACATAAAGCCATACAAAGTCCATGGGCCTTGCTTCAGTGTCAAACCCACAACCTCTCGCAGCCCAAGTAAAGAGCCTACCACTACACCAACACAAAGAAGCTGGAAACTGACTCTACATTAATTCACATAATCCTAGTGACTGCGCACACAACATGGCCAAACAAAAGCAAAAGACAGTACCTGGCCTATCAATCCAATGGAAACTCATAGGTAACACAGTCCATAGGATTAGGCAATTTCATGCAGCAATACAAAGTCCATGTGCCTTTCCTCAGAGTCGAACTTACAACCTCTCGCTGCCCAAGCAAAGTTGCTACCACTACAACAACACAGAGAAGTGTGAGAGTGACGCTACATTAATTCACATAATCCTAGTGACTGCGCACACAACATGGCCAAAAGATAGCAAAAGACAGTACCTGGCCTATCAATCCAATGGAAACTCATAGGCAACACAGTCCATTGGACTAGGCAATTACATGCAGCCATAAAAAGTCCATGGGCCTTGCCTCAGAGTCAAACCCACAACCTCACTCAGCCCAAGCAAAGAGCCTACCACTACACCAACACAAAGAAGTGGGAAACTGATTCTACATTAATTCACATAATCCTAGTGACTGCGCACACAACGTGGCCAAACAAAAGCAAAAGACAGTACCTTGTCTATCAATCCAGTGGGCACTCATAGGTAACACAGTCCATTGGACTAGGCAATGACATGCAGCCATAAAAAGTCCATGGGCCTTGCCACAGAATCGAACCCATAACCACTTGTAGCCCAAGCAAAGAGCCTTCCACTACACCAACACAGAGAAGTGGGAAGCTGACTCTACATTAATTCACATAATCCTAGTGACTGCGCACACAACATAGTTACATAGTTTTACATAGTTACATAGTTACTAAGGTTGAAAAAAGACCTAGGTCCATCTAGTTCAACCTTCCTACATTTGGTCACTAAGTCATTTATAACCAACAATGTTGTGTGTACTGATGAAATCATCCAGCCCTTTTTTGAAAGCTGTTATAGTATCTGCCATAACTACCTCTTGTGGTAGGGTTTTCCACAGTCTGACTGCTCTAACTGTAAAGAACCCTTTCCTATTTAGCTGTCGGAATCGCTTTTCTTCCACTCGCAGTGAGTGCCCCCTGGTCCTTAGTATTGTCTTCGGAAGAAATAAGTCATGTGCCTGTCCTTTATATTGACCACACATATATTTATACATATAAATGAGATCTCCTCTGAGAAGTCTTTTTTCTAAGCTAAACATATCTAACTTTTTCAACCTTTCATCATATCGGAGGCCTTCCATTCCTTGTAGTAGTCTAGTTGCCTGCCTTTGAACTGACTCTAACTTCTGAATGTCCTTTTTAAAATGTGGAGTCCAAATCTGGATCCCATATTCCAGATGTGGCCTTACAAGTTATTTATAGAGGGGTAATAATATGTTGGGATCGCGGGATCTAATCTCTCTTTTTATACACCCTAGAATCTTGTTTGCTTTTGCAGCTGCTGCTTCACATTGAGTGCTGCTGCTCAGCTTATTTGTAATGAGAATACCCAAGTCCTTCTCCTGTTCTGTAGTCCCGAGTTTACTTCCATTTAATGTATACGCAGTTATAGGATTACTCCGTCCTAGGTGCATTACTTTACAGTTATTAACTTTAAATCTCATTTGCCAAGTATCTGCCCATTCTGACATCTTATCCAGATCTTTTTGTAATATTATACTATCAAGGTCAGTTTTTAATATCCTACATAGTTTGGTGTCATCAGCAAAGACTGACACTTTACTATCAATCCCATCCACAAGGTCATTAATAAAGAGATTAAAAAGAATTGGTCCTAGCACAGATCCCTGCGGCACCCCACTGCTGACTATGGCCCATTTAGAGAATGTTCCATTTATGACTACTCTTTGTTTCCTATCTTTTAGCCAATTCCTTAACCAGTTGCATATAGTTTCCCCCAGTCCTTGCTTCTGGAGCTTTAGTATAAGCCTATTATGTGGTACAGTATCAAATGCCTTTGCAAAGTCCAAATAAATCACATCAGCTGCATTACCAATATCCAGGTTTGCACTTACCCCCTCATAGAACCCCAACAGGTTGGTTAGACACGACTTATCTTTCATGAATCCATGCTGTCTGTCAGTTATTATATTATTTTCTGCAACATATTTTTGCATGTCATCCCTTAAAATGCCCTCAAAAACTTTGCATACTACTGATGTCAGGCTTACTGGACGGTAGTTGCCTGGATCTACCCTCTTACCTTTCTTAAATATCGGTACCACATCAGCAATCCTCCAATCCTGAGGCACCAACCCTGTTACAAGCGAGTCTAAAAAGATGAGATACAGCGGTCTGTCAATTACGGAGCTCAATTCCCTCAATATTCGTGGATGAATGCCATCTGGCCCTGGGGATTTGTCAATGTTTAATTTACTCAGACGTAGGCGTACTTCTTCTTGTGTTAAATTAATTATATCGGGTGGTGAACTTTGATTTTTCACTTGTTGAATGATGCCTGGTACAGTCAGTTCCTTGGTGAACACAGATGAGAAATGCCTATTTAATATCTCAGTCTTTTGTTTGTCCTCTATAACTAACTTGTTATTATATTTTAAGGGAACAATACTATCCTTTGTTTTCCTTTTGGCATTAATGTATTTATAAAAGATTTTGGGATTTATTTTAATGTCATTGGCGATTTTTGTTTCAGTAGCTAGTTTTGCTTGTTTGATTTCTTTTTTGCATTGCCTATTGATATCTTTATACTCCTGCAATGCTATTTCTGTATTCTCAGCCTTCAAGATTTTAAACGCCCTTTGTTTTTGTTTTATTATACTTTGTACAGTCTTATTTATCCATAGTGGTTTCTTTTTATTCCGGGAAGTTTTATTACCAGAGGGTATAAGTTTTTTACAGGACTCTAGCAATATATCCTTAAACTTTCCCCATTTATGCTCAGTATCCCCAGTTACCATGACTTTGTCCCAATCTACACATTTAAGCTCTTCCCTTAATTTATTGAAATCAGCTATCCTAAAATTCCAGGTTTTAGCATTTCCCCTTTGAAATGTTCTATTGAATATTACGTTGAAGCTTACCATATTATGATCGCTGGTGCCCAAGTGCTCCCGGACCTGTAGATTTGAAATTATATCTGGTCTATTTGACAGGACCAAATCTAGCAAATTATCTCCCCTCGTCGGTTCATCTACCATCTGAGAGAGGAAATGGTCTTGAATAGTGATGAGCGAGTACTAAAAAGCTCGGGTGCTCGAAGCTCGGGCCGAGCCTCCCAAGATACTCGTGTACTCGGCCCGAGCAACGAGCCCAATGTTATCCTATGGGAGACCCAAGTATTTTTGTGAAATGACCCCCCGGCAGCATGGAGAAACCCTAAAAATGTCACAAAAGTCTCAGAAGAGTGCTCAAATGACATGGCAACAGCATGGGGAAGACCCCTTGAAGCATTTATCACTGAAAAGTCAGAGCTGTGAACAATTTTGTCCGCGTTTTACGCCATTTTTACGGACTCACCAGAAAACCTTCCAAAATGACCCCAAAATGATTTTTCATGGTGGAAATGTTAAGGGCACATACCCAATAGTGAGATAGAGCTGGTGTATATTACTTTTTGAGATTAATACATGAAAGATTTTACGTGAAAACATTGTGTGGCACTCCGATGTCCCTGAGAAGAGACGTACATGAAGGCCTCTTGAGTCTAATGTGCCCATTTTGAGGAAGTGAGTCTTTGTAGTATTTTCCTTTGCCAGGGCAGTCCAAAATTGTGAGGTTCACCAATGCCCCTGCATACAGACGTGCATGAGGGCCAGTAAACCTGAAGTGCCCATTGTAAGGAAGTGGGTCTATTGTAGTATAGCCCTTAGGCAGGGCAGCCAAAAATTGGGAGGCTCCACATTGTCCCTGGATAGAGACGTGCATGAGGGCCTGTAAACCTGAAGTGTCCATTGTAAGGAAGTGGGTCTATTGTAGTAAAGCCCTTAGGCAGGGCAGCCAAAAATTGTGAGGCTCCACATTGTCCCTGGATAGAGACGTGCATGAGGGCCTGTAAACCTGAAGTGCCCATTGGAAGGAAGTGGGTCTATTGTAGTATAGCCCTTAGGCAGGGCAGCCAAAAATTGGGAGGCTCCACGTTGTCCCTGGGTAGAGACGTGCATGAGGGCCTCAAAACATTAAGTGTCCATTGTCAGGAAGTGGGTGTATTATAGTATAGCCCTTAGGCAGGGCAGCCAAAAATTGGGAGGCTCCACGTTGTCCCTGGGTAGAGACGTGCATGAGGGCCTCAAAACATTAAGTGTCCATTGTAAGGAAGTGGGTCTATTGTAGTATAGCCCTTAGGCAGGGCAGCCAAAAATTGGGAGGCTCCACGTTGTCCCTGGGTAGAGACGTGCATGAGGGCCTCAAAACATTAAGTGTCCATTGTCAGGAAGTGGGTGTATTATAGTATAGCCCTTAGGCAGGGCAGCCAAAAATTGGGAGGCTCCACGTTGTCCCTGGGTAGAGACGTGCATGAGGGCCTCAAAACATTGTTCCCATTGCAAAGGAGCGGGTCTCCTGTCGTTGTAATGTCCATTCTGCAAAGAATGGGCGAAAAAATTTACCACTGGGGGTATACCTGAAACAAAGGCCTAAGTATTGCAATTTGTAACGGTCATCATCATGGTGGCGCATGAGGAGAAGGAGGAGCAGTCCAGCGATTATCCAAAGTCCAGAAGTGTGTACCCATGGGTGAGTGGCGGTACATGGCAAACTTTAAATTCCGCTCTCATTTGCTGGTGGTGTGGTGAAGTCTGGCCCAATCCAACCCTTGTTCATCTTGATCAGAGTCAGCCTGTCAGCATTTTCAGTTGACAGGCGGGTGCGTTTATCTGTAATGATTCCACCTGCGGCACTAAAAACACGCTCTGACAAAACGCTAGCAGCAGGGCAGGCCAGGACTTCCAAGGCGTAGAGAGTAGAGTTGAGCGCGGTTCGTGGTTCGTGGTTCTCCAGTTCTAGGCTCGAGTGATTTTGGGGCATGTTCTAGATCGAACTAGAACTCGAGCTTTTTGCAAAAGCTCGATAGTTCTAGAAACGTTCGAGAACGGTTCTAGCAGCCAAAAAACAGCTAAATCATAGCTTGCTTTCTGCTGTAATAGTGTAAGTCACTCTGTGAATCAAACTATTATCACATTTCAGTGTATAGTGTGCGTGAACAGCGCCTTCAGATCACTGCTGTTTCTATAATGGCGATCGCCATTTTTTTTTTTTTTTTCTTGTCTTCCTTCCCTAAGCGCGCGCGTCTTGTGGGGCGGGCCAGCATGTCAGCCAATCACAGACACACACACAGCTAAGTGGACTTTGAGCCAGAGAAGCAACGGCATGTGTGATAGGATCTGCATGTCACATGTCCCTGCATTATAAAACCGGACATTTTCTTCACGGACGCCATTATCTGCCTTCTGCGTCTTTGGTGTCAGACATCACTGTCGCAGCTCCGTCTTGAGTCCTATCGCTGATACAGCTGTATGCGCTGCATACACAGCGTTAGACAGCATAGGGAGAGCACTTTATAGCAGTCCTTTTAAGGGCTCAAACCGGCAGGGTCAGAGTTAAGGTGACAGGTCCTGAAAACAGCGCCAGCGTCTGTGTAGCCAAGGTCAGGGATTTCCTCAATGCATTTCCCTATTAGGAGGGATAGAAAGGCAGGCTTCCATTCCTCTACCCAGAGCACCACAATCCTGCCACTGTACCCTCTTGTCCTCTGCACACTCCAACTCATAACTAAGCCATTATACTAGCAAACACTCAGTGTACCTAGTGGCATCCTATCTGTGGCTATTGGACTTTGCTATAGTCCCACTAGTGCCAAGACATTTGCAGAGCGCATCTGCCTGCGTTGCACACTCCAACTAATTATAACTAAGCCATTATACTAGCAAACACTCAGTGTACCTAGTGGCATCCTATACGTGGCTATTGGACTTTGCTATAGTCCCACTAGTGCCAAGACATTTGCAGAGCGCATCTGCCTGCGTTGCACACTCCAACTAATTATAACTAAGCCATTATACTAGCAAACACTCAGTGTACCTAGTGGCATCCTATACGTGGCTATTGGACTTTGCTATAGTCCCACTAGTGCCAAGATATTTGCAGAGCGCATCTGCCTGCGTTGCACACTCCAACTAATTATAACTAAGCCATTATACTAGCAAACACTCAGTGTACCTAGTGGCATCCTATATGTGGCTATTGGACTTTGCTATAGTCCCACTAGTGCCAAGACATTTGCAGAGCGCATCTGCCTGCGTTGCACACTCCAACTAATTATAACTAAGCCATTATACTAGCAAACACTCAGTGTACCTAGTGGCATCCTATACGTGGCTATTGGACTTTGCTATAGTCCCACTAGTGCCAAGACATTTGCAGAGCGCATCTGCCTGCGTTGCACACTCCAACTAATTATAACTAAGCCATTATACTAGCAAACACTTAGTGTACCTAGTGGCATCCTATACGTGGCTATTGGACTTTGCTTTAGTCCCACTAGTGCCAAGACATTTGCAGAACGCATCTGCCTGCGTTGCACACTCCAACTAATTATAACTAAGCCATTATACTAGCACACACTCAGTGTACCTAGTGGCATCCTATACGTGGCTATTGGACTTTGCTATAGTCCCACTAGTGCCAAGACATTTGCAGAGCGCATCTGCCTGCGTTGCACACTCCAACTAATTATAACTAAGCCATTATACTAGCAAACACTTAGTGTACCTAGTGGCATCCTATATGTGGCTATTGGACTTTGCTATAGTCCCACTAGTGCCAAGACATTTGCAGAGCGCATCTGCCTGCGTTGCACACTCCAACTAATTATAACTAAGCCATTATACTAGCAAACACTCAGTGTACCTAGTGGCATCCTATACGTGGCTATTGGACTTTGCTATAGTCCCACTAGTGCCAAGACATTTGCAGAGCGCATCTGCCTGCGTTGCACACTCCAACTAATTATAACTAAGCCATTATACTAGCAAACACTTAGTGTACCTAGTGGCATCCTATACGTGGCTATTGGACTTTGCTTTAGTCCCACTAGTGCCAAGACATTTGCAGAACGCATCTGCCTGCGTTGCACACTCCAACTAATTATAACTAAGCCATTACACTAGCACACACTCAGTGTACCTAGTGGCATCCTATACGTGGCTATTGGACTTTGCTATAGTCCGACTAGTGCCAAGACATTTGCAGAGCGCATCTGCCTGCGTTGCACACTCCAACTAATTATAACTAAGCCATTATACTAGCAAACACTTAGTGTACCTAGTGGCATCCTATACGTGGCTATTGGACTTTGCTTTAGTCCCACTAGTGCCAAGACATTTGCAGAACGCATCTGCCTGCGTTGCACACTCCAACTAATTATAACTAAGCCATTATACTAGCACACACTCAGTGTACCTAGTGGCATCCTATACGTGGCTATTGGACTTTGCTATAGTCCCACTAGTGCCAAGACATTTGCAGAGCGCATCTGCCTGCGTTGCACACTCCAACTAATTATAACTAAGCCATTATACTAGCACACACTCAGTGTACCTAGTGGCATCCTATACGTGGCTATTGGACTTTGCTATAGTCCCACTAGTGCCAAGACATTTGCAGAGCGCATCTGCCTGCGTTGCACACTCCAACTAATTATAACTAAGCCATTATACTAGCACACACTCAGTGTACCTAGTGGCATCCTATACGTGGCTATTGGACTTTGCTATAGTCCCACTAGTGCCAAGACATTTGCAGAGCGCATCTGCCTGCGTTGCACACTCCAACTAATTATAACTAAGCCATTATACTAGCACACACTCAGTGTACCTAGTGGCATCCTATACGTGGCTATTGGACTTTGCTATAGTCCCACCAGTGCCAAGACATTTGCAGAGCGCATCTGCCTGCGTTGCACACTCCAACTAATTATAACTAAGCCATTATACTAGCAAACACTTAGTGTACCTAGTGGCATCCTATACGTGGCTATTGGACTTTGCTATAGTCCCACTAGTGCCAAGACATTTGCAGAGCGCATCTGCCTGCGTTGCACACTCCAACTAATTATAACTAAGCCATTATACTAGCAAACACTCAGTGTACCTAGTGGCATCCTATACGTGGCTATTGGACTTTGCTATAGTCCCACTAGTGCCAAGACATTTGCAGAGCGCATCTGCCTGCGTTGCACACTCCAACTAATTATAACTAAGCCATTATACTAGCAAACACTTAGTGTACCTAGTGGCATCCTATACGTGGCTATTGGACTTTGCTTTTGTCCCACTAGTGCCAAGACATTTGCAGAACGCATCTGCCTGCGTTGCACACTCCAACTAATTATAACTAAGCCATTATACTAGCACACACTCAGTGTACCTAGTGGCATCCTATACGTGGCTATTGGACTTTGCTATAGTCCCACTAGTGCCAAGACATTTGCAGAGCGCATCTGCCTGCGTTGCACACTCCAACTAATTATAACTAAGCCATTATACTAGCAAACACTTAGTGTACCTAGTGGCATCCTATACGTGGCTATTGGACTTTGCTTTAGTCCCACTAGTGCCAAGACATTTGCAGAACGCATCTGCCTGCGTTGCACACTCCAACTAATTATAACTAAGCCATTATACTAGCACACACTCAGTGTACCTAGTGGCATCCTATACGTGGCTATTGGACTTTGCTATAGTCCCACTAGTGCCAAGACATTTGCAGAGCGCATCTGCCTGCGTTGCACACTCCAACTAATTATAACTAAGCCATTATACTAGCACACACTCAGTGTACCTAGTGGCATCCTATACGTGGCTATTGGACTTTGCTATAGTCCCACTAGTGCCAAGACATTTGCAGAGCGCATCTGCCTGCGTTGCACACTCCAACTAATTATAACTAAGCCATTATACTAGCACACACTCAGTGTACCTAGTGGCATCCTATACGTGGCTATTGGACTTTGCTATAGTCCCACTAGTGCCAAGACATTTGCAGAGCGCATCTGCCTGCGTTGCACACTCCAACTAATTATAACTAAGCCATTATACTAGCAAACACTCAGTGTACCTAGTGGCATCCTATACGTGGCTATTGGACTTTGCTATAGTCCCACTAGTGCCAAGACATTTGCAGAGCGCATCTGCCTGCGTTGCACACTCCAACTAATTATAACTAAGCCATTATACTAGCAAACACTTAGTGTACCTAGTGGCATCCTATACGTGGCTATTGGACTTTGCTTTTGTCCCACTAGTGCCAAGACATTTGCAGAACGCATCTGCCTGCGTTGCACACTCCAACTAATTATAACTAAGCCATTATACTAGCACACACTCAGTGTACCTAGTGGCATCCTATACGTGGCTATTGGACTTTGCTATAGTCCCACTAGTGCCAAGACATTTGCAGAGCGCATCTGCCTGCGTTGCACACTCCAACTAATTATAACTAAGCCATTATACTAGCACACACTCAGTGTACCTAGTGGCATCCTATACGTGGCTATTGGACTTTGCTATAGTCCCACTAGTGCCAAGACATTTGCAGAGCGCATCTGCCTGCGTTGCACACTCCAACTAATTATAACTAAGCCATTATACTAGCACACACTCAGTGTACCTAGTGGCATCCTATACGTGGCTATTGGACTTTGCTATAGTCCCACTAGTGCCAAGACATTTGCAGAGCGCATCTGCCTGCGTTGCACACTCCAACTAATTATAACTAAGCCATTATACTAGCACACACTCAGTGTACCTAGTGGCATCCTATATGTGGCTATTGGACTTTGCTATAGTCCCACTAGTGCCAAGACATTTGCAGAGCGCATCTGCCTGCGTTGCACACTCCAACTAATTATAACTAAGCCATTATACTAGCAAACACTTAGTGTACCTAGTGGCATCCTATACGTGGCTATTGGACTTTGCTATAGTCCCTCTAGTGCCAAGACATTTGCAGAGCGCATCTGCCTGCGTTGCACACTCCAACTAATTATAACTAAGCCATTATACTAGCAAACACTCAGTGTACCTAGTGGCATCCTATACGTGGCTATTGGACTTTGCTTTAGTCCCACTAGTGCCAAGACATTTGCAGCACGTCTGCCTGCGTTGCACACTCCAACTAATTATAACTAAGTTACATTGTCAGGGATATTTATTCTTTATTATTCTGCTGTTAATAAAGCTAGACCACCACTGCAATCTTCACCACCTCTCAATTTTTACTACCACATTTTCAGTCCACAATCTTGTCGCAATCAACATGAGTGGCAAAATGACAGATGCTGGTGGAAAGGGGAAGAGGCGTGGTGGAAAAGGCAAAAAAGGTTTTGTCAGTGGGGAAGGTGGCAAAGCTCCATTATCATCTGCTGCAGATAGACCATCTACTAGCAAAAGTAAGATGTCTACTACTTATTGTGGACAATCCGATGTGCTCCCTTTTTTACGGACACGAACAAGAGGAACAAAGGTAGATGATGGGCAAAAAAGGAAAATGCTTGAATGGATCTCAAGTGGTCCAACAAGTGCCCTCTCAGCCACTTCAAGTACCGCATCCAAAAAACACCAGTCCTCTGAGTTGTCATCCCAATCACACTTGATTTCTCCCAGCTCTGAAGTCTCCATCAGCCCTGCACAGTATGGTGGAACTGAGATGGCTGAGTCTGCAGAGCTGTTCAGTCACACTATAGCCTGGGAATCAGAGGTCTGCTCCCAAGCTACAGTGAGTACAGAACAGGAAATGGTCTGCAGTGATGCCCAGAACCTTTGTGACTCTGATTCAGGCCGTGAGGACCAAGTTTCTGAGCATAATGTTGACCCTTTGTCACAAACTGTAACACCTGTGGTTATAGACAATGAGGAACATACTGATGAAGATGAGACGCAGATACCCGATTGGGATGACAACTTAAATATTCGGTCAGGGCAAGAAGAGGCTCGGTCTGAGGGGGAGGGGAGTGCAAACACAACAATTGATGATGACGTTCTAGATCCCACCTACTGTCAACCCCCAGTCAGGCACTCGAGGAGGTCAACAGAGGCGGTGGAGGAGGATGCAACCGACGACGAAGTTACCTTGCGCCTTCCTGGACAGAGTCGGAGCACTGGTAGCACGTCTACAACTGCATCCTCAGCCACCACTCTGCCTATGAGCATTATTCGGGGTGGATCAACAGGTCGCATGGCCTCTAAGCCTTGCCTAGCCTGGTCCTTTTTTCACATCGAAAAAGATCGCCCAACTCATGTGATATGTAACATTTGTCATGATTCTGTTAGTAGAGGTCAAAACCTCAGCAGTTTGACAACTTCTTCCATGAATCGTCACATGACTAAATATCATAAGTCCCGGTGGGAAGCTCACCGTGCTGCAATGCGGCCTAGCGGAGCGAACCATCCACCGCCTGCCCCTTCCAGTGCATCCGCGCGCTCTTCATCTTCTAGGACTGTGGGGACAGCTGTCACCTGTTTTTCCACGCAAAACTTCCACCACTGTAACCGCAACAGGCAGTTTGCTTGTAAGGTCGTCAGTTGGTTTGGAAGGGGAAACAAGTGAGTGTGTACAGCTCTCTCAGACATCGATAGCACCAACGTTGGATGAAGGCAACATCATGTCTCCGCCTGCACTTTCCTCACAAACCTGCATTTTTCCAGGGACACCCTACTCAACACCGTCTACACACAGCAGCCAGATCTCTGTCCCTCAGATGTGGTCAAATAAAAGGCCACTTCCTCCGACCCATGACAAAGCTAAGAGGTTGACTCTATCCCTCTGTAAGCTGTTGGCTACCGAAATGCTGCCTTTCCGCCTAGTGGACACACAGGATTTTAGAGACCTTATGTCTGTCGCTGTGCCCCAGTACCAGATGCCTAGTCGCCACTACTTCTCTAAGAAAGGTGTGCCCGCGCTACACCAGCATGTCGCACACAACATCACCGCTTCCTTGAGAAACTCTGTGTGTGAACGGGTGC
The DNA here is from genome assembly GCF_048569485.1 of Anomaloglossus baeobatrachus. Lineage (NCBI taxonomy): Eukaryota > Metazoa > Chordata > Amphibia > Anura > Aromobatidae > Anomaloglossus > Anomaloglossus baeobatrachus. The sequence continues at coordinate 406,553,249 of NC_134353.1, read as the reverse complement.
ATTTCACCACCGATACTTGGACCAGTAAGCATGGACAGGGACGTTACATGTCGCTGACTGGGCACTGGGTAACTATGGTGATAGATGGTGAAGGGTCTGCTGCACAAGTCTTGCCGTCCCCACGACTTGTGTGTCAATCCTCTGTCTGTCCAAGTTCCGCCACTGCTTCTGCATCCTCCACCTCATCTGGGTCCTCCACCTCCGCCCCAAGCCTGCCTGGTCAGGCCACCAGCGTTCTCACTGCGCAGAAGGAATCACGCACCCCTCATTACTATGCTGGCAGCAGAGCGCAACGGCATCAGGCGGTCTTTAGCTTGACATGTCTTGGTAATAAGAGTCACACAGCTGAGGAGTTGTGGTCAGCTCTGCGGTCCGAGTTTAATAAATGGTTGTCTCCACTCAACCTGCAGCCTGGTAAGGCCGTGTGTGACAATGCTGCAAACCTGGGTGCGGCCCTTCGCCTGGGCAAGGTGACACACGTACCTTGTATGGCTCACGTGTTGAACCTTGTCGTGCAGCAATTTTTAACACACTATCCCGGCCTAGATGGCCTTCTGAACAGGGCACGAAAACTGTCTGCTCACTTCCGCCGTTCAAGCGCCGCAGCTGAGCGACTTGCATCGCTACAGAAGTCTTTCGGCCTGCCGGTTCATCGCCTGAAATGCGATGTGGCGACACACTGGAATTCAACTCTCCACATGTTACAGCGACTGTGGCAGCACCGCAGAGCCCTGGTGCAATACGTCATGACGTATAGCCTGGGCCAACGAGATGCAGAGGTGGGGCAGATCACCCTGATGGAGTGGTCTCAGATCAAGGACCTATGCACCCTTCTGCACAGTTTCGACATGGCGACGAATATGTTTAGCGCTGACAATGCCATTATCAGCATGACGATTCCAGTCATTTACATGCTGGAGCACACGCTAAACACTATTCGGAGTAAGGGGGTGGGACAACATGAAGGGGAGGAACTACAGGAGGATTCATATGCGCAAGGGACAACAACATCACCAAGGTCCAGACGTTCATCATCACCAACGCAGCAGGCATGGGACCAAGGGGGACAGGGATCGACAAGGGCGCATAGTAGCAGGCGAAATGTTGAGCAAGGTGCAGCAGAACATGAAGAAATGGAGGACGAACTGTCCATGGACATGGAAGACTCAGCGGATGATTGAGACCTTGGTCAAATTTCAGTTGAAAGAGGTTGGGGTCAGATGTCAGAGGAAGAAAGAACGGGTAGCACCTCTATGCCACAAACACAGCGTGGACTTGGTCCGCATGGCTGCGCAAGACACATGAGTGCCTTTTTGTTGCACTACCTCCAACATGACAGTCGTATTGTCAAAATTAGAAGTGATGATGACTACTGGATTGCCACACTATTAGATCCCCGGTACAAGTCCAAATTTTGTGACATAATTCCAGCCATAGAAAGGGACGCACGTATGCAGGAGTATCAGCAGAAGCTGTTACTAGATCTTAGCTCGGCTTTTCCACCAAACAACCGTGCAGGTGCAGGGAGTGAATCTCCCAGTTGTAACTTGACAAACATGGGACGGTCTCGTCATCTTCAACAGTCTACCCGTACCAGTAGGACCGTATCTGGTGCCGGTAACAGCAATTTTATGGAATATTTTCATAATTTTTTTAGACCCTCTTTTGCAAGGCCACCAGAGACAACAAGTCTGACACATAGTCAACGGCTGGAGAGGATGATACAGGAGTATCTCCAAATGAACATCGATGCCATGACTGTGCAACTGGAGCCTTGCTCCTTTTGGGCTTCAAACCTAGAAAAATGGCCAGAGCTCGCAACTTACGCCTTGGAGATTTTGTCGTGTCCAGCTGCCAGCGTTGTCTCTGAACGTGTATTCAGTGCTGCTGGGTGTGTGCTGACAGATAAGCGCACGCGTCTGTCCAGTGACAATGTGGACAGACTGACGTTCATCAAAATGAACAAGTCATGGATCCAGAAGGAATTTACTACCCCTGTGTCATCCTGGGGAGAGTAAATGCTTGTTGATTTGGAATGTGCTTGATGCAAATCAAAACATCCTGTTTGCAACTAGGGCACAAGTGCTGCCACTGAATGGGTGGGTGTGTGGGGCCCAATTTTTGGAAAAAAAGGGAGACTCCGCTTGGAGTAACCCTTGCTTACATTGTTTTTAAAAGAAGCCAAGATGAACAGAGCTGGGATCAGGAAAGACTTTGCTACCTACCCTGGTGTCATCCTGGGGACGGTTAATTATGGCGTATTTTTGAATGTGCTTGATGCAAATCTAGCTGTGAAGTGTACAACTGGGGCACAACTGCTGCCACTGAATGGGTGGGTGTGTGGGGCCCAATTTTTGGAAAAAAAGGGAGACTCCGCTTGGAGTAACCCTTGCTTGCTGTGTTTTTAAAAGAAGCCAAGATGAACAGAGCTGGGATCAGGAAAGACTTTGCTACCTACCCCGGTGTCATCCTGGGGACGGATAAGAATGACGTATTTTTGAATGTGCTTGATGCAAATCTAGCTGTGAAGTGTACAACTGGGGCACAACTGCTGCCACTGAATGGGTGGGTGTGTGGGGCCCAATTTTTGGAAAAAAAGGGAGACTCCGCTTGGAGTAACCCTTGCTTGCTGTGTTTTTAAAAGAAGCCAAGATGAACAGAGCTGGGATCAGGAAAGACTTTGCTACCTACCCCGGTGTCATCCTGGGGACGGATAAGAATGACGTATTTTTGAATGTGCTTGATGCAAATCTAGCTGTGAAGTGTACAACTGGGGCACAACTGCTGCCACTGAATGGGTGGGTGTGTGGGGCCCAATTTTTGGAAAAAAAGGGAGACTCCGCTTGGAGTAACCCTTGCTTGCTGTGTTTTTAAAAGAAGCCAAGATGAACAGAGCTGGGATCAGGAAAGACTTTGCTACCTACCCCGGTGTCATCCTGGGGACGGATAAGAATGACGTATTTTTGAATGTGCTTGATGCAAATCTAGCTGTGAAGTGTACAACTGGGGCACAACTGCTGCCACTGAATGGGTGGGTGTGTGGGGCCCAATTTTTGGAAAAAAAGGGAGACTCCGCTTGGAGTAACCCTTGCTTGCTGTGTTTTTAAAAGAAGCCAAGATGAACAGAGCTGGGATCAGGAAAGACTTTGCTACCTACCCCGGTGTCATCCTGGGGACGGATAAGAATGACGTATTTTTGAATGTGCTTGATGCAAATCTAGCTGTGAAGTGTACAACTGGGGCACAACTGCTGCCACTGAATGGGTGGGTGTGTGGGGCCCAATTTTTGGAAAAAAAGGGAGACTCCGCTTGGAGTAACCCTTGCTTGATGTGTTTTTAAAAGAAGCCAAGATGAACAGAGCTGGGATCAGGAAAGACTTTGCTACCTACCCCGGTGTCATCCTGGGGACGGATAAGAATGGCGTATTTTTGAATGTGCTTGATGCAAATGTAGCTGTGAAGTGTACAACTAGGGCACAACTGCTGCCACTGAAGGGGTGGGTGTGTGTGGGGCCCAATTTTTGGAAAAAAGGGAGACTCCGCTTGGAGTAACCCTTGCTTGATGTGTTTTTAAAAGAAGCCAAGATGAACAGAGCTGGGATCAGGAAAGACTTTGCTACCTACCCCGGTGTCATCCTGGGGACGGATAAGAATGACGTATTTTTGAATGTGCTTGATGCAAATCTAGCTGTGAAGTGTACAACTAGGGCACAACTGCTGCCACTGAAGGGGTGGGTGTGTGTGGGGCCCAATTTTTGGAAAAAAGGGAGACTCCGCTTGGAGTAACCCTTGCTTACATTGTTTTTAAAAGAAGCCAAGATGAACAGAGCTGGGATCAGGAAAGACTTTGCTACCTACCCCGGTGTCATCCTGGGGACGGATAAGAATGGCGTATTTTTGAATGTGCTTGATGCAAATGTAGCTGTGAAGTGTACAACTAGGGCACAACTGCTGCCACTGAAGGGGTGGGTGTGTGTGGGGCCCAATTTTTGGAAAAAAGGGAGACTCCGCTTGGAGTAACCCTTGATTGCTGTGTTTTTTATAAATGATCCAAGCTGCACAGAGCTGGGGTTCAGGAAAGACTTAGCTACCTACCCTGGTGTCATCCTGGGGACGGTTAATTATGGCGTATTTTTGAATGTGCTTGATGCAAATCTAGCTGTGAAGTGTGCAACTGGGGCACAAGTGCTACCACTGAAGGGGTGGGTGTGTGTGTGGCCCAATTTTTGGAAAAAAGGGAGACTCCGCTTGGAGTCACCTTGCGGTGTTTTACATGATTTTAGAAGGGCGTGCCATGCCTATATCTGTGTGTCCTCCTCTTTTTCCTTGTCCAGCTGTTTTGTTTTCGCATGAGTATATGTCCTTGTCACTTTCCAATGTGTTTGAGTTGTTTGTCACCTTTAGGACACCTTTGAGGGTGTTTTCTAGGTGTTTTTCTGTGTTTGTGATTGCCTGCCATTGTTTCCTATGCAGTTCGAGTTCGGTTCGTCGAACGTTCGACGAACCGAACTCGAACGGGAGGTCCGTTCGGCGAACCAACCTCGAGCCGAACCGCGACCAGTTCGCTCATCTCTAGTAGAGAGCCAATTCATGCCACGTGTCCAGCTTAGATACCCAATAATTGTAAGGCACAGAGGAATGTCGGAGTACAGTTGTTCGATCTGCAAGGTACTCCTTCAGCATCTGGGCAAACTTAGGATTTCTTGTGGCACTACCCCGCACCTCAGGGGCTGTGGTACGTGAGGGGCTGAGAAAACTGTCCCACATCTTAAAGACTGTTCCCCTACCTCTGGCGGATTGGACTTGTGCCTCTCTCGGCTGTACGCCTCGGTTGTCCACTGATTCATGACCTATGCCGCTAGCGTTTTGTGAGGGGAATGCTTTGCCTACTTCCGTGACTATGGCCTTCCGGAACTGCTGCATTTTGGTTGACCTCTCCTCCACGGGAATAAGAGACAAAAAGTTCTCCTTGTAGCGTGGGTCTAACAGTGTTACCAACCAGTAATGATTGTCGGCCAAGATGTTCTTAACGCGAGGGTCACGAGACAGGCAGCTTACCAGAAAGTCAGCCATGTGCGCCAGACTCTTAACAGCCAGGACTTCAGTAGCCTGACCAACAAGATGACTGAACATGCTGTCCTCCTCCTCCTCCTCCTCCTCATCTACCCTGTCCTCTGGCCAGCCACGCTGAACCGAGGATATGACTGGTGTGCATGTCATATCCTCAATTTGGCCGGAGAGTTGCTCCATGTCTTCATCCTCCTCCTCGTCATAGTCCTCCACTGCACGTTGTGATGAGACGAGGCTGGGCTGTGTGTTATCATCACCCACACCCACTACTGTTTCTTGCTGCAACTCATCGCGCTCCGCCTGCAATGCATCATGTTTGTTTTTCAGCAGAGACCGTTTTAGAAGGCAGAGTAGCGGTATGGTGACGCTAATAATGGCGTCATCACCACTCACCATCTTGGTGGAGTCCTCAAAGTTTTGGAGGATGGTACATAGGTCTGACATCCATCTCCACTCCTCAGGTGTTATGTGTGGAGTTTGACCCATTTCCCGACGGCTTAGGTGATGCAGGTACTCAACAACTGCCCTCTTCTGCTCACATATCCTGACCAACATGTGCAGAGTTGAATTCCAACGCGTGGGGACATCACACACCAGTCTGTGAGCCGGAAGATGCAAACTGCGCTGAAAGCCGGCAAGGCCGGCTGAAGCAGTAGGTGACTTTCGAAAATGTGCAGACAGGCGGCGAACTTTTACCAGCAGATCAGACAGCTCTGGGTATGACTTTAGAAACCGCTGAACCACGAGGTTGAGCACATGGGCCACGCATGGAACATGTGTCAGCTGGCCTCGCCTCAAAGCCGCCACCAGGTTCCGGCCATTGTCACACACGACCTTTCCTGGCTTTAGGTTCAGAGGTGTGAGCCAGTGATCTGCCTGCTGTTTCAGAGCTGTCCACAGCTCTTCTGCATTGTGGGGTTTGTCACCTATGCAGATTAGCTTCAGCACAGCCTGTTGCCGCTTCGCCGAGGCAGTGTTGCAGTGCTTCCAGCTTGTGACTGGTGTGGAGGGTACAGTGGATGAGGATGCGCAGGAGGAGGAGGAGGCTGAAGAGCATGACATTCCGGAGCTGTAGAGTGTGGGTGAAACACTGACTGAGGTAGGGCCTGCAAACCTTGGTGTGGGAAGGACGTGTTCCGTCCCTCGCTCAGACTGGGTCCCAGCTTCCACAATATTAACCCAGTGTGCCGTCAACGAGATGTAGCGGCCTTGCCCACAAGCACTTGTCCACGTGTCTGTGGTTAGGTGGACCTTGGGTGAAACAGCGTTGTTCAGGGCACGTGTGATGTTTTGTGACACGTGGTTATGCAACGCGGGGACGGCACACCGGGAGAAATAGTGGCGGCTGGGGACCGAGTAACGTGGGACAGCTGCCGCCATCAGGTCACGGAATGCTTCTGTCTCCACCAGCCTAAAAGGCAACATTTCCAGCGCAAGCAGTCGCGAAATGTTAGCATTTAGAACTGTGGCATGTGGGGTGTTGGCAGTGTATTTGCGCCTGCGTTCAAAGGTTTGCTGAATGGATAACTGAACGCTGCGCTGGGACAAGGACGTGCTTGATGATGGTGTTCTTTCTGCGTAGGCAACTGCAGGTGCAGGAGTGGAGGAGGCTTGTTCGCAGGCAGCATGGACAGGGGATTGGCTCGCATGCACAACCAGCGAAGACGTAGCAGTGACATCAGCAAGCACTGCTCCTCGACTCTGTTGTACTTCCCACAAAGTCGGGTGCTTGGCTGACATGTGCCTGATCATGCTGGTGGTGGTCAGGCTGCTAGTTTTGGTACCCCTGCTGATGCTGGCACGGCAGGTGTTGCAAATGGCCTTTTTTGAATCATCTGGATCCAACTTAAAAAACTGCCAGACTCGGGAAGACCTAACATTTGTACAGGCACCTTGTGTCGTCGTGTTGTTCCGGGGAACGATTGCCTGACTTCTGCCTGGGGCCACCACCCTGCTTCTTACTGCCTGTTGTGATGCTACGCCTCCCTCCCCCTGTGCACTGCTGTCCTCGCTCTGCATATCCTCCTGCCAGGTTGGGTCAGTTACTGGATCATCCACCACGTCGTCTTCCTCTTCCGCACCCTGCTCCTCCTCCTGACTTCCTGACAATTGTGTCTCATCATCGTCCACCACTTGTTGAGACACGTTGCCAACTTCGTGAGAACGTGGCTGCTCAAATATTTGGCCATCTGTACAGACGATCTCCTCATGACCCACTTCAATATGAGCTGGCGAGAGGCCAGAATGTGTGAATGGAAACGTGAACAGCTCTTCCGAGTGTCCAAGTGTGGGATCATTAATGTCCGAGGAGGACGTGTACTCAGCCTGGTGGTAGGAAGGAGGATCAGGTTCAGAAATGTGCGGTGCAGTATCACGGCTACTGACACTTGACCGTGTGGAAGACAGAGTGTTTGTGGTGGTGCCAATCTGACTGGAAGCATTATCTGCTATCCAACTAACAACCTGTTGACACTGGTCTTGGTTCAAGAGCGGTGTACTGCTGCGGTCCCCAAGAATTTGGGACAGGACGTGCGAGCGACTAGATGTGGCCCTTTGTTGTGGCGAAATTAGAGCTTGCCCACGACCTCGGCCTCTGCCTGCACCACCATCACGTCCACTTCCTTGTTCCTTGCCAATGCCCTTGCGCATTTTGCAATGCTGTGCACTGCTGACGTGTATATTCACTACTTGTGCGTTATATCAAAGTTTGTGGAAATTGCACACAAGTGCACCTGTACGCTGCCACCAACAGGCACACACGTGCGGTTTTAAAAACCAAGCACGGACGCAATAAGAACCTAACAGGTTTTTTTGGGGAGCGACAATTACAGACAAGTCAGACACTATCTGGACTGTTTTACACTGTGTACACCAGCCCCAGATATGATGAAGGCTGGTATACGGTCACCACTACCCTGCCTGCCTGCCTGCCTGTATACTGGTACAATAGTCCTGACAAGGACTCTTCTGGTCACTAGCCTGTATTCAGACCTGGCTATACCCTGCCTGTATATAGCAACAATAGTCCTGAGAAGGACTCTGCTACTGTACTCCGACCTGGCTATACCCTGCCTGCCTGTATACAACTAGAATAGTCCTGAGAAGGACTTTTGGTCACACTGTTTGCAGCCCTGCAACTGAAAAAGCTATAAAGGGCCGCAAAGCTTTCCCTGAATCAGCGACACTCTCCCTGCACTGACTGTCTGGATAGCTGTGAGCAGAGCACAGCGCGCCGGCCGGTATAAAGGCTCGGTCACGCTGTGCAGGCCGGCCAATCACTGCAATTCCACAACTAACAGGGCTGTGGCATTGCAGTGGTCTGCCAGCCAATCCCTGCATGAGGGCTGGCTCTCAAAAGAGCGCCAACATGCAGAAATGAAGACCACGAGTACAGCACGAGTATCGCGAGATTACTCGGTCCCCGCCGAGCAGCCCGAGTACAGCGATACTCGTGCGAGTACCGAGTAGTTACAAGCATGCTCGCTCATCACTAGTCTTGAATGGTAGATAAGAATTTACAGCTTTTAGCACAACCAGAAGATTCTATGTCCCACTGTATGTCTGGATAGTTGAAATCCCCCATAATAAGAACCCGATTATTATTATTATTAGCTGCCTTTTCAATTTGATCCAGTATTTCACCCTCTATTTGTTCAAGTATGTTAGGAGGCTTATAGCAAACTCCAATTAGCATTTTTCCATTATTCTCCTCCCCATGTACATTTACCCATACTGACTCTACATTGTTGCAGTTCCCCCCAATGTCATCATTCAACACAGGTTTTAGGTTAGATTTGATAAATATACACACCCCAGCACCTTTTTTGTCTTTCCTGTACCTCCTAAATGTACTATAACCCTGTATGTTTGTCACCCAGTCATGGCTTTCAGCCAGCCGGTTTCCGTAATGCCCACCACATCATAATCCATGGTTAACATAAGAGTCTCCAATTCATTCATTTTGTTTGCAAGACTTCTTGCATTTGCTGGTAGACATTTAATCCTATTAACACCTTTATTACTCCTAGCCTCCCTATGTTCCTTGCATGTCCCCCTAATCCTTCATTGACCCCTACCATCTCACTGTCTCTATCTGCTCTATCTATCCCCTTTTTTGCTCCACTACCCTCCCTCCCCCCAGATCCTAGTTTAAAAGCTCCTCCATCCGTCTGACCATTTTCTCCCCCAGCACAGCTGCACCTTCCCCATTGAGGTGCAGCCCGTCCCTACCGTAGAGCCTGTAGTCGACTGAGAAGTCAGCCCAGTTCTCCATGAACCCAAACCCTTCCTTCCTGCACCAATTTCTAAGCCACGTGTTTATCTCCCTAAGCTCCCGCTGTCTTTCTAGTGACGCTCGTGGCACCGGTAGTATTTCTGAAAACACCACCTTGGAGGTCCTGGACTTCAGCTTCTCTCCAAGTTCCCTGTAATCATTTTTAAGGACCTTCCACCTGCCTCTAACTTTGTCATTAGTACCAATGTGCACCATGACCGCTGGGTTTTCCCCAGCCCCACCCAGCAATCTGTCTATCCGATCCACAATATGCCGAACCCGAGCACCCGGCAGACAACACACTCTTCGGCATTCATGGTCTCGGCGACAGATGACCCTGTCTGTCCGCCTAATTATAGAGTGGTATGGCCAAACAAAAGCAAAAGAAGGTACCTGGCCTATCAATCCAACGGAAACTCATAGGTGTCACAGTCCATTGGACTAGGCAATTACATGAAGCCATACAAAGTCCACGGGCTTTGCCTCAGAGTCAAACCCAAAACCTCTCGTAGCCCAAGCAAAGAGCCTACCACTACACCAACACAGAGAAGTGGGAAACTGACTCTATATTAATACACATAATCCTAGTGACTGCGCACACAACATGGCCAAACAAAAGCAAAAGGCAGTATCTGGCCTATCAATTCAATGGAAACATATAGGCAACACAGTCCATTGGACTAGTCAATTACATTACATGCAGCCACACAAAGTCCATGGGCCTTGCCTCAGAATCGAACCCACAACCTATCGTAGCCCAAGCAAAAAGCCTACCACTACACCAACACAAGGAAGTAGGAAACTGATTCTACATTAATTCACATCATCCTAGTGACTGCGCACACAACATGGCCAAACAAAAGAAAAAGACAGTACCTGGCCAGTCAATCCAATGTAAATTCATAGGCAATATAGTCCATTGGACTAGGCATCTACATGCAGCCATACAAAGTCCATGAGCGTTGCCTCAGAGTCGAACCCACAACTTCTTGTAGCCCAAGGAAAGAGCCTACAACTACACCAATACAGAGAAGTTGGTAACTGATTCTACATTAATTCACATAATCCTAGTGACTGCGCACACGACATGGCCAAACAAAAGCAAAAGACAGTACCTGGCCTATCAACCCAATTGAAACTCAAAGGTAACACAGTACATTGGAATAAGCAATTACATGCAGCCATACAAAGTCCATGGGCCTTGCCTCAGAGTCGAACTCACAACCTCTCGCAGCCCAAGCAAAGAACCTACCACTACACCAACACAGAGAAGTGGGAAACTGACTCTACATTAATTCACATAATCCTAGTGACTGCGCACACAACATGACCAAACGAAAGCAAAAGACAGTACATGGCCTATCAATCCAATGAAAACTCATAGGCAACATAGCCCTTTGGACTAGGAAACTACATGCAGCCATACAAAGTCCATGGGCCTTGCCTCAGCGTCGAACCCTCAACCTCTCGTAGCCCAAGCAAAGAGCCTACCACCACACCAACACAGAGCAGTGTGAAATTCACTCTATATTAATTCACATAATCCTAGTGACTGCGCACACAACATGGCCAAACAAAAGCAAAAGACAGTACCTGGCCTATCAATCCAATGGAAACTCATAGGCTACACAGTCCATCGGACTAGACAATTACATGCAGCCATACAAAGTCCATGGGCCTTGCCTCAAAGTCGAACTCACAACCTCTCGGAGCCCAAGCAAGGAGCCTACCACTACACCAACACAGAGTAGTGGGAGACTGAATCTACATTAATTCACATAATCCTAGTGAATGCGCACACAACATGGCCAAACGAAAGCAAAAGACAGTACCTGGACTATCAATCCAATGGAAACTCATAGGTAACACAGTCCCTTGGACTAAGCATTTACATGCAGCCATACAAAGTCCATGGGCCTTGCTTCAGAGTCGAACTCACAACCTCTCGCAGCCCTAGCAAAGAGCCTACCAATACACCAACACAGAGAAGTGGGAAACTGACTCTACATTAATTTACATAGTCCTAGTGACTGCGCACACAACATGGCCAAAGGAAAGGACAGTACCTGGCCTATCAATCCAATGGAAGCTCATAGGCAACACAGTCCATCGGACTAGACAATTACATGCAGCCATACAAAGTCCATGGGCCTTGCCTCAGAGTCGAACCCACAACCTCTCGCAGCCCAAGCAAAGAGCCTACCACTACACCAACACAGAGAAGTGGGAAACTGGTTCTACATTAATTCACATAATCCTAGTGACTGCGCACACAAGATGGCCAAACAAAAGCAAAATACATTACCTGGCCTATCAATCCAATAGAATCTCATAGGCAACACAGTCCCTTGGACTAATCAAATACATGCAGCCATACAAAGTCCATGGGCCTTGCCTCAGAGTCGAACTCACAACCTCTCGGAGCCCAAGCAAGGAGCCTACCACTACACCAACACAGAGTAGTGGGAAACTGAATCTACATTAATTCACATAATCCTAGTGACTGCGCACACAACATGGCCAAACGAAAGCAAAAGACAGTACCTGGCCTATCAATCCAATGGAAACTCATAGGTAACACAGTCCCTTGAACTAAGCATTGACATGCAGCCATACAAAGTCCATGGGCCTTGCCTCAGAGTCGAACTCACAACCTCTCGCAGCCCTAGCAAAGAGCCTACCAATACACCAACACAGAAAAGTGGGAAACTGACTCTACATTAATTTACATAGTCCTAGTGACTGCGCACACAACATAGCCAAATGAAAGGAAAGGACAGTACCTGGCCTATCAATCCAATGGAAACTCATTGGCAACACAGTCCATTAGACTAAGCAATTACATGCAGCCATGCAAAGTCCATGGGCCTTGCCTCAGTGTCAAACCCATAACCTCTCTCAGCCCAAACAAAGAGCCTACCACTACACCAACACAGAGAAGTGGGAAACTGACTCTATATTAATACACATAATCCTAGTGACTGCGCACACAACATGGCCAAACAAAAGCAAAAAACTGTACCTGGCCTATCAATCCAATGGAATCTCATAGGCAACACAGTCCATTGGACTAAACAGTTACATGCAGCCATACAAAGACCATGGGCCTTGCCTCAGAATTGAACCCACAACCTCTCGTAGCCTACGCAAAGAGCCTTCCACAACACCAACACAGAGAAGTGGGAAACTGACTCTACATTACTTCACATAGTCCTGGTGACTGCGCACACAACATGGCCAAACAAAAGCAAAAGACAGCATCTGGCCTATCAATCCAATAGAAACATATAGGCAACACAGTCCATTGGACTAGGCAATTACATTACATGCAGCCACACAAAGTCCAGGAGCCTTGCCTCAGAATCGAACCCACAACCTCTCGTAGCCCAAGCAAAAAGCCTACCACTACACCAACACAAGGAAGTAGGAAACTGCCTCTACATTAATTAACATCATCCTAGTGACTGCGCACACAACATGGCCAAACAAAAGATGAAGACCGTACCTGGCCAGTCAATCCAATGTAAATTCATAGGCAACATAGTCCATTGGACTAGGAATCTACATGCAGCCATACAAAGTCTATGAGCTTTGCCTCAGAGTCGAACCCAAAACTTCTTGTAGCTCAAGGAAAGAGCCTACAACTACACCAATACAGAGAAGTTGGTAACTGATTCTACATTAATTCACATAATCCTAGTGACTGCGCACACAACTTGGCCAAACAAAAGCAAAAGACAGTACCTGGCCTATCAACCCAATGGAAACTCAAAGGTAACAAAATACATTGGAATAAGCAATTACATGCAGCCATTCAAAGTCCATGGGCCTTGCCTCAGAGTCGAACTCACAACCTCTCGCAGCCAAACAAAGAACCTACCACTACACCAACACAGAGAAGTGGGAAACCGACTCTACATTAATTCACATAATCCTAGTGACTGCACACACAACATGGCCAAACGAAAGCAAAAGACAGTACATGGCCTATCAATCCAATGAAAACTCATAGGCAACATAGCCCTTTGGACTAGGAAACTACATGCAGCCATACAAAGTCCATGGGCCTTGCCTCAGAGTCGAACCCTCAACCTCTCGTAGCCCAAGCAAAGAGCCTACCACCACACCAACACAGAGCAGTGTGAAATTCACTCTACATTAATTCACATAATCCTAGTGACTGCGCACACAAAATGGTCAAACGAAAGCAAAAGACAGTACCTTGCCTATCAATCCAATGAAAACTCGTAGGTAACACAGTCCATAGGATTAGGCAATTTCATGCAGCCATACAAAGTCCATGGGCCTTGCATCAGAGTCGAACTCACAACCTCTCGCAGCCCAAGCAAAGAGCCTACCACTTCACCAACACAAAGAAGCAGGAAACTGACACTACATTAATTCACATAATCCTAGTGACTGCGCACACAACATGGCCAAACAAAAGCAAGACACAGTACCTGGCCTATCAATCCAATGGAAACGCATAGGTAACACATTCCATAGGATTAGGCAATTTCATGCAGCCATACAAAGTCCATGTGCCTTGCCTCAGAGTCGAACTTACAACCTCTAGCAGCCCAAGCAAAGTTGCTACCACTACACCAACACAGAGAAGTGTGAAACGTTTACTACATTAATTCACATAATCCTAGTGACTGCGCACACAACATGTCCAAATGATAGCAAAAGACAGTACCTGACCTATCAATCCAATGAAAACTCATAGGCAACACAGTCCATTGGACTATGCAATTATTTGCAGCCATACAAAGTCCATGGGCCTTGCCTCAAAGTCGATCCCACAACCTATCGTAGCCCAAGCAAAGAGCCTACCACTACACCAACACAGTGAAGTGGGAAACTGGTTCTACATTAATTCACATAATCCTAGTGACTGCGCACACAAGATGACAAAGCAAAAGCAAAATACAGTACATGGCCTTAGAATCCAATAGAATATCATTGGCAACACAGTCCATTGGACTAGGCAATTACATGCAGCTATACAAGGTCCATGGGCCTTGCCTCAGAGTCGAACTCACAATCTCTCAGAGCCCAAGCAAAGAGCCTACCACTACACCAACACAGAGTAGTGTGAAACTGGCTCTACATTACTTCACATAATCCTGGTGACTGCGCACACAACATGGTCAAACAAAAGCAAAAGTCAGTACCTGGCCTATCAATCCAATGGAAACTCATAGGTAACACAGTCCTTTGGACTAGGCATTTACATGCAGCCATACAAAGTCCATGGGACTTGCTTCAGAGTCGAACTCACAACCTCTCACAGCCCTAGTAAAGTCATATATATAGAAATAGAAAAACGGGTTTTAGCCGCGCTGAAAAACCACTGGTGCAGGATTAATGAAGAAGTTTCTTTTTTATTACAGCATTTCCAACGCGTTTCAGAGACTGGAACCGTCTCCTTCCTCAGGGAAAAAAGAAATCATGCAGCTGTCTAACAGTCAAGTGCTATAAAGGAGGGTAAAGACTGCCACGTTGACAGTCATGACGTCATCCACCCAAGGGGCATTTTTTAAAGACGTTCTGTGACTTGGTGTTGTCAGATCTTAAAGAAGCCATCAATCAAAAAAGGAAAACTAAATATAATTTATCTTTTTGTGAAAGAGAAGCCCTGTTAGCCTTAAAAAATAACGGCGCCATAGTCATTAGAGCAGCCGACAAAGGAGGTGGAATTGTAATTCAAAATCGTACTGACTACCTTAAAGAGGCATATCGGATCCTGTCAGACCCGATTTACTATAAAACTGCAGATAGAGTGGAATATGATCAGGCCATTGCTGCCTATAATATGCTCATCCAGAAAGCAATTGGAAATAATATTTTAAATCCCACTGAAAAGAGATTCCTGCAAATTAAAAATCCATTAATGGCATTCTTTTATCATCTACCCAAGATCCACAAAGATATTCAAAACCCCCCAGGTAGACCTATAATTGCAGGTATTGATTCTTTGACTTCCAATCTTGCTAACTATATGGATTTATTCCTGCAACCATATGTGTTAAGATTAAATAGCCACATCAGGGACTCTGCTCATCTTATAGAGAATATTAGCGATATTGTGTGGAAAGACTCTTACGTGTTTGTAACCATAGATGTGGCTTCTTTATAATCAAATATACAGCATCACCTTGGCTTGTTCTGTATTTCCCTGTTCCTAGAGGATGATATTAATATTCCACCTATACAAAGGAGTTTTATTCTGGAAGGCATGAATTTCATTCTCCACAATAATTTTTTTACTTTCAACAATATAATATACCATCAGCGACTCGGAACGGCCATGGGGTCGAAAGCTGCATGTTCCTATGCAAATTTATTTATGGGGATTTTTGAAATGATCTACATCACGGGTGGCCGGCATAAAGAGGGTATTGTCCTTTATAAAAGGTTCATAGACGACCTGTTTATTATCTGGGATAGCAGCTATTCTGACATCACAGTTCTCCTTGATGACCTTAACCCCTTCACGACCGCGGGCAGTAAAATTACGTCCTATTTTAACGTGACTTAACGACCAGGGACGTAATTTTACTGCCTAAACTTCATTTGATTGCCGTGGCCATAGCAACGGCTTTCAAATGATGTCCCCTGCTGTTTCTTACAGCAGGGGACCTTTGCTTGACCCCAGGGGGGGTGGCATCGCCACCCCCCATAGGCGATCGATGTGATTGGCTGTTCAAATCTGAACCGCCAACCACATCGTTCGCACTAATTTCGGCAAAAATAATGCCGGAATTAGTGCGATCCTGTGAGATCCAGCTATGAGATGCCACAGCTGCTGCAGCATATCATAGGTGGACCTCAAACATGTCGCCCCCAGCCCCTGCAGCACTGATTGGAGCGATCGTGCTATGACGCGCAATCGCTCCAATCAGTGTGCAGTGGGGCGGTCTGATCTGGAGGTGGCCGCCCTCCCCAGGCCTGTCCTGGTCTGGGGACCCTCCCCCAACATGTCTGCAGCGTGGTGTGGCTGGTACTTTTGGTACCACGCCACCGCTGCTGCCGCCGCAGACGCCGCCTCTGCTGTCACCGCGCCTGCTCCAATGGTAAGTATTGCGCTTCGGCGATGGCCCCTGCGCGCTCCCGAGAAGGCCCCAGCGCGCTCCCGTGAAGGCCCCTGCCCGTGCCCCCCCCGATCTGCCCCCCTACGCCCCGATCTGCCCCCCCTACGCCCCGATCTGCCCCCCGGCATCCCGATCTGCTCCCCACGCGCTCTGCCTGCCTCCTCTGTCATCTGCTTCCAAGGTTCCTTCCTTCTGCTTTTGCTTCTCCGCCCCCTCTGCTCTCCCTCTGCCCCCCCATCTGCCCCCCCTCTCCCCATCCCCCCCCCATCCCCCTCTGCTCCCCCCGACGTCCTCTTACCTGCCTTCACGGGTCGTCCGAGGTCTTCACTGGCCCGATCACATCTGCCTCCATCGCTTGGTCCTTCTGCTGATCTGTTCAACGTCCTGCCTGCTGCTCCTGTAAAGCTGTCCATCTCACTGCCTTCTTGTTCCTCTGCAGCTCTTCTGGTCAGTGATCCTCCTGGTACTGTGAGTATAACTTTTTTTTTTTTTTTTTTCTTGTATCCTGTCCATTTTTACACCTCATCCGTCCGTGCGTCCCGCCAAGCGCTGATCAGGGATGCCGATAACGGATCGGCATCCCTGCTCAATTTTTGGCGTGACTTTTTTCCGTATTTGCGACGCTTTTTGTATCGCGTCCGTCCGTGCGTCCCGCCGAGCGCTGATCAGGGATGCAGATAACGGATCGGCATCCCTGCTCAATTTTTGGCGTGACTTTTTTCCGTATTCACGACGCTTTTTGTATCGCGTCCGTCTGTGCGTCCCGCCGAGCGCTGATCAGGGATGCAGATAACGGATCGGCATCCCTGCTCAATTTTTGGCGTGACTTTTTTCCGTATTTGCGACGCTTTTTGTATCGCGTCCGTCCGTGCGTCCCGCCAAGCTCTGATCAGGGATGCAGATAACGGATCGGCATCCCTGCTCAATTTTTGGCGTGACTTTTTTCCGTATTTGCGACGCTTTTTGTATCGCGTCCGTCCGTGCGTCCCGCCAAGCTCTGATCAGGGATGCAGATAACGGATCGGCATCCCTGCTCAATTTTTGGCGTGACTTTTTTTCCGTATTCACGACGCTTTTTGTATCGCGTCCGTCCGTGCGTCCCGCCGAGCGCTGATCAGGGATGCAGATAACGGATCGGCATCCCTGCTCAATTTTTGGCGTGACTTTTTCCGTATTTGCGACGCTTTTTGTATCGCGTCCGTCCGTGCGTCCCGCCAAGCGCTGATCAGGGATGCACATAACGGATCTGCATCCCTGCTCAATTTTTGGCGTGACCTTTTTTTTTTTCCGTATCCCCAACGCTTTTTGTATCTCATCCGACCGTGCATCCTGCAGCGGCCGATCATTGTACCGCGTCTGTGTGTTTGAAAAGTTAAATGGCGTTCCTTCTCTTCTGAGCCCCGCCGTGCGCCCAAACAATTACTTTCCACCACATATGAGGTATCTGCGTACTCAGGAGAAATTGCACAATACGTTTTATGGCGCAGTTTTTCCTGAAACCGTTGTAAAAAAAAAAGCTACCTGGTTGATACAAAAATTTTGTGGTTAAAAAAAAAAAAAAAAATTTTCACGGTTCAACGTTATCAACTTCTGTGGAGCCCCAGAGGGTACAAGGGGCTCACCAAACATCTAGATAAATTCCTTGAGGGGTCTAGTTCCGAAATGGGGTAATTTGTGGGGGAGCTCCACTGTTTAGGCACCATAGGGGGTCTCCAAACGTGACATGGCGTCCGCTAATGATTCCAACCAATTTTGCTGTCAAATGGCGCTCCTTCTCTTCTGAGCCCCGCCATGCGCCCAAACAATTACTTTCCACCACATATGAGGTATCGTCGTACTCAGGAGAAATTGCACAATACGTTTTATGGTGCATTTTTTCCTGATACCCTTGTGAAAAAAAAGCTACCTGGTTCAAGTAACAGTTTTGTAATGAGAAAAAAAAAATTGTATTCATGGCTCAACATTATCAACTTCTGTGGTGCCCCTTGGGGCTCGCTAAACATCTAGATAAACTCCTTGAGGGGTCTAGTTTCCAAAATGGGGTCACATGTGGGGGAGCTCCACTGTTTAGGCACCATAGGGGTATCCAAAACGTGACATGGCGTCCGCTAATGATTCCAACCAATTTTGCTGTCAAATTGCGCTCCTTCTCTTCTGAGCCCCACCATGCGCGCAAACAATTACTTTCCACCACATATGAGGTATCTGCGTACTCAGGAAAAAATGCACTATAAATTTTATGGTGAATTTTTTGCTGATACCCATGTGAAAAAAAAAGCTACCTAGTTGAAGCAACAGTTTTGTGGTAAAAAAATTTTTTTTTCTTTTCACGGCTCAACGTTATAAACTTCTGTGAAGCCCCCAGGTGTTCAAAGTGCTCACCAAACATCTAGAAAAAATATTTGAGGGCTCTAGTTTCCAAAATGGGGTCACTTGTGGGGGAGCTCCATTGTTTAGGCACCTCAGGGGGTCTTCAAACCCGACATGGTGTCCGCTAATGAGTGCAGCTAATTTTGCACTCAAAAATTCAAATGGCGCTCCTTGCCTTCCGAGCACTGCCGTGTGTCCAAACATTTGATTTCCACCACATATGAGGTATCTGCGTACTCAGGAGAAAATGCACAATACGTTTTATGGTGCATTTTTTCCTGATAGCCTTGTGGAAAAAAAAGCTACCTAGTTGAAGCAACCGTTTTGTGGTAAAAAAAAAAAAATTTCTTATCACGGCTCAACGTTATAAACTTCTGTGAAGCCCCCAGGTGTTCAAAGTGCTCACCAAACATCTAGAAAAAATATTTGAGGGCTCTAGTTTCCAAAATGGGGTCACTTGTGGGGGAGCTCCATTGTTTAGGCACCTCAGGGGGTCTTCAAACTCGACATGGCGTCCGCTAATGAGTGCAGCTAATTTTGCACTCAAAAATTCAAATGGCGCTCCTTGCCTTCCGAGCACTGCCGTGTGTCCAAACATTTGATTTCCACCACATATGAGGTATCTGCGTACTCAGGAGAAAATGCACAATACGTTTTATGGTGCATTTTTTCCTGATAGCCTTGTGGAAAAAAAAGCTACCTAGTTGAAGCAACCGTTTTGTGGTAAAAAAAAAATTTTTTCTTATCACGGCTCAACGTTATAAACTTCTGTGAAGCCCCCAGGTGTTCAAAGTGCTCACCAAACATCTAGAAAAAATATTTGAGGGCTCTAGTTTCCAAAATGGGGTCACTTGTGGGGGAGCTCCATTGTTTAGGCACCTCAGGGGGTCTTGAAACCCGACATGGCGTCCGCTAATGAGTGCAGCTAATTTTGCACTCAAAAATTCAAATGGCGCTCCTTGCCTTCCGAGCACTGCCGTGTGTCCAAACATTTGATTTCCACCACATATGAGGTATCTGCGTACTCAGGAGAAAATGCACAATACGTTTTATGGTGCATTTTTTCCTGATAGCCTTGTGAAAAAAAAAGCTACCTAGTTGAAGCAACCGTTTTGTAGTAAAAAAAAATTTTTTTCTTTTCACGGCTCAACGTTATAAACTTCTGTGAAGCCCCCAGGTGTTCAAAGTGCTCACCAAACATCTAGAAAAAATATTTGAGGACTCTAGTTTCCAAAATGGGGTCACTTGTGGGGGAGCTCCATTGTTTAGGCACCTCAGGGGGTCTTCAAACCCGACATGGCGTCCGCTAATGAGTGCAGCTAATTTTGCGTTCAAAAATTCAAATGGCGCTCCTTGCCTTCCGAGCACTGCCGTGTGTCCAAACAATTGATTTTTACCACATATGGGGTATCAGCGTACTCAGGAGAACATGCACAATAAATTGTATTGTGTACTTTCTCTTTTCTCCCTTGTGAAAATGAAAATTTTATGGCTAAAGTAACATTTTTGTGTTAAAAAGTAAAATTTTCATTTTTTCCTTCCACATTGCTTTGGTTCCTGTGAAGCACCTAAAGGGTTAATAAACTTTTTGGATGTGGTTTTGAGCAGAGTGAGGGGTGCAGTTTTTAGAATGGGGTCACTTTTGGGTATTTTCTGTCACCTCGGCCTCTCAAAGTCACCTCAAATGTGATGTGGTCCCTAAAAAAAATTATTTTCTAAATTTTGTTGGAAAAATGAGAAATCGCTGATGACCTTTGACCCCTTCTAACTTCCTAACGAAAAAAAATTTTGTTTTGAAAATTGCGCTGATGTAAAGTACACAAGTGGGAAATGTTATTTAGTAACTATTTTGTGTGACATATCTCTCAGATTTATGGGCATAAATTTTCAAAGTTTGAAAATTGCGAAATTTTCAAAATTTTTGCAAAATTTCCTAAATTTTCACAAATAAACGTAAAAATTATCGGTTTAAATTTACCACTGACATGAAGTACAATATGTCACGAAAAAACAGTCTCGGAATCGCCAGGATCCGTTGAAGCGTTCCAGAGTTATAACCTGTCAAAGTGACACTGGTCAGAATTGCAAAAAATGGCCCGGTCATTAGGGTGTTTTAGTGGCCGGGGGTGAAGGGGTTAATAGCAACAATTGGGGTCTTAATTTCACATCATCAGTATGTCATGATAGCATACACTTTTTAGATTTAGTCATTTTCCATCAGGACCACAAGATTTTTACTAAAACCCATTTCAAAAAGGTTGATGCTAATAGCTACATTGACTACAATAGTGAACATTACAATAAATGGCTGCAGAATATCCCTCTAAACCAGTATAAAAGAATCAGGAGGAACTGTACTCAGGATAATGATTTTAATGATCAGGTGGTTATATTGAAACAACGTTTTGAGGAAAAAGGATATCCCAAACCTCTCATTCGGAGGGCTTATCAGGAATCCTCTAAACTAAAACAAATAGATCTTATCAAGACCCGTTCAAGTATGCCCCCCATTGAGCAAAGAAATGATAAAAACACTCTCACTAATGAATGTGTAAGAAAAAAGGCCAAGCAGGATTTCAGCCTGAATCTCATCACTACCTTTAGTAGTGACAATATGTCAATCAAAAATATTCTGGCCAAACATTGGGATATCCTACAAAATGACCCCATCCTGAGTCCTATACTTCCTCCCACCCCGGGTGTGACATTTAGACGAGCACCCACTATTAAAAATATATTAGCCCCCAGCAAATTAAGGACAAAGCCCACCTCAAAAAACTTTCTTTCAGCCCCAGTGGGTGTATTCAGATGCGGTTCTAGGAATTGTTTGTGTTGTAAAATCATTCACCATGGGAGAACTTCTTTTTGCGCGTCCAATGGGAAGGAATTGTTTAAGATAAAAAATCATTTGACATGCCAATCAAATTTTGTTATATATCTGGTTGATTGTATATGCGGCAAACAGTATGTGGGTAGAACGAGCCAAGTACTGCACAACAGATTGAATTCGCATCGCCACAATATTAAAACGGGCTTTCTTTTACATGGCCTTTCTAAACACTGTGTTCTACAGCATAATAAAAATCCTGATTTTAAAATCACACCGATTGAACAGATTGACCCTGTTGTACATAATAGGGCTGAAACCCTCAGCAGGAAAGAGACTTTCTGGATTTATAAATTGAATACCCTGAAACCCTTTGGACTTAATGAAGTCTCTGATTTATTTTATTAACCCATCTCCATGCCAATGTGTTGTTTTAATACACTTATGTCCGACTTCAGTGTCTTTTAAGCCTAATTTAAAATCAGTGTTTTATGGTCTATTTTAAGTTTTTTACAGCCCTGGCAATGCAGGTTGCCCTAAGGTTCTTGCGACCCATGTCTATGGGAAAGATCTTTTATATTTTAAAATTTTTATGGTGCAGTTTTTTGAATGGCTATGCCATAATACAAAAAGAGACAAATATCCTTTCTTATGATCAAAGGGGAGTTAATCCTCTTTAGTGCTTTTTGGCACGTTTTTTTACATGATTTTATTTGATTTTATATGATTTATTAGTTTCATTCTTATCCAGCGTGCTTCCACTCTAATTTCAAAGTATTAATTAATATTGAACACTTTCCCCTTCTAATAATATTAAATGATAAGAATGATTGGTATTAATTGATGCCTTTTTATTGTTATTATTTTTCATATTGAATACATTTTAATATTTACAAACATATTTGGTCCCTCTTTTCTTCTCCTCTATAGAGATGTTGTTGGTATTACCGCTAGTTCCACACACTTCTCATCCCTGTATGGTGCACATTTTTATATTGTCATTATCTTGGTGTAATAGCCCTTTTTGGAGTGTTTTAATTTCACAAGTAATTTTCTTTTCCCCTGTTTCTGGTATCCATCAGTCATCCTGATAATTTTATCAGTATAATCATTAGTTCTGAACACCCTTCATCCCTGCACAGTGCACTTTCACTTGTGTATTCACCCACTACTCTGTATCACTGAGCACATTTCCTCGCGGTCTGAACTTTCGTTACCCCGGCAGGGTTATACTTTCCCCATGCGCTTGCGCAGTCTGTTTTTTTCCCACGGTCTGAACCCATTTCACCCCGTCACCACTGGAACTTGCTTCCTTCTATAGATGCGGTTTCTTTCCACCTTAGTTTTGACTCTTTCACATCAGCACCTCTTTGATTCAAATTGTTTCTCATTTTGATATTTGATTCTTCTAAGCAGGAAAGCTTGATATGTCAAATGGATCTTACATTTATCACGTCTATGCACTTACACAGATCTACAGTTCATATACATATAGTTACTTATCAAGTTCTCACGTTTTTCTGAGGGCATTTTGCCTTTATTAACTGATCCTTCAGAGTCACTTTATGACATCCCATCCCCATTTCCACCAAGCTCACTAGATGTATTTGGAGGAATGGTTTGGTGGTTTAATCCCTTTGTATACTAGTACTTGTCCATAGGTTCGCACCTTTCCATTTTCATTTAACTTTTTCTCATGAATTATACCTGCAAATCTAAAATTTTATATGTTAAAAATGGACCACAAAAAACTTTTTTTAACAACTTTTATTTTTATCGCATGCAGTTATTTGTGTTTTACAATAATTTGATGTATTTAATTGTGATTTTTTTTGTATGTTCTCCACGTGTCTATGAGTCATTGCCCTGCAAACAGAGTGGGTGGATGACGTCATGACTGTCAACGTGGCAGTCTTTACCCTCCTTTATAGCACTTGACTGTTAGACAGCTGCATGATTTCTTTTTTCCCTGAGGAAGGAGACGGTTCCAGTCTCTGAAACGCGTTGGAAATGCTGTAATAAAAAAGAAACTTCTTCATTAATCCTGCACCAGTGGTTTTTCAGCGCGGCTAAAACCCGTTTTTCTATTTCTATATATATGACATCCGCTATTTACGGGGCCGCTGCTTTTAAACCAAGCTGACACTCACATGCGATTTTAGGAGTTGTGACTGGCACAACCAGATCAGGTGAGTGTAATCATAACTTTTCGTCATTTCTAGTCATACCGGGTAAGACCCTATTTGCGCCTTCTGTCTCCCCACCTCTAGCACCTGTATAGCCCTAGTAAAGAGCTCACCACTACACCAACACAGAGAAGTGGGAAACTGACTCTACATTAATTTACATAATCCTAGTGACTGCACACATAACATGGCCAAAAGAAAGGAAAAGACAGTACCTGGCCTATCAATCCAATGGAAACTCATAGGCAACACACTCCATTGGACTAGGCAATTACATGCAGCCATACAAAGTTCATTGACTTTGCCTCAGAGTCAAACCCACAACCTCACGCAACCCAAGCAAAGAGCCTACCACTACACCAACACAGAGAAGTGGGAAACTGACTCTACATTAATTCACATAATCCTAGTGACTGCGCACACAACATTGCCAAACAAAAGCAAAAGATAGTATCTGGCCTATCAATCCAATGGAAACTCATAGGCAACACAGTCCATTGGACTAGGCAATTACATGTGTGGCGCCCCAGGACCTGGTCGCCACAACAGTATTGCCTTTCCAAAGGGTTAATGCTGAGCCTGGAGGTAATTGGGAGGTCCATTGGCCAGCAAGTTTTAACACCCAACGCAGTTCTCCCTCCGGCCAGCAGGGGGAGCTCTGAACCTGGAATTCCAGGGAGCCTTCCCCAAGTCTGACCTGAGGCAGGAAGTAGCAGTCAGTCTGTAGAGAGAAGTGATAGTGAGCAGACGCATAGTGTGCTGTCCTGTGGATCTGGGGCCTAGAGCTAGAGTAGCTTGGCCCAGGGAAGCAGGAGGAGCATAGAGGCAGCGAAGAGACTCGGACATCGGAGTCTGTGGCCACCAGGGCTTAAAATACTCCCTGGTAGCAGAATCCGAAGGGCAGGAGAGCTGCAAGCACCTGGCCCATATACATCCCGAAGATACAGCTGCAGCATCAGGGCCCGGTGTGGACTCCAGCAGAGAAGCACCAGAGAGGGCCTGCGCAGCCTGCTACAGAGGGAAAGGGACGTACCATCGGTCCCAGCAGCAAAGAGGGCCATTGCTGGATTCAGAGAAGCAGGGTCCTATCATAACAAAGAAAAGCACAGGAGTAGGCCTCATACTCAGCTGGCCAGAAAGATCACGCCAAGTACTTCCAGGCCGACCGTATCCCCATCACCACCTGTAACGGTCTCCCAGGGCTGGACTGTTTCCAAAGTAAAAGAGGAAAAGGTAAAGAGACTGTTGTTTGTGCCTGGTTCTTTCATTGCCTGTCGGCCCTGCACCGTGTTAGCCACACAACACCATAGACTTTCACGAGCACTAACAGTGTCCCCAGGGCTCCGCTCCACCTGTGGGGAGCAGTACCACCATCGCTGCTATATCATCACCCCGGAGACCTCACACAGCAGCGGCGGCTTATTAGCCGCAGACCACAGGTGGCGTCACGAACACAAACTTTATTCATCAAGCCACATATTCTACTGACACCCACCAGGGCCACGAGCCAGGCCCAGCCACCACCGACTACCCCCGGACTAGTCCGGCCCGGCACCGTGTGTCCCATAGCCCTGGGGTGGGAGAGTCAACTTTGGCGTCACGAACAGGATTTCGTGCCCGGTCCCACCGGGTACTGTGCGCCTGCAGAAATTGTGCTTAAAAGACTGTGTTACTGTTTGCAAACTGCCGCCGCCATTAGCCTCGCCGAGCGCAGGAGGAAAGGGGGCGTGCCTGACAAAGAGCGCGAAGGGAGCGCGCCATCAGAGCAGAGCGCTGTTAACCCCGCGCGACCCAGAAGGGAATTTGAAAAGTGAACGGAACCTGGTAAGGTTCACTAAGGGGGAGGAAGATGTCCGACTCAGAGGGAGAGCAGGTGGCTGCCATAGCCCGAGGCGCCGCAGCACCGGCCGAAGCAATCCCAGTCGCCGCCGCCCCAGCCCCCGCTGTAGCGCCGGTAATGCCGATCACAATGCCGTACATCCCGGGAGCAGAATGGCTGCCGCAGTACTCCGGGGAGTCCCATACCTTGAGCGACTTCAGAGAAAGCCTGCACAGCTTGTTCCGGGTGTATCCGCTGACTGAGAGCCAGAAGGTGGGCATGTTAATGGGGCAGCTAGCCGGCGCAGCCCAGCGTGAAGTGAAGTCCTGGCCTGATACAGATAAAGGGACAGTAACCCAGATACTGGCCAAGCTAAAGAGTACTTTTGACACCCGCACCGCAGCGGAAATAAAGATGAGATTCTTTGGGTGCAAGCAGCGGGCCACAGACAGCATACGGGACTATGCCTTAAACTTGCAAGAGGCCCTGAAAGCAGTTAAACAGGTGGACCCAGAGAGTGTACGAGAAGGAGACAAACTCCTAACTGAGCAGTTCATAGAGGGGCTCCTGTCAGATGACCACAGGACACAGCTGCGTATCATGGTTCTACAGAACCCTGCTCTGGACTTTGCAAAGTTTAAGGACCAGGCCATCCGGGTACTGAGAGAATCTACACCGAATGACCCAGTACCCCTCCGGCCTCTTGCTATCACGTACCCCGGGGTGGTGCCTGCAACACGAGCTGCTGCAGGGGCCGAGGCGCAGTCCCTGGATAAGGATCCCACTGCAGAGCTCAGACAGCAGGTCCAGGAGCTGACCAAGACTGTAGCTGCCCTTGCCAAGACCGTGCAGTCTCTACAAGTGACCCCATCGCCTGCAAGAATCGAGTTGGCCTCCAGTCCAGATGACGTCCCATGGATGCGACAGAGGAGGATTCCGCCGACCCGAGGAAAAGACACAGACCGGTATGATTCAACAGGACAACCGATCTGCCGCCGCTGCAGCCAGGCGAGCCACATTGCACGACACTGTCCTTTAAATGGGCCGAGCCTGGGGCCAGGAGCCAACCCCCAGGTGTAAGGAAGCCCGGCTCAACCCCCAGCCGCAGCAAGTATGTGGGAGGACGACCGGTCCTTCCTATTGTGCTGGATGGGATCCCTTTGAATGCCCTCCTGGATACGGGGTCCCAGGTAACAACCATCCCTTATAAACTGTACAAAAGATATTGGGCTGATTCAGACATTGACCATGGCCCAGATGATGATTTAACAATTGTGGCCAGTAATGGTCAGCCCTTACCTCAAATTGGGTACAAAGAAGTAACCATTAAAGTGGGGCGGGTAGAATTGCCATGTCAGGGGATGATAATTGTAGATATTGATCGCAAAGAATCTGCCCCACTGCTAACCATTGGTACAAATGTGATAGAAAATTGTCTTGCCGAGGTGATAATTTTGTTGCAGCAGGCGGCTGAAACTGCCAGCTCTGGGCAGCAGCGTGCCCTACAAAGGGAAATCAGAGCCCTGATGAGGAGGCAGCAGGTAGAGCTGGCCGGAGGAGAAATTGGCAGTGTGAGGGTAAGTGACCCCCTCCCCATCGCAATACCCCCAAGAAATGAAATGTTGATATGGTGTCGGGCAGCAATAGGCCTCAAGGGTCAGGATTACCATGCCTTGGTAGAACCGGTGTATTCAGACAGTAGGCCTGGAGTCCTGGTAGCAAGAGGGGTAGCAGACGTCCGCAAGGGGAGAGTGCCCGTCCGTGTCCTGAATTGTGGGGAGGAGGAGGCCAAATTGCCCCGGTACGCCACTGTAGCAAAACTGTACACTGTCAGCAACTATACCATCAAAGCAGTGGAACCCTTGATCCCGTCTGACCAGGCGGAAGACAATGGCTCCAAGGGGCAGCTGGAAGAATAACAATGCTGATGCGCTGTCCAGAATGCCTCACTTACCCGAGTCTGGAGAAGACCTGGATGAACTCGAAGAGATAGAGTTACCGGCTTTCCATCACCAAGGTGTTTCCCAGTGTGAGCATGCTGTAGGAGTGAAGCGCTCGAGCCAGCACGAGGTCTCGGTCAACCCATTACTCCACCATAATTGGGAAGAGACACAGAACGGTGACCCGGCCGTGCGATTGGTCAAAGAAAAGCTAGCACAAGCTGAGACCCATCTTGGCCCAGATGCTCCAGAAGAAGCCCAGCAGCTGTGGAAGGAGAGGGGACGACTGTTCACCTACCAAGGCAAGCTCTGCAAGAGATATGTCAACTGGCGAACGAATGAACTCGTCTGGCAGATAGTGGTCCCGCAGAGGGATGCGCCAATGGTCCTAGCAGCTTATCATGATAACGCAGGACACTTCGGGTGGAAGAAGTTGGAGACCCTACTCCGTGATCGGTTCTACTGGGTGCACATGAGAAAGACAGTCGAAAAGTGGTGCCGAGACTGTGGTCCGTGTAACCTGAGGCGGAAAGATGATGCCAGCCAGAGGTCTCCCCTACAGCCAATTGTCACGAAGCAGCCCCTGGAGTTGGTGGCCCTGGACCACGTGAAGTTAACACCAAGCCGGTCAGGCTATGTGTACGCCCTCACCATTGTGGACCATTACTCTCGTTTCCTGGTAGTAGTGCCCGTGAAGGACCAGACAGCCAGAACAGCAGCAAGAGCATTTCAGGCATACTTTTGTCGACCTCACGGTTACCCTGAAAGGGTACTGACTGATCAGGGTCCTGCATTCGAGGCAGAAGTGTTCCGAGAGTTCTGTAACATGTACGGTTGTAAGAAAATCAGAACCACACCGTACCACCCCCAAACCAATGGATTGTGCGAGAAGATGAACCATGTGGTTATTGATATGCTCAAGACTCTACCTTTGGAAGAAAGAAACCAATAGCAGAGAAGTTACCAGATCTGGTAGACTTGTACAACCATATCCCGGTAAATTTGACCAACTGCAGCCCTGCTTACCTGATGCGAGCCAGACCTGGCAAGTTACCTGTAGACTTTGAGATGGGGACTGTGTCACCTGAGGCGGTTCAGGAAATAGAGGATTGGGATACAGAGCGGCAGCAGCAGTACCGTAAGGTCCAGGAATGCGTAGAAAGGAGCCTGTCTCAAGCAAGAACGAGACAAGAGCAGCATTACAATCAAACAGCCCCGGCAACTCCCTTAGCACCTGGAGAACAAGTCCTCAAGAAGAAGCGGAGGGCGCATAAATTGGATGATAAGTGGGAGAATGAACCCTACACCATTATCCCCTCCAACTTTGACAATAGTAAGGTATGCCTCATAAGCAAGGATGAAGGCAAGACCTATCAAGCAGTTTCTCGAGACCGCCTGAAAGCGTGCCCTGAACGGTGCAGGATTCAAAGGGAAGTGGAAGAAGTACAAGAAAGTGCCCAAAGTCAAGAAAAAGAGGAGGAGATGATCCAAACAATCCTTGGAAAATTCCCCAAAACTTGGACCCAAATAAACAATGCCATAGTGGTACCAGTTTTGACGTTCCCACAGTTGGTCGAGCCAGAAACAGAAGAGCTTCCAGATCCACCTAAAGAACCGTCCGCTCCAACACAAGATGACATGCCAGCAGTGGAACAGGAGGTTCAACCCCCTGCCAGTGGCGAACCTGCCGTACCCTTGGCGAATCTGAGATCCCGTAGGCAACCAACGTGCATCCCTGTCAGGGTTAGGCCTACCAATAACACGGGGGGGGCAGACACTCCAAGTAGTCAGGGACAAACCCCAGAGCTACGCAGGTCCCAACGTAGCACTCGGGGACAGCCCCCTCCAAGGTATAGAACATAGAAAATAAAATACCTAACAGAATGTAAATAGTTATGTGAAATGTCTGTCATGTTGTGTATAAAATGCTTTTTGTCTTAGGTGATTAAGTAAATGGACAATTGGGCCACTGGACTATGGGTGGCCAACACCTAAATTGTTCATAGTTAGCACCAGTGTGCTCAACACCCCTGAAGAAAAACCCGTCCGGCGTGCATAGAGTGGGGTCATCAATGCTCTGACGCACGCCCAGAGCCTACATTGGGGGTTTGATCGCGGCGGGTCCCCCATGGAGCCGTGTAATGGACACCCGGCAGGGAGCCACACTGGACTCTATAGTAGTGTTTAAGTTGTAACGTTTAAGTAATGCGCCTCCCACAATGGGATGAAATGTTGTAACCTGTTTTGTTTTGTTTCTACAGTCTGGGAGTACTGAATTTAACTAAGGGGGAGTGTGGCGCCCCAGGACCTGGTCGCCACAACAGCATTGCCTTTCCAAAGGGTTAATGCTGAGCCTGGAGGTAATTGGGAGGTCCATTGGCAAGCAAGTTTTAACACCCAACGCAGTTCTCCCTCCGGCCAGCAGGGGGAGCTCTGAACCTGGAATTCCAGGGAGCCTTCCCCAAGTCTGACCTGAGGGAGGAAGTAGCAGTCAGTCTGTAGAGAGAAGTGATAGTGAGCAGACGCAGAGTGTGCTGTCCTGTGGATCTCGGGCCTAGAGCTAGAGTAGCTTGGCCCAGGGAAGCAGGAGGAGCAGAGAGGCAGCGAAGAGACTCGGACATCGGAGTCTGTGGCCACCAGGGCTTAAAATACTCCCTGGTAGCCGAATCCGAAGGGCAGGAGAGCTGCAAGCACCTGGCCCATACACATCCCGAAGATACAGCTGCAGCATCAGGGCCCGGTGTGGACTCCAGCAGAGAAGCACCAGAGAGGGCCTGCGCAGCCTGCTACAGAGGGAAACGGACGTACCATCGGTCCCAGCAGCAAAGAGGGCCATTGCTGGATTCAGAGAAGCAGGGTCCTATCATAACAAAGAAAAGCACAGGAGTAGGCCTCATACTCAGCTGGCCAGAAAGATCACCCCAAGTACTTCCAGGCTGACCGGATCCATATCACTACCTGTAACGGTCTCCCAGGGCTGGACTGTTTCCAAAGTAAAAGAGGAAAAGGTAAAGAGACTGTTGTTTGTGCCTGGTTCTTTCATTGCCTGTCGGCCCTGCACCGTGTTAGCCACACAACACCATAGACTTTCACGAGCACTAACAGTGTCCCCGGGGCTCCGCTCCACCTGTGGGGAGCAGTACCACCATCGCTGCTATATCATCACCCCGGAGACCTCACACAGCAGCGGCGGCTTATTAGCCGCAGACCACAGGTGGCGCCACGAACACAAACTTTATTCATCAAGCCACATATTCTACTGACACCCACCAGGGCCACGGAGCCGGGCCCAGCCACCACCAACTACCCCGGCCCGGCACCGGGTGTCCAATAGCCCTGGGGTGGGCGAGTCACATGCAGCAAAATAAAGTCCATGGGCCTTGCCTCAGAGTCAAATCCACAGCAAAGAGCCTAGCACTACACCAACACAGAGAAGTGGGAAACTGACTCTACATTAATTCACATAATCCTAGTGACTGCGCACACAACATGGCCAAACAAAAGCAAAAGACAGTACCCGGCCTATCAATCCAATGGAAACTCATAGGCAACACAGTCCATTGGACTAGGCAATTACATGAAGCCATTCAAAGTCCATGGGCCTTGCCTCAGAGTCAAACCTATAACCTCTCGAAGCCCAAGCAAAGAACCTACCACTACACCAACACAGAGAAGTGGGAAGCTGCCTCTACATTAATTCTTCTAATCCTAGTGACTGCACACACAATATAGCCAAACAAAAGCAAAACACAGTACCTGGTCTATCAATCCAATGGAAAATCATAAGCAACACAGTCCATTGGACTAAGCAATTACATGCAGCCATACAAAGTCCATAAACCTTGCCTCAGAGTCAAACCCACAACCTCGCGTAGTCCAAGGAAAGAGACTACCACTACACCAACACAAAGAAGTGGGAAGTGGAGTCTACATTAATTCACATAATCCTAGTGACTGCACACACAATATAGCCAAACAAAAGCAAAAGACTGTACCTGGTCTATCAATCAAATGGAAACTCATGAGCAACACAGTCCATTGGACTAAGCAATTACATGCAGCCATAGAAAGTCCATGGGCCTTGCTCAGAGTCAAACCCACAACCTCTCTCAGCCCAAGCAAAAAGCCTACCACTACACCAACACAGAGAAGCGGGAAACTGATTCTACATTAATTCACATAATCCTAGTGACTGCGCACACAACATGGCCAAACAACAGCAAAAGACAGTACCTGGCCTATCAATCCAATGGAAACTCATAGGCAACACAGTCAATTGGACTAGGCAATTACATGCATCCATTCAAAGTCTGTGGGCGTTGCCTCAGAGTCGAACCCACAACCTCTCGCAGCCCAAGCAAAGAGCCTACCACTACACCAACACAGAGAAATGGAAAACTGTCTCTACATTAATTCACATAATCCTAATGACTGCGCACACAACATGGCCAAACAAAAGCAAAAGAAAGTACCTGGCCAATCAATCCAATGGAAACTCATAAGCAACACAGTCCATTGGACTAGGCAATTACATGCAGCCATACAAACTCCATGGGCCTTGACCTCAGAGTCAATCCCTCCACCTATTGTAGCAGAAGCAAAGAGCCTACCACTACACCAACACACCAACACAGAGAAGTGGGAAACTGATTCTACATTAATTCACATAATCCTAGTGACTGCACACACAACATGGCCAAACAAAAGCAAAAGACAGCACCTGGCCTATTAATCCAAAGGAAACTCATAGGCAACACAACATGGCCAAACAAAAGCAAAAGACAGTGCCTGGCCTATCAATTCAATGGAAATTCACAAGCAACACAGTCCATTGGAATAGGCAATTACAAGAAGCCATACAAAGTCAATGGGCCTTGCCTCAGAGTCGAACCCAAGCAAAAAGCCTACCACTACACCAACAAAGAGAAGTGGGAAACTGACTCTACAATAATTCACATAATCCTAGTGACTATGCACACAACATTGCCAAACAAAAGACAGCACCTGGCCTTCCAATCCAATGGAAACTCATAGGCAGCACAGTCCATTGGAATAGGCAATTACATGCAGCCATACAAAGTCCATGGGCCTTGCCTCAGAGACAAACACACAACCTCATGTAGCCCAAGCAAAGAGCCTACCACTACACCAACACAGAGAAGTGGGAAACTGCCTCTACATTAATTCACATAATCCTAGTGACTGCGCACACAACATGGCCAAACAAAAGCAAAAGACAGTACCTGGCCTATCATTCCAATGGAAACTCATAGGCAACACAGTCTATTGGACTAAGCAAATACATGCAGCCATACAAAGTCCATGGGTCTTGCCTCAGTGTCGAACCCACAACCTCTCAAAGCCTTAGCAAAGAGCCTACCACTACACCAGCACAGAGTAGTGGGAAACTGACTCTACATTAATTCACATAATCCTAGTGACGGCGCACACAACATGGCCAAACGAAAGCAAAAGACAGTACCTGGCCTATCAATCCAATGGAAACTCATAGGCAACATAGTCCATTGGACTAGAAAATTACATGCAGCCATACAAAGTCCATGGGCCTTGCCTCAGAGTCAAACCCACAACCTCGCGCAGCCCAAGTAAAGCACCTACCACTACACCAACACAGAGAGGCAGGAAACTGACTCTACATTAATTCACATAATCCTAGTGACTGCGCACACAACATGGCCAAACAAAAGCAAAAGACAGTACCCGGCCTATCAATCCAATGGAAACTCATAGGCAACACAGTCCATCGGACTACACAGTTACATGCAGCCATACAAAGTCCATGGGCCTTGCCTCAGAGTCGAACCCACAACCTCTCGTAGCCTAAGCAAAGAGCCTACCGCTACACCAACACAGAGAAGTGGAAAACTGGTTCTACATTAATTCACATAATCTTAGTGACTGCGCACAGAGGATGGCCAAACAAAAGCAAAATACATTACCTGGCCTATCAATCCAATAGAATCTCATAGGCAACACAGTCATTTGTACTAAGCAATTACATGCAGCCATACAAAGTACATGGGCGTTGCCTCAGAGTCGAACTCACAACCTCTCAGAGCCCAAGCAAAGTGCCTACCACTACACCAACACAGAGTAGTGGAAAGCTGACTCTACATTAATTCACATAATTCAAGTGACTGCGCACACAACATGGCCAAACGAAAGGAAAAGACTAGTGATGAGCGAGCATGCTTGTTACTACTCGGTACTCGCACGAGTATCACTGTACTCGGGCTACTCGGCGGGGACCGAGTAATCTCGCGATACTCGTGCTGTACTCGTTGTCTTCATTTCTGCATGTTGGCGCTCTTTTGAGAGCCAGCCCTCATGCAGGGATTGGCTGGCAGACCACTGCAATGCCACAGCCCTGTTAGTTGTGGAATTGCAGTGATTGGCCGGCCCGCACAGCGTGACCGAGCCTTTATACCGGCCGGCGCGCTGTGCTCTGCTCACAGCCATCCAGACAGTCAGTGCAGGGAGAGTGTCGCTGCTTCAGGGAAAGGTTTGCGGCCCTTTATAGCTAGTTCCGGAGCAGGGCTGCAAACAGTGTGACCAGAAGTCCTTCTCAGGACTATTCTAGTTGTATACAGGCAGGCAGGGTATAGCCAGGTCGGAGTACAGTAGCAGAGTCGTTCTCAGGACTATTGTTGCTATATACAGGCAGGGTATAGCCAGGTCGGAATACAGGCTAGTGACCAGAAGAGTCCTTGTCAGGACTATTGTAGCAGTATACAGGCAGGCAGGCAGGCAGGCAGGGTATATAGCCATTCCTAGTGGTGACCGTATACCAGCCTTCATCATATCTGTGGCTGGTGTACACAGTCTAAAACAGTCCAGATAGTGTCAGACTTCTCAGTAATTGTCGCTCCTAAAAACCTGTTAGGTTCTTATTGCGTCCGTGCTTGCATTTAAAAACCGCACGTGTGTGCCTGTCGGTGGCAGCGTACAGGTGCACGTTTTTCACAAACTATTATATAACGCACAAGTCTAGTGAATAATACACGTCAGTCAGCAGTGTCTGATAGTGTCAGACTTCTCAGTAATTGTCGCTCCTAAAAACCTGTTAGGTTCTTATTGCGTCCGTGCTTGCATTTAAAAACCGCACGTGTGTGCCTGTCGGTGGCAGCGTACAGGTGCACGTTTTTCACAAACTATTATATAACGCACAAGTCTAGTGAATAATACACGTCAGTCAGCAGTGTCTGATAGTGTCAGACTTCTCAGTAATTGTCGCTCCTAAAAACCTGTTAGGTTCTTATTGCGTCCGTGCTTGCATTTAAAAACCGCACGTGTGTGCCTGTCGGTGGCAGCGTACAGGTGCACGTTTTTCACAAACTATTATATAACGCACAAGTCTAGTGAATAATACACGTCAGTCAGCAGTGTCTGATAGTGTCAGACTTCTCAGTAATTGTCGCTCCTAAAAACCTGTTAGGTTCTTATTGCGTCCGTGCTTGCATTTAAAAACCGCACGTGTGTGCCTGTCGGTGGCAGCGTACAGGTGCACGTTTTTCACAAACTATTATATAACGCACAAGTCTAGTGAATAATACACGTCAGTCAGCAGTGTCTGATAGTGTCAGACTTCTCAGTAATTGTCGCTCCTAAAAACCTGTTAGGTTCTTATTGCGTCCGTGCTTGCATTTAAAAACCGCACGTGTGTGCCTGTCGGTGGCAGCGTACAGGTGCACGTTTTTCACAAACTATTATATAACGCACAAGTCTAGTGAATAATACACGTCAGTCAGCAGTGTCTGATAGTGTCAGACTTCTCAGTAATTGTCGCTCCTAAAAACCTGTTAGGTTCTTATTGCGTCCGTGCTTGCATTTAAAAACCGCACGTGTGTGCCTGTCGGTGGCAGCGTACAGGTGCACTTGTGTGCGTTTTTCACAAACTATTATATAACGCACAAGTGTAGTGTATAATACACGTCAGTCAGCAGTGGCTGATAGTGTCAGACTTCTCAGTAATTGTCGCTCCTAAAAACCTGTTAGGTTCTTATTGCGTCCGTGCTTGCATTTAAAAACCGCACGTGTGTGCCTGTCGGTGGCAGCGTCAGGCTCCATATTGTCCCTGGATAGAGATGTGCATGAGGGCCTCAAAACATTGTTCCCATTGCAAAGGAGCGGGTCTCCTGTCGTAATGCCCATTCTGAAAGAATGGGCGAAAAAATTTACCACTGGGGTATACCTGAAACAACGGCCTAACTATTGTAACGGTCATCATGATGGCGCATGAGGAGAAGGAGGAGCAGTCCAGCGATTAGCCAAAGTCCAGAAGTGTGTTACCATGGGTGAGTGGAGGTACATGGCAAAATCCCGTTACAAACTTTAAATTCCGCTGTCATTTGCTGGTGGTGTGGTGAAGTCTGGCCCAATCCAACCCTTGTTCATCTTGATCAGAGTCAGCCTGTCAGCATTTACAGTTGACAGGCGGGTGCGTTTATCTGTAATGATTCCACCTGCGGCACTAAAAACACGCTCTGACAAAACGCTAGCGGCAGGGCAGGCCAGGACTTCCAAAACGTAGAGAGCCAATTCATGCCACGTGTCCAGCTTGGATACCCATTAATTGTAAGGCACAGAGGAATGTCGGAGTACAGTTGTTTGATCTGCAAGGTACTCCTTGAGCATCTGGGCAAACTTAGGATTTCTTGTGGCACTACCCCGCACCTCAGGGGCTGTGGTATGTGAGGGGCTGAGAAAACTGTCCCACATCTTAAAGACTGTTCCCCTACCTCTGGCGGATTGGACTTGTGCCCCTCTCGGCTGTACGCCTTGGTTGTCCACTGATTCCTGACCTATGCCGCTAGCGTTTTGTGAGGGGAATGCTTTGCCTACTTCCGTGACTATGGCCTTCTGGAACTGCTGCATTTTTCCTGACCTCTCCGCCTCGGGAATAAGAGACATAAAGTTCTCCTTTTAGCGTGGGTCTAACAGTGTTACCAACCAGTAATGATTGTCGGCCAAGATGTTCTTAACGCGAGGGTCACGAGACAGGCAGCTTACCATAAAGTCAGCCATGTGTGCCAGACTCTTAACAGCCATCACTTCAGTATCCTGACCAACACGATGACTGAACATGCTGTCATCCTCCTCCTCCTCCTCCTCATCATCTACCCTGTCCTCTGGCCAGCCACGCTGAACCGAGGATATGACTGCATGTCATATCCTCAATTTGGCCAGAGAGTTGCTACATGTCTTCATCCTCCTCCTCGTCATAGTCCTCCACTGCACGTTGTGATGAGACGAGGCTGGGCTGTGTGTTATCACCCACACCCACTACTGTTTCTTGCTCAAACTCATCGCGCTCCGCCTGCAATGCATCATGGTTGTTTTTTGAGCAGAGACCATTTTAGAAGGCAGAGAAGCGGTATGGTGACGCTAATAATGTCGTCATCGCCGCTCACCATCTTGGTGGAGTCCTCAAAGTTTTGGCGGATGGTACATAGGTCGGACATCCATCTCCACTCCTCAGGTGTTATGTGTGGAGTTTGACCCATTTCCTGACGGCTTAGGTGATGCAGGTACTCAACAACTGCCCTCTTCTGCTCACATATCCTGACCAACATGTGCAGAGTTGAATTCCAACGCGTGGGGACATCACACACCAGTCTGTGAGCCGGAAGATGCAAATGGCGCTGAAAGCCGGCAAGGCCGGCTGAAGCAGTAGGTGACTTTCGAAAATGTGCAGACAGGCGGCGAACGTTTACCAGCAGATCAGACAGCTCTGGGTATGACTTTAGAAACCGCTGAACCACGAGGTTCAGCACATGGGCCACGCATGGAACATGTGTCAGCTGGCCTTGCCTCAAAGCCGCCACCAGGTTCCGGCCATTGTCACACACGACCTTTCCTGGCTTTAGGTTCAGAGGTGTGAGCCAGTGATCTGCCTGCTGTTTCAGAGCTGTCCATACCTCTTCTGCATTGTAGGGTTTGTCACCTATGCAGATTAGCTTCAGCACAGCCTGTTGCCGCTTCGCCGAGGCAGTGCTGCAGTGCTTCTGTGTCGCCCTGGACAAGCCAGGGGCCACAGAGCACAACACTTACACACCCCACACTCCCTGCAGGCATATCATAGTCAAAACACAAAATCCTTGTTGCCTTCCCCAGGGGCTGTTGTCCACACCAGGGGGTGGAGCCAGGCAGTTGGTCTCCACCCACCAAGGAGGAGGGAAAACACAGGCAGTGAGAGTTAAGCTAAGGAAGTGGAAGGAGGAAAGTAGTAGAGAGGAGAAAAGTGACAGCAAAGAGCCTGAAGTTGGTCCGGGTGTGTGGCCCGGACAGGACAGCAAGGTTGGCAGGATGTGGTGACCGTCTGCAGTGGAGGCCGATTGGAGTCTGCCGTAAGGACCGTGGACGGGTGGTGACCCGGCCGTACCGGACCGGTATACAAAGAGAAGCCAGCACCATTGGCAGGGGCCTTTCGGATCCCGGCAAGGCTTGGTGTCGCCGTGAATTTGCCAAATCCGTTAGTGAAGGGGACCTCAGGGTTTCCAAACAGCCAAGTCACGATAGAAGGCAACCGTCCAACCGTGAAGGGGAGACACCGCCACCGCCAAGGGCAACCGTCTCCCAGGGCCAGCGCCTGTGGGCAAAAGGGGCTCCTCCGGCCCATATCCAGGTCGGGGAGCGGGTTACCGGTGGGAAACCATCACTACCAACACTGAACTTAGGTGCAGGGAGAGACAGTCATCACTAACCTGCAGGGAGGAACAACCGCAGCCGTCCGAGGGACCCGTCCATCCAGCCACTTGTTTTACCGTGAACTGTGTCATCATCATTGGGCTGAGTGAGTACCTCCGTGCCGTGCGGCACAGCGCTGCCCCTGCGACCCTGCACCTCATCAGGCCCCGCAACCCGCCTGTCATCCATCTCTACCCCATCACCGGGCCCTGGGACAACCAACCCCCCTACCCACGGAGGGGAGAAATAACAACAAAGCTGCTCCCTGTCACAGGCTCCCGGGATCCCCGTCCAGAGCAGCGGTGGTGTCCACACAATCACCACAACCGTGGGTGGTGTCACGGACAATATCCCCAAAACCCAAATGACCCCTTTTCACTCACGGGCGATGAGCGCCGCTCGAGTCCCCGGGATCCGGCCATCGCTCGAGCCACCGAGCAGCAGCAGCCGTAGAGCAGCGGCAGCCGGACCCGAGCAGTGGTAGAGCGCAGCGCCCCCTCCTCCGCCCGCGACACTTCCAGCTTGGGACTGGTGTGTAGGGTAAAGTGGATGAGGATGCGCAGGAGGAGGAGGAGGCTGAGGAGCATGACATTCCGGAGCTGTAGAGTGTGGGTGAAACCCTGACTG
Organism: Anomaloglossus baeobatrachus; assembly: GCF_048569485.1. Classification (NCBI taxonomy): domain Eukaryota; kingdom Metazoa; phylum Chordata; class Amphibia; order Anura; family Aromobatidae; genus Anomaloglossus; species Anomaloglossus baeobatrachus. The sequence goes on along the minus strand of NC_134353.1, from coordinate 406,514,333 downwards.
AGGTAGGGCCTGCAAAACTTGGTGTGTGAAGGACGTGTTCCGTCCCTCGCTCAGACTGGGTCCCAGCTTCCACAATATTAACCCAGTGTGACGTCAACGAGATGTAGCGGCCTTGCCCACATGCACTTGTCCACGTGTCTGTGGTTAGGTGGACTTTGGCTGAAACAGCGTTGTTCAGGGCACGTGTGATGTTTTGTGACACGTGGTTATGCAATGCGGGGACGGCACACCGGGAGAAATAGTGGCGGCTGGGGACCGAGTAATGTGGGACAGCTGCCACCATCAGGTCGTGGAATGCTTCTGTCTCAACCAGCCTAAAAGGCAACATTTCCAGGGCAAGCAGTCGTGAAATGTTAGCATTTAGAAGTGTGGCATGTGGGGCGTTGGCAGTGTATTTGCGCCTGCGTTCAAAGGTTTGCTGAATGGATAACTGAACGCTGCGCTGGGACAAGGACGTGCTTGATGATGGTGTTATTTTTGCGTGGGCAACTGCAGGTGCAGGGCCGGAGGAGGCTTGTTCGTGGGCAGCATGGACAGGGGATTGGCTCGCATGCACAACAAGCGAAGACGTAGCAGTGACATCAGCAAGAACTGCTCCTCGACTCTGTTGTACATCCCACAAAGTCGGGTGCTTGGCTGACATGTGCCTGATCATGCTGGTGGTGGTCAGGCTGCTAGTTTTGGTACCCCTGCTGATGCTGGCACGGCAGGTGTTGCAAATGGCCTTTTTAGAATCATCTGGAGCCAACTTAAAAAACTGCCAGACTCGGGAAGACCTAACATTTGTACAGGCACCTTGTGTCGTGTTGTTCCGGGGAACAGTTGCCTGACGTCTGCCTGGGGCCACCACCCTGCTTCTTACTGCCTGTTGGGATGCTACGCCTCCCTCCCCCTGTGAACTGCTGTCCTCGCTCTGCATAGCCTCCTGCCAGGTTGGGTCAGTTACTGGATCATCCACCACGTCGTCTTCCTCTTCCGCACCCTGCTCCTCCTCCTGACTTCCTGACAATTGTGTCTCATCATCGTCCACCCCTTGTTGAGACACGTTGCCAACTTCGTGAGAACGTGGCTGCTCAAATATTTGGGCATCTGTACATACGATCTCCTCATGACCCACTTCAACATGAGCTGGCGAGAGGCCAGAATGTGCGAATTGAAACGTGAACAGCTCTTCCGAGTGTCCAAGTGTGGGATCATTAATGTCTGAGGACGTGTACTCCGCCTTGTGGTAGGAAGGAGGATCAGGTTCTGAAATGTGCGGTGCAGTATCACGGCTACTGACACTTGACCGTGTGGAAGACAGACTGTTTGTGGTGGTGCCAATCTGACTGGAAGCATTATCCGCTATCCAACTAACAACCTGTTGACACTGGTCTTGGTTCAAGAGCGGTGTACTGCTGCGGTCCCCAAGAATTTGGGACAGGACGTGCGAGCGACTAGATGTGGCCCTTTGTTGTGGCGAAATTAGAGCTTGCCCACGACCTCGGCCTCTGCCTGCACCACCATCACGTCCACTTCCTTGTTCCTTGCCAACGCCCTTGCGCATTTTGCAATGCTGTGCTGACGTGTATTCACTAGACTTGTGCGTTATATAATTGTGCTTCTTACTGCCTGTTGGGATGCTACGCCTCCCTCCCTCTGTGCACTGCTGTCCTCGCTCTGCATAGCCTCCTGCCAGGTTGGGTCAGTTACTGGATCATCCACCACATCGTCTTCCTCTTCCGCACCCTGCTCCTCCTCCTGACTTCCTGACAATTGTGTCTCATCATCGTCCACCCCTTGTTGAGACACGTTGCCAACTTCGTGAGAACGTGGCTGCTCAAATATTTGGGCATCTGTACATACAATCTCGTCATGGCCCACTTCAACAGGAGCTGGCGAGAGGCCAGAATGTGTGAATGGAAACGTGAACGAACAGCTCTTCCGAGTGTCCAAGTGTGGGATCAGTAATGTCCGTGGACGTGTACTCGGCCTGGTGGTAGGAAGGAGGATCAGGTTCTGAAATGTGCGGTGCAGTATCACGGCTACTGACACTTGACCGTGTGGAAGACAGAGTGTTTGTGGTGGTGCCAATCTGACTGGAAGCATTATCCGCTATCCAACTAACAACCTGTTGACACTGGTCTTGGTTCAAGAGCGGTGTACTGCTGCGGTCCCCAAGAATTTGGGACAGGACGTGCGAGCGACTAGATGTGGCCCTTTGTTGTGGCGAAATTAGAGCTTGCACACGACCTCGGTCTCTGCCTGCACCACCATCACGTCCACTTCCTTGTTCGTTGACAACGCCCTTGCGCATTTTGCAATGCTGTGCTGATGTGTATTCACTAGACTTGTGCGTTATATCCAAGTTTTTGCAAAACGCACACAAGTGCAGCGGAAAGCTGCCACCAACAGGCACACACGTGCGGTTTTTAAATGCAAGCACGGAGGCACTAAGAACCTAACAGGTCTCTATCCAGGGACAACGTGGAGCCTCCCAATTTTTGGCTGCCCTGCCAAAGGGCTATACTACAATAGACCCACTTCCTTACAATGGGCACTTCAGGTTTACAGGCCCTCATGCACGTCTCTATCCAGGGACAACGTGGAGCCTCCCAATTTTTGGCTGCCCTGCCAAAGGGCTATACTACAATAGACCCACTTCCTTACAATGGGCACTTCAGGTTTACAGGCCCTCATGCACGTCTCTATCCAGGGACAATGTGGAGCCTCCCAATTTTTGGCTGCCCTGCCAAAGGGCTATACTACAATAGACCCACTTCCTTACAATGGGCACTTCAGGTTTACAGGCCCTCATGCACGTCTCTATCCAGGGACAACGTGGAGCCTCCCAATTTTTGGCTGCCCTGCCAAAGGGCTATACTACAATAGACCCACTTCCTTACAATGGGCACTTCAGGTTTACAGGCCCTCATGCACGTCTCTATCCAGGGACAACGTGGAGCCTCCCAATTTTTGGCTGCCCTGCCAAAGGGCTATACTACAATAGACCCACTTCCTTACAATGGGCACTTCAGGTTTACAGGCCCTCATGCACGTCTCTATCCAGGGACAACGTGGAGCCTACCAATTTTTGGCTGCCCTGCCAAAGGGCTATACTACAATAGACCCACTTCCTTACAATGGGCACTTCAGGTTTACAGGCCCTCATGCACGTCTCTATCCAGGGACAACGTGGAGCCTCCCAATTTTTGGCTGCCCTGCCAAAGGGCTATACTACAATAGACCCACTTCCTTACAATGGGCACTTCAGGTTTACAGGCCCTCATGCACGTCTCTATCCAGGGACAACGTGGAGCCTACCAATTTTTGGCTGCCCTGCCAAAGGGCTATACTACAATAGACCCACTTCCTTACAATGGGCACTTCAGGTTTACAGGCCCTCATGCACGTCTCTATCCAGGGACAACGTGGAGCCTCCCAATTTTTGGCTGCCCTGCCAAAGGGCTATACTACAATAGACCCACTTCCTTACAATGGGCACTTCAGGTTTACAGGCCCTCATGCACGTCTCTATCCAGGGACAACGTGGAGCCTCCCAATTTTTGGCTGCCCTGCCTAAGGGCTATACTATGATACACCCACTTCCTGACAATGGGCACTTCGGGTTTACAGGCCATCATGCACGTCTCTATCCAGGGACAACGTGGAGCCTCCCAATTTTTGGCTGCCCTGCCTAAGGGCTATACTATAATACACCCACTTCCTGACAATGGGCACTTCAGGTTTACAGGCCATCATGCACGTCTCTATCCAGGGACAACGTGGAGCGTCCCAATTTTTGGCTGCCCTGCCTAAGGGCTATACTATAATACACCCACTTCCTGACAATGGGCACTTCAGGTTTACAGGCCATCATGCACGTCTCTATCCAGGGACAACGTGGAGCCTCCCAATTTTTGGCTGCCCTGCCTAAGGGCTATACTATAATACACCCAATTCCTGACAATGGACACTTAATGTTTTGAGGCCCTCATGCACGTCTGTATGCAGGGGCATTGGTGAACCTCCCAATTTTGGACTGCCCTGGCAAAGGAAAATACTACAAAGACTCACTTCCTCAAAATGGGCACATTAGACTCAGAGGCCTTTATGTACGTCTCTTCTCAGGGACATCGGAGTGCCACACAATGTTTTACGTAAAATCTTTCATGTATTGATCTCAAAAAGTAACATACATTAGCTCTATCTCACTATTGGGTATGTGCCCTTAACATTTCCGCCATGAAAATTCATTTTGGTGTCATTTTGGAAGGTTTTCTGGTGAGTCCGTAAAAATGGCGTAAAACGCGGACAAAATTGTTCACAGCTGTGACTTTTGAGTGATAAATGCTTCAAGGGGTCTTCCCCATGCTGTTGCCATGTCATTTGAGCACTCTTCTGAGACTTTTGTGCCATTTTTAGGGTTTCTACAAGCTGCCGGTGGTCATTTCACAAAAATACTCGGGTCTCCCATAGGATAACATTCGGCTCGGTGCTCGGGCCGAGTACACGAGTATCTTGGGATGCTCGGCCCGAGCCTCGAGCACCCGAGCTTTTTAGTACTCGCTCATCACTAGAAAAGACAGTACCTGGCCTATCAATCCAATGGAAACTCATAGGCAACACAGTCCATTGGACTAGGCAATTACATGCAGCCATAAAAAGTCCATGGGCCTTGCCTCAGAGTCTAACCCACAACCTCTCGCAGCCCAAGCAAAGAGCCTACCACTATACCAACAAAAAGAAGTGGGAAACTGATTCTACAATAATTCACATAATCCTAGTGACTGCGCACACCACATGGCCAAACAAAAGCAAGAGACTGTACCTGGCCTATCAATCCAATGGAAACACAGTCCATTGGACTAAGCAATTACATGCAGCCATACAAAGTCCATGGGCCTTGCCTCAGAGTCAAACCCACAAACTCTCTCAGCCCAAACCAACAGCCTACCACTATACCAACACAGAGAAGTGGGAAACTTATTCTACATTAATTCACATAATCCTAGTGACTGCACACACAACAAGGCCAAAAAAAAGCAAAAGACAGTACATGGTCTATCAATCCATTGGAAACTCAGTCCATTGGACTAGGCAATTACATGCAGCCATAAAAAGTCCATGGCCCTTGCCTCAGAGTCTAACCCACAACCTCTCGCAGCCCAAGCAAAGAGCCTACCACTACACCAACACAGAGAAGCAGGAAACTGACTCTACATTAATTCACATAATCCTAGTAACTGCGCACACAACATGGCCAAACAAAAGCAAAAGACAGTACCTGGCCCATCAATCCAATGGAAACTCATAGGCAACACAGTGCATCGGACTAGACAATTACATGCAGCCATACAAAGTCCATGGGCCTTGCCTCAGAGTCAAACCCACAGCCTCTCGTAGCCCAAGCAAAGAGCCTACCACTATACCAACAAAAAGAAGTGGGAAACTGATTCTACAATAATTCACATAATCCTAGTGACTGCGCACACCACATGGCCAAACAAAAGCAAGAGACTGTACCTGGCCTATCAATCCAATGGAAACACAGTCCATTGGACTAAGCAATTACATGCAGCCATACAAAGTCCATGGGCCTTGCCTCAGAGTCAAACCCACAAACTCTCTCAGCCCAAACCAACAGCCTACCACTATACCAACACAGAGAAGTGGGAAACTTATTCTACATTAATTCACATAATCCTAGTGACTGCACACACAACAAGGCCAAAAAAAAGCAAAAGACAGTACATGGTCTATCAATCCATTGGAAACTCAGTCCATTGGACTAGACAATTACATGCAGCCATACAAAGTCCATGAGCCTTGCCTCAGAGTCAAACCCACATCCTCTCGCAGCCCAAGCAAAGAGCCTACCACTACACCAACACAGAGAAGTGGGAAACTGACTCTACAATAATTCACATAATCCTAGTGACTGCGCACACAACATAGTTACATAGTTTTACATAGTTACATAGTTACTAAGGTTGAAAAAAGACCTAGGTCCATCTAGTTCAACCTTCCTACATTTGGCCACTAAGTCATTTATAACCAACAATGTTGTGTGTACTGAGGAAATCATCCAGCCCTTTTTTGAAAGCTGTTATAGTATCTGCCATAACTACCTCTTGTGGTAGGTTATTCCACAGTCTGACTGCTCTAACTGTAAAGAACCCTTTCCTATTTAGCTGTCGGAATCGCTTTTCTTCCACTCGCAGTGAGTGCCCCCTGGTCCTTAGTATTGTCTTCGGAAGAAATAAGTCATGTGCCAGTCCTTTATATTGACCACACATATATTTATACATATAAATGAGATCTCCTCTGAGAAGTCCTTTTTCTAAGCTAAACATATCTAACTTTTTCAACCTTTCATCATATCGGAGGCCTTCCATTCCTTGTAGTAGTCTAGTTGCCTGCCTTTGAACTGACTCTAACTTCTGAATGTCCTTTTTAAAATGTGGAGTCCAAAACTGGATCCCATATTCCAGATGTGGCCTTACAAGTGATTTATAGAGGGGTAATAATACGTTGGGATCGCGGGATCTAATCTCTCTTTTTATACACCCTAGAATCTTGTTTGCTTTTGCAGCTGCTGCTTGACATTGAGTGCTGCTGCTCAGCTTATTTGTAATGAGAATACCCAAGTCCTTCTCCTGTTCTGTAGTCCCGAGTTTACTTCCATTTAATGTATACGCAGTTATAGGATTACTCCGTCCTAGGTGCATTACTTTACATTTATTAACATTAAATCTCATTTGCCAAGTATCTGCCCATTCTGACATCTTATCCAGATCTTTTTGTAATATTATACTATCAAGGTCAGTTTTTCGTTTAATATTTCTTTATTATTTCAAAAGTTTTAATATAACAGAAGATAAAAAAAAATGCATAAGGGTCTTTCATGTTACCCAATGTTACAGTATATGAAGATTATAAAATAACCTATGTCTTTAAGTCTCGTAAAACGTATGGTACTATGAAATATATCGCAAATCATGTGGAAGGTAAAATCTGTAAAACATCCTATAGAACATCTTAATTTTAACATGTAATAATCTTCTATCTTTATATTTATTCCGTGTAAAGTGTTAAAGGTAACTTCCTTCTGTATAGTCTGGTTCAATAGGTATGAAAACATGACCCTATGTATATCAATTAGGTGAGAAAGAGATATAGAGAGAGGGAGAGAAAGATAGGTAGAGAAAAAGGGAAGGAGGGGAAGACATGGGGAAATGGGGGGGGGGAGGAGAAGGTCTGTATTGTGATGCCGCGCCACTCCTGTGTCCGGGAGCCCATCCCAGCTTCTTGAATATTTATTGTGATAGAGCGCCTGTGAGTAACCAGATTTGGAATTGCTGTGTTTCTCTATACTGAAGCCACGGATACCAAACCGAGAAACACAAGGAGTCTTTCCCTTCGTCAAACGCTCTCAACTCCTCCAGACGCCGCAGGCCATCCATAGCCTCTACCCAGTCTGCTCTCCTCAATGTACAGGGGGATCTCCAATGTCTCGGTATGATTTGCCTCATTGAAATCATATGGTACGAGAGCAAGCCTTTCTTCGCCTTGGAGACTGCCCCTGTATACATTGATAAGAGGGCCACTTCCGGTGAGGGTGTCACTTCCGTGTGATGTAAATGGTTATAGAGAGCAAAGACATCTTTCCAAAGACCCTGTATCCCTGGGCAGGTCCACCAGATATGTAGCATTGTGCCCACTGAGGTCTGGCACCTCCAACAGGCGTCCGATACCTCTGGGAACATTTTATGTAGTCTGGCGGGTGTCCTATACCACCGTGAGAGGATTTTATAATTGAGTTCCTGCATTCTACAAGAAATGGTGGATTTATGTGTTAGGTTAAATGACTTACACCATTGTGCCTTGGGAAAAGTCTGGCACAATTCTGTTTGCCAATGTCTAACGTAGTCAGGCAAGTCGTCTCCTCCACCCCCCTCGGGCACTGCTATGTTGTAAATTATTGAGACTATGTGAGGGGGTGTTTCTCTAAGGAAGCATAATTTTTCAAATGGAGTCAGATTCTTATGTATCTCAGATCCCGGAGCCAGAGAATCTATGAAACTACGTAGTTGTAGATATTGGAACCAGTAGCCTGGTTCCTGTGGCCGGTCTCCAAGCAGGGATATCAGTGGTTTGCATCCCTGTTGGGTAATTACGTCTTTAACTCGTGGAATCCTTCCCATTGGCGTTGAAATCAGTCTGCGAAGAGGTTCGTGAAACCAGCATTGAAACGCGGGGTTGCCCACCAGAGGCGTCATAGGACCCAGTTCTCCTGTCAATCTATATCGTCTATTGGCTGTCCTCCACGCTGTAGCCAGGGACAAGAGGATCGGGGAAACTCCCAGGGTCCCAAGGTTAGTTCTAGATGACAACCAGAAGATTCCGTGTACCATATTCGGGCATAGGTCACATTCAATCTCCACCCACAATTTTCTGTCTTTACTGTGCAGGAGATCCAATATGCAACCACCCACCGCTGCTGCGTGATAAGCTTTAAGATCCGGGAGCCCCGCCCCTCCGTCCCAGCGAGATTTAGTCAGCATTGAGTATTTCAGTCGGGGTTTGGTGCCACGCCATATAAAATTGCTGATCATCTTCTTTAACTTGAGGAAGACATTTTCTCCTAGGTTCAGTGGGATAGTTTGAAACAGGTATAGTATTTTAGGTAGGACATCCATTTTAATTGTATTGACCCTGCCGAACCAGGAAATGGGGAGGTTATGCCATGCTATGAGGTCTTTGTGGATATTTTTTAAAAGGTCTGGGAAATTGTAATTATATAGATCTTGGTGGTTGGGAGAAACCCTAATCCCCAGATATTTAATGTAATTGCTGGCCCACTTAAAGAGGAAGGCGGGTTTGAGAGTATTCTCTTCTACGGATGGTAGCGATACATTTAAGATCTCTGTTTTTTGTAGGTTTACTTTAAAATTGGAGAGTCTGCCAAAGATCTCAAACTCCTGCAGTATGTTGGGCAAACTAGTCTTCGGCTGTGTCACATATATCAAGATATCGTCCGCAAATAGTGCTAATTTATGAGATGTTTGTCCTATCTGTATCCCTTTTATCGAAGGGTTTTTCCTGAGTGCATTTGCTAGGGATTCCATTACCAGAATGTATAGGTATGGCGATAGGGGGCATCCCTGTCTGGTACCGTTTCTAATATTAAATGGAGCTGACAGGCGTCCGTTCACGCCCACTTGTGCCGTTGGTTCGTGATATAATGCTTTTACCCATTGTAGTAAGCGCGAACGGACGCCGATTGCCTGCATCGTGGCTTCTAAAAAAACCCAATGGACTCTGTCAAATGCCTTTTCGGCATCGACTGTCAAGAGGCACATTGGGATTTGACGCTGACGTGCCTGGGCCACTAGGGACAGGGTTCTAATAGTGTTGTCCCGTGCCTCCCTCCCTGGGACAAATCCCACCTGGTCTTTGTGGATTAGTTTGGGTATGAGGGGGCCTAGTCTCAGGGCTATCATTTTAGAGTACAATTTAATATCCACATTTATTAGTGAGATAGGTCTGTAATTAGAGCAGGTCAGTGGGTCCCTGCCAGGCTTGGGGATTACAGTTATTCGTGCTTGGAGTGTCTGTTTAGGGAACTGGCATGTATTGGTTATGGAATTGAAGGCTTTCAGCATTATAGGGCTGCAGGCCCCTCCACATATTTTGTAGAACCGGGGGGTGAACCCATCAGGACCAGGGCTTTTACCCACTTTAAGGGTTTTAATGGCATCGCTTAGCTCTGTGTCTGAGAAATCCTCGTCTATGTCTTCAGCTACCGCATCTTCAAGGGGGTCTGGGGCATATTTGTTTAAGTATTCCCAAATGTCGCGATGTCTCGCATCAGGTGATGGGGCATGTGGGGATGGGATGTTATAAAGTTTTGTATAGTAGTTTCTGAATTCTTCTAATATGTCAGGGGTGGAATGTATCTGGGTTCCTGTCTGTGAGTTTAACGCGAGTATTGGGGTTTGTGCCTGTCTGGGGTGAAGGGTCCTGGCTAACAATCGTCCACTTTTATCTCCAAACTCAAAGATACTCCTACGAAATTTATCTCTGATACACAGTGATTTTCGGTCAAGGATAGATAATATTTGGTGGCGGATAGTAGAAATTTCCGTTTTAATGGTGTCACTGGATTTGGTTTTGTTTATCGTTTCTTTATGGCCTAGTTGTGCTAACAGTTCTTTTAGTTCCCTTGCACTTTCTTTTTTAATTCTGGATCCATGGGATATGCAGAACCCCCTGATCATACATTTCAACGCTTCCCATTTGACCGGGGCAGGTGTGGGATCTGCCATATGATCTATTTTGAAGTTTGCAATGGTTTTATGAATATCCTCCAGGCATTGCTCATTTTTGAGCAGGTTGTCGTTCAGTCTCCATGTGTGTCCCACCCCCCCATATCTCTCACCCCAATTTCCCCATATACTGGTGCGTGGTCCGACCAGAGAAAAACATCCATTGAACAACCCGGGGATTTGTCTAGCAGCTCGTGGGATATGAAAATGTGGTCTAGTCTGGTGTAGCTATTATGAACTGTGGAATGAAAACTGTAGTCTCTGACTCCGGGATGTAAGACCCTCCAAAGATCAACTAGTTTAAGGGATGTTAGTTCTCGTTTTAATCTGCGTAGTGCCGAGGAGGGGATTGCAGACCTACCAGAGGACGAATCCATGGCTGGATCCAGCACAAGGTTGAAGTCTCCTCCCAAGATGATACAGGTGCCACCCGCAAACACTGCCAGCTTCTCCAGAGTCTCCACTCCAAAGGATACCTGGTCCTGATTTGGGAAATAGATGTTAGCGATTGTATAAGTATTATTCAGGAAAGATATTTTAAGAAATAGCCAGCGTCCCTCCGGGTTAGTGAGCGTGTCGAGAACTGTTGGCTGGAATGTCTTGTGAAAAGCAATGGAAATCCCACATGCCTTCTTGTTGGGGTGTGGGCCATGGAACCATGTCGGGTAATTCTTGGTTTTACAGTTGGGAGTGTTGGAGGCTATGAAGTGTGTCTCTTGAAATAGGGCTATTTTAACTCCCTTCCTGTGCAGGCGATATAGGATCTGACTTCTCTTTTCGGGTTTATTTAAGCCTTTAGTATTGTAAGTGCAAAAGGTGAGGTGCGACATCACAGAAAAGGGTAGGCAGGGTATAGGGAAAACCAAGGAGAGAAGAGAGAGAGCAGAGATAAGATAGTGGTGAAAGGTAAAATTAGATAAGCTAAGTAGGACTAGGGTGCCTACTGATCTTAGGTATCTACTGGTAGACTATTGTCTAATGTGGCACTCTGCCACGTCCCTAATAGAGGTGCGGGAAAGCCTACGGTCTTTCAGGAACTCCCCCCTGAGTGAGACAATAAAAATAAATAAATAAATAAATAAATAAAAAATAAAATATGAAGTGGTGTAGGGCAAAGGACCAGGGGGGAGGACGTGGGGTGAAGTGGGAGGACGGAGTGTAGGAGGCGTATGGAGGGGTGTATGTAGAGAGCATGTCTAAGAGGGGGGGGAGAGGAAGGGGGTAGAAATTAGTGTAGGGCATGTGTCCTTCGTCAGTATGTGTGCAGGGGAGGGGAAGATGGGTTGAGTAGAGTTAGTTTGTAGGAAGTAGTGCGCTCATAAAAGGTGTGTGAAGAGGAAGACGCAAGGTGGGAATGATACAAAGGAAGAGGTATAAGGGGAGGGGAGAGGGGGCGAGTGGAGGGGAGTAGGGAGAGAGAGAGAGAAAGAAAGAAAAAAAAAAAAGAAAAAAAAAAAGGGGGGGGAGTAAGAAAGTAAGCGTGAGGAGGGAGGATACTGATACATGACGCTTTATAAACTGGTAAGCAGTCCAATACAATCAATTTATATCTCGCCTCCTGGTTTTCCAAGAAGTTTTGTCAGCGATGGTCAGCGATGTTCAGCGGTGTATATCCCGGGGGGATCCTCCACCCCTTCTGTTCTGGACTTGTCGCCAGTGCTCTCTTGGTGGCAAGGGTGCAGGGCCTCCCAGGGTTGGCCAATCTGGCAGGCTGATCATAGGCAGTTCAAAAGTCCCTAGGAAGTCGGGGAGGTCTCCCAAGGACCGGAAGACCGCCGACTTCCCATTTTTCTTTGCTGTGAGCTGGAACGGATATCCCTGCGATATGGAACATCCTTATCTTTGAGGGATTGGAGTAGTGGTCTTAAGGCTTTGCGTAGTTGCAGTGTCCTCCGTGCTAGGTCTGGTAGGACAATCAGAGGTGTCCCTTTATATGTACCCGCTCCTTTCTCTCTGCATCTTTGTAGTATGGCCTCCTTTTCTTTATAGAAGTGGACCCGACATATCACATCTCTTGGTCTGGCCGGATCAGGAGATTTGGGGCCTAGGGATCTGTGGATGCGGTCCAGTTCTATGCGTTGTTCTGGGTCGCGTTGAAGGAGACGGGTAAAGAATTTTTGTGCCCATTCATCTAGCTGTGGTGGTGCCACTGCTTCTGTGAGGCCTCTAATCCTTAAGTTATTACGGCGATGTCGGTTTTCAATATCGTCTAAGTGGGTCAGAATGTCCTGTATCTGGGCCGTGTGCTCTGATAGGACTTGTTGATGTGATTCTATATGGGAAAATATCTGTTCCTGCACCTCTTCTGTAGCTGCTACACGCTGGCCAATTTGTTTGATCTCTGATTGTATAGAGGCCATGTCTTGCTTATGGGATTCCCTCAGTTTCCCCAGCAAAGAGTCCATTTCCTGCCTGGTTGGAATTGATCTGATATGTGCTTTCCAATCCCAATCTTCTTCTTGTTCCTGTGTCTGGTCTGATTTATTCTTCTCTCCCTTGTTTCTGCGGGTGGAGGTGTTGGAGGTGGGGAGTCTTTGTTCTACAGGTGATGTGTGCTGTTGTTGTGGTATTACAGGCTCCTCTCCGGGTGTCACAGATCTGCTTCCCATGGCTGCTGGGGTCTGCTGTATCACAGAGCTGGGGCCCTGCTCTGCCTGCAGTTCACCTGGGAGTCGATTTTGTGGCTGGGACAGGGGGTTTTCAACACTCCCTTCTGTGGTGTCCTGCTGTGCCTTATCTATGTTTATGGCTGAGCTGGCTGCTGTTATGTGAGGAGGCAGTGAGGTCGCTCCCTTGCATGTTTGCTGAGCGTTATCTCCTGCCTCAGTGTCTGCCTGCGCCATGTTGGAGAGAGCAGAGGTGTCAGGCTGGGAGGCTGAGGTCCCGAAAAAGCGGGCGATATCTGTACCTTCCCCCTCTGGAGTCTGCACACTCGTCGCCCGTCCTCTCCTGCGTGCCATTACTGATCCTGGACCCGGTGAGTGCCTTTGAAATGTGAGAATTCACCGCGGGTATGTGGGAGCTCCTTCTTCCAGCGTCTCAGTGTGCCATCGGCTAGCTCCGCCCCCCCAAGGTCAGTTTTTAATATCCTACATAGTTTGGTGTCATCAGCAAAGACTGACACTTTACTATCAATCCCATCCACAAGGTCATTAATAAAGAGATTAAAAAGAATTGGTCCTAGCACAGATCCCTGCGGCACCCCACTGCTGACTATGGCCCATTTAGAGAATGTTCCATTTATGACTACTCTTTGTTTCCTATCTTTTAGCCAGTTCCTTACCCAGTTGCATATAGTTTCCCCCAGTCCTTGCTTCTGGAGCTTTAGTATAAGCCTATTATGTGGTACAGTATCAAATGCCTTTGCAAAGTCCAAATAAATCACATCAGCTGCATTACCAATATCCAGGTTTGCACTTACCCCCTCATAGAACCCCAACAGGTTGGTTAGACACGACTTATCTTTCATGAATCCATGCTGTCTGTCAGTTATTATATTATTTTCTGCAACATATTTTTGCATGTCATCCCTTAAAATGCCCTCAAAAACTTTGCATACTACTGATGTCAGGCTTACTGGACGGTAGTTGCCTGGATCTACCCTCTTACCTTTCTTAAATATCGGTACCACATCAGCAATCCTCCAATCCTGAGGCACCAACCCTGTTACAAGCGAGTCTAAAAAGATGAGATACAGCGGTCTGTCAATTACGGAGCTCAATTCCCTCAATATTCGTGGATGAATGCCATCTGGCCCTGGGGATTTGTCAATGTTTAATTTACTCAGACGTAGGCGTACTTCTTCTTGTGTTAAATTAATTATATCGGGTGGTGAACTTTGATTTTTCACTTGTTGAATGATGCCTGGTACAGTCAGTTCCTTGGTGAACACAGATGAGAAATGCCTATTTAATATCTCAGTCTTTTGTTTGTCCTCTATAACTAACTTGTTATTATATTTTAAGGGGCCAATACTATTCTTTGTTTTCCTTTTGGCATTAATGTATTTCTAAAAGATTTTGGGATTTATTTTAATGTCATTGGCGATATTTGTTTCAGTAGCTAGTTTTGCTTGTTTGATTTCTTTTTTGCATTGCCTATTGATATCTTTATACTCCTGCAATGCTATTTCTGTATTCTCAGCCTTCAAGATTTTAAACGCCCTTTGTTTTTGTTTTATTATACTTTGTACAGTCTTATTTATCCATAGTGGTTTCTTTTTATTCCAGGACGTTTTATTACCAGAGGGTATAAGTTTTTTACAGGACTCTAGCAATATATCCTTAAACTTTCCCCATTTATGTTCAGTATCCCCAGTTACCATGACTTTGTCCCAATCTACACATTTAAGCTCTTCCCTTAATTTATTGAAATCAGCTATCCTAAAATTCCAGGTTTTAGCATTTCCCCTTTGAAATGTTCTATTGAATATTACGTTGAAGCTTACCATATTATGATCGCTGGTGCCCAAGTGCTCCCGGACCTGTAGATCTGAAATTATATCCGGTCTATTTGACAGGACCAAATCTAGCAAATTTTCGGTTCATCTACCATCTGAGAGAGGAAATGGTCTTGAATGGTAGATAAGAATTTACAGCTTTTAGCACAACCAGAAGATTCTATGTCCCACTGTATGTCTGGATAGTTGAAATCCCCCATAATAAGAACCCGATTATTATTATTATTAGCTGCCTTTTCAATTTGTTCCAGTATTTCACCCTCTATTTGTTCAAGTATGTTAGGAGGCTTATAGCAAACTCCAATTAGCATTTTTCCATTATTCTCCTCCCCATGTACATTTATCCATACTGACTCTACATTGTTGCAGTTCCCCCCAATGTCATCATTCAACACAGGTTTTAGGTTAGATTTGATAAATATACACACCCCAGCACCTTTTTTGTCTTTCCTGTCCCTCCTAAATGTACTATAACCCTGTATGTTTGTCACCCAGTCATGGCTTTCATCCAGCCGGTTTCCGTAATGCCCACCACATCATAATCCATGGTTAACATAAGAGTCTCCAATTCATTCATTTTGTTTGCAAGACTTCTTGCATTTGCCGGTAGACATTTAATCCTATTAACACCTTTATTACTCCTAGCCTCCCTACGTTCCTTGCATGTCCCCCCAATCCTTCATTGACCCCTACCATCTCACTGTCTCTATCTGCTCTATCTATCCCCTTTTTTGCTCCACTACCCTCCCTCCCCCCAGATCCTAGTTTAAAAGCTCCTCCATCCGTCTGACCATTTTCTCCCCCAGCACAGCTGCACCTTCCCCATTGAGGTGCAGCCCGTCCCTACCGTAGAGCCTGTAGTCGACTGAGAAGTCAGCCCAGTTCTCCATGAACCCGAACCCTTCCTTCCTGCACCAATTTCTAAGCCACGTGTTTATCTCCCTAAGCTCCCGCTGTCTTTCTAGTGACGCTCGTGGCACCGGTAGTATTTCTGAAAACACCACCTTGGAGGTCCTGGACTTCAGCTTCTCTCCAAGTTCCCTGTAATCATTTTTAAGGACCTTCCACCTGCCTCTAACTTTGTCATTAGTACCAATGTGCACCATGACCGCTGAGTTTTCCCCAGCCCCACCCAGCAATCTGTCTATCCGATCCACAATATGCCGAACCCGAGCACCCGGCAGACAACACACTCTTCGGCATTCATGGTCTCGGCGACAGATGGCCCTGTCTGTCCGCCTAATTATAGAGTGGTATGGCCAAACAAAAGCAAAAGACCGTACCTGGCCTATCAATCCAATGGAAACTCATAGGTATCACAGTCCATTGGACTAGGCAATCACATGCAGCCATACAAAGTCCATGGGCCTTGCCTCAGAGTCGAACCCACAACCTCTCGTAGCCCAAGCAAAAAGGATACCACTACACCAACACAGAGAAGTGGGAAACTGACTCTACATTAATACACATAATCCTAGTGACTGCGCACACAACATGGCCAAACAAAAGCAAAAAACAGTACCTGGCGTACCAATCCAATGGTAATTCATAGGCAATATAGTCCATTGGACTAGGAATCTACATGCAGCCATACAAAGTCCATGAGCGTTGCCTCAGAGTCAAACCCACAACTTCTTATAGGCCAAGGAAAGAGCCTACAACTACACCAACACAGAGAAGTTGGTAACTGATTCTACATTAATTCACATAATCCTAGTGACTGCGCACACAACATGGCCAAACAAAAGCAAAAGACAGTACCTGGCCTATCAATCCAATGGAAACTCAAAGGCAACACAGTCCATTGGAATAAGCAATTACGTGCAGCCATACAAAGTCCATGGGCCTTGCATCAGAGTCGAACTCACAACCTCTCGCAGCCCAAGCAAAGAACCTACCACTACACCAACACAGAGAAGCGGGAAACTGACTCTACATTAATTCAAATAATCCTAGTGACTGCGCACACAACATGGCCAAACGAAAGCAAAAGACAGTACATGGCCTATCAATCCAATGAAAACTCATAGGCAACATAGTCCTTTGGACTAGGAAATTACATGCAGCCATACAAAGTCCATGGGCCTTGCCTCAGAGTCGAACCCACAACCTCTCGTAGCCCAAACAAAGAGCCTACCACTACACGAACACAGAGAAGTGTAAACTTGACTCTACATTAATTCACATAATCCTAGTGACTGCGCACACAACATGGCCAAACAAAAGCAAAAGACAGTACCTTGCCTATCAATCCAATGAAAAAGCATAGGTAACACAGTCCATAGGATTAGGTAATTTCATGCAGCCATACAAATTCCATGTGCCTTGCTTCAGAGTCAAACTTACAACCTCTCGCAGCCCAAGAAAAGTTGCTACCACTACACCAACACAGAGAAGTGTGAAACTGACACTACATTAATTCACATAATCCTAGTGACTGCGCACACAACATGGCCAAATGATAGCAAAATACAGTACCTGGCCTATCAATCCAATGGAAACTCAAAGGCAACACAGTCCATTGGACTATGCAATTACATGCAGCCATACAAAGTCCATGGGCCTTGCCTCAGACTTGAACCCACAACATCTCGTAGCCCAAGCAAAGAGCCTACCAGTACACCAACACAGAGAAGTGGGAAACTGGTTCTACATTAATTCACATAATCCTAGTGACTGCGCAAACAAGATGGCCAAACAAAAGCAAAATACAGTACCTGGCCTATCAATCCAATAGAATCTCATAGGCAACACAGTCCATTGGACTAGGCAATTACATGCAGTCTTACAAAGTCCATGGGCCTTGCCTCAGAGTCGAACTCACAACCTTTCGGAGCCCAAGCAAAGAGCCTACCACTACACCAATACGGAGTAGTGGGACACTGATTCTACATTAATTCACATAATCTTAGTGACTGCGCACACAACATGGCCAAACACAAGCAAAAGACAGTACCTGGCCTACCAATCTAATGGGAACTCATAGGCAACACAGTCCATCAGCCAAGGGAATTTAATGCAGCCATGCAAAGTCCATAGGCCTTGCCTCAAAGTCGATCCCACAATCTCTCGCAGCCTAAGCAAAGAGCCTACCACTACACCAACACAAAGAAGTGGGAGATTGATTCTACATTAATTCACATAATCCTAGTGACGGCGCACACAACATGGCCAAACAAAAGCAAAAGACAGTACCTGGCCTATCAATCCAATGGAAACTCATAGGCAATATAGTCCATTGGACTAGGCAATTACATGCAGTCATACAAAGTCCATGAGCCTTGCCTCAGAGTCGATCCCACAACTTCTTGCAGTCCAAGGAAAGAGCCTACCACTACACCAACACAAAGAATCAGGAAACTGACTCTACATTAATTCACATAATCCTAGTGACTGCGCACACAACATGGCCAAACAAAAGCAAAAGACAGTACCTGGACTATCAATCCAATGGAAACTCATAGGCAACACGGTCCATCGGACTATACAATTACATGCAGCCATACAAAGTCAATGGGCCTTGCCTCAGAGTCGAACTCACAACCTCTTGCAGCCCAAGCAAAGAACCTACCACTACGCCAACACAGATAAGTGGGAAACGGACTCTACATTAATTCACATAATCCTAGTGACTGCGCACACAACATGGCAAAACAAAAGCAAAAGACAGTACATGGCCCTTCAATCCAATGGAAACTCATAGGTAACACAGTCCATCGGACTAGACTATTACATGCAGCCATACAAAGTCCATAGGCCTTGCATCAGAGTCAAACCCACAACCTCCCGTAGCTTAAGCAAAGAGCCTACCACTATACCAACACAGAGAAGTGGGAAACTGATTCCACAATAATTCACATAATCCTAGTGACTGCGCACACAACATGGCCAAACAAAAGCAAAAGACTGTACCTCGCCTATCAATCCAATGGAAACTCATTGGCAACACAGTCCATTATACTAAACAATTACATGCAGGCATACAAAGTCCATGGGCCTTGCCTCAGAGTCAAACCACAACCTCTCTTGCAGCCAAAGCAAAGAGCCAACTACCACACCAACACAGAGAAGCGGGAAACTGATTCTACATTAATTCAAATAATCCTAGTGACTGCACACACAACATGGCCAAACAAAAGGAAAAGACAGTACCTGGCCTATCAATCCAATGGAAACTCATAGGCAATATAGTCCATTGGACTAGGCAATTACATGCAGTTATACAAAGTCCATGAGCCTTGCCTCAGAGTCGAACCCACAACTTTTTGCAGTTCAAGGAAAGAGCCTACCACTACACCAACACAAAGAATCAGGAAACTGACTCTACATTAATTCACATAATCCTAGTGACTGCGCACACAACATGGACAAACAAAAGCAAAAGACAGTATCTGGCCTATCAATCCAATGGAAACATATAGGCAACACAGTCCATTGGACTAGGCAATTACATTACATGCAGCTATACAAATTCCTGGGCCTTGCCTCAGAATCGAACCCACAATCTCTCGTAGCCCAAGCAAAAAGCCTACCACTACACCAACACAAGGAAGTAAGAAACTGACTCTACATTAATTCACATCATCCTAGTGACTGCGCTGCACAACATGGCCAAACAAAAGCAAAAGACAGTACCTGGTCTATCAATCCATTGGAAACTCAGTCCATTGGACTAGACAATTACATGCAGCCATACAAAGTCTATGGGCCGTGCCTCGGAGTCAAACCCACATTCTCTCGCAGCCCAAACAAAGACCTACCACTACACCAACACAGAGAAGTGGGAAACTGATTCTACATTAATTCACATAATCCTAGTGACTGCACACACAACATGGCCAAACAAAAGCAAAAGACAGTACCTGGTCTATCAATCCATTGGAAACTCAGTCCATTGGACTAGACAATTACATGCAGCCATGCAAAGTCCATGGGCCGTGCCTCGGAGTCAAACCCACATTCTCTCGCAGCCCAAACAAAGACCTACCACTACACCAACACAGAGAAGTGGGAAACTGATTCTACATTAATTCACATAATCCTAGTGACTGCACACACAACATGGCCAAACAAAAGCAAAAGACTGTACCTGGCTTATCAGTCCAATGGAAATTCATAGGCAACACAGTCCATCGGACTAGACAATTACATGCAGCCACACAAAGTCCATGAGCCTTGCCTCAGAGTCGAACCCACAACCTCTCGAAGCCCAAGTAATATTATACTATCAAGGTCAGTTTTTAATATCCTACATAGCTTGGTGTCATCAGCAAAGACTGACACTTTACTATCAATCCCATCCACAAGGTCATTAATAAAGAGATTAAAAAGAATTGGTCCTAGCACAGATCCCTGCGGCACCCCACTGCTGACTATGGCCCATTTAGAGAATGTTCCATTTATGACTACTCTTTGTTTCCTATCTTTTAGCCAATTCCTTACCCAGTTGCATATAGTTACCCCCAGTCCTTGCTTCTGGAGCTTTAGTATAAGCCTATTATGTGGTACAGTATCAAATGCCTTTGCAAAGTCCAAATAAATCACATCAGCTGCATTACCAATATCCAGGTTTGCACTTACCCCCTCATAGAACCCCAACAGGTTGGTTAGACACGACTTATCTTTCATGAATCCATGCTGTCTGTCAGTTATTATATTATTTTCTGCAACATATTTTTGCATGTCATCCCTTAAAATGCCCTCAAAAACTTTGCATACTACTGATGTCAGGCTTACTGGATGGTAGTTGCCTGGATCTACCCTCTTACCTTTCTTAAATATCGGTACCACATCAGCAATCCTCCAATCCTGAGGCACCAACCCTGTTACAAGCGAGTCTAAAAAGATGAGATACAGCGGTCTGTCAATTACGGAGCTCAATTCCCTCAATATTCGTGGATGAATGCCATCTGGCCCTGGGGATTTGTCAATGTTTAATTTACTCAGACGTAGGCGTACTTCTTCTTCTGTTAAATTAGTTATATCGGGTGGTGAACTTTGATTTTTCACTTGTTGAATGATGCCTGGTACAGTCAGTTCCTTGGTGAACACAGATGAGAAATGCCTATTTAATATCTCAGTCTTTTGTTTGTCCTCTATAACTAACTTGTTATTATATTTTAAGGGGCCAATACTATCCTTTGTTTTCCTTTTGGCATTAATGTATTTCTAAAAGATTTTGGGATTTATTTTAATGTCATTGGCGATTTTTGTTTCAGTAGCTAGTTTTGCTTGTTTGATTTCTTTTTTGCATTGCCTATTGATATCTTTATACTCCTGCAATGCTATTTCTGTATTCTCATCCTTCAAGATTTTAAACGCCCTTTGTTTTTGTTTTATTATACTTTGTACAGTCTTATTTATCCATAGTGGTTTCTTTTTATTCCGGGACGTTTTATTACCAGAGGGTATACGTTTTTTACAGGACTCTAGCAATATATCCTTAAACTTTCCCCATTTATGTTCAGTATCCCCAGTTACCATGACTTTGTCCCAATCTACACATTTAAGCTCTTCCCTTAATTTATTGAAATCAGCTATCCTAAAATTCCAGGTTTTAGCATTTCCCCTTTGAAATGTTCTATTGAATATTACGTTGAAGCTTACCATATTATGATCGCTGGTGCCCAAGTGCTCCCGGACCTGTAGATCTGAAATTATATCCGGTCTATTTGACAGGACCAAATTTAGCAAATTATCTCCCCTCGTCGGTTCATCTACCATCTGAGAGAGGAAATGGTCTTGAATGGTAGATAAGAATTTACAGCTTTTAGCACAACCAGAAGATTCTATGTCCCACTGTATGTCTGGATAGTTGAAATCCCCCATAATAAGAACCCGATTATTATTATTAGCTTCCTTTTCATTTTGTTCCAGTATTTCACCCTCTATTTGTTCAAGTATGTTAGGAGGCTTATTGCAAACTCCAATTAGCATTTTTCCATTATTCTCCTCCCCATGTACATTTACCCATACTGACTCTACATTGTTGCAGTTCCCCCCAATGTCATCATTCAACACAGGTTTTAGGTTAGATTTGATAAATATACACACCCCAGCACCTTTTTTGTCTTTCCTGTCCCTCCTAAATGTACTATAACCCTGTATGTTTGTCACCCAGTCATGGCTTTCATCCAGCCGGTTTCCGTAATGCCCACCACATCATAATCCATGGTTAACATAAGAGTCTCCAATTCATTCATTTTGTTTGCAAGACTTCTTGCATTTGCCGGTAGACATTTAATCCTATTAACACCTTTATTACTCCTAGCCTCCCTACGTTCCTTGCATGTCCCCCTAATCCTTCATTGACCCCTACCATCTCACTGTCTCTATCTGCTCTATCTATCCCCTTTTTTGCTCCACTACCCTCCCTCCCCCCAGATCCTAGTTTAAAAGCTCCTCCATCCGTCTGACCATTTTCTCCCCCAGCACAGCTGCACCTTCCCCATTGAGGTGCAGCCCGTCCCTACCGTAGAGCCTGTAGTCGACTGAGAAGTCAGCCCAGTTCTCCATGAACCCGAACCCTTCCTTCCTGCACCAATTTCTAAGCCACGTGTTTATCTCCCTAAGCTCCCGCTGTCTTTCTAGTGACGCTCGTGGCACCGGAAGTATTTCTGAAAACACCACCTTGGAGGTCCTGGACTTCAGCTTCTCTCCAAGTTACCTGTAATCATTTTTAAGGACCTTCCACCTGCCTCTAACTTTGTCATTAGTACCAATGTGCACCATGACCGCTGGGTTTTCCCCAGCCCCACCCAGCAATCTGTCTATCCAATCCACAATATGTCGAACCCGAGCACCCGGCAGACAACAAACTCTTCGGCATTCATGGTCTCGGCAACAGATGACCCTGTTTGTCCGCCTAATTATAGAGTGGTATGGCCAAACAAAAGCAAAAGACCGTACCTGGCCTATCAATCCAATGGAAACTCATAGGTATCACAGTCCATTGGACTAAGCAATCACATGCAGCCATACAAAGTCCATAGGCCTTGCCTCAGAGTCAAACCCACATCCTCTCGTAGCCCAAGCAAACAGCCTACCACTTCACCAACACAGAGAAGTGGGAAACTGACTCTACATTAATACACATAATCCTAGTGACTGCGCACACAACATGGCCAAACAAAAGCAAAAATCAATACCTGGCCTACCAATCCAATGGAATCTCATAGGCAACACAGTCCATTGGACTAAACAGCTACATGCAGCCATACAAAGACCATGGGCCTTGCCTCAGAATCGAACCCACAGCCTCTCATAGCCTAAGCAAAGAGCCTACCACGACACCAACACAGAGAAGTGGGAAACTGACTCTACATTACTTCACATAATCCTTGTGACTGCGCACACAACATGGCCAAACAAAAGCAAAAGACTTTATCTGGCCTATCAATCCAATGGAAACATATAGGCAACACAGTCCATTTTAATAGACAATTACATTACATGCAACCATACAAAGTCCATGGGCCTTGCCTCAGAATCAAACACACAACCTCTTGTAGCCCAAGCAAAGAGCCTACCACTACACCAACACAGAAAAGTGGGAAACTGGTTCTACATTAATTCACATAATCCTAGTGACTGCGCACACAAGATGGCCAAACAAAAGCAAAAGACAGTACCTGGCCTATCAGTCCAATGAAAATTCATAGGCAACACAGTCCATCGGACTAGAAAATTATATGCAGCCACACAAAGTCCATGGGCCTTGCCTCAGAGTCGAACCCACAACCTCTCGAAGCCCAAGCAAAGAGCCTACCACTACACCAACACAGAGAAGTGGGAAACTGGTTCAACATTAATTCACATAATCCTAGTGACTGCGCACACAAGATGGCCAAACAAAAGCAAAATACATTACCTGGCCTATCAATCCAATAGAATCTCAAAGGCAACACAGTCCTTTGGACTAGGCAATAACATGCAGCCATACAAAGTCCATGGGCCTTGCCTCAGAGTCAAAACTCACAACCTCTAGGAGCCCAAGCAAAGAGCCTACCACGACACCAACACAGAGTAGTGTGAAACTGACTCTACATTAATTCACATAATCCTAGTGACTGCGCACACAACATGGCCAACCGAAAGCAAAAGACAGTACCTTGCCTATCAATCCAATGGAAACTCATATGCAACATAGTCCATCGGACTAGACAATTACATGCATCCATACAAAGTCCATGGGCCTT
Source organism: Anomaloglossus baeobatrachus (assembly GCF_048569485.1). Taxonomy (NCBI): domain Eukaryota; kingdom Metazoa; phylum Chordata; class Amphibia; order Anura; family Aromobatidae; genus Anomaloglossus; species Anomaloglossus baeobatrachus. Next base: position 406,490,367 of record NC_134353.1, on the reverse strand, counting down.
GCCTCAGAGTCAAACCCACAACCTCCCATAGCCCAAGCAAAGAGCCTACCACTATACCAACACAGAGAAGTAGGAAACTGGTTCTACATTAATTCACATAATCCTAGTGACTGCGCACACAAGATGGCCAAACAAAAGCAAAAGACAGTACCTGGCCTATCAGTCCAAAGGAAATTCATAAGCAACACAGTCCATCGGACTAGACAATTACATGCAGCCATACAAAGTCCATGGGCCTTGCCTCAGAGTCAAACTCACAACCTCTCAGAGCTCAAGCAAAGAGCCTACCACTATACCAACACAGAGAAGTAGGAAACTGGTTCTACATTAATTCACATAATCCTAGTGACTGCGCACACAAGATGGCCAAACAAAAGCAAAAGACAGTACCTGGCCTATCAGTCCAATGGAAATTCATAAGCAACACAGTCCATCGGACTAGACAACTACATGCAGCCATACAAAGTCCATGGGCCTTGCTTCAGCGTCGAACTCAAACTCTCGCAGCCCTTGCAAAGAACTTACCACTACACCAACACATAGAAGTGGGAAACTGACTCTACATTAATTTACATATTCCTAGTGACTGCGCACACAACATGGCCAAACGAAAGGAAAAGACAGTACCAGGCCCATCAATCCAATGGAAACTCATAGGCAACACAGTCCATCGGGCTAGACAATTACATGCAGCCATACAAAGTCCATGGGCCTTGCCTCATAGTAAACACACAACCTCTCTCAGCCCAAACAAAGAGCCTACCACTACACCAACACAGAGAATTGGGAATCTGATTCTCCATTAATTCACATAATCCTAGTGACTGCACACACAACATGGCCAAACGAAAGGAAAAGACAGTACCAGGCCCATCAATCCAATGGAAACTCATAGGTAACACAGTCCATCGGGCTAGACAATTACATGCAGCCATACAAAGTCCATGGGCCTTGCCTCAGAGTAAACCCACAACCTCTCTCAGCCCAAACAAAGAGCCTACCACTACACCAACACAGAGAATTGGGAATCTGATTCTCCATTAATTCACATAATCCTAGTGACTGCGCACACAACATGGCCAAACGAAAGGAAAAGACAGTACCAGGCCCATCAATCCAATGGAAACTCATAGGCAACACAGTCCATTGGACTAAGCAATTACATACAGCCATACAAAGTCCATGGGCCTTGCCTCAGAGTAAACCCACAACCTCTCTCAGCCCAAACAAAGAGCCTACCACTACACCAACACAGAGAATTGGGAATCTGATTCTCCATTAATTCACATAATCCTAGTGACTGCACACACAACATGGCCAAACAAAAGCAAAAGACAGTACCTGGTCTAACAATCCATTGGAAACTGTTAGGAAACACAGTCCATTAGAATAGACAATTACATGCAGCCATACAAAGTCCATGGGCCTTGCTTCAGAGTCAAACTCACAACCTCTCACAGCCCTAGCAAAGAGCCTACCACTACACCAACACAGAGAAGTGGGAAACTGACTCTACATTAATTCACATAATCCTAGTGACTGCGCACACAACATGGCCAAACAAAAGCAAAAGACAGTACCTGGCCTATCAATCCAATGGAACTCATAGGCAACACAGTCCATCGGGCTAGACAATTACATGCAGCCATACAAAGTCCATGGGCCTTGCATCAGAATCGAACCCACAACCTATCGTAGCCCAAGTAAAGAGCCTACCACTACACCAACACAGAGAAGTGGGAAACTGACTCTATATTAATTCACATAATCCTAGTGACTGCGCACACAACATGGCCAAACAAAAGCAAAAGACAGTACCTGGCCTATCAATCCAATGGAACTCATAGGCAACACAGTCCATTGGACTAGGCAATTACATGCAGCCATACAAAGTCCATGGGCCTTGCCTCAGAGTCGAAACCACAACCTCTCGGAACCCAAGCAAAGAGCCTACCACTACACCAACACAGAGTAGTGGGAAACTGACTCTACATTAATTCACATAATCCTAGTGACTGCGCACACAACATAGCCAAACAAAAGCAAAATACTGTACCTGGCCTTTCAATACAATGGAAACTCATCGGCAACACAGTCTATTGGACTAAGCAATTACATGCAGCCATACAAAGTCCATGGGCCTTGCCTCAGAGTCAAACCCACAACCTCTCCCAGCCCAAACAAAGAGCCTACCACTACACCAACACAGAGAAGTGGGAAACTGATTCTACATTAATTCACATAATCTTAGTGACTGCGCACACAATATGGCCAAAAAAAAGCAAAAGACAGTACCTGGCCTATCAATCCAATGGAAACTCAAAGGCAACACAGACCATTGGACAAGGAATTTACATGCAGCCACACAAATTCCATGGGCCTTGCCTCGGAGTCAAACCCACAACCTCTCACAGCCCAAGCAAAGAGCCTACCACTACACCAACACAGAGAAGTGGGAAACTGATTCTACATTAATTCACATAATCCTAGTGACTGCGCACACAACATGGCCAAACAAAACCAAAAGACAGTACCTGGTCTATCAATCCAATGGAAACTCAAAGGCAACACAGTCTATTGGACTAGGCAATTACATGCAGCCATACAAAGTCAATGGGCCTTGCCTCAGAGTCAAACCCACATCCTCTCGCAGTCCAAGCAAAGAGCCTACCACTACACCAACAAAGAGACGTGGGAACTGACTCTACATTAATTCACATAATCCTAGTGACTGCCACACAAAAGCAAAAGATAGCACCAGGCCAATAAATCCAATGGAAACTCATGGGCAACATAGTCCTTTGGACTAGGAAATTACATGCAGCTATACAAAGTCCATGGGCCTTGCCTCAGAGTCTAACCCACAACCTCTCGCAGCCCAAGCAAAGAGCCTACCACTACACCAACACAGAGAAGTGGTAAATGGAATCTACAATAATTCCCATAATCTTAGTGACTGCGCAAACAACATGGCCAAACAAAAGCAAAAGACAGTACCTGGCCTATCAATCCAATGGAAACTCATAGGCAACACAGTCCATTGGACTAGACAATTACATGCAGCCATAAAAAGTCCATGGGCGTTGCCTCAGAGTAAAACTCACAACTTCTCGCAGCCGAAGCAAAGAGCTTACCAACACAGAGAAGTGTGAAACTGATTCTACATTAATTCACATAATCCTAGTGACTGCGCACACAACATGGCCAAATGAAAGCAAAAGACAGGAACTTGCCTATCAATCCAATGAAAACTTACAGGTAACACAGTCCATAGGATTAGACAATTACATGCAGCCATACAAAGTCCATCAGCCTTGCCTCAGAGTCGAACTCACAACCTCTCGCAGCCCAAGCAAAGTTCCTACCACTACACCAACACAGAGAAGTGTGAAACTGACACTACATTAATTCACATAATCCTAGTGACTGCGCACACAACATGGCCAAACAAAAGCAAAAGACAGTACCTGGGCTATCAATCCAATAGAAACGCATAGGTAACACAGTCCATAGGATTAGGCAATTCCATGCAGCCATACAAAGTCCATGTGCCTTTCCTCAGAGTTGAACTTGCAACCTCTCGCAGTCCAAGTAAAGAGCCTAGCACTACACCAACACAGAGTAGTGGGAAACTGAAACTACATTAATTCACATAATCCTAGTGACTGCGCACACGACATGGCCAAATGATAGCAAAAGACAGTACCTGACCTATCAATCCAATGGAAACTCTTAGGCAACACAGTCCATAGGACTATGCAATTACATGCAACCATACAAAGTCCATGGGCCTTGCCTCAGAGTCGAACTCACAATCTCTCGGAGTCCAAGCAAAGAGCCTACCACTACACCAACACAGAGTAGTGGGAAACTGACTCTACATTAATTCACATAATCCTAGTGACTGCGCACACAACATGGTTAAACGAAAGCAAAAGACAGTACCTGGCCTATCAATAAAATGGAAACTCATAGGCAACATAGTCCATTGGACTATAAAATTACATGCAGCCATACAAAGTCCATGGGTCTAGCCTCAGAGTCAAACCCACAACCTCTCGCAGCCCAAGCAAAGAGCCTACCACTACACCAACACAAAGAAGCAGGAAACTGACTCTACATTAATTCACATAATCCTAGTGACTGCGCACACAACATGGCCAAACAAAAGCAAAAGACAGTACCTGGCCTATCAATTTAATGGAAAATCATAGGCAACACAGTCCATCAGACTAAACAATTACATGCAGCCATACAAAGTCCATGGGCCTTGCCTCATAGTCGAACCCACAACCTCTCGGAGCCCAAGCAAAGAGCCTACCACTACACCAAAACAAAGTAGTGGGAAACTGATTCTACATTAATTCACATAATCCTAGTGACTGCGCACACAACATGGCCAAACAAAAGCAGAAGACAGTACCTGGCCTATCAATCCAATGGAAACTCATAGGTAACACAGTGCATTGGACTAGGCAATTACATGCAGCCATAAAAAGTCCATGGGCCTTGCCTCAAAGTCAAACCCACAACCTCTCGCAGGCCAAGCAAAGATCCTACCACTACACCAACACAGAGAAGTGGGAAACTGACTCTACATTAATTTACATAATCCTAGTGACTGCGCACACAACATGGCCAAACGAAAGGAAAAGACAGTACCTGGCCTATCAATCCAATGGAAACTCATAGGCAACACAGTCCATTGGACTAGGCAATTACATGCAGCCATAAAACAACCATGGGCCTTGCCTCAAAGTCAAACCCACAACCTCTCGCAGGCCAAGCAAAGATCCTACCACTACACAAACACAAAGAAGCAGGAAACTGACTCTACATTAATTCACATAATCCTAGTGACTGCGCACACAACATGGCCAAACAAAAGCAAAAGACAGTACCTGGCCTATCAATCCAATGGAAACTCATTCCAACACAGTCCATTGGACTAAGCAACTACATGCAGCCATACAAAGTCCATGGGCCGTGCGTCAGAGTCAAACCCACAACCTCTCTCAGCCCAAACAAAGAGCCTACCACTACACCAACACAGAGAAGTGGGAAACTGATTCTACATTAATTCACATAATCCTAGTGACTGCACACATAACATGGCCAAACAAAAGCAAAAGATAGTACCTGGTCTATCAATCCAATGGAAACACATAGGAAACACGGTCCATTGGACTAGGCAATTACATGCAACCATAAAAAGTCCATGGGCCTTGCCTCAGAGTCAAACCCACAACCTCTCTCAGCTCAAACAAAGAGCCCACCACTACACCAACTCAGAGAAGTGGGAAGCTGACTCTACATTAATTCACATAATCCTAGTGACTGCGCACACAACATGGCCAAACAAAAGCAAAAGACTGTACCTGGCCTATCAATCCAATGGAAACTCATTCGCAACACAGTCCATTGGACTAAGCAATTACATGCAGCCATACAAAGTCCATGGGCCTTTCCTCAGAGTCAAACCCACAACCTCTCTCAGCTCAAACAAAGAGCCTACCACTACACCAACACAGAGAAGTGGGAAACTGATTCTACATTAATTCACATAATCCTAGTGACTGCACACACAACATATAATGCCTCAAGCATATGGACAAATATTGGAATATACAATGAAAAATGCTACTTGCTAATTTGAACATGTGAATAATGAATTGCATACCTGCCATGAATATTAGGAAAAAGGAGATATTTAGCAATCGCATTGATCAATGTAACTTTTTGGCTTGCACTCATAATATATATATTAGTGCTCACTTCAGTTATCCTATTCAGTTATATGTAGTTTTTTTCTGAATGTGAACACAGCTCCGCCCCTTTCGGCCATGTTTTTTCCATCTCCTATACAAGAAAGTCCTTAGTTACCCCTCTCCACCCATAGCAGTTTTTAATTGCAATGAGATGACACACAGTTAGGGTCACAGAGCTAGGGACCCCAATATAGAGATATGCCTTGACGAGGCCTTGGGGCTCAGTTACATTGATCAATGCGATTGCTAAATATCTCCTTTTTCCTAATATTCATGGCAGGTATGCAATTCATTATTCACATGTTCAAATTAGCAAGTAGCATTTTTCAGTGTATATTCCAATATTTGTCCATATGCTTGAGGCATTATACTATTTAAGTTTGATGTGCAGCCTTATCCGTATATAGTATGTAATTTTTGGCTTGCACTCATAATATATATATTAGTGCTCACTTCAGTTATCCTATTCAGTTATATGTAGTTTTTTTCTGAATGTGAACACAGCTCCGCCCCTTTCGGCCATGTTTTTTCCATCTCCTATATAAGAAAGTCCTTAGTTACCCCTCTCCACCCATAGCAGTTTTTAATTGCAATGAGATGACACACAGTTAGGGTCACAGAGCTAGGGACCCCAATATAGAGATATGCCTTGACGAGGCCTTGGGGCTCAGTTACATTGATCAATGCGATTGCTAAATATCTCCTTTTTCCTAATATTCATGGCAGGTATGCAATTCATTATTCACATGTTCAAATTAGCAAGTAGCATTTTTCATTGTATATTCCAATATTTGTCCATATGCTTGAGGCATTATACTATTTAAGTTTGATGTGCAGCCTTATCCGTATATAGTATGTAATTTTTGGCTTGCACTCATAATATATATATTAGTGCTCACTTCAGTTATCCTATTCAGTTATATGTAGTTTTTTTCTGAATGTGAACACAGCTCCGCCCCTTTCGGCCATGTTTTTTCCATCTCCTATATAAGAAAGTCCTTAGTTACCCCTCTCCACCCATAGCAGTTTTTAATTGCAATGAGATGACACACAGTTAGGGTCACAGAGCTAGGGACCCCAATATAGAGATATGCCTTGACGAGGCCTTGGGGCTCAGTTACATTGATCAATGCGATTGCTAAATATCTCCTTTTTCCTAATATTCATGGCAGGTATGCAATTCATTATTCACATGTTCAAATTAGCAAGTAGCATTTTTCATTGTATATTCCAATATTTGTCCATATGATTGAGGCATTATACTATTTAAGTTTGATGTGCAGCCTTATCCGTATATAGTATGTAATTTTTGGCTTGCACTCATAATATATATATTAGTGCTCACTTCAGTTATCCTATTCAGTTATATGTAATTTTTTTCTGAATGTGAACACAGCTCCGCCCCTTTCGGCCATGTTTTTTCCATCTCCTATATAAGAAAGTCCTTAGTTACCCCTCTCCACCCATAGAAGTTTTTAATTGCAATGAGATGACACACAGTTAGGGTCACAGAGCTAGGGACCCCAATATAGAGATATGCCTTGACGAGGCCTTGGGGCTCAGTTACATTGATCAATGCGATTGCTAAATATCTCCTTTTTCCTAATATTCATGGCAGGTATGCAATTCATTATTCACATGTTCAAATTAGCAAGTAGCATTTTTCATTGTATATTCCAATATTTGTCCATATGCTTGAGGCATTATACTATTTAAGTTTGATGTGCAGCCTTATCCGTATATAGTATGTAATTTTTGGCTTGCACTCATAATATATATATTAGTGCTCACTTCAGTTATCCTATTCAGTTATATGTAGTTTTTTTCTGAATGTGAACACAGCTCCGCCCCTTTCGGCCATGTTTTTTCCATCTCCTATATAAGAAAGTCCTTAGTTACCCCTCTCCACCGATAGCAGTTTTTAATTGCAATGAGATGACACACAGTTAGGGTCACAGAGCTAGGGACCCCAATATAGAGATATGCCTTGACGAGGCCTTGGGGCTCAGTTACATTGATCAATGCGATTGCTAAATATCTCCTTTTTCCTAATATTCATGGCAGGTATGCAATTCATTATTCACATGTTCAAATTAGCAAGTAGCATTTTTCATTGTATATTCCAATATTTGTCCATATGCTTGAGGCATTATACTATTTAAGTTTGATGTGCAGCCTTATCCGTATATAGTATGTAATTTTTGGCTTGCACTCATAATATATATATTAGTGCTCACTTCAGTTATCCTATTCAGTTATATGCACACACAACATGGCCAAACAAAAGCAAAAGACAGTACATGGCCTATCAATCCAATGAATACTCATAGGCAACATAGTCCTTTGGACTAGGAAATTACATGTAGCCATACAAAGTCCATGGGCCTTGCCTCAGAGTCTAACCCACAACCTCTCGCAGCCCAAGCAAAGAGCCTACCACTACACCCACACAGAGAAGTGGCAAATGGAATCTACAATAATTCCCATAATCCTAGTGACTGCGCAAACAACATGGCCAAACAAAAGCAAAAGACAGTACCTGGCCTATCAATCCAATGGAAACTCATAGGCAACACAGTCCATTGGACTAGACAATTACATGCAGCCATAAAAAGTCCATGGGCGTTGCCTCAGAGTAGAACTCACAACTTCTCGCAGCCGAAGCAAAGAGCTTACCAACACAGAGAAGTGTGAAACTGATTCTACATTAATTCACATAATCCTAGTGACTGCGCACACAACATGGCCAAACAAAAGCAAAAGACAGTACCTGGCCTATCAATCCAATGGAAACTCAAAAGGCAACACAGTCCATTAGACCAGGCAATTACATGCAGCCATACAAAGTCCATGGGCCTTGCCTCAGAGTCGAACTCACAACCTCTCGCAACCCAAGCAAAGAACCTAATACTACACCAACACAGAGAAGTGGGAAATAGACTCTACATTAATTCACATAATCCTAGTGACTGCGCACACAACATGGCCAAACAAAAGCATAAGACAGTACCCGGCCTATCAATCCAATGGAAACTCATATGCAACACAGTCCATTGGACTAGGCAATTAAATGCAGCCTTACAAAGTCCATGGGCCTTGCCTCAAAGTCGAACCCACAACTTCCCGTAGCCCAAGCAAAGAGCCTACCACTACACCAACACAGAGAAGTGGGAAACTGGTTCTACATTAATTCACATAACCCTAGTGACTGCGCACACAAGATGGCCAAACAAAAGCGAAAGGCAGTACCTGGCCTATCAATCCAATGGAAACACATAGGAAACACAGTCCATTGGACTAGACAATTGCATGCAGCCATACAAAGTCCATAAAGTTCTCCTTTTAGCGTGTGTCTAACAGTGTTACCAACCAGTAATGATTGTCGGCCAAGATGTTCTTAACGCGAGGGTCACGAGACAGGCAGCTTACCATAAAGTCAGCCATGTGTGCCAGACTCTTAACAGCCATCACTTCAGTATCCTGACCAACACGATGACTGAACATGCTGTCATCCTCCTCCTCCTCCTCATCATCTACCCTGTCCTCTGGCCAGCCACGCTGAACCGAGGATATGACTGCATGTCATATCCTCAATTTGGCCAGAGAGTTGCTCCATGTCTTCCTCCTCCTGCTCGTCATAGTCCTCCACTGCACGTTGTGATGAGACGAGGCTGGGCTGTGTGTTATCACCCACACCCACTACTGTTTCTTGCTCAAACTCATCGCGCTCCGCCTGCAATGCATCATGGTTGTTTTTTGAGCAGAGACCATTTTAGAAGGCAGAGAAGCGGTATGGTGACGCTAATAATGTCGTCATCGCCGCTCACCATCTTGGTGGAGTCCTCAAAGTTTTAGCGGATGGTACATAGGTCGGACATCCATCTCCACTCCTCAGGTGTTATGTGTGGAGTTTGACCCATTTCCTGACGGCTTAGGTGATGCAGGTACTCAACAACTGCCCTCTTCTGCTCACATATCCTGACCAACATGTGCAGAGTTGAATTCCAACGCGTGGGGACATCACACACCAGTCTGTGAGCCGGAAGATGCAAATGGCGCTGAAAGCCGGCAAGGCCAGCTGAAGCAGTAGGTGACTTTCGAAAATGTGCAGACAGGCGGCGAACGTTTACCAGCAGATCAGACAGTTCTGGGTATGACTTTAGAAACCGCTGAACCACGAGGTTGAGCACATGGGCCACGCATGGAACATGTGTCAGCTGGCCTCACCTCAAAGCCGCCACCAGGTTCCGGCCATTGTCACACACGACCTTTCCTGGCTTTAGGTTCAGAGGTGTGAGCCAGTGATCTGCCTGCTGTTTCAGAGCTGTCCACACCTCTTCTGCATTGTAGGGTTTGTCACCTATGCAGATTAGCTTCAGCACAGCCTGTTGCCGCTTCGCCGAGGCAGTGCTGCAGTGCTTCTGTGTCGCCCTGGACAAGCCAGGGGCCACAGAGCACAACACTTACACACCCCACACTCCCTGCAGGCATATCATAGTCAAAACACAAAATCCTTGTTGCCTTCCCCAGGGGCTGTTGTCCACACCAGGGGGTGGAGCCAGGCGGTTGGTCTCCACCCACCAAGGAGGAGGGAAAACACAGGCAGTGAGAGTTAAGCTAAGGAAGTGGAAGGAGGAAAGTAGTAGAGAGGAGAAAAGTGACAGCAAAGAGCCTGAAGTTGGTCCGGGTGTGTGGCCCGGACAGGACAGCAAGGTTGGCAGGATGTGGTGACCGTCTGCAGTGGAGGCCGATTGGAGTCTGCCGTAAGGACCGTGGACGGGTGGTGACCCGGCCATACCGGACCGGTATACAAAGAGAAGCCAGCACCATTGGCAGGGGCCTTTCGGATCCCGGCAAGGCTTGGTGTCGCCGTGAATTTGCCAAATCCGTTAGTGAAGGGGACCTCAGGGTTTCCAAACAGCCAAGTCACGATAGAAGGCAACCGTCCAACCGTGAAGGGGAGACACCGCCACCGCCAAGGGCAACCGTCTCCCAGGGCCAGCGCCTGTGGGCAAAAGGGGCTCCTCCGGCCCATATCCAGTTCGGGGAGCGGGTTACCGGTGGGAAACCATCACTACCAACACTGAACTTAGGTGCAGGGAGAGACAGTCATCACTAAACTGCAGGGAGGAACAACCGCAGCCGTCCGAGGGACCCGTCCATCCAGCCACTTGTTTTACCGTGAACTGTGTCATCATCATTGGGCTGAGTGAGTACCTCCGTGCCGTGCGGCACAGCGCTGCCCCTGCGACCCTGCACCTCATCAGGCCCCGCAACCCGCCTGTCATCCATCTCTACCCCATCACCGGGCCCTGGGACAACCAACCCCCCTACACACGGAGGGGAGAAATAACAACAAAGCTGCTCCCTGTCACAGGCTCCCGGGATCCCCGTCCAGAGCAGCGGTGGTGTCCACACAATCACCACAACCGTGGGTGGCGTCACGGACAATATCCCCAAAACCCAAATGACCCCTTTTCACTCACGGGCGATGATCGCCGCTTGAGTCCCCGGGATCCGGCCATCGCTCGAGCCACCGAGCAGCAGCAGCCGTAGAGCAGCGGCAGCCGGACCCGAGCAGTGGTAGAGCGCAGCGCCCCCTCCTCCGCCCGCGACACTTCCAGTTTGGGACTGGTGTGTAGGGTAAAGTGGATGAGGATGCGCAGGAGGAGGAGGAGGCTGAGGAGCATGACATTCCGGAGCTGTAGAGTGTGGGTGAAACCCTGACTGAGGTAGGGCCTGCAAAACTTGGTGTGTGAAGGACGTGTTCCGTCCCTCGCTCAGACTGGGTCCCAGCTTCCACAATATTAACCCAGTGTGACATCAACGAGATGTAGCGGCCTTGCCCACATGCACTTGTCCACGTGTCTGTGGTTAGGTGGACTTTGGCTGAAACAGCGTTGTTCAGGGCACGTGTGATGTTTTGTGACACGTGGTTATGCAATGCGGGGACGGCACACCGGGAGAAATAGTGGCGGCTGGGGACCGAGTAATGTGGGACAGCTGCCACCATCAGGTCGCGGAATGCTTCTGTCTCAACCAGCCTAAAAGGCAACATTTCCAGGGCAAGCAGTCGCGAAATGTTAGCATTTAGAAGTGTGGCATGTGGGGCGTTGGCAGTGTATTTGCGCCTGCGTTCAAAGGTTTGCTGAATGGATAACTGAACGCTGCGCTGGGACAAGGACGTGCTTGATGATGGTGTTATTTCTGCGTGGGCAACTGCAGGTGCAGGGCCGGAGGAGGCTTGTTCGCGGGCAGCATGGACAGGGGATTGGCTCGCATGCACAACAAGCGAAGACGTAGCAGTGACATCAGCAAGCACTGCTCCTCGACTCTGTTGTACATCCCACAAAGTCGGGTGCTTGGCTGACATGTGCCTGATCATGCTGGTGGTGGTCAGGCTGCTAGTTTTGGTACCCCTGCTGATGCTGGCACGGCAGGTGTTGCAAATGGCCTTTTTAGAATCATCTGGAGCCAACTTAAAAAACTGCCAGACTCGGGAAGACCTAACATTTGTACAGGCACCTTGTGTCGTGTTGTTCCGGGGAACAGTTGCCTGACGTCTGCCTGGGGCCACCACCCTGCTTCTTACTGCCTGTTGGGATGCTATGCCTCCCTCCCCCTGTGCACTGCTGTCCTCGCTCTGCATAGCCTCCTGCCAGGTTGGGTCAGTTACTGGATCATCCACCACGTCGTCTTCCTCTTCCGCACCCTGCTCCTCCTCCTGACTTCCTGACAATTGTGTCTCATCATCGTCCACCCCTTGTTGAGACACGTTGCCAACTTCGTGAGAACGTGACTGCTCAAATATTTGGGCATCTGTACATACGATCTCCTCATGACCCACTTCAACATGAGCTGGCGAGAGGCCAGAATGTGCGAATTGAAACGTGAACAGCTCTTCCGAGTGTCCAAGTGTGGGATCATTAATGTCCGAGGACGTGTACTCCGCCTTGTGGTAGGAAGGAGGATCAGGTTCTGAAATGTGCGGTGCAGTATCACGGCTACTGACACTTGACCGTGTGGAAGACAGACTGTTTGTGGTGGTGCCAATCTGACTGGAAGCATTATCCGCTATCCAACTAACAACCTGTTGACACTGGTCTTGGTTCAAGAGCGGTGTACTGCTGCGGTCCCCAAGAATTTGGGACAGGACGTGCGAGCGACTAGATGTGGCCCTTTGTTGTGGCGAAATTAGAGCTTGCCCACGACCTCGGCCTCTGCCTGCACCACCATCACGTCCACTTCCTTGTTCCTTGCCAACGCCCTTGCGCATTTTGCAATGCTGTGCTGACGTGTATTCACTTTTACTTGTGCGTTATATAATTGTGCTTCTTACTGCCTGTTGGGATGCTACGCCTCCCTCCCCCTGTGCACTGCTGTCCTCGCTCTGCATAGCCTCCTGCCAGGTTGGGTCAGTTACTGGATCATCCACCACGTCGTCTTCCTCTTCCGCACCCTGCTCCTCCTCCTGACTTCCTGACAATTGTGTCTCATCATCGTCCACCCCTTGTTGAGACACGTTGCCAACTTCGTGAGAACGTGGCTGCTCAAATATTTGGGCATCTGTACATACAATCTCGTCATGGCCCACTTCAACAGGAGCTGGCGAGAGGCCAGAATGTGTGAATGGAAACGTGAACGAACAGCTCTTCCGAGTGTCCAAGTGTGGGATCAGTAATGTCCGTGGACGTGTACTCGGCCTGGTGGTAGGAAGGAGGATCAGGTTCTGAAATGTGCGGTGCAGTATCACGGCTACTGACACTTGACCGTGTGGAAGACAGAGTGTTTGTGGTGGTGCCAATCTGACTAGAAGCATTATCCACTATCCAACTAACAACCTGTTGACACTGGTCTTGGTTCAAGAGCGGTGTACTGCTGCGGTCCCCAAGAATTTGGGACAGGACGTGCGAGCGACTAGATGTGGCCCTTTGTTGTGGCGAAATTAGAGCTTGCACACGACCTCGGTCTCTGCCTGCACCACCATCACGTCCACTTCCTTGTTCGTTGACAACGCCCTTGCGCATTTTGCAATGCTGTGCTGATGTGTATTCACTAGACTTGTGCGTTATATCCAAGTTTTTGCAAAACGCACACAAGTGCAGCGGAAAGCTGCCACCAACAGGCACACACGTGCGGTTTTTAAATGCAAGCACGGAGGCACTAAGAACCTAACAGGTCTCTATCCAGGGACAACGTGGAGCCTCCCAATTTTTGGCTGCCCTGCCAAAGGGCTATACTACAATAGACCCACTTCCTTACAATGGGCACTTCAGGTTTACAGGCCCTCATGCACGTCTCTATCCAGGGACAACGTGGAGCCTCCCAATTTTTGGCTGCCCTGCCAAAGGGCTATACTATAATACACCCAATTCCTGACAATGGACACTTAATGTTTTGAGGCCCTCATGCACGTCTGTATGCAGGGGCATTGGTGAACCTCCCAATTTTGGACTGCCCTGGCAAAGGAAAATACTACAAAGACTCACTTCCTCAAAATGGGCACATTAGACTCAGAGGCCTTTATGTACGTCTCTTCTCAGGGACATCGGAGTGCCACACAATGTTTTACGTAAAATCTTTCATGTATTGATCTCAAAAAGTAACATACATTAGCTCTATCTCACTATTGGGTATGTGCCCTTAACATTTCCGCCATGAAAATTCATTTTGGTGTCATTTTGGAAGGTTTTCTGGTGAGTCCATAAAAATGGCGTAAAACGCGGACAAAATTGTTCACAGCTGTGACTTTTGAGTGATAAATGCTTCAAGGGGTCTTCCCCATGCTGTTGCCATGTCATTTGAGCACTCTTCTGAGACTTTTGTGCCATTTTTAGGGTTTCTACATGCTGCCGGTGGTCATTTCACAAAAATACTCGGGTCTCCCATAGGATAACATTGGGCTCGGTGCTCGGGCCGAGTACACGAGTATCTTGGGATGCTCGGCCCGAGCCTCGAGCACCCGAGCTTTTTAGTACTCGCTCATCACTAGAAAAGACAGTACCTGGCCTATCAATCCAATGGAAACTCATAGGCAACACAGTCCATTGGACTAGGCAATTACATGCAGCCATAAAAAGTCCATGGGCCTTGCCTCAGAGTCTAACCCACAAACTCTCGCAGCCTAAGCAAAGAGCCTACCACTACACCAACACAGAGAAGCGGGGAACTGACTCTACATTAATTCACATAATCCTAGTGACTGTGCACACAACATGGCCAAACAAAAGCAAAAGACAGTACCTGGCCCACCAATCCAATGGAAACTCATAGGCAACACACTGCATCGGACTAGACAATTACATGCAGCCATACAAAGTCCATGGGCCTTGCCTCAGAGTCAAACCCACAACCTCTCGTAGCCCAAGCAAAGAGCCTACCACTATACCAACACAGAGAAGTGGGAAACTGATTCTACAATAATTCACATAATCCTAGTGACTGCGCACACAACATGGCCAAACAAAAGCAAGAGACTGTACCTGGCCTATCAATCCAATGGAAACACATTGGCAACACAGTCCATTGGACTAAGCAATTACATGCAGCAATACAAAGTCCATGGGCCTTGCCTCAGAGTCAAACCCACAAACTCTCTCAGCCCAAACCAACAGCCTACCACTACACCAACACAAAGAAGTGGGAAACTGATTGTACATTAATTCACATAATCCTAGTGACTGCACACACAACATGGCCAAAAAAAAGCAAAAGACAGTACATGGTCTATCAATCCATTGGAAACTCAGTCCATTGGACTTGACAATTACATGCAGCCATACAAAGTCCATGAGCCTTGCCTCAGAGTCAAACCCACATCCTCTCGCAGCCCAAGCAAAGAGCCTACCACTTCACCAACACAGAGAAGTGGGAAACTGACTCTACATTAATTCACATAATCCTAGTGAATGCCACACAAAAGCAAAAGATAGCACCAATCCAATGGAAGCTCATAGGCAACACAGTCCATTGGACTAAGCAATTACATGCAGCCATACAACGTCCATGGGCTTTGCCTCAGAGTCAAACCCACAACCTCATTCAGCCCAAGCAAAGAGCCTACCACTGCACCAACACAAAGAAGTGGGAAACTGATTCTACATTAATTCACATAATCCTAGTGACTGCGCACACAACGTGGCCAAACAAAAGCAAAAGACAGTACCTGGTCTATCAATCCAATGGGCACTCATAGGTAACACAGTCCATTGGACTACGCAATTACATGCAGCCATACAAAGTCCATGGGCCTTGCCACAGAGTCGCACCCATAACCACTCGTAGCCCAAGCAAAGAGCCTTCCACTACACCAACACAGAGAAGTGGGAAGCTGACTCTACATTAATTCACATAATCCTAGTGACTGCGCACACAACATAGTTACATAGTTACATAGTTACTAAGGTTGAAAAAAGACCTAGGTCCATCTAGTTCAACCTTCCTACATTTGGTCACTAAGTCATTTATAACCAACAATGTTGTGTGTACTGAGGAAATCATCCAGCCCTTTTTTGAAAGCTGTTATAGTATCTGCCATAACTACCTCTTGTGGTAGGGTATTCCACAGTCTGACTGCTCTAACTGTAAAGAACCCTTTCCTATTTAGCTGTCGGAATCGCTTTTCTTCCACTCGCAGTGAGTGCCCCCTGGTCCTTAGTATTGTCTTCGGAAGAAATAAGTCATGTGCCAGTCCTTTATATTGACCACACATATATTTATACATATAAATGAGATCTCCTCTGAGAAGTCGTTTTTCTAAGCTAAACATATCTAACTTTTTCAACCTTTCATCATATCGGAGGCCTTCCATTCCTTGTAGTAGTCTAGTTGCCTGCCTTTGAACTGACTCTAACTTCTGAATGTCCTTTTTAAAATGTGGAGTCCAAAACTGGATCCCATATTCCAGATGTGGCCTTACAAGTGATTTATAGAGGGGTAATAATATGTTGGGATCGCGGGATCTAATCTCTCTTTTTATACACCCTAGAATCTTGTTTGCTTTTGCAGCTGCTGCTTGACATTGAGTGCTGCTGCTCAGCTTATTTGTAATGAGAATACCCAAGTCCTTCTCCTGTTCTGTAGTCCCGAGTTTACTTCCATTTAATGTATACGCAGTTATAGGATTACTCCGTCCTAGGTGCATTACTTTACATTTATTAACATTAAATCTCATTTGCCAAGTATCTGCCCATTCTGACATCTTATCCAGATCTTTTTGTAATATTATACTATCAAGGTCAGTTTTTCGTTTAATATTTCTTTATTATTTCAAAAGTTTTAATATAACAGAAGATAAAAAAAAAATGCATAAGGGTCTTTCATGTTACCCAATGTTACAGTATATGAAGATTATAAAATAACCTATGTCTTTAAGTCTCGTAAAACGTATGGTACTATGAAATATATCGCAAATCATGTGGAAGGTAAAATCTGTAAAACATCCTATAGAACATCTTAATTTTAACATGTAATAATCTTCTATCTTTATATTTATTCCGTGTAAAGTGTTAAAGGCAACTTCCTTCTGTATAGTCTGGTTCAATAGGTATGAAAACATGACCCTATGTATATCAATTAGGTGAGAAAGAGATATAGAGAGAGGGAGAGAAAGATAGGTAGAGAAAAAGGGAAGGAGGGGAAGACATGGGGAAATGGGGGGGGAGGAGAAGGTCTGTATTGTGATGCCGCGCCACTCCTGTGTCCGGGAGCCCATCCCAGCTTCTTGAATATTTATTGTGATAGAGCGCCTGTGAGTAACCAGATTTGGAATTGCTGTGTTTCTCTATACTGAAGCCACGGATACCAAACCGAGAAACACAAGGAGTCTTTCCCTTCGTCAAACGCTCTCAACTCCTCCAGACGCCGCAGGCCATCCATAGCCTCTACCCAGTCTGCTCTCCTCAATGTACAGGGGGATCTCCAATGTCTCGGTATGATTTGCCTCATTGAAATCATATGGTACGAGAGCAAGCCTTTC
Source organism: Anomaloglossus baeobatrachus (assembly GCF_048569485.1). Classification (NCBI taxonomy): domain Eukaryota; kingdom Metazoa; phylum Chordata; class Amphibia; order Anura; family Aromobatidae; genus Anomaloglossus; species Anomaloglossus baeobatrachus. The sequence goes on along the minus strand of NC_134353.1, from coordinate 406,472,622 downwards.
TTCGCCTTGGAGACTGCCCCTGTATACATTGATAAGAGGGCCACTTCCGGTGAGGGTGTCACTTCCGTGTGATGTAAATGGTTATAGAGAGCAAAGACATCTTTCCAAAGACCCTGTATCCCTGGGCAGGTCCACCAGATATGTAGCATTGTGCCCACTGAGGTCTGGCACCTCCAACAGGCGTCCGATACCTCTGGGAACATTTTATGTAGTCTGGCGGGTGTCCTATACCACCGTGAGAGGATTTTATAATTGAGTTCCTGCATTCTACAAGAAATGGTGGATTTATGTGTTAGGTTAAATGACTTACACCATTGTGCCTTGGGAAAAGTCTGGCACAATTCTGTTTGCCAATGTCTAACGTAGTCAGGCAAGTCGTCTCCTCCACCCCCCTCGGGCACTGCTATGTTGTAAATTATTGAGACTATGTGAGGGGGTGTTTCTCTAAGGAAGCATAATTTTTCAAATGGAGTCAGATTCTTATGTATCTCAGATCCCGGAGCCAGAGAATCTATGAAACTACGTAGTTGTAGATATTGGAACCAGTAGCCTGGTTCCTGTGGCCGGTCTCCAAGCAGGGATATCAGTGGTTTGCATCCCTGTTGGGTAATTACGTCTTTAACTCGTGGAATCCTTCCCATTGGCGTTGAAATCAGTCTGGGATGAGGTTCGTGAAACCAGCATTGAAACGCGGGGTTGCCCACCAGAGGCGTCATAGGACCCGGTTCTCCTGTCAATCTATATCGTCTATTGGCTGTCCTCCACGCTGTAGCCAGGGACAAGAGGATCGGGGAAACTCCCAGGGTCCCAAGGTTAGTTCTAGATGACAACCAGAAGATTCTGTGTGCCATATTCGGGCATAGGTCACATTCAATCTCCACCCACAATTTTCTGTCTTTACTGTGCAGGAGATCCAATATGCAACCACCCACCGCTGCTGCGTGATAAGCTTTAAGATCCGGGAGCCCCGCCCCTCCGTCCCAGCGAGATTTAGTCAGCATTGAGTATTTCAGTCGGGGTTTGGTGCCACGCCATATAAAATTGCTGATCATCTTCTTTAACTTGAGGAAGACATTTTCTCCTAGGTTCAGTGGGATAGTTTGAAACAGGTATAGTATTTTAGGTAGGACATCCATTTTAATTGTATTCACCCTGCCGAACCAGGAAATGGGGAGGTTATGCCATGCTATGAGGTCTTTGTGGATATTTTTTAAAAGGTCTGGGAAATTGTAATTATATAGATCTTGGTGGTTGGGAGAAACCCTAATCCCCAGATATTTAATGTAATTGCTGGCCCACTTAAAGGGGAAGGCGGGTTTGAGAGTATTCTCTTCTACGGATGGTAGCGATACATTTAAGATCTCTGTTTTTTGTAGGTTTACTTTAAAATTGGAGAGTCTGCCAAAGATCTCAAACTCCTGCAGTATGTTGGGCAAACTAGTCTTCGGCTGTGTCACATATATCAAGAGATCGTCCGCAAATAGTGCTAATTTATGAGATGTTTGTCCTATCTGTATCCCTTTTATCGAAGGGTTTTTCCTGAGTGCATTTGCTAGGGATTCCATTACCAGAATGTATAGGTATGGCGATAGGGGGCATCCCTGTCTGGTACCGTTTCTAATATTAAATGGAGCTGACAGGCGTCCGTTCACGCCCACTTGTGCCGTTGGTTCGTGATATAATGCTTTTACCCATTGTAGTAAGCGCGAACGGACGCCGATTGCCTGCATCGTGGCTTCTAAAAAAAAACAATGGACTCTGTCAAATGCCTTTTCGGCATCGACTGTCAAGAGGCACATTGGGATTTGACGCTGACGTGCCTGGGCCACTAGGGACAGGGTTCTAATAGTGTTGTCCCGTGCCTCCCTCCCTGGGACAAATCCCACCTGGTCTTTGTGGATTAGTTTGGGTATGAGGGGGCCTAGTCTCAGGGCTATCATTTTAGAGTACAATTTAATATCCATATTTATTAGTGAGATAGGTCTGTAATTAGAGCAGGTCAGTGGGTCCCTGCCAGGCTTGGGGATTACAGTTATTCGTGCTTGGAGTGTCTGTTTAGGGAACTGGCATGTATTGGTTATGGAATTGAAGCCTTTCAGCATTATAGGGCTGCAGGCCCCTCCACATATTTTGTAGAACCGGGGGGTGAACCCATCAGGACCAGGGCTTTTACCCACTTTAAGGGTTTTAATGGCATCGCTTAGCTCTGTGTCTGAGAAATCCTCGTCTATGTCTTCAGCTACCGCATCTTCAAGGGGGTCTGGGGCATATTTGTTTAAGTATTCCCAAATGTCGCGATGTCTCGCATCAGGTGATGGGGCATGTGGGGATGGGATGTTATAAAGTTTTGTATAGTAGTTTCTGAATTCTTCTAATATGTCAGGGGTGGAATGTATCTGGGTTCCTGTCTGTGAGTTTAACGCGAGTATTGGGGTTTGTGCCTGTCTGGGGTGAAGGGTCCTGGCTAACAATCGTCCACTTTTATCTCCAAACTCAAAGATACTCCTACGAAATTTATCTCTGATACACAGTGATTTTCGGTCAAGGATAGATAATATTTGGTGGCGGATAGTAGAAATTTCCGTTTTAATGGTGTCACTGGATTTGGTTTTGTTTATCGTTTCTTTATGGCCTAGTTGTGCTAACAGTTCTTTTAGTTCCCTTGCACTTTCTTTTTTAATTCTGGATCCATGGGATATGCAGAACCCCCTGATCATACATTTCAACGCTTCCCATTTGACCGGGGCAGGTGTGGGATCTGCCATATGATCTATTTTGAAGTTTGCAATGGTTTTATGAATATCCTCCAGGCATTGCTCATTTTTGAGCAGGTTGTCGTTCAGTCTCCATGTGTGTCCCACCCCCCCCCATATCTCTCACCCCAATTTCCCCATATACTGGTGCGTGGTCCGACCAGAGAAAAACATCCATTGAACAACCCGGGGATTTGTCTAGCAGCTCGTGGGATATGAAAATGTGGTCTAGTCTGGTGTAGCTATTATGAACTGTGGAATGAAAACTATAGTCTCTGACTCCGGGATGTAAGACCCTCCAAAGATCGACTAGTTTAAGGGATGTTAGTTCTCGTTTTAATCTGCGTAGTTCCTAGGAGGGGATTGCAGACCTACCAGAGGACGAATCCATGGCTGGATCCAGCACAAGGTTGAAGTCTCCTCCCAAGATGATACAGGTGCCACCCGCAAACTCTGCCAGCTTCTCCAGAGTCTCCACTCCAAAGGATACCTGGTCCTGATTTGGGAAATAGATGTTAGCGATTGTATAAGTATTATTCAGGAAAGATATTTTAAGAAATAGCCAGCGTCCCTCCGGGTTAGTGAGCGTGTCGAGAACTGTTGGCTGGAATGTCTTGTGAAAAGCAATGGAAATCCCACATGCCTTCTTGTTGGGGTGTGGGCCATGGAACCATGTCGGGTAATTCTTGGTTTTACAGTTGGTAGTGTTGGAGGCTATGAAGTGTGTCTCTTGAAATAGGGCTATTTTAACTCCCTTCCTGTGCAGGCGATATAGGATCTGACTTCTCTTTTCGGGTTTATTTAAGCCTTTAGTATTGTAAGTGCAAAAGGTGAGGTGCGACATCACAGAAAAGGGTAGGCAGGGTATAGGGAAAACCAAGGAGAGAAGAGAGAGAGCAGAGATAAGATAGTGGTAAAAGGTAAAATTAGATAAGAATACCACCACTAGGACTACTCTCATAAAAAATATATTTTATTAATAAATATTAAAAAAGAACATGTGTAGTGTTCTTATTTTTCAATTTCGTACATCACATAGACATATATATACAAGTGCAAGTGTAAACCATGGTTAAGCCCACGCCTGAGCGTAGTTGTGGACAGTGGTTAATAGAGAGGGGGACAGATGTTAGTACGTCACTGTCCGGCTAGTAGTTGTATGATGTACACTGTATCTACTTCCTTGTTTGTAGATGTATATACTGATTATACTCTACTAAAAGGTATATAGCCCTCACTGTCCTTGTCAGCCTCCAGCAGGGATAACCACCACCAGAAAAGTGATAAAAGTGCAAACAAACGAACCATAGACAAACAAACAGTAGCAATGCGTTAGCTGTCCAGGGTTCTCATATTAGGTATAGTTTCCCAAATCAAAAGGTTGCTGGATAGTTTAGGTAGGAGCCTGGAGTTCCACTTTACTAATGGATCCCCCTGCTCTCCTGACGCGTTTCACCCCCCCTAACGCAGTAAAAGGGGATCATCAGAGGATATTTTATGAGTCACTTCTCAAGAAAGGACACCTAGAAAGATGAACGAAAAAATGTGTAAGTATATAGATAAGTGACTGCATTGTTCTAGGCACACATAGCTACATAGGTACACTTACAGGGGACCAGTCCTCTTTTTCAGAGTGCTAATATATGTTCCCTCTTAGTATGTGGTTACATGAGCGGATTGTTCAAATGTCCAGGATAAGGATGAAGCTATTTAATAGTTGGTCCCTGTAAAAATGTATAGGAAAAGTGGGCGGGTAATTCAATATTATTCATATGCTCAGGCACAATTTATCATACACATAAAGTCTGGATTTCTACCTGTATATAGATGTAGTGGTGTATATACTTTTTAGTCTATAAAGAGGCAGTTTTTGTCCACTGTAATTTTCCAGGAGACGTGTGGTCCTATGATTATAACAGGTTGTATATTCGTCCCTCCTGTAGGGATAATAAGTATATATGATTATACATGTCCTCCGTTTGGGGTATACTATAAAGAGACACAAATTTTGTGGTTTTCATATTACCTCTTGACGGGACCAGAGTGGGTTTTTCAACCTTCAAATCACTCAGGAATTTGAATCTATAGGTGACCTCTTTTCAGGCAAATGTATAGGATGTGACAGATAATTTATCCTGTAAAGGAATAGCATCATTGATTTACTACCTTTATTCAACCCATGCATATGTATTACTTACTGGCATTCGGGGGTATACCTGTAAGGGCTAGCAGTGGTGTGTATGCAAAACCAACACCCTACCACAGGGATATAGATTGGTGAGTCACTTCATGTATTTCCTGCAAAAAACAACCAACACAACGGATACTTGTATTTCTGGTTTCACTATCAGCCCAAGAAGCATATTCGTAACCATTGTCCAGTCTTATGCATCTATATTTGACAGTTATACTGTATTTACTGTTAAAGCAGCAATATTCCCCCAAACATATAGGTATGATAATGGCCCATTGTTAGCAGCTATACACTGTGGCAGAGGTCCCAGGATAATATTACGTATATTAGAGGTCAATTCACCTTGCCTGTAAGGGGGATGTTTCCTATGATATAACATTCCCATAAGGTTGAATCACAAAGATGTATATTTTCTGTGAGACATACAGTTAGGTCCAGAAATATTTGGACAGTGACACAAGTTTTGTTATTTTAGCTGTTTACAAAAACATGTTCAGAAATACAATTATATATATAATATGGGCTGAAAGTGCACACTCCCAGCTGCAATATGAGAGTTTTCACATCCAAATCGGAGAAAGGGTTTAGGAATCATAGCTCTGTAATGCATAGCCTCCTCTTTTTCAAGGGACCAAAAGTAATTGGACAAGGGATTCTAAGGGCTGCAATTAACTCTGAAGGCGTCTCGATCGTTAACCTGTAATCAATGAAGTAGTTAAAAGGTCTGGGGTTGATTACAGGTGTGTGGTTTTGCATTTGGAAGCTGTTGCTGTGACCAGACAACATGCGGTCTAAGGAACTCTCAATTGAGGTGAAGCAGAACATCCTGAGGCTGAAAAAAAAGAAAAAATCCATCAGAGAGATAGCAGACATGCTTGGAGTAGCAAAATCAACAGTCGGGTACATTCTGAGAAAAAAGGAATTGACTGGTGAGCTTGGGAACTCAAAAAGGCCTCGGCGTCCACGGATGACAACAGTGGTGGATGATCGCCGCATACTTTCTTTGGTGAAGAAGAACCCGTTCACAACATCAACTGAAGTCCAAAACACTCTCAGTGAAGTAGGTGTATCTGTCTCTAAGTCAACATAAAGAGAAGACTCCATGAAAGTAAATACAAAGGGTTCACATCTAGATGCAAACCATTCATCAATTCCAAAAATAGACAGGCCAGAGTTAAATTTGCTGAAAAACACCTCATGAAGCCAGCTCAGTTCTGGAAAAGTATTCTATGGACAGATGAGACAAACATCAACCTGTACCAGAATGATGGGAAGAAAAAAGTTTGGAGAAGAAAGGGAATGGCACATGATCCAAGGCATACCACATCCTCTGTAAAACATGGTGGAGGCAACGTGATGGCATGGGCATGCATGGCTTTCAATGGCACTGGGTCACTTGTGTTTATTGATGACATAACAGCAGACAAGAGTAGCCGGATGAATTCTGAAGTGTACCGGGATATACTTTCAGCCCAGATTCAGCCAAATGCCGCAAAGTTGATCGGACGGTGCTTCATAGTACAGATGGACAATAACCCCAAGCATACAGCCAAAGCTACCCAGGAGTTCATGAGTGCAAAAAAGTGGAACATTCTGCAATGGCCAAGTCAATCAACAGATCTTAATCTAATTGAGCATGCATTTCACTTGCTCAAATCCAGACTTAAGACGGAAAGACCCACAAACAAGCAAGACCTGAAGGCTGCGGCTGTAAAGGCCTGGCAAAGCATTAAGAAGGAGGAAACCCAGCGTTTGGTGATGTCCATGGGTTCCAGACTTAAGGCAGTGATTGCCTCCAAAGGATTCGCAACAAAATATTGAAAATAAAAATATTTTGTTTGGGTTTGGTTTATTTGTCCAATTACTTTTGACCTCCTAAAATGTGGAGTGTTTGTAAAGAAATGTGTACAATTCCTACAATTTCTATCAGATATTTTTGTTCAAACCTTCAAATTAAACGTTACAATCTGCACTTGAATTCTGTTGTAGAGGTTTCATTTCAAATCCAATGTGGTGGCATGCAGAGCCCAACTCGCGAAAATTGTGTCACTGTCCAAATATTTCTGGACCTAACTGTATATATATATATAGGGCCATAAGAGCCATTTTACACATAAGGGTGTCTGGTTCCTGATTAAAGGGGTCACTGTCTGCAACACAAGGGATCAGTCTACTTATATAGTCCCCATAGAAAGGGTTAAAGAGCATACCTTGTTCCTGGAGCTCTACCAGTAAGGACTGTGAGTCCCGAGTGACATACACTCTAGCACACTGGGAGCTCACACATGACCCGTGCCGTCTCGGTCTGTGACTGCTGTCTGGACTGGTGACCTGCACGATCTGCGGGCCTCTTATTAATGGAGTCCCGGAGGTAAGTTTCCTCCGTCCGAAACCGGAAGTAGCGCGTGGCCGGAAGTGATGTATCGGCATTTTTTCATTCCCATGTCACAGACTAGATCATGTGATCCGTACTGGGCGGGGTTTAGGGAAACAACTTCCTCCAGTAATACCCGTAGTGTGGAACGCATCTGCGTTCCACAGGCACATCAGTGTTGGAAATATAGCGGTATTAATGTAGGACTCACGTACAGTCAGCAATTCAGGGCGCTGCTTATAGGGGCGGAATTCCTAAACATAATGTATATATATGCAGTGGCCGGCCATGATGTATTCATATATACATTTCATTTTATATGCCTGTATCGCCGAACAGATCATGTGATCTGTACTGGGTGGATCCATATGATGTATCATCCTTAGTGGTATGACGTGCATATACATAAGGCATTACAAAGGGGGACTTGTAATATATGTAAGTGGTAATGCTCTCCAAATAGCGTTAGCCATATCCAGGGCATTCATTCCTACATATTTAAACGTGTTAAATAGGGCACCAGTTTTGTGGTGGTAATAACCATCTTTAAGGACAGAGATTATGCTAGGATTATAGCAGAGCCCCCACGTTTATGGTATATCACAAGATCCTTGATATCCAAGTGTTATTATATACATAGGGATATATCTCAGAGCCCAAGATACGTAAAGAGGGCTCATATCATAATGCGAGTAGCACCAGGTTACATAGTTAACCTCTTTGCACAGTTCTCTATAGACCACATTCCTCCTGAGGGTGTGAAGGTGCAGAGAGCATATAGGTATATATGTACTCATTGCTGAATACAGGGTATATGCTTGCCACTATATCCAAGACATAGAGCTGTGATTTCTTCATTCCAACGTATAACCAACTAAAATGTGTGTGCTATTACACTAGTGCAGTCTCAAAACGGTATATATTTTACATGGTAAAAATGACCATGTGCGGGGCATATAGTATATGCACAAAAACTTATGCCTATCAGTATCAGTATCGATAAACCGGGATTGGAAAGGGGGGGGGAGGGAGGAGGAGGTGGTTGGGAGGGGAGGGGGGTGGGTTGGTGTAGTTTGGGCCCGGGACGAAGGGGCTGGACTAGTGGCTAGATAAAGCTATGAAAGCTTATGATCTCATTGAGACCGTCAGGGGAGACGGAATCCAGGAGGAAGGTCCATCTCACCTCCCGCTGCAGTATTTTCCTATCCCAGTCTCCTTTTCTGGAAGGTTTAGGGATAACCTCTATTGCCTGGAAAGAAATACTCTTCTCTTTAGGTCCCCTCCATGGGTATTATTAACATGTCTGGCTATCGCTGTGTCCCTTTTGTGCCGGATGTCTCCTACGTGTTCTCCAATCCTGGTTCATAATTGTCTTTTGGTCTTCCCCACATATCCCAAAGGGCAAGTGCAGGTGCAGAGATAGACCAATCCTTCAGTTTTGCAGTTTGCAAAGTCTCTAAGTCTGAATGTTCTGTTAGTTTTATGGTTCAAAAATGTTTTTGACTGATTAATATAGGGGCAGTAGGTACACTTCCCACATCTAAACGTACCTACAGGTCTTCTTTCCAGCCAGGTACCTGTACCCTTTGGCACTGTGAAGTGACTATGGGTTATATGATCCCTAATGGACTTTCCCCTCCTGAAGGTGACACTTGGATATTCAGAGATTAGTTCGCATATGTCAGGGTCGGCCTTGAGTATGGGCCAGTGCCGTCTTAGTATTTCCATCGCTCTCCCATTTTGATCATCGTATGTGGCTATCAGTCTCGTGATGTCTCTTTTGTCCTCTCTTAGTTTGTGTGTAAGCAAGTCTCTCCTATTTTTGTCCCTGGCGTGGTGGTATGCCTGTTCAATGGTGATAGCTGGATAGCCCCTGTTATGGAAGCGCTCTTTCATATTGAGAGCCTGTATCTCAAATTCTCTAAGTGATGAACAGTTGCGTCTCAGGCGTAGAAATTGCCCTTTAGGAATGCCTTTCTTGAGTGGTATTGGGTGGTGGCTTTCCCATCTGAGGAGACTATTGGTAGCTGTTGGTTTTCTATATATGGATGTACTCAGGGTTCCATCTCTGTTCTTGATTATTTTAACATCCAAAAATGCTAAAGTGTCCCCCCCTATCTCATATGTGAACTTGAGTCCTAGATCATTGCTGTTAAGGTATCCCATAAATTGTAGGAAGAGGGGGACCCCCCCTGTCCACAGTATCAGGATGTCGTCTATATAACGACCCCATAAGTTAATGTGGGGACCATAGGTCGCATCCTCTTCTTTTTTTTTTTTTAAATTCTTTATTTTAAAGACCGACTCGAGAACATACAAAATAACCACTGTTCCACAAAGAGCAGAAAAACAGATTTCAAATATTTAACATTGACATGTAGCCCACCCTTCCGCTCCCCTATACATATCTAGTAACTGCAACTGCTCGAGTCAGGCCCATTTTAATCCTTTTATGAACCAACCCAACATGGGTAGAATACAGCACATAGAAAGAGAGAGCAAAGCCCGAAAAGAATTTAGAACAGGATAAGAGAAAGAGGTAGAAAGAGAATAAAGGGGAGGGGAGAGTAGGAGAAGATAGGGGGCAAAGAGGTGAGAGAAAGGGAAAGCGAGAGAAAAAAAAAAAAAAAAAAAAAAGGGGGGGGGGAGGGAATGCTCCACCAGAGCCTCACAGCAGACGTGGAGGAGCGAGTAATCTGGCGTAATCCGCCGAGTAAGTGAACTCCAACCATGGGAGCCAGGTCCTACGAAAACCTTCCTGACTGTCATTGAGAGAGGATGTCAGGTCCTCCATGTGCCTTAGGTCGTTAACCCTTGAAACCCACTGTGCCAGTGTGGGGGGGGTAGTAGACTTCCAGCCAAGCGGGATACAAGACCTGGCGGCCATTACCAGAAATCTAAGCAAAGAGCGCTTGTATCTATGAGCCGGGAGTTCCGAAAGCTGTAAGATATACAGTTCCGGACCCAATGTCTCAGCCGTGCCGGTCACCAGTCTAGTTACCTCCCTCACTCCTGACCAAAACCGTTGCAAAGAAGGGCAAGACCAAAAGATGTGCACGTAGTCACCCTCCCCCGAACCACATCTCCAGCAAACGGGATCGACTGAGGGGAATATCCTATGAAGTCTGGTCGGGACTCTATACCACCTGGTCAGTAGTTTGAAGTTGGCCTCCAACATTCTGGAACTGATCGAGGTTTTATGTGCCATCATTAGGACGTTGTTTCGCTGCGTGTCTGATAAGGCCGTCCCAAGGTCCCTTTCCCACTGCCGCAAATAAACCGGGGTGGGCAAATCTCCCGGGTCTGATAGCAGATTGTATGCCAGGGAAAGTGAGTGCCGCAGGGCCCCCTCTCCCAAGCACAATTTTTCGAATCTAGTGAGAGGCCCAGCATACCGGGCGAAGCAGGGAAGGGAGCTCAAGAAGTGTCTCAACTGCATGGCCCTCCATCTCCCCAAGGGGTCCGGCGGCAGGAGACCACAAATATCCGAAAGAGATAGCCAGTCACCCTCTCCTCCCATCTGGTAAGCTCTGAATCTGCCCCCCTGTACCCAGCTCCGAAAAACTGGGTCCGAGAGGCCGGGACGGAAATCCGGATCTCCTATAATTGGTGACATGGGAGAAGGCAACGGCAGGAGGAGGCGCCGAACCTCTCCCCTCGAACAGCATTCCAGAGTAGCGCCAATGGTGGGATGAGATCTCACAGAGGCCGGGAATAAGCTCCCGACCCAAGGCATGGCCGGTAAATGTACCTCCGAGAAGCTCTGTTCCAGGGCGACCCATGGTTTCATCCTAGAGTGACGGCACCAATCCAGAACCCTGACCATATGTGTGGCCCAGTAATATTTTTTCATATCAGGTATTCCCAGCCCCCCCCTACGCTTAGGTCTGCACAGTAGGGAACGGGAAAGCCTCGCCGGCTTATTTGCCCAGATAAATTTAGTATATAGTGAGGCCAATTCCTTGAAAAAAGAGCTCGGGATCTTAATTGGCAGGGCCTGGAAGAGATAAAGAAGCCGTGGTAATATGTTCATCTTCAATATTGCACACCTCCCAAACCATGTGAAAAGACCCCTCGCCCAGTTTGCGCAGTCTGTTCTAATGGACTGCAGGAGAGGGAGATAGTTCAGCTTATAAAGTTGGCTATTTTCCGCTGCCAGCTGGACCCCCAGATACCTCAGAGAGTGATTAGCCCACTTAAACCCGAACGCAGATTGAAGCGCAATAACAAGATCTTGGGGGAGAGATACATTCATAGCCTCTGATTTTGACATGTTAATTCTAAAATTAGAAAGAGAGGAGTATGTTTCCAGCTCTCTCAGTAAATTGGGCAGGGAGACCCGAGGGTTAGTAATAAAGAAAAGTAAATCATCCGCGTACGCCGCGATTTTGTAGGTGGAACCCGCAACTATAGGGCCGGAAATGTCAATGTTACCTCTAATTCGGCAAAGCAGGGGTTCCAGGGTCAGGATAAAGATCAGGGGTGAGAGGGGACATCCCTGCCTTGTGCCGTTAAGAATGGAAAATCTATCTGAAAGGAGACCGTTCACCCTGACCACAGCAGAGGGATTGCTATACAGAAAGCAAATCCACCTGAGCATCATCCTCCCCAACCCCACCTCCCGCAGAACCTCCTCCATGAATATCCAATTGACTCTGTCGAATGCTTTTTCTGCGTCGGTCGACAAGAGCATCAGGGGCAACCCTTCCGAATTAGCCCTGTGGATTAAGTTCACCGCCTTAGTGGTGTTGTCCCTCGCTTCCCTTCCCATCATGAACCCAGCCTGGTCAGGGTGGACAATCTCCCCCAGCAATGGAGAGAGTCTCTCTGATAATATTCTGGTGAAGAGCTTCAAATCTGTGTTGAGGAGGGAGATGGGTCGGTAACTAGAACAAGAGGTAGGGTCTTTACCCTCTTTAGGGATGACTACTATATTAGCGGCCAGAGAGTCTCTCGGCAAGTGGACTTTTTCAGAGAGTGAGATATTGTTAAAGGCCGAGAGAAATGGGGGAAGCAGCATGGAGCCCATCTTTTTGTAGTAAAGCAGGGGGAGGCCATCCGGACCAGGGGCCTTACCAGTGGGGGAATTTTTAATTGCAGCCCAGTACTCCTCCTCTGAGATGGGTCTTTCCAGGGCGTCCGCATCCTCCGGTTTAAGGTGTTTCAACCCGGAGTTAGAAATGTACTTCTGAATACGCTGCCGTAGTTCCGTCCTGGCCCTCTCCGACCGCCCCCCATCTATTGAGTAGAGAGAGGCGTAAAAGTCTTTAAAGGCGGAGGCAATGTCTTTCGGAAGAGTGGCCCACCTGTCGCCAGACACGTGCACTCTAGGAACATAGCCCCTCGCCCTCTGGATCCGGAGGGCTCTAGCCAGGGTCCTGCCACTTTTATTGCCATATTCATAGAAATGCCGCCTGCATTTAGCTAGCACTCCCTTGGCCTTTTGATATAGCAAGGACCTGAGTTCCTCCCTCTTCCTGGCCAGATTGGCGCCCACGTTCCCTCCCAGAGACCCCTTATGTACTGCTTCCAACTCCCTTATGTCTGCTAGTAGAGATGTAACCTCAGCTTCCCGTTCCCTTTTCAGACGGGCCCCATGTTTAATGAATAATCCCCTCACGACACATTTGTGAGCTTCCCACACAATGTTGGGGGACATCCCCTCCCCCCCACTACAATCAAAGTATTCCTTCAGGGCCTCCCTTATTTCTTGCATTGTCACCGGCTCATTGAGTAGCGAGGTGTTCAATAGCCACTGACCCTGCCTCCCGATGGGACATTCAAGGGACAGAGTGACCGTGATCAGTGCGTGATCAGAAAAAGATATGCACTCAATTGACGCATCCACCAGAGAGTGTAGGTCCCCATGTTTAATAAAAAAGAGGTCCAACCTAGAATAGCAGTCGTGCGCTGCAGAATAAAATGAAAAGTCTTTGTCTGATGGGTACAACAATCGCCAAGTGTCTATCAGTTGGTGGTCATGTAATCCCCGTCTCATCCGGCGCAGCGTCATGTGTGGCATACCGGACACCCCTTTTGAACTGTCTCTCAGCGGTTCCAAAACTACGTTAAAGTCACCCCCGAGAACCAGAGTGCCCTCCGAGAATTCCTCTATCTTCTCAAGGTACCGCAACAAGGTGGGACATTGGCCCACATTAGGCAAGTATACTGCCACAAATGTGAATATCTGAGTAGCTATGCGTCCCTTGAGCATCAAAAGTCTACCCAGGTCGTCTGTCTGAGAGTCTAACAATTCCCACGGGAGCGTGCTGGACATGAGGATGCTCGTTCCCCTAGATCTAGGATCCGGGGAGGGTGAGTGGTGCACAATGGGGTACCTTCTGTCCGAGAGTCTGTAAGGCTTAGCTTCACAGTAATGTGTCTCCTGGAGGAAGGCTACCTGGATTCGGTTTCTCCAAAGAAGGTTCAGCAGGATAGACCGTTTCTCCGGGCTATGAAGGCCCTTGACATTCAATGAGCCCACCCGCAGTTCGGCCTGCCTCTGTTTTGCCATTTTCTGTCGCGAGGTCCTAGAGGAGCAAACCAAGAGAAAAGAGGGGAAGGGGGGAGAAAAAAAAAAAAAAAAAAAAAGGAAGAGAGGGAAAGCTGGTAAAAAGAGAGGAGGGGTAGAAAAAGTATTGACAAAGAGGGAAGTAGCTGAGACCCTTTAGCAGGGGGAAGAGAGAGAGGCAAGAAGTTCAGAGGAGAGAACAAGAAAGAGGAAAAGCAGCGAGACTGCCGCTCGCAGCACCAGGGACCAGCCCAGGGACTACTAAGAAAAAGATAGGGACAAGAACTGACATGCGGCCAGAGCGCAGACCCGCGCCCCTCTTATTAGCACTAAATGACCCCTCTCCCCGACGAAGAGGAAGGGTCAGCCGATTAACCACCCACACACCCCACCACCCAGGATGAACGCGGTAAAGAAAAACATCCCCCCCCCCACCCCCCCCCCCAATCTTAAACTAGACATTGCCAAAGAAATAGAATTTTCAAAAACTTTAGACAGTATACTATGTCCAGAAAAAACTAGCCCAAGGCCAGGGCTCCTGCTCAGGAGTCGTAGAGACAAGAGAGAGCCTCCCAGCTCCCCGTACTTTGACTCCGCCTCTCATCAAAAGCACCTTCGTCTCACATCTTGGACCACTCCTTCCTCCCGGCAGCATCTGGTACATGCCAAACCCCTCAAGGATCGCCGCTTTGAGCAGAACGGGTGCCACCCTTCCTCCTCCGCGGCCTCGGGGGTGCCTGGGGTTCCCACTCCAACCAGTCCGGAATTGAGCAGTCTGGTATTCCCAGGAATGCAAAAAGATCAGGAAGCTCTGAGTGCCTCCTCAGCAAAAACACGGAGTCCCCCTTGCGTACTATCAAATGGAAGGGATGGCCCCATCTATATGAAGCGTTTACTTCTTTGATGCCGAGCAGGAGAGGATGAAGCAGGCGTCTCATATATAGCGTGCGGCCGGAGACATCAGGGAATAACTTCACCATGGCCCCATCCATCTCCACCGGTCCGTATGACCAAGCTCCCTGTAGGATCCTTTCTCTGTCTCCATAATAGTGCAAACGACATAGTACATCTCTAGAGGAGGGGGCAGATCTAGGGCCCGTCCTTGCGACTCTGTGAATTCTGTCGAAGAGGTAGGTAGCCTCCAATGGGCGATCAGTGACCCGGTTGAAGATGTTTAAGACTTTAGTACGCAGGAGTTCCTGGGGCCAGTCCTCCGGTATACCCTTCAATCTGATATTATTTCTTCTGCCCCTGTTCTCTTGATCATCCAAGAGCAGGGCAAGGTCCCTGATGCGGGCATTGGATGACTCACAGTCTCTCTCAATCCTCTCCATTCTGCTCTCCAGGGACTCCTGAGCCTGCTCTGTGGCTTCCATTCTGTCCTCCAGTACCACCATTTCCTCCCTCAGGGCAGACAGCGCCATCTGCTGGGAGGATTCAATTCTAGCCACAACATCCTCCAGATCTTTCTTGCTGGGGAGGGCCAAAATGAGCTCTCTCAGGGCTTGTATGTCCCCCTGTGGGGGGCCAGCATGCATACTGTTTGGTATCACCTGAGGTTCTGTGTGCCCCGTGGGCGGGGGGGTCTCCTGTGTGCAGAGCATGGCCGGTATCCCCGGGTCTGGTGATCCCCTCAGGGCCTCCCCCCTATCCACAGCAGCGTGCTGCGAGGCAGGCTGAGCAGCCTCCCCCCTCCTCCAGTCCTCTGTACCTGGGCCCGCTCCGTCCAGTGCCACCGCCGCCTCCGACCTCCGTTTCTCTGCACCGCTGGTCCCCTGCTCTGCTGCACAGGCTGTGGGAGAATGCCGAGCGGCACCTGGGGAATCCCCCGCTGGAGGACGCCGCGCGCCCGCCGGCGCCATCTTGCTTCGGGCCGCCTGCGGAGGTTCAGAGCCCGGCGCCGTCAGAAACTTTGTGAGGCTCCCCTGGGGTCTCTGGCTCGTCACCGGGGAGGCAGAAGCGGGCGCTACCCCCGGTCTCTTCTTGGGGGCCATCCTGGGTAAGTGGGGGCTGCAGGATTTAGTAGATTTAGGCTGTGGGCGCAGGAGCTCTGGGATCCAGCGTCCTCACGCTTCCATGTCAGGACACGCCCCTCCCGCATCCTCTTCTTTGAAGACATACCTATCCTCCCACCATCCAAGAAAAATGTTGGCATACGTAGGGGCACAGGGGCTCCCCATGGCTGTACCCCTTATCTGATGGTAAAACTTGCCCCCGAAGAGGAAGTAGTTGTGCGTTAGTACATATTGTAGCATTTCAATCACAAATTTGTTATGCAGATTGAGGTGATTACCTCTTGTAGATAGGTAATGCCGGACTGCTTCCAGGCCTCTATCATATGGGATGCTGCTGTACAGTTGTTCTACATCTATAGATATCAATATGGTCTCAGGTTCCAAGATGATTCCATCAAGTTTTGCTATTAGATCATTGGTATCTCTGATGTATGATGGTAAACTCACAACAAATGGGCGGAGGATTTGGTCTAAGTAGATGCTCGCGTTTTGGCCCAATGCGTCTATCCCAGAGACTATGGGACGACCTTTTAGGGGTGACAGGCCCTTATGAATTTTTGGGGTGGCATAGAAGGTGGCAATTACTGGGAATTTTAGTAGAAGAAAGTCTGATTCTTTCTCCGAGATCAGCCTCAAGTCTAGAGCTCTCTCCAAGATATTTCTCAGCACATCTAGGTATTCATTTGTGGGATCTGCGGGCAATGTCTCATAGGTGGTCGTATCCGACAATATCCTTTGACACATGATGGGATAAGTGTCTGTGTCCATTATTACTATATTCCCACCTTTATCTGATGGTTTAATAGTGAGATTATTGTTTTTTTCCAGTCCAATAAGTGCTTCCCATTCCCCTCGTGTGAGGTTTGGTTTGGTAGATTTTATTTTAGGTTGAATGGCACACAGATCTTGGGTAACGAGTTTTGAAAAAATATCAAGGCTGCTACACTCTGTCACCGGGGGCATCCTAGTGCTTTTAGGTTTTAGATTAGTAAACGGGCCTTTTCCTGTATGGTTCCTATCTTCTGTGGATAGGTCTGCCAGCAGTCTAACGTCCTCTAACATCTCCACAGGTATCCCCAATCTCGCACATTCTGCCTTATCGTTATGTTTGAAAAACTTCTTCCACCTAAGTTTCCTTAAAAATAGCTCCACATCTTTCACCCAATTAAAAGGATCAAATCTAGTTGTTGGTACAAAAGATAGACCATAGCTTAATACACGTTTTTCAATATCCGTAAGCATATGGCGTGAAAGGTTAATTACCTGGTGTCCTGCAGGTTCCAGTGGGGCTATCTTCTCTTTTGATTTCGTTGTATCTGATTCCTTAAATTGTACGGGTCTCTGTCCCCTAAAAAAGAGGATGATGGTACTGGAGGAGGTAGTGCCGGTGTCGGAGGAAATAGAGAGGGAGTAGGGCCCGTTTGAAAGATTGGTGCAGTCTGCTGACCAGTCCCCTGTGCCGGCAATCCAAAAAATGAGGGTAAGGTAGATCGAGACTGCTCCTGATTCCATGATCTGGGTTTATAGTTGGATCTATTCCAATTATTCCTACTCCTAAAGTTTTTCCTACCTCTACTCCTACTTCTATTCTGCTGGCCTTGGAATTCCGTATCGGAGAGATCTGATGAGGAAAGGTCAGCTGGCAAGCCACCTATGGGTGCCACTGAGCTTTTATTGTTGCCTGAGAAATCTCCCAGATCTCTCAAAAAGTGTTTATGTTTTCTTGTCTTGAGATTCTGTTGATATTTGTCAACTGCCAGTTGAAGGGCTATTTCTTTATTGTCAAAATCGGGGTCTCCTTTAAATTTAAGGGCTTCTTCCCTAAGCCTGGAGATCTTTTGAAGATTTCTCTAGCGTAATTTTCTCCTCCTCCACCAGAATAGTCATTAGTCTTATAGACGAGTTGGTCAGTTCCTCTTCCCACTTCTTAATTAAACTATCTGTCCTAGACCGTTCAGCGGGGATCAAATTAATCCTGAGCCCTCTAGGTACAATTCTCTGTTTAACGTATTGTTCAAGAGACTGTACCTCCCACCACGATTTTATGTTTAATTTATAAGCTAACAGGAGGTCCGAAAAGGTATTTCTTAAGGTGTTTTTAGTACTATCTAGTCCTACTGGTGTCCTTTATGAGAAAACCTCATCCGCATCGTCTAGCCATTTCGTCGTATTAAGGGGTCCTGATAGGAAGCCCGCCATATAGATTCTCACAAAAACCACAAAGGTAAATATTGAGGTAGTTATTATATCAGAATACCACCACTAGGACTACTCTCATAAAAAATATATTTTATTAATAAATATTAAAAAAGAACATGTGTAGTGTTCTTATTTTTCAATTTCGTACATCACATAGACATATATATATGTGGCGCCCCTGACCTGGTCAGGCACCACTGAGTACTGCACCCATGCTGGGGACAGTACAATACAGGTAATCCAGAAGGCTGACCGAGGTGTGACTACACAGGCGCATAGTGATCAGGTCTCACACATGTACCTATGAGAGGACCCCTGGGGATCCCAGGAGGGGGAAAAGCCTTCACCTCCACTGGAATAGTGGAGGGGGCCAAAAGCCTCCATCTCCTCTCAAGGGGTGTGGTAAGAGAGTCTGGTTGCTAGGTGGCGTAGGCAGGCACAAAAGGGAAAAGAGAAGGAGGAGAAAACAGTCTGCAGCAGAGTGTGGAGGAGTGAGGAGCAGGAAAGTGAAGCTCTGACAGGAGCAGCAGTGAAGGTCCCAGATGTGAGCCGGTTCAGAGCAGAGTCCAGGGAGCTCCGAGGAGAGCTGACCCCTTCCCCTGGGCTGCTGTAGTCTGACAGCGTCCGCGCAGTGGCTACCGACGGGGGAGAACGGTCAACTAGGAGTGCTACCCGAAACCCATCTCAGCTAGAGAGAGAGCACGGAGTGGGAAGTAAGGAGACTGCTAGGGAGTACCAGGCCCAAACGGGCAGCAGATCCCGAAGCGGAGATAGATCCAGCTTTCTTTTGCTAAACCTGCCGGTGTGGGGCTCTCAAAGCCCACACCACAACAACCAAAAGCCGCAGCCACGTAGCCACAGTTAGGGCCCATAGTTCACAGGAGGCAAGCAGCTGGAGTGAGCTGGTCCAGGCCACAAGCAAACGGCAAACGAAGGGGAGTGAGGCTTCAGCAACTTCCCTGGGTGACCCCCATAGGGACTAAAAGTCGGGGTTACCCCAAACCACCAAGGGCTAAGGAAGGCGAGTTGGTAGTCACCATCATCAGTCAGCCTGAAGGATACCTGGTTCCAGCCTGGTTCATCCCAGCTACGCCCGGGTTACTCACCCTGCCATCAACTGTGAGTAAAACCCCTGAAAGACAATCTGCTTGTGTGGAGTTATTCTGCGCCTTGTGGTTCTACACACCTACACAGGGCCCTGGGGCTTGCCTCACTCTCAGGAGGCTATTCAAACTAACTGCACTCACCATCAGCCCCAGGCGTCCCTCAACCTGCAGTGGCGGTCCCCACTGACCGCAATTCTGAGAGTGGCGTCACGACAAGAAGAAGATCTCCTACCTGTGACCAGATCCAGCTGAGTGGAGTCCCTGAAGGTAATGCACCGACACAACACCTGTGGGGCTTCACATCTGGCGTCACGAACAGGATAAGGACTAGACCTGTTCAGACAGGTGACCATGTGCCTGGGCGGTCCGCTTGGAAAATTGGAAGCGCCGCCATATTGCCACCATGAAAAGCGCGCTGAAAAACAACAGCAGCCCGCGCTGGGAGAAGTTACCGCCCACGAAGAGGTGTGGCTACCCAGAGATCCCCTGCAGAGTTCTGACCTTGCCAGCTATGAGAGTGGAAGCGTCCAGAGACGTCGGGACAGAAAGGGAGCCAGAAGCCTGCTGCTGGGAGAGGAGCTGCTGAAAGAGGCAGAGCAGAAACTGAACAGCTTGCTATCAGAGGCAACGGCGAGTACACAGCTGGAGAGTCGTGCAGAAGAGGGCGCAGAAGAAATGGCGTCTGACCGCAGAAATCCAGAACCGGGCTCCGCTGCCTGGTGGTATCGGGAGCTGGCCCAGTTCTGCGACCGACTGGAGACCCGGGTTGTGGAGCAGATCCGGGAAGAACGAATGGAAATGCTGGAGATGACCGCGGCGGTTCGGGCCTATGAAAGGAGAGCCGCGCGCCGAGTGCCAGACAGGACGGCGATGACGCAGACCCCGATGCTGCCACCGGTGGGTGAGTCGAGTGATGCCCCGGCCAGCGCAAGTGCCCCGACCCCTGCTGCCACGCCCGCGGTCCCCGAAGAGGCGTCCGGTGCGGCGACGCTGAAGCAGGCCGCAGCCACGCCAGGTGCGGCCTTCCAAGCCCCAGCGGCCGCAGCGGTGCCCTGCTCGGCCTACCAAGACCCGGTCCCTGCAGCAACGCCCAGTCCGGCCCGCAAAGAACCGGCTGCCACCGCGACCCTCATCCGCGCCGCAGGCGTAACGCTGACCCAGGCCGCCGCCCTGCTAGGCCCGGCCCGCCGAGACCCCACCGCCGCAGCAACGCTCGTCCGCGCCGCAAGTGAGGTGCTGAACCAGGCCGCAGCCACGCCAGGCGCGGCCCGCCAAGCCCAGACTGCTGCAGCGACGTCCAGCCCAGCCTGCACAGAGCCCCCTGCAACAGCGACACTGATCCAGGCCGCCGCCATGCCGGGTGCGGCCCGCCAAGACCAGGCCGCCGCCATGCCAGGCGCGGCCCGCCAAGAAGAGATTACCTCATCATTTACCCCGGCCTGCAAGGCCAGAGCAGACACCGCTCCCCAGTCCAAAGAGGTCCCTGCTAGGAAGACCCTGATAGGAGAGGACCCCGAATACTGGAAGCTGAAGGCTGACCTAGAGGCCCAGTTCCCACAAGAGATGGTGGATCGGTATCTGCTCCCTCCGCATACCCCCAAGGAGATTCAGGCAACCCCTGCAGCCGCGCCAGAGAGTCCACCGCCCGGACCAGCTGAGGACCACTCATCCCCAGCGCTGCCACAACCAGAGTGCAGCGAAGAACTAAGGGGGAGAGGAGGCCAGGAAGCTGAGGAGCTGACTCCGGAGCCACCGGCAGTGGAGCAATACTCAGAGCCGGAGATGTTACCCTATTCCCGTTGGGATGAGGAGGACTTGACACCGTCTGCTGACGAAGATCAGCCCAGAAACCTCACCTGGGGCCCTGCAGGCATTGAGGTAACAGCCCAGCAGAACCCAGCCCGCAAGACCAGGCGTCGCAACAGAACAACGCTGTCCCCTGCACCACAGTCTCCAGAGCAGAGAGAAGTCACAGCCAGAGACCTACAGGAGAAAAGGTTCCTGAGAAGAGCCAAAGCCCAGGTCAGAGGACCCCTTTGCAGAGGAGTAGTGGAGGATTTCAATTTGAGAAGTGGATATGGATTCATTGTAGCCCCTGGTATCAAAGAAGGGATATTTGTCAACAGAAGAGATGTGAACGCTCATCTGCCTAGAGGACACCCTGGCAGAAACTTAAGGATGGGAAATACAGTACAATTCACTATGCATGAAGGCGAAAGAGGATTGTATGCGCTTGACGTAGCACTATGTACCAGCAAACCTTACAGCCACCCCATGCTACAGGAAAGAGAAACAGATACAGGAAAGGAAACAGATGAAGATAGAGAAAGCAGAGACAAGGAACCTGCAGATGAGACAACAACAGATGAAGAAAGAGGCCAAGAAAGCAACAGGTGCCGCAGCCCAACAGGCCCAAGCCCTGAAATGGAGGAGTAAAGTAAAGAAAGAAGTTACCAGTTGAAGTTTTGAAAAGTTGGAAGTTTTGCAACGTTTACGGTTAAGCATGTGCCCACAAAAACTATTGTGAGAAAACCATAAACCTTAAGGCTATGAACTGGCTATAGCCACAAACTCTCGCAGTGTAAATAGTTACACCAGAGGGCACCACCGCCACCAGAGTCAGCCTGTTTAGGGGCTTGGCTTGTCTGCAACCAGGAGGAGCCCGTCCGTATATAGGGCCTTGGCTTACCTGCAACCAGAGAGCATGCCTGTTTATGGGGCCTGGCTCTCCATCACAAAGAGGGTACCTGGTCAGCACCAACTGTGGAGGCCGCCTCTGCATCCTGCCAGAAGAGGCTGAAGGCGCGGATCCACCAGGCCAGGTATACCCTGAAACCACCAGCCCATGAAAGCCGCCTCTACATCCTGCCAGAAGTGGCTGAAGCCGCGGCCAACGTGAAAGGGTTTTGGGTGGGTTAACGGACTTGTGGGTGGAGGGTGGTGATGTATGGTACCTGGTGCTTTTAAAAATGTTTTACAGGTTTTAATGTTTTATGCATTTTAAAATGTTGTCTTGCAGCCCGAGGACGTGCTGGTGATAACTAAGGGGGAATGTGGCGCCCCTGACCTGGTCAGGCACCACTGAGTACTGCACCCATGCTGGGGACAGTACAATACAGGTAATCCAGAAGGCTGACCGAGGTGTGACTACACAGGCGCATAGTGATCAGGTCTCACACATGTACCTATGAGAGGACCCCTGGGGATCCCAGGAGGGGGAAAAGCCTTCACCTCCACTGGAATAGTGGAGGGGGCCAAAAGCCTCCATCTCCTCTCAAGGGGTGTGGTAAGAGAGTCTGGTTGCTAGGTGGCGTAGGCAGGCACAAAAGGGAAAAGAGAAGGAGGAGAAAACAGTCTGCAGCAGAGTGTGGAGGAGTGAGGAGCAGGAAAGTGAAGCTCTGACAGGAGCAGCAGTGAAGGTCCCAGATGTGAGCCGGTTCAGAGCAGAGTCCAGGGAGCTCCGAGGAGAGCTGACCCCTTCCCCTGGGCTGCTGTAGTCTGACAGCGTCCACGCAGTGGCTACCGACGGGGGAGAACGGTCAACTAGGAGTGCTACCCGAAACCCATCTCAGCTAGAGAGAGAGCACGGAGTGGGAAGTAAGGAGACTGCTAGGGAGTACCAGGCCCAAACGGGCAGCAGATCCCGAAGCGGAGATAGATCCAGCTTTCTTTTGCTAAACCTGCCGGTGTGGGGCTCTCAAAGCCCACACCACAACAACCAAAAGCCGCAGCCACGTAGCCACAGTTAGGGCCCATAGTTCACAGGAGGCAAGCAGCTGGAGTGAGCTGGTCCAGGCCACAAGCAAACGGCAAACGAAGGGGAGTGAGGCTTCAGCAACTTCCCTGGGTGACCCCCATAGGGACTAAAAGTCGGGGTTACCCCAAACCACCAAGGGCTAAGGAAGGCGAGTTGGTAGTCACCATCATCAGTCAGCCTGAAGGATACCTGGTTCCAGCCTGGTTCATCCCAGCTACGCCCGGGTTACTCACCCTGCCATCAACTGTGAGTAAAACCCCTGAAAGACAATCTGCTTGTGTGGAGTTATTCTGCGCCTTGTGGTTCTACACACCTACACAGGGCCCTGGGGCTTGCCTCACTCTCAGGAGGCTATTCCAACTAACTGCACTCACCATCAGCCCCAGGCGTCCCTCAACCTGCAGTGGCGGTCCCCACTGACCGCAATTCTGAGAGTGGCGTCACGACAAGAAGAAGATCTCCTACCTGTGACCAGATCCAGCTGAGTGGAGTCCCTGAAGGTAATGCACCGACACAACACCTGTGGGGCTTCACATATACAAGTGCAAGTGTAAACCATGGTTAAGCCCACGCCTGAGCGTAGTTGTGGACAGTGGTTAATAGAGAGGGGGACAGATGTTAGTACGTCACTGTCCGGCTAGTAGTTGTATGATGTACACTGTATCTACTTCCTTGTTTGTAGATGTATATACTGATTATACTCTACTAAAAGGTATATAGCCCTCACTGTCCTTGTCAGCCTCCAGCAGTGATAACCACCACCAGAAAAGTGATAAAAGTGCAAACAAACGAACCATAGACAAACAAACAGTAGTAATGCGTTAGCTGTCCAGGGTTCTCATATTAGGTATAGTTTCCCTAATCAAAAGGTTGCTGGATAGTTTAGGTAGGAGCCTGGAGTTCCACTTTACTAATGGATCCCCCTGCTCTCCTGACGCGTTTCACCCCCCCTAACGCAGTAAAAGGGGATCATCAGAGGATATTTTATGAGTCACTTCTCAAGAAAGGACACCTAGAAAGATGAACGAAAAAATGTGTAAGTATATAGATAAGTGACTGCATTGTTCTAGGCACACATAGCTACATAGGTACACTTACAGGGGACCAGTCCTCTTTTTCAGAGTGCTAATATATGTTCCCTCTTAGTATGTGGTTACATGAGCGGATTGTTCAAATGTCCAGGATAAGGATGAAGCTATTTAATAGTTGGTCCCTGTAAAAATGTATAGGAAAAGTGGGCGGGTAATTCAATATTATTCATATGCTCAGGCACAATTTATCATACACATAAAGTCTGGATTTCTACCTGTATATAGATGTAGTGGTGTATATACTTTTTAGTCTATAAAGAGGCAGTTTTTGTCCACTGTAATTTTCCAGGAGACGTGTGGTCCTATGATTATAACAGGTTGTACAGTTAGGTCCAGAAATATTTGGACAGTGACACAAGTTTTGTTATTTTAGCTGTTTACAAAAACATGTTCAGAAATACAATTATATATATATATTATGGGCTGAAAGTGCACACTCCCAGCTGCAATATGAGAGTTTTCACATCCAAATCGGAGAAAGGGTTTAGGAATCATAGCTCTGTAATGCATAGCCTCCTCTTTTTCAAGGGACCAAAAGTAATTGGACAAGGGACTCTAAGGGCTGCAATTAACTCTGAAGGCGTCTCCCTCGTTAACCTGTAATCAATGAAGTAGTTAAAATGTCTGGGGTTGATTACAGGTGTGTGGTTTTGCATTTGGAAGCTGTTGCTGTGACCAGACAACATGCGGTCTAAGGAACTCTCAATTGAGGTGAAGAAGAACATCCTGAGGCTGAAAAAAAAGAAAAAATCCATCAGAGAGATAGCAGACATGCTTGGAGTAGCAAAATCAACAGTCAGGTACATTCTGAGAAAAAAGGAATTGACTGGTGAGCTTGGGAACTCAAAAAGGCCTGGGCGTCCACGGATGACAACAGTGGTGGATGATCGCCGCATACTTTCTTTGGTGAAGAAGAACCCGTTCACAACATCAACTGAAGTCCAGAACACTCTCAGTGAAGTAGGTGTATCTGTCTCTAAGTCAACAGTAAAGAGAAGACTCCATGAAAGTAAATACAAAGGGTTCACATCTAGATGCAAACCATTCATCAATTCCAAAAATAGACAGGCCAGAGTTAAATTTGCTGAAAAACACCTCATGAAGCCAGCTCAGTTCTGGAAAAGTATTCTATGGACAGATGAGACAAAGATCAACCTGTACCAGAATGATGGGAAGAAAAAAGTTTGAAGAAGAAAGGGAACAGCACATGATCCAAGGCACACCACATCCTCTGTAAAACATGATGGAGGCAACGTGATGGCATGGGCATGCATGGCTTTCAATGGCACTGGGTCACTTGTGTTTATTGATGACATAACAGCAGACAAGAGTAGCCGGATGAATTCTGAAGTGTACCGGGATATACTTTCAGCCCAGATTCAGCCAAATGCCGCAAAGTTGATCGGACGGCGTTTCATAGTACAGATGGATAATGACCCCAAGCATACAGCCAAAGCTACCCAGGAGTTCATGAGTGCAAAAAAGTGGAACATTCTGCAATGGCCAAGTCAATCACCAGATCTTAACCCAATTGAGCATGCATTTCACTTGCTCAAATCCAGACTTAAGACGGAAAGACCCACAAACAAGCAAGACCTGAAGGCTGCGGCTGTAAAGGCCTGGCAAAGCATTAAGAAGGAGGAAACCCAGCGTTTGGTGATGTCCATGGGTTCCAGACTTAAGGCAGTGATTGCCTCCAAAGGATTCGCAAGAAAATATTGAAAATAAAAATATTTTGTTTGGGTTTGGTTTATTTGTCCAATTACTTTTGACCTCCTAAAATGTGGAGTGTTTGTAAAGAAATGTGTACAATTCCTACAATTTCTATCAGATATTTTTGTTCAAACCTTCAAATTAAACGTTACAATCTGCACTTGAATTCTGTTGTAGAGATTTCATTTCAAATCCAATGTGGTGGCATGCAGAGCCCAACTCGCGAAAATTGTGTCACTGTCCAAATATTTCTGGACCTAACTGTATATTCGTCCCTCCTGTAGGGATAATAAGATGCGTATATATGATTATACATGTCCTCCGTTTGGGGTATACTATAAAGAGACACAAATTTTGGGGTTTTCATATTACCTCTTGACGGGACCAGAGTGGGTTTTTCAACCTTCAAATCACTCAGGAATTTGAATCTATAGGTGACCTCTTTTCAGGCAAATGTATAGGATGTGACAGATAATTTATCCTGTAAAGGAATAGCATCATTGATTTACTACCTTTATTCAACCCATGCATATGTATTACTTACTGGCATTCGGGGGTATACCTGTAAGGGCTAGCAGTGGTGTGTATGCAAAACCAACACCCTACCACAGGGATATAGATTGGTGAGTTACTTCATGTATTTCCTGCAAAAAACAACCAACACAACGGATACTTGTATTTCTGGTTTCACTATCAGCCCAAGAAGCATATTCGTAACCATTGTCCAGTCTTATGCATCTATATTTGACAGTTATACTGTATTTACTGTTAAAGCAGCAATATTCCCCCAAACATATAGGTATGATAATGGCCCATTGTTAGCAGCTATACACTGTGGCAGAGGTCCCAGGATAATATTACGTATATTAGAGGTTGTGGCGCCCCTGACCTGGTCAGGCACCACTGAGTACTGCACCCATGCTGGGGACAGTACAATACAGGTAATCCAGAAGGCTGACCGAGGTGTGACTACACAGGCGCATAGTGATCAGGTCTCACACATGTACCTATGAGAGGACCCCTGGGGATCCCAGGAGGGGGAAAAGCCTTCACCTCCACTGGAATAGTGGAGGGGGCCAAAAGCCTCCATCTCCTCTCAAGGGGTGTGGTAAGAGAGTCTGGTTGCTAGGTGGCGTAGGCAGGCACAAAAGGGAAAAGAGAAGGAGGAGTAAACGGTCTGCAGCAGAGTGTGGAGGAGTGAGGAGCAGGAAAGTGAGGCTCTGACAGGAGCAGCAGTGAAGGTCCCAGATGTGAGCCGGTTCAGAGCAGAGTCCAGGGAGCTCCGAGGAGAGCTGACCCCTTCCCCTGGGCTGCTGTAGTCTGACAGCGTCCGCGCAGTGGCTACCGACGGGGGAGAACGGTCACCTAGGAGGGCTACCCGAAACCCATCTCCAGCTAGAGAGAGAGCACAGAGTGGGAAGTAAGGAGACTGCTAGGGAGAACCAGGCCCAAACGGGCGGCAGATCCCGGAGCGGGGATAGATCCACCTTTCCCTGCTAAACCTGCCGGTGTGGGGCCCTCAAAGCCCACACCACAACACCACAAAAGCCGCAGCCACGTAGCCACAGTTAGGGCCCATAGCTCACAGGAGGCAAGCAGCTGAAGTGAGCTGGTCCAGGCCACAAGCAAACGGCAAACGAAGGGGAGTGAGGCTTCAGCAACTTCCCTGGGTGACCCCCATAGGGACTAAAAGTCGGGGTCACCCCAAACCACCAAGGGCTAAGGAAGGCGAGTTGGTAGTCACCATCAGAAGTCAGCCTGAAGGATACCTGGTTCCCGCCTGGTTCATCCCAGCTACGCCCGGGTTACTCACCCTGCCACCTGAAGTGAGTAAAAACCCTGAAAGACATTCTGCCTGTGTGGAGTTATTCTGCGCCTTGTGGTTCTACGCGCCTACACAGGGCCCTGGGGCTTGCCTCACTCTCAGGAGGCTATTCCAACTAACTGCACTTACCATCAGCCCCAGGCGCCCCTCAACCTGCAGTGGCGGTCCCCACTGACCGCAATACTGAGAGTGGCGTCACGACAAGAAGAAGATCTCCTACCTGTGACAAGATCCAGCCGAGTGGAGTCCCTGAAGGTAATGCACCGACACCAACACTGGAGGGGCTTCACAAGGTCAATTCACCTTGCCTGTAAGGGGGATGTTTCCTATGATATAACATTCCCATAAGGTTGAATCACAAAGATGTATATTTTCTGTGAGACATATATATATATAGGGCCATAAGAGCCATTTTACACATAAGGGTGTCTGGCTCCTGATTAAAGGGGTCACTGTCTGCAACACAAGGGATCAGTCTACTTATATAGTCCCCATAGAAAGGGTTAAAGAGCATACCTTGTTCCTGGAGCTCTACCAGTAAGGACTGTGAGTCCCGAGTGACATACACTCTAGCACACTGGGAGCTCACACATGACCCGTGCCGTCTCGGTCTGTGACTGCTGTCTGGACTGGTGACCTGCACGATCTGCGGGCCTCTTATTAATGGAGTCCCGGAGGTAAGTTTCCTCCGTCCGAAACCGGAAGTAGCGCGTGGCCGGAAGTGATGTATCGGCATTTTTTCATTCCCATGTCACAGACTAGATCATGTGATCCGTACTGGGCGGGGTTTAGGGAAACAACTTCCTCCAGTAATACCCAAAAGTGTGGAACGCATCTGCGTTCCACAGGCACATCAGTGTTGGAAATATAGCGGTATTAATGTAGGACTCACGTACAGTCAGCAATTCAGGGCGCTGCTTATAGGGGCGGAATTCCTAAACATAATGTATATATATGCAGTGGCCGGCCATGATGTATTCATATATACATTTCATTTTATATGCCTGTATCGCCGAACAGATCATGTGATCTGTACTGGGTGGATCCATATGATGTATCATCCTTAGTGGTATGACGTGCATATACATAAGGCATTACAAAGGGGGACTTGTAATATATGTAAGTGGTAATGCTCTCCAAATAGCGTTAGCCATATCCAGGGCATTCATTCCTACATATTTAAACGTGTTAAATAGGGCACCAGTTTTGTGGTGGTAATAACCATCTTTAAGGACAGAGATTATGCTAGGATTATAGCAGAGCCCCCACGTTTATGGTATATCACAAGATCCTTGATATCCAAGTGTTATTATATACATAGGGATATATCTCAGAGCCCAAGATACGTAAAGAGGGCTCATATCATAATGCGAGTAGCACCAGGTTACATAGTTAACCTCTTTGCACAGTTCTCTATAGACCACATTCCTCCTGAGGGTGTGAAGGTGCAGAGAGCATATAGGTATATATGTACTCATTGCTGAATACAGGGTATATGCTTGCCACTATATCCAAGACATAGAGCTGTGATTTCTTCATTCCAACGTATAACCAACTAAAATGTGTGTGCTATTACACTAGTGCAGTCTCAAAACGGTATATAGGTAAAATTAGATAAGCTAAGTAGGATTAGGGTGCCTACTGATCTTAGGTATCTACTGGTAGACTATTGTCTAATGTGGCACTCTGCCACGTCCCTAATAGAGGTGCGGGAAAGCCTACGGTCTTTCAGGAACTCCCCTCCGCGGCGAACGCCCACAAGTAATATGAATAACAATCAACGTATACAGTCTAATAGTGATTAATCACTTTTCCATTCCCCTCCCCCACACCCCCAATTACTTGGTGTGTTTTGGGTATGGATCGCACATCGGGAGTAGAACACGAGGCTATCAACTCAATATAAAATGCCATTAAACCAGAGCTCAGTATCAGATCCAGATGTAAAGAATGAAAGGGGCAGGAATGAGGAAAGGAGGGGGGGGGGGAGCAACAGATTGAGTGAGACAATAAAAATAAATAAATAAATAAATAAATAAAAAATAAAATATGAAGTGGTGTAGGGCAAAGGACCAGGGGGGAAGACGTGGGGTGAAGTGGGAGGACGGAGTGTAGGAGGCGTATGGAGGGGTGTATGTAGAGAGCATGTCTAAGAGGGGGGGAGAGGAAGGGGGTAGAAATTAGTGTAGGGCATGTGTCCTTCGTCAGTATGTGTGCAGGGGAGGGGAAGATGGGTTGAGTAGAGTTAGTTTGTAGGAAGTAGCGCGCTCATAAAAGGTGTGTGAAGAGGAAGACGCAAGGTGGGAATGATACGAAGGAAGAGGTATAGGGGGAGGGGAGAGGGGGCGAGTGGAGGGGAGTAGGGAGAGAGAGAGAGAAAGAAAGGAAAAAAAAAAAAAAAAAAAGGGGGGGGGAGTAGGAAAGTAAGCGTGAGGAGAGAGGATACTGATACATGACGCTTTATAAACTGGTAAGCAGTCCAATACAATCAATTTATATCTCGCCTCCTGGTTTTCCAAGAAGTTTTGTCCTTTTCTTTGGATGGTCAGCGATGTTCAGCGGTGTATATCCCGGGGGGATCCTCCACCCCTTCTGTTCTGGACTTGTCGCCAGTGCTCTCTTGGTGGCAAGGGTGCAGGGCCTCCCAGGGTTGGCCAATCTGGCAGGCTGATCATAGGCAGTTCAAAAGTCCCTAGGAAGTCGGGGAGGTCTCCCAAGGACCGGAAGACCGCCGACTTCCCATTTTTCTTTGCTGTGAGCTGGAACGGATATCCCTGCGATATGGAACATCCTTATCTTTGAGGGATTGGAGTAGTGGTCTTAAGGCTTTGCGTAGTTGCAGTGTCCTCCGTGCTAGGTCTGGTAGGACAATCAGAGGTGTCCCTTTATATGTACCCGCTCCTTTCTCTCTGCATCTTTGTAGTATGGCCTCCTTTTCTTTATAGAAGTGGACCCGACATATCACATCTCTTGGTCTGGCCGGATCAGGAGATTTGGGGCCTAGGGATCTGTGGATGCGGTCCAGTTCTATGCGTTGTTCTGGGTCGCGTTGGAGGAGACGGGTAAAGAATTTTTGTGCCCATTCATCTAGCTGTGGTGGTGCCACTGCTTCTGTGAGGCCTCTAATCCTTAAGTTATTACGGCGATGTCGGTTTTCAATATCGTCTAAGTGGGTCAGAATGTCCTGTATCTGGGCCGTGTGCTCTGATAGGACTTGTTGATGTGATTCTATATGGGAAAATATCTGTTCCTGCACCGCTTCTGTAGCTGCTACACGCTGGCCAATTTGTTTGATCTCTGATTGTATAGAGGCCATGTCTTGCTTATGGGATTCCCTCAGTTTCCCCAGCAAAGAGTCCATTTCCTGCCTGGTTGGAATTGATCTGATATGTGCTTTCCAATCCCAATCTTCTTCTTGTTCCTGTGTCTGGTCTGATTTATTCTTCTCTCCCTTGTTTCTGCGGGTTGAGGTGTTGGAGGTGGGGAGTCTTTGTTCTACAGGTGATGTGTGCTGTTGTTGTGGTATTACAGGCTCCTCTCCGGGTGTCACAGATCTGCTTCCCATGGCTGCTGGGGTCTGCTGTATCACAGAGCTGGGGCCCTGCTCTGCCTGCAGTTCACCTGGGAGTCGATTTTGTGGCTGGGACAGGGGGTTTTCAACACTCCCTTCTGTGGTGTCCTGCTGTGCCTTATCTATGTTTATGGCTGAGCTGGCTGCTGTTATGTGAGGAGGCAGTGAGGTCGCTCCCTTGCATGTTTGCTGAGCGTTATCTCCTGCCTCAGTGTCTGCCGGCGCCATGTTGGAGAGAGCAGAGGTGTCAGGCTGGGAGGCTGAGGTCCCGAAAAAGCGGGCGATATCTGTACCTTCCCCCTCTGGAGTCTGCACACTCGTCGCCCGTCCTCTCCTGCGTGCCATTACTGATCCTGGACCCGGTGAGTGCCTTTGAAGTGTGAGAATTCACCGCGGGTATGTGGGAGCTCCTTCTTCCAGCGTCTCAGTGTGCCATCGGCTAGCTCCGCCCCCCCCAAGGTCAGTTTTTAATATCCTACATAGTTTGGTGTCATCAGCAAAGACTGTCACTTTACTATCAATCCCATCCACAAGGTCATTAATAAAGAGATTAAAAAGAATTGGTCCTAGCACAGATCCCTGCGGCACCCCACTGCTGACTATGGCCCATTTAGAGAATGTTCCATTTATGACTACTCTTTGTTTCCTATCTTTTAGCCAGTTCCTTACCCAGTTGCATATAGTTTCCCCCAGTCCTTGCTTCTGGAGCTTTAGTATAAGCCTATTATGTGGTACAGTATCAAATGCCTTTGCAAAGTCCAAATAAATCACATCAGCTGCATTACCAATATCCAGGTTTGCACTTACCCCCTCATAGAACCCCAACAGGTTGGTTAGACACAACTTATCTTTCATGAATCCATGCTGTCAGTTATTATATTATTTTCTGCAACATATTTTTGCATGTCATCCCTTAAAATGCCCTCAAAAACTTTGCATACTACTTATGTCAGGCTTACTGGACGGTAGTTGCCTGGATCTACCCTCTTACCTTTCTTAAATATCGGTACCACATCAGCAATCCTCCAATCCTGAGGCACCAACCCTGTTACAAGCGAGTCTAAAAAGATGAGATACAGCGGTCTGTCAATTACGGAGCTCAATTCCCTCAATATTCGTGGATGAATGCCATCTGGCCCTGGGGATTTGTCAATGTTTAATTTACTCAGACGTAGGCGTACTTCTTCTTGTGTTAAATTAATTATATCGGGTGGTGAACTTTGATTTTTCACTTGTTGAATGATGCCTGGTACAGTCAGTTCCTTGGTGAACACAGATGAGAAATGCCTATTTAATATCTCATTCTTTTGTTTGTCCTCTATAACCAACTTGTTATTATATTGTAAGGGGCCAATACTATCCTTTGTTTTCCTTTTGGCATTAATGTATTTATAAAAGATTTTGGGATTTATTTTAATGTCATTGGCGATTTTTGTTTCAGTAGCTAGTTTTGCTTGTTTGATTTCTTTTTTACATTGCCTATTGATATCTTTATACTCCTGCAATGCTATTTCTGTATTCTCAGCCTTCAAGATTTTAAACGCCCTTTGTTTTTGTTTTATTATACTTTGTACAGTCTTACTTATCCATAGTGGTTTCTTTTTATTCCGGGACGTTTTATTACCAGAGGGTATAAGTTTTTTACAGGACTCTAGCAATATATCCTTAAACTTTCCCCATTTATGTTCAGTATCCCCAGTTACCATGACTTTGTCCCAATCTACACATTTAAGCTCTTCCCTTAATTTATTGAAATCAGCTATCCTAAAATTCCAGGTTTTAGCATTTCCCCTTTGAGATGTTCTATTGAATATTACGTTGAAGCTTACCATATTATGATCGCTGGTGTCCAAGTGCTCCCGGACCTGTAGATCTGAAATTATATCTGGTCTATTTGACAGGACCAACTCTAGCAAATTATCTCCCCTCGTCGGTTCATTTACCATCTGAGAGAGGAAATGGTCTTGAATAGAGATGAGCGAACCGGTCGCGGTTCGGCTCGAGGTTGGTTCGCCGAACGGACCTCCCGTTCGAGTTCGGTTCGTCGAACATTCGACGAACCGAACTCGAACTGCATAGGAAACAATGGCAGGCAATCACAAACACAGAAAAACACCTAGAAAACACCCTCAAAGGTGTCCTAAAGGTGACAAACAACTCAAACACATTGGAAAGTGACAAGGACATATACTCATGCGAAAACAAAACATCTGGACAAGGAAAAAGAGGAGGACACACAGATATAGGCATGGCACGCCCTTCTAAAATCATGTAAAACACCGCAAGGTGACTCCAAGCGGAGTCTCCATTTTTTCCAAAAATTGGGCCACACACACACCCACCCCTTCAGTGGCAGCAGTTGTGCCCCAGTTGTACACTTCACAGCTACATTTGCATCAAGCACATTCAAAAATACGCCATTCTTATCCGTCCCCAGGATGACACCGGGGTAGGTAGCAAAGTCTTTCCTGATCCCAGCTCTGTTCATCTTGGCTTCTTTTAAAAACACATCAAGCAAGGGTTACTCCAAGCGGAGTCTCCCTTTTTTTCCAAAAATTGGGCCACACAGACACCCACCCCATCAGTGGCAGCACTTGGGCCCTAGTTGCAAACAGGATGTTTTGATTTGCATCAAGCACATTCAAAAATACGACATTCTTATCCGTCCCCAGGATGACACCGGGGTAGGTAGCAAAGTCTTTGCTGATCCCAGCTCTGTTCATCTTGACTTCTTTTAAAAACACATCAAGCAAGGGTTACTCCAAGCGGAGTCTCCCTTTTTTTCCAAAAATTGGGCC
Organism: Anomaloglossus baeobatrachus; assembly: GCF_048569485.1. Classification (NCBI taxonomy): domain Eukaryota; kingdom Metazoa; phylum Chordata; class Amphibia; order Anura; family Aromobatidae; genus Anomaloglossus; species Anomaloglossus baeobatrachus. The sequence goes on along the minus strand of NC_134353.1, from coordinate 406,438,715 downwards.
ACACAGACACCCACCCCATCAGTGGCAGCACTTGGGCCCTAGTTGCAAACAGGATGTTTTGATTTGCATCAAGCACATTCAAAAATACGCCATTCTTATCCGTCCCCAGGATGACACCGGGGTAGGTAGCAAAGTATTTCCTGATCCCAGCTCTGTTCATCTTGGCTTCTTTTAAAAACACATCAAGCAAGGGTTACTCCAAGCGGAGTCTCCCTTTTTTCCAAAAATTGGGCCACACAGACACCCACCCCATCAGTGGCAGCACTTGGGCCCTAGTTGCAAACAGGATGTTTTGATTTGCATCAAGCACATTCAAAAATACGCCATTCTTATCCGTCCCCAGGATGACACCGGGGTAGGTAGCAAAGTCTTTGCTGATCCCAGCTCTGTTCATCTTGGCTTCTTTTAAAAACACATCAAGCAAGGGTTACTCCAAGCGGAGTCTCCCTTTTTTTCCAAAAATTGGGCCACACAGACACCCACCCCATCAGTGGCAGCACTTGGGCCCTAGTTGCAAACAGGATGTTTTGATTTGCATCAAGCACATTCAAAAATACGCCATTCTTATCTGTCCCCAGGATGACACCGGGGTAGGTAGCAAAGTATTTCCTGATCCCAGCTCTGTTCATCTTGGCTTCTTTTAAAAACACATCAAGCAAGGGTTACTCCAAGCGGAGTCTCCCTTTTTTCCAAAAATTGGGCCACACAGACACCCACCCCATCAGTAGCAGCACTTGGGCCCTAGTTGCAAACAGGATGTTTTGATTTGCATCAAGCACATTCAAAAATACGCCATTCTTATCTGTCCCCAGGATGACACCGGGGTAGGTAGCAAAGTATTTCCTGATCCCAGCTCTGTTCATCTTGGCTTCTTTTAAAAACACATCAAGCAAGGGTTACTCCAAGCGGAGTCTCCCTTTTTTTCCAAAAATTGGGCCACACAGACACCCACCCCATCAGTGGCAGCACTTGGGCCCTAGTTGCAAACAGGATGTTTTGATTTGCATCAAGCACATTCAAAAATACGCCATTCTTATCCGTCCCCAGGATGACACCGGGGTAGGTAGCAAAGTCTTTGCTGACCCATGACTTGTTCATCTTGGCTTCTTTTAAAAACAATGTAAGCAAGGGTTACTCCAAGCGGAGTCTCCCTTTTTTCCAAAAATTGGGCCACACAGACACCCACCCCATCAGTGGCAGCACTTGGGCCCTAGATGCAAACAGGATGTTTTGATTTGCATCAAGCACATTCCAAATCCACAAGCATTTACTCTCCCCAGGATGACACAGGGGTAGTAAATTCCTTCTGGATCCATGACTTGTTCATTTTGATGAACGTCAGTCTGTCCACATTGTCACTGGACAGACGCGTGCGCTTATCTGTCAGCACACACCCAGCAGCACTGAATACACGTTCAGAGACAACGCTGGCAGCTGGACACGACAAAATCTCCAAGGCGTAACTGGAGAGCTCTGGCCATTTTTCTATGTTTGAAGCCCAAAAGGAGCAAGGCTCCAGTTGCACAGTCATGGCATCGATGTTCATTTGGAGATACTCCTGTATCATCCTCTCCAGCCGTTGAGTATGTGTCAGACTTGTTGTCTCTGGTGGCCTTGCAAAAGAGGGTCTAAAAAAATTATGAAAAGATTCCATAAAATTGCTGTTACCGGCACCAGATACGGTCCTACTGGTACGGGTAGACTGGTGAAGATGACGAGACCGTCCCATGTTTGTCAAGTTACAACTGGGAGATTCCCTCCCTGCACCTGCACGGTTGTTTGGTGGAAAAGCCGAGCTAAGATCGAGTAACAGCTTCTGCTGATACTCCTGCATACGTGCGTCCCTTTCTATGGCTGGAATTATGTCACAAAATTTGGACTTGTACCGGGGATCTAATAGTGTGGCAATCCAGTAGTCATCATCACTTCTAATTTTGACAATACGACTGTCATGTTGGAGGTAGTGCAACAAAAAGGCACTCATGTGTCTTGCGCAGCCATGCGGACCAAGTCCACGCTGTGTTTGTGGCATAGAGGTGCTACCCGTTCTTTCTTCCTCTGACATCTCCCCCCAACCTCTTTCAACTGAAATTTGACCAAGGTCTCCCTCATCCGCTGAGTCTTCCATGTCCATGGACAGTTCGTCCTCCATTTCTTCATGTTCTCCTGCACCTTGCTCAACATTTCGCCTGCTACTATGCGCCCTTGTCGATCCCTGTTCCCCATGGTCCCATGCCTGCTGCGTTGGTGATGATGAACATCTGGACCTTGGTGATGTTGTTGTCCCTTGCACATATGAATCCTCCTGTAGTTCCTCCCCTTCATGTTGTCCCACCCCCTGACTCCGAATAGTGTTTAGCGTGTGCTCCAGCATGTAAATGACTGGAATCCTCATGCTGATAATGGCATTGTCAGAGCTAAACATATTCGTCGCCATGTCGAAACTGTGCAGAAGGGTGCATAGGTCCTTGATCTGAGACCACTCCATCAGGGTGATCTGCCCCACCTCTGCATCTCGTTGGCCCAGGCTATACGTCATGAAGTATTGCACCAGGGCTCTGCGGTGCTGCCACAGTCGCTGTAACATGTGGAGAGTTGAATTCCAGCGTGTCGCCACATCGCATTTCAGGCGATGAACCGGCAGGCCGAAAGACTTCTGTAGCGATGCAAGTCGCTCAGCTGCGGCGCTTGAACGCCGGAAGTGAGCAGACAGTTTTCGTGCCCTGTTCAGAAGGCCATCTAGGCCGGGATAGTGTGTTAAAAATTGCTGCACGACAAGGTTCAACACGTGAGCCATACAAGGTACGTGTGTCACCTTGCCCAGGCGAAGGGCCGCACCCAGGTTTGCAGCATTGTCGCACACGGCCTTACCAGGCTGCAGGTTGAGTGGAGACAACCATTTATTAAACTCGGACCGCAGAGCTGACCACAACTCCTCAGCTGTGTGACTCTTATTACCAAGACATGTCAAGCTAAAGACCGCCTGATGCCGTTGCGCTCGGCTGCCAGCATAGTAATGAGGCGTGCGTGATTCCTTCTGCGCAGTGAGAACGCTGGTGGCCTGACCAGGCAGGCTTGGGGCGGAGGTGGAGGACCCAGATGAGGTGGAGGATGCAGAAGCTGTGGCGGAACTTGGACAGACAGAGGATTGACACACAAGTCGTGGGGACGGCAAGACTTGTGCAGCAGACCCTTCACCATCTATCACCATAGTTACCCAGTGCCCAGTCAGCGACATGTAACGTCCCTGTCCATGCTTACTGGTCCAAGTATCGGTGGTGAAATGCACCCGTTCACACACAGAGTTTCTCAAGGAAGCGGTGATGTTGTGTGCGACATGCTGGTGTAGCGCGGGCACACCTTTCTTAGAGAAGTAGTGGCGACTAGGCATCTGGTACTGGGGCACAGCGACAGACATAAGGTCTCTAAAATCCTGTGTGTCCACTAGGCGGAAAGGCAGCATTTCGGTAGCCAACAGCTTACAGAGGGATAGAGTAAACCTCTTAGCTTTGTCATGGGTCGGAGGAAGTGGCCTTTTATTTGACCACATCTGAGGGACAGAGATCTGGCTGCTGTGTGTAGACGGTGTTGAGTAGGGTGTCCCTGGAAAAATGCAGGTTTGTGAGGAAAGTGCAGGCGGAGACATGATGTTGCCTTCATCCAACGTTGGTGCTATCGATGTCTGAGAGAGCTGTACACACTCACTTGTTTCCCCTTCCAAACCAACTGACGACCTTACAAGCAAACTGCCTGTTGCGGTTACAGTGGTGGAAGTTTTGCGTGGAAAAACAGGTGTGACAGCTGTCCCCACAGTCCTAGAAGATGAAGAGCGCGCGGATGCACTGGAAGGGGCGGGCGGTGGATGGTTCGCTCCGCTAGCCGGCATTGCAGCATGGTGAGCTTCCCACCGGGACTTATGATATTTATTCATGTGACGATTCATGGAAGAAGTTGTCAAACTGCTGAGGTTTTGACCTCTACTAACAGAATCATGACAAATGTTACATATCACATGAGTTGGGCGATCTTTTTCGATGTGAAAAAAGGCCCAGGCTAGGCAAGGCTTAGAGGCCATGCGACCTATTGATCCACCCCGAATAATGCTCATAGGCAGAGTGGTGGCTGAGGATGCAGTTGTAGACGTGCTACCAGTGCTCCGACTCTGTCCAGGAAGGCGCAAGGTAACTTCGTCGTCGGTTGCATCCTCCTCCACCGCCTCTGTTGACCTCCTCGAGTGCCTGACTGGGGGTTGACAGTAGGTGGGATCTAGAACGTCATCATCAATTGTTGTGTTCGCACTCCCCTCCCCCTCAGACCGAGCCTCTTCTTGCCCTGACCGAATATTTAAGTTGTCATCCCAATCGGGTATCTGCGTCTCATCTTCATCAGTATGTTCCTCATTGTCTATAACCACAGGTGTTACAGTTTGTGACAAAGGGTCAACATTATGCTCAGAAACTTGGTCCTCACGGCCTGAATCTGAGTCACAAAGGTTCTGGGCATCACTGCAGACCATTTCCTGTTCTGTACTCACTGTAGCTTGGGAGCAGACCTCTGATTCCCAGGCTATAGTGTGACTGAACAGCTCTGCAGACTCAGCCATCTCAGTTCCACCATACTGTGCAGGGCTGATGGAGACTTCAGAGCTGGGAGAAATCAAGTGTGATTGGGATGACAACTCAGAGGAATGGTGTTTTTTGGATGCGGTACTTGAAGTGGCTGAGAGGGCACTTGTTGGACCACTTGAGATCCATTCAAGCATTTTCCTTTTTTGCCCATCATCTACCTTTGTTCCTCTTGTTCGTGTCCGTAAAAAAGGGAGCACATCGGATTGTCCACAATAAGTAGTAGACATCTTACTTTTGCTAGTAGATGGTCTATCTTCAGCAGATGATAATGGAGCTTTGGCACCTTCCCCACTGACAAAACCTTTTTTGCCTTTTCCACCACGCCTCTTCCCCTTTCCACCAGCATCTGTCATTTTGCCACTCATGTTGATTGCGACAAGATTGTGGACTGAAAATGTGGTAGTAAAAATTGAGAGGTGGTGAAGATTGCAGTGGTGGTCTAGCTTTATTAACAGCAGAATAATAAAGAATAAATATCCCTGACAATGTAACTTAGTTATAATTCGTTGGAGTGTGCAACGCAGGCAGACGTGCTGCAAATGTCTTGGCACTAGTGGGACTATAGCAAAGTCCAATAGCCACGTATAGGATGCCACTAGGTACACTGAGTGTGTGCTAGTATAATGGCTTAGTTATAATTAGTTGGAGTGTGCAACGCAGGCAGACGTGCTGCAAATGTCTTGGCACTAGTGGGACTATAGCAAAGTCCAATAGCCACGTATAGGATGCCACTAGGTACACTGAGTGTGTGCTAGTATAATGGCTTAGTTATAATTAGTTGGAGTGTGCAACGCAGGCAGACGTGCTGCAAATGTCTTGGCACTAGTGGGACTATAGCAAAGTCCAATAGCCACGTATAGGATGCCACTAGGTACACTGAGTGTGTGCTAGTATAATGGCTTAGTTATAATTAGTTGGAGTGTGCAACGCAGGCAGACGTGCTGCAAATGTCTTGGCACTAGTGGGACTATAGCAAAGTCCAATAGCCACGTATAGGATGCCACTAGGTACACTGAGTGTGTGCTAGTATAATGGCTTAGTTATAATTAGTTGGAGTGTGCAACGCAGGCAGACGTGCTGCAAATGTCTTGGCACTAGTGGGACTATAGCAAAGTCCAATATCCACGTATAGGATGCCACTAGGTTCACTGAGTGTGTGCTAGTATAATGGCTTAGTTATAATTAGTTGGAGTGTGCAACGCAGGCAGATGCGCTCTGCAAATGTCTTGGCACTAGTAGGACTATAGCAAAGTCCAATAGCCACGTATAGGATGCCACTAGGTACACTGAGTGTGTGCTAGTATAATGGCTTAGTTATAATTAGTTGGAGTGTGCAACGCAGGCAGACGTGCTGCAAATGTCTTGGCACTAGTGGGACTATAGCAAAGTCCAATAGCCACGTATAGGATGCCACTAGGTACACTGAGTGTGTGCTAGTATAATGGCTTAGTTATAATTAGTTGGAGTGTGCAACGCAGGCAGACGTGCTGCAAATGTCTTGGCACTAGTGGGACTATAGCAAAGTCCAATAGCCACGTATAGGATGCCACTAGGTACACTGAGTGTGTGCTAGTATAATGGCTTAGTTATAATTAGTTGGAGTGTGCAACGCAGGCAGACGTGCTGCAAATGTCTTGGCACTAGTGGGACTATAGCAAAGTCCAATATCCACGTATAGGATGCCACTAGGTTCACTGAGTGTGTGCTAGTATAATGGCTTAGTTATAATTAGTTGGAGTGTGCAACGCAGGCAGATGCGCTCTGCAAATGTCTTGGCACTAGTAGGACTATAGCAAAGTCCAATAGCCACGTATAGGATGCCACTAGGTACACTGAGTGTGTGCTAGTATAATGGCTTAGTTATAATTAGTTGGAGTGTGCAACGCAGGCAGACGTGCTGCAAATGTCTTGGCACTAGTGGGACTATAGCAAAGTCCAATAGCCACGTATAGGATGCCACTAGGTACACTGAGTGTGTGCTAGTATAATGGCTTAGTTATAATTAGTTGGAGTGTGCAACGCAGGCAGACGTGCTGCAAATGTCTTGGCACTAGTGGGACTATAGCAAAGTCCAATAGCCACGTATAGGATGCCACTAGGTACACTGAGTGTGTGCTAGTATAATGGCTTAGTTATAATTAGTTGGAGTGTGCAACGCAGGCAGACGTGCTGCAAATGTCTTGGCACTAGTGGGACTATAGCAAAGTCCAATAGCCACGTATAGGATGCCACTAGGTACACTGAGTGTGTGCTAGTATAATGGCTTAGTTATAATTAGTTGGAGTGTGCAACGCAGGCAGACGTGCTGCAAATGTCTTGGCACTAGTGGGACTATAGCAAAGTCCAATAGCCACGTATAGGATGCCACTAGGTACACTGAGTGTGTGCTAGTATAATGGCTTAGTTATAATTAGTTGGAGTGTGCAACGCAGGCAGACGTGCTGCAAATGTCTTGGCACTAGTGGGACTATAGCAAAGTCCAATAGCCACGTATAGGATGCCACTAGGTACACTGAGTGTGTGCTAGTATAATGGCTTAGTTATAATTAGTTGGAGTGTGCAACGCAGGCAGACGTGCTGCAAATGTCTTGGCACTAGTGGGACTATAGCAAAGTCCAATAGCCACGTATAGGATGCCACTAGGTACACTGAGTGTGTGCTAGTATAATGGCTTAGTTATAATTAGTTGGAGTGTGCAACGCAGGCAGACGTGCTGCAAATGTCTTGGCACTAGTGGGACTATAGCAAAGTCCAATAGCCACGTATAGGATGCCACTAGGTACACTGAGTGTGTGCTAGTATAATGGCTTAGTTATAATTAGTTGGAGTGTGCAACGCAGGCAGACGTGCTGCAAATGTCTTGGCACTAGTGGGACTATAGCAAAGTCCAATAGCCACGTATAGGATGCCACTAGGTACACTGAGTGTGTGCTAGTATAATGGCTTAGTTATAATTAGTTGGAGTGTGCAACGCAGGCAGACGTGCTGCAAATGTCTTGGCACTAGTGGGACTATAGCAAAGTCCAATAGCCACGTATAGGATGCCACTAGGTACACTGAGTGTGTGCTAGTATAATGGCTTAGTTATAATTAGTTGGAGTGTGCAACGCAGGCAGACGTGCTGCAAATGTCTTGGCACTAGTGGGACTATAGCAAAGTCCAATAGCCACGTATAGGATGCCACTAGGTACACTGAGTGTGTGCTAGTATAATGGCTTAGTTATAATTAGTTGGAGTGTGCAACGCAGGCAGACGTGCTGCAAATGTCTTGGCACTAGTGGGACTATAGCAAAGTCCAATAGCCACGTATAGGATGCCACTAGGTACACTGAGTGTGTGCTAGTATAATGGCTTAGTTATAATTAGTTGGAGTGTGCAACGCAGGCAGACGTGCTGCAAATGTCTTGGCACTAGTGGGACTATAGCAAAGTCCAATAGCCACGTATAGGATGCCACTAGGTACACTGAGTGTGTGCTAGTATAATGGCTTAGTTATAATTAGTTGGAGTGTGCAACGCAGGCAGACGTGCTGCAAATGTCTTGGCACTAGTGGGACTATAGCAAAGTCCAATAGCCACGTATAGGATTCCACTAGGTACACTGAGTGTGTGCTAGTATAATGGCTTAGTTATAATTAGTTGGAGTGTGCAACGCAGGCAGACGTGCTGCAAATGTCTTGGCACTAGTGGGACTATAGCAAAGTCCAATAGCCACGTATAGGATGCCACTAGGTACACTGAGTGTGTGCTAGTATAATGGCTTAGTTATAATTAGTTGGAGTGTGCAACGCAGGCAGACGTGCTGCAAATGTCTTGGCACTAGTGGGACTATAGCAAAGTCCAATAGCCACGTATAGGATGCCACTAGGTACACTGAGTGTGTGCTAGTATAATGGCTTAGTTATAATTAGTTGGAGTGTGCAACGCAGGCAGACGTGCTGCAAATGTCTTGGCACTAGTGGGACTATAGCAAAGTCCAATAGCCACGTATAGGATGCCACTAGGTACACTGAGTGTGTGCTAGTATAATGGCTTAGTTATAATTAGTTGGAGTGTGCAACGCAGGCAGACGTGCTGCAAATGTCTTGGCACTAGTGGGACTATAGCAAAGTCCAATAGCCACGTATAGGATGCCACTAGGTACACTGAGTGTGTGCTAGTATAATGGCTTAGTTATAATTAGTTGGAGTGTGCAACGCAGGCAGACGTGCTGCAAATGTCTTGGCACTAGTGGGACTATAGCAAAGTCCAATAGCCACGTATAGGATGCCACTAGGTACACTGAGTGTGTGCTAGTATAATGGCTTAGTTATAATTAGTTGGAGTGTGCAACGCAGGCAGACGTGCTGCAAATGTCTTGGCACTAGTGGGACTATAGCAAAGTCCAATAGCCACGTATAGGATGCCACTAGGTACACTGAGTGTGTGCTAGTATAATGGCTTAGTTATAATTAGTTGGAGTGTGCAACGCAGGCAGACGTGCTGCAAATGTCTTGGCACTAGTGGGACTATAGCAAAGTCCAATAGCCACGTATAGGATGCCACTAGGTACACTGAGTGTGTGCTAGTATAATGGCTTAGTTATAATTAGTTGGAGTGTGCAACGCAGGCAGACGTGCTGCAAATGTCTTGGCACTAGTGGGACTATAGCAAAGTCCAATAGCCACGTATAGGATGCCACTAGGTACACTGAGTGTGTGCTAGTATAATGGCTTAGTTATAATTAGTTGGAGTGTGCAACGCAGGCAGACGTGCTGCAAATGTCTTGGCACTAGTGGGACTATAGCAAAGTCCAATAGCCACGTATAGGATGCCACTAGGTACACTGAGTGTGTGCTAGTATAATGGCTTAGTTATAATTAGTTGGAGTGTGCAACGCAGGCAGACGTGCTGCAAATGTCTTGGCACTAGTGGGACTATAGCAAAGTCCAATATCCACGTATAGGATGCCACTAGGTTCACTGAGTGTGTGCTAGTATAATGGCTTAGTTATAATTAGTTGGAGTGTGCAACGCAGGCAGATGCGCTCTGCAAATGTCTTGGCACTAGTAGGACTATAGCAAAGTCCAATAGCCACGTATAGGATGCCACTAAAAAACACTTAGTGTGTGCAAGTATAATGGCTTAGTTATAATTAGTTGGAGTGTGCAACGCAGGCAGATGCGCTCTGCAAATGTCTTGGCACTAGTGGGACTATAGCAAAGTCCAATAGCCACGTATAGGATGCCACTAGGTACACTGAGTGTGTGCTAGTATAATGGCTTAGTTATAATTAGTTGGAGTGTGCAACGCAGGCAGACGTGCTGCAAATGTCTTGGCACTAGTGGGACTATAGCAAAGTCCAATAGCCACGTATAGGATGCCACTAGGTACACTGAGTGTGTGCTAGTATAATGGCTTAGTTATAATTAGTTGGAGTGTGCAACGCAGGCAGACGTGCTGCAAATGTCTTGGCACTAGTGGGACTATAGCAAAGTCCAATAGCCACGTATAGGATGCCACTAGGTACACTGAGTGTGTGCTAGTATAATGGCTTAGTTATAATTAGTTGGAGTGTGCAACGCAGGCAGACGTGCTGCAAATGTCTTGGCACTAGTGGGACTATAGCAAAGTCCAATAGCCACGTATAGGATGCCACTAGGTACACTGAGTGTGTGCTAGTATAATGGCTTAGTTATAATTAGTTGGAGTGTGCAATGCAGGCAGACGTGCTGCAAATGTCTTGGCACTAGTGGGACTATAGCAAAGTCCAATAGCCACGTATAGGATGCCACTAGGTACACTGAGTGTGTGCTAGTATAATGGCTTAGTTATAATTAGTTGGAGTGTGCAACGCAGGCAGACGTGCTGCAAATGTCTTGGCACTAGTGGGACTATAGCAAAGTCCAATAGCCACGTATAGGATGCCACTAGGTACACTGAGTGTGTGCTAGTATAATGGCTTAGTTATAATTAGTTGGAGTGTGCAACGCAGGCAGACGTGCTGCAAATGTCTTGGCACTAGTGGGACTATAGCAAAGTCCAATATCCACGTATAGGATGCCACTAGGTTCACTGAGTGTGTGCTAGTATAATGGCTTAGTTATAATTAGTTGGAGTGTGCAACGCAGGCAGATGCGCTCTGCAAATGTCTTGGCACTAGTAGGACTATAGCAAAGTCCAATAGCCACGTATAGGATGCCACTAAAAAACACTTAGTGTGTGCAAGTATAATGGCTTAGTTATAATTAGTTGGAGTGTGCAACGCAGGCAGATGCGCTCTGCAAATGTCTTGGCACTAGTGGGACTATAGCAAAGTCCAATAGCCACGTATAGGATGCCACTAGGTACACTGAGTGTTTGCTAGTAAAATTGCTTAGTTTAAAAAAGTTGTAGTGTGCAATGCAGGCAGACGTGCTCTGCAAATGTCTTTGCACTAGTGGGACTATAGCAAAGTCCAATAGCCACGTATAGGATGCCACTAGGTACACTGAGTGTGTGCTAGTATAATGGCTTAGTTATAATTAGTTGGAGTGTGCAACGCAGGCAGACGTGCTGCAAATGTCTTGGCACTAGTGGGACTATAGCAAAGTCCAATAGCCACGTATAGGATGCCACTAGGTACACTGAGTGTGTGCTAGTATAATGGCTTAGTTATAATTAGTTGGAGTGTGCAACGCAGGCAGACGTGCTGCAAATGTCTTGGCACTAGTGGGACTATAGCAAAGTCCAATAGCCACGTATAGGATGCCACTAGGTACACTGAGTGTGTGCTAGTATAATGGCTTAGTTATAATTAGTTGGAGTGTGCAACGCAGGCAGACGTGCTGCAAATGTCTTGGCACTAGTGGGACTATAGCAAAGTCCAATAGCCACGTATAGGATGCCACTAGGTACACTGAGTGTGTGCTAGTAAAATGGCTTAGTTATAATTAGTTGGAGTGTGCAACGCAGGCAGACGTGCTGCAAATGTCTTGGCACTAGTGGGACTATAGCAAAGTCCAATAGCCACGTATAGGATGCCACTAGGTACACTGAGTGTGTGCTAGTATAATGGCTTAGTTATAATTAGTTGGAGTGTGCAACGCAGGCAGACGTGCTGCAAATGTCTTGGCACTAGTGGGACTATAGCAAAGTCCAATAGCCACGTATAGGATGCCACTAGGTACACTGAGTGTGTGCTAGTATAATGGCTTAGTTATAATTAGTTGGAGTGTGCAACGCAGGCAGACGTGCTGCAAATGTCTTGGCACTAGTGGGACTATAGCAAAGTCCAATAGCCACGTATAGGATGCCACTAGGTACACTGAGTGTGTGCTAGTATAATGGCTTAGTTATAATTAGTTGGAGTGTGCAATGCAGGCAGACGTGCTGCAAATGTCTTGGCACTAGTGGGACTATAGCAAAGTCCAATAGCCACGTATAGGATGCCACTAGGTACACTGAGTGTGTGCTAGTATAATGGCTTAGTTATAATTAGTTGGAGTGTGCAACGCAGGCAGACGTGCTGCAAATGTCTTGGCACTAGTGGGACTATAGCAAAGTCCAATAGCCACGTATAGGATGCCACTAGGTACACTGAGTGTGTGCTAGTATAATGGCTTAGTTATAATTAGTTGGAGTGTGCAACGCAGGCAGACGTGCTGCAAATGTCTTGGCACTAGTGGGACTATAGCAAAGTCCAATAGCCACGTATAGGATGCCACTAGGTACACTGAGTGTGTGCTAGTATAATGGCTTAGTTATAATTAGTTGGAGTGTGCAACGCAGGCAGACGTGCTGCAAATGTCTTGGCACTAGTGGGACTATAGCAAAGTCCAATATCCACGTATAGGATGCCACTAGGTTCACTGAGTGTGTGCTAGTATAATGGCTTAGTTATAATTAGTTGGAGTGTGCAACGCAGGCAGATGCGCTCTGCAAATGTCTTGGCACTAGTAGGACTATAGCAAAGTCCAATAGCCACGTATAGGATGCCACTAAAAAACACTTAGTGTGTGCAAGTATAATGGCTTAGTTATAATTAGTTGGAGTGTGCAACGCAGGCAGATGCGCTCTGCAAATGTCTTGGCACTAGTGGGACTATAGCAAAGTCCAATAGCCACGTATAGGATGCCACTAGGTACACTGAGTGTGTGCTAGTATAATGGCTTAGTTATAATTAGTTGGAGTGTGCAACGCAGGCAGACGTGCTGCAAATGTCTTGGCACTAGTGGGACTATAGCAAAGTCCAATAGCCACGTATAGGATGCCACTAGGTACACTGAGTGTGTGCTAGTATAATGGCTTAGTTATAATTAGTTGGAGTGTGCAACGCAGGCAGACGTGCTGCAAATGTCTTGGCACTAGTGGGACTATAGCAAAGTCCAATAGCCACGTATAGGATGCCACTAGGTACACTGAGTGTGTGCTAGTATAATGGCTTAGTTATAATTAGTTGGAGTGTGCAACGCAGGCAGACGTGCTGCAAATGTCTTGGCACTAGTGGGACTATAGCAAAGTCCAATAGCCACGTATAGGATGCCACTAGGTACACTGAGTGTGTGCTAGTATAATGGCTTAGTTATAATTAGTTGGAGTGTGCAACGCAGGCAGACGTGCTGCAAATGTCTTGGCACTAGTGGGACTATAGCAAAGTCCAATAGCCACGTATAGGATGCCACTAGGTACACTGAGTGTGTGCTAGTATAATGGCTTAGTTATAATTAGTTGGAGTGTGCAATGCAGGCAGACGTGCTGCAAATGTCTTGGCACTAGTGGGACTATAGCAAAGTCCAATAGCCACGTATAGGATGCCACTAGGTACACTGAGTGTGTGCTAGTATAATGGCTTAGTTATAATTAGTTGGAGTGTGCAACGCAGGCAGACGTGCTGCAAATGTCTTGGCACTAGTGGGACTATAGCAAAGTCCAATAGCCACGTATAGGATGCCACTAGGTACACTGAGTGTGTGCTAGTATAATGGCTTAGTTATAATTAGTTGGAGTGTGCAACGCAGGCAGACGTGCTGCAAATGTCTTGGCACTAGTGGGACTATAGCAAAGTCCAATAGCCACGTATAGGATGCCACTAGGTACACTGAGTGTGTGCTAGTATAATGGCTTAGTTATAATTAGTTGGAGTGTGCAACGCAGGCAGACGTGCTGCAAATGTCTTGGCACTAGTGGGACTATAGCAAAGTCCAATAGCCACGTATAGGATGCCACTAGGTACACTGAGTGTGTGCTAGTATAATGGCTTAGTTATAATTAGTTGGAGTGTGCAACGCAGGCAGACGTGCTGCAAATGTCTTGGCACTAGTGGGACTATAGCAAAGTCCAATAGCCACGTATAGGATGCCACTAGGTACACTGAGTGTGTGCTAGTATAATGGCTTAGTTATAATTAGTTGGAGTGTGCAACGCAGGCAGACGTGCTGCAAATGTCTTGGCACTAGTGGGACTATAGCAAAGTCCAATAGCCACGTATAGGATGCCACTAGGTACACTGAGTGTGTGCTAGTATAATGGCTTAGTTATAATTAGTTGGAGTGTGCAACGCAGGCAGACGTGCTGCAAATGTCTTGGCACTAGTGGGACTATAGCAAAGTCCAATAGCCACGTATAGGATGCCACTAGGTACACTGAGTGTGTGCTAGTATAATGGCTTAGTTATAATTAGTTGGAGTGTGCAACGCAGGCAGACGTGCTGCAAATGTCTTGGCACTAGTGGGACTATAGCAAAGTCCAATAGCCACGTATAGGATGCCACTAGGTACACTGAGTGTGTGCTAGTATAATGGCTTAGTTATAATTAGTTGGAGTGTGCAATGCAGGCAGACGTGCTGCAAATGTCTTGGCACTAGTGGGACTATAGCAAAGTCCAATAGCCACGTATAGGATGCCACTAGGTACACTGAGTGTGTGCTAGTATAATGGCTTAGTTATAATTAGTTGGAGTGTGCAACGCAGGCAGACGTGCTGCAAATGTCTTGGCACTAGTGGGACTATAGCAAAGTCCAATAGCCACGTATAGGATGCCACTAGGTACACTGAGTGTGTGCTAGTATAATGGCTTAGTTATAATTAGTTGGAGTGTGCAACGCAGGCAGACGTGCTGCAAATGTCTTGGCACTAGTGGGACTATAGCAAAGTCCAATAGCCACGTATAGGATGCCACTAGGTACACTGAGTGTGTGCTAGTATAATGGCTTAGTTATAATTAGTTGGAGTGTGCAACGCAGGCAGACGTGCTGCAAATGTCTTGGCACTAGTGGGACTATAGCAAAGTCCAATAGCCACGTATAGGATGCCACTAGGTACACTGAGTGTGTGCTAGTATAATGGCTTAGTTATAATTAGTTGGAGTGTGCAACGCAGGCAGACGTGCTGCAAATGTCTTGGCACTAGTGGGACTATAGCAAAGTCCAATAGCCACGTATAGGATGCCACTAGGTACACTGAGTGTGTGCTAGTATAATGGCTTAGTTATAATTAGTTGGAGTGTGCAACGCAGGCAGACGTGCTGCAAATGTCTTGGCACTAGTGGGACTATAGCAAAGTCCAATAGCCACGTATAGGATGCCACTAGGTACACTGAGTGTGTGCTAGTATAATGGCTTAGTTATAATTAGTTGGAGTGTGCAACGCAGGCAGACGTGCTGCAAATGTCTTGGCACTAGTGGGACTATAGCAAAGTCCAATAGCCACGTATAGGATGCCACTAGGTACACTGAGTGTGTGCTAGTATAATGGCTTAGTTATAATTAGTTGGAGTGTGCAACGCAGGCAGACGTGCTGCAAATGTCTTGGCACTAGTGGGACTATAGCAAAGTCCAATAGCCACGTATAGGATGCCACTAGGTACACTGAGTGTGTGCTAGTATAATGGCTTAGTTATAATTAGTTGGAGTGTGCAACGCAGGCAGACGTGCTGCAAATGTCTTGGCACTAGTGGGACTATAGCAAAGTCCAATATCCACGTATAGGATGCCACTAGGTTCACTGAGTGTGTGCTAGTATAATGGCTTAGTTATAATTAGTTGGAGTGTGCAACGCAGGCAGATGCGCTCTGCAAATGTCTTGGCACTAGTAGGACTATAGCAAAGTCCAATAGCCACGTATAGGATGCCACTAAAAAACACTTAGTGTGTGCAAGTATAATGGCTTAGTTATAATTAGTTGGAGTGTGCAACGCAGGCAGATGCGCTCTGCAAATGTCTTGGCACTAGTGGGACTATAGCAAAGTCCAATAGCCACGTATAGGATGCCACTAGGTACACTGAGTGTTTGCTAGTAAAATTGCTTAGTTTAAAAAAGTTGTAGTGTGCAATGCAGGCAGACGTGCTCTGCAAATGTCTTTGCACTAGTGGGACTATAGCAAAGTCCAATATCCACGTATAGGATGCCACTAGGTTCACTGAGTGTGTGCTAGTATAATGGCTTAGTTATAATTAGTTGGAGTGTGCAACGCAGGCAGATGCGCTCTGCAAATGTCTTGGCACTAGTAGGACTATAGCAAAGTCCAATAGCCACGTATAGGATGCCACTAAAAACACTTAGTGTGTGCAAGTATAATGGCTTAGTTATAATTAGTTGGAGTGTGCAACGCAGGCAGATGCGCTCTGCAAATGTCTTGGCACTAGTGGGACTATAGCAAAGTCCAATAGCCACGTATAGGATGCCACTAGGTACACTGAGTGTTTGCTAGTAAAATTGCTTAGTTTAAAAAACTTGGAGTGTGCAATGCAGGCAGACGTGCTCTGCAAATGTCTTTGCACTAGTGGGACTATAGCAAAGTCCAATAGCCACGTATAGGATGCCACTAGGTACACTGAATGTTTGCTAGTATAATGGCTTACTTAGAATGAGTTGGAGTGTGCAGAGGACAAGAGGGTACAGTGGCAGGATTGTGGTGCTCTGGGTAGAGGAATGGAAGCCTGCCTTTCTATTCCCTCCTAATGGTGAAATGCAGGGAGGAAATCCCTGACCTGGGCTACACAGACGCTGTTGCTGTTTGCAGGACCTGTCACTTATGGCTCTCTGACCCTGCCGCTTTGAGCCCTTAAAAGGACTGCTAGAATGTGCTCTCCCTAAGCTGTCTAACGCTGTGTATGCAGCGCATACAGCTGTATCGGCTATAGGACTCAGGAGGACGGAGCTGCGACACTGATGTCTGACACCAAAGACGCAGAAGGCAGATAATGGCGTTCGTGAAGAAAATGTCCGGTTTTATAATGCAGGGACATGTGACATGCAGATCCTATCACACATGCCGTTGCTTCTCTGGCTCAAAGTCCACTTAGGTGTGTGTGTGTCTGTGATTGGCTGACATGCTGGCCCGCCCCACAAGACGCGCGCGCTTAGGGAAGGAAGACAAGAAAAAAAAAAAAAAAAATGGCGATCGCCATTATAGAAACAGCAGTGATCTGAAGGCGCTGTTCACGCACACTATACACTGAAATGTGATAATAGTTTGATTCACAGAGTGACTTACACTATTACAGCAGAAACCAAGCTAGGATTTAGCTGTTTTTTGGCTGCTAGAACCGTTCTCGAACGTTTCTAGAACTATCGAGCTTTTGCAAAAAGCTCGAGTTCTAGTTCGATCTAGAACATGCCCCAAAATCACTCGAGCCGCGAACTGGAGAACCACGAACCACGAACCGCGCTCAACTCTAGTCTTGAATGGTAGATAAGAATTTACAGCTTTTAGCACAACCAGAAGATTCTATGTCCCACTGTATGTCTGGATAGTTGAAATCCCCCATAATAAGAACCCGATTATTATTATTATTAGCTGCCTTTTCAATTTGTTCCAGTATTTCACCCTCTATTTGTTCAAGTATGTTAGGAGGCTTATAGCAAACTCCAATTAGCATTTTTCCATTATTCTCCTCCCCATGTACATTTACCCATACTGACTCTACATTGTTGCAGTTCCCCCCAATGTCATCATTCAACACAGGTTTTAGGTTAGATTTGATAAATATACACACCCCAGCACCTTTTTTGTCTTTCCTGTCCCTCCTAAATGTACTATAACCCTGTATGTTTGTCACCCAGTCATGGCTTTCATCCAGCCGGTTTCCGTAATGCCCACCACATCATAATCCATGGTTAACATAAGAGTCTCCAATTCATTCATTTTGTTTGCAAGACTTCTTGCATTTGCCGGTAGACATTGAATCCTATTAACACCTTTATTACTCCTAGCCTCCCTACGTTCCTTGCATGTCCCCCTAATCCTTCATTGACCCCTACCATCTCACTGTCTCTATCTGCTCTATCTATCCCCTTTTTTGCTCCACTACCCTCCCTCCCCCCAGATCCTAGTTTAAAAGCTCCTCCATCCGTCTGACCATTTTCTCCCCCAGCACAGCTGCACCTTCCACATTGAGGTGCAGCCCGTCCCTACCGTAGAGCCTGTAGTCGACTGAGAAGTCAGCCCAGTTCTCTATGAACCCGAACCCTTCCTTCCTGCACCAATTTCTAAGCCACGTGTTTATCTCCCTAAGCTCCCGCTGTCTTTCTAGTGACGCTCGTGGCACCGGTAGTATTTCTGAAAACACCACCTTGGAGGTCCTGGACTTCAGCTTCTCTCCAAGTTCCCTGTAATCATTTTTAAGGACCTTCCACCTGCCTCTAACTTTGTCATTAGTACCAATGTGCACCATGACCGCTGGGTTTTCCCCAGCCCCACCCAGCAATCTGTCTATCCGATCCACAATATGCCGAACCCGAGCACCCGGCAGACAACACACTCTTCGGCATTCATGGTCTCGGCGACAGATGACCCTGTCTGTCCGCCTAATTATAGAGTGGTATGGCCAAACAAAAGCAAAAGACAGTACCTGGCCTATCAATCCAATGAAAACTGATAGGTATCACAGTCCATTGGACTAGGCTATTACATGCAGCCATACAAAGTCCATGGGCCTTGCCTCAGAATCAAACCCACAGCCTCTCGTAGCCTAAGCAAAGAGCCTACCACGACACCAACCCAGAGAAGTGGGAAACTGACTCTACATTACTTCACATAATCCTGGTGACTGCGCACACAACATGGCCAAACAAAAGCAAAAGACAGTATCTGGCCTATCAATCCAATGGAAACATATAGGCAACACAGTCCATTGGACTAGGCAATTACATTACATGCAGACATACAAAGTCCATGGGCCTTGCCTCAGAATCGAACCCACAACCTCTCGTAGCCCAAGCAAAAAGCCTACTACTACACCAACACAAGTAAGTAGGCAACTGACTCTACATTAATTCACATCATCCTAGTGACTGCGCACACAACATGGCCAAGCAAAAGACAGTACCTGGCTTATCAATCTAATGGGAACTCATAGGCAACACAGCCCATTAGCTAAGGGAATTTCATGCAGCCATACAAAGTCCATAGGCCTTGCCTCAGAGTCAATCCCACAATCTCTCGCAGCCTAAGCAAAGAGCCTACCACTACACCAACACAGAGAGGTGGGAAACTGACTCTACATTAATTCACATAACCCTAGTGACTGCGCACACAACATGGCAAAACGAAAGCAAAAGACAGTACATGGCCTATCAATCCAATGAAAACTCATAGGCAACATAGTCCTTTGGACTAGGAAATTTCATGCAGCCATACAAAGTCCATGGGCCTTGCCTCAGAGTCGAACTCACAACCTCTCGCAGCCCAAGCAAAGAACCTACCACTACACCAACACAGAGAGGTGGGAAACTGACTCTACATTAATTCACATAACCCTAGTGACTGCGCACACAACATGGCAAAACGAAAGCAAAAGACAGTACATGGCCTATCAATCCAATGAAAACTCATAGGCAACATAGTCCTTTGGACTAGGAAATTACATGCAGCCATACAAAGTCCATGGGCCTTGCCTCAGAGTAGAACTCACAACCTCTCGCAGCCCAAGCAAAGTTCCTACCACTACACCAACACAGAGAAGTGTGAAACTGACATTACATTAATTCATATAATCCTAGTGACTGCGCACACAACATGGCCAAACAAAAGCAAAAAACAGTACCTGGCCTACCAATCCAATGGAATCTCATAGGCAACACAGTCCATTGGACTAAACAGTTACATGCAGCCATACAAAATCCTTGGACCTTGCCTCAGAATCTAACCCACAACCTCTCGTAGCCTAAGCAATGAGCCTACCACGACACCAACACAGAGAAGTGGGAAACTGACTCTACATTACTTCAAATATTCCTGGGGACTGCGCACACAACATGGCCAAACAAAAGCAAAAGACAGTATCTGGCCTATCAATCCAATGGAAACATATAGGCAACACAGTCCATTGGACTAGACAATTACATTACATGCAGCCATACAAAGTCCATGGGCCGTGCCTCAAAATCGAACCCACAACCTCTCGTAGCCCAAGCAAAAAGCCTACCACTACACCAACACAAGGAAGTAGGAAACTAGCTCTACATTAATTCACATCATCCTAGTGACTGCGCACACAACATGGCCAAACAAAAGCAAAAGACAGTACCTGGCCTATCAATCCAATGGAAACGCATAAGCAATACAGTCCATTGGACTAGGCAATTACATGCAGCCATACAAAGTCCATGGGCCTTGCCTCAGAATTGAACTCACAACCTCTTGCAGCCCAAGCAAAGAACCTAACACTACACCAACACAGAGAAGTGGGAAACTGACTCTACATTAATTCACATAACCCTAGTGACTGCGCACACAACATGGCCAAACAAAAGCAAAAGACAGTACCTGGCCTATCAATCTAATGGGAACTCATAGGCAACACAGTCCATTAGCCAAGGGAATTTCATGCAGCCTTACAAAGTCCATAGGTCTTGCCTCAGAGTCGATCCCACAATCTCACGCAGCCTAAGCAAAGAGCCTACCACTACACCAACACAAAGAAGTGGGAGATTGAAACTACATTAATTCACATAATCCTAGTGACTGCGCACACAACATGGCCAAACGAAAGCAAAAGACAGTACCTGGCCTATCAATCCAATGGAAACTCATAGGCAACACAGTCCATTGGACAAGGCAATTACATGCAGCCATACAAAATCCATTGGCTTTGTTTCAGAGTCGAACCCACAACCTCTCGTAGCCTAAGCAAAGAGCCTAACACCACACCAACACAGAGAAGTGGGAGAGGGACTCTACATTAATTCACATAATCCTAGTGACTGCGCACACAACATGGCCTAACAAAAGCAAAAGACAGTACCTGGCCTATCAATCCAATGGAAACTCATAGGCAACACAGTCCATTGGACAAGGCAATTACATGCAGCCATACAAAATCCATTGGCTTTGTTTCAGAGTCGAACCCACACCCTCTCGCAGCCCAAGCAAAGAGCCTACCACTACACCAACACAAAGAGCAGGAAACTGACTCTACATTAATTCACATAATCCTAGTGACTGCGCACACAAGATGGTCAAACAAAAGCAAAATACAGTACCTGGCATAACAATTAGTGAAGAGCGAGTATGCTTGTTACTACTCGGTACTCGCACGAGTATCACTGTACTCGGGCTACTCGGCGGGGACCGAGTAATCTCGCGATACTCGTGCTGTACTCGTGGTCTTCATCCCTGCATGTTGGCACTCTTTTGAGAGCCAGCCCTCATGCAGGGATTGGCTGGCAGACCACTGTAATGCCACAGCCCTATTAGTTGTGGAATTGCAGTGATTAGCCGGCCCCTACAGCGTGACCGAGCCTTTATACCGGCGGGCGCGCTGTGCTCTGCTCACAGCCATCCAGACAGTCAGTGCAGGGAGAGGGTCGCTGCTTCAGGGAAAGGTTTGCGGCCCTTTATAGCTATTTCCGTAGCAGGGCTGCAAACAGTGTGACCAGAAGTCCTTCTCAGGACTATTCTAGTTGTATACAGGCAGGCAGGGTATAGCCAGGTCGGAGTACAGTAGCAGAGTCCTTATCAGGACTATTGTTGCTATATACAGGCAGGGTATAGCCAGGTCGGAATACAGGCTAGTGACCAGAAGAGTCCTTGTCAGGACTATTGTAGCAGTATACAGGCAGGAAGGGTATATAGCCATTCCTAGTGGTAACCGTATACCAGCCTTCATCATATCTGGGGCTGGTGTACACAGTCTAAAACAGTCCAGATAGTGTCAGACTTCTCAGTAATTTTTTCTCCTAAAAACCTGTTAGGTTCTTAGTGCGTCCGTGCTTGCATTTAAAAACCGCACGTGTGTGCCTGTCGGTGGCAGCGTACAGGTGCACTTGTGTGCGTTTTTCACAAACTATTATTATATAACGCACAAGTCTAGTGTATAATACACGTCAGTCAGCAGTGACTGATAGTGTCAGTGTCGCGGGCGGGGAGGAGGGTGTCAGCACACCGCGCTCACCCCTTCTGCTCGGGTCCGGCAGTTGCTCCTGGTGGCTCGAGCTGCGGGCCGGATCCCGGGGTGTCTCGAGCGACACTCCTCGCCCGTGAGTGAAAGGGGGGTGTTTGTTGGGTGTGGGGATTGTTATAGTTCGTGACGCCACCCACGGTTGTGGTGATTGCACCACCGCTGCTCAATATGGGGGTCCCGGGGATGGTGACGCGGAGCAGCCAGGTGTTGTGTTGCCCCTCTGTGGGTAGGGGTTGGTGATCCCGGGGCCCAGTGGGGTGCAGGGGCGCAGGGGCAGCGCTGTTGCTTGCGGCACTGAGGTACTCACTCAGCCAGTAAACACGACACAGTTCTCGGTAAACAAACGGCTGGTTGGACGGGTCCCTCGGACGGTTCACGGTGCTGCGGTTCCCTGCAGTTAGCGGTGACGGTCTCTTCCCTGCACCTTTTGAAATGTCTGTTTGGTAGCGGTGGATTCCCATCGGTTACCCGCTCCCCGACTGCAATCTGTGCCGGAGGAGCTCCACACTTTGCCCGCAGGCGCCGGCCCTGGGAAACTGGTGCCTTGGCGGTGGCGGTGTTTCCCCGTTGTGGTTGGACCTTTGCCGTCAATCAGGACTTGCTTGTTGGGGGATCTACGTCCCCTTCACTAACGGATTTAGCAATTTACAGCGACTCCAAGCCTTGCTGGGATCCGAAAGCCCCTGCTCTGGTGCTGACTGCCCTTTGTATACTGCTCCAGGCCCCGGATACACACAGCCTCCGTGGCCCTTCCAGCAACCTCCAGACAGTCCCACTGCAGATCTTCACCACTGTCTGCTGACCTTGCTGGCTTCGTCTGGGCACACAGCCACAGACCAACTTCAGGCTTTCTGTCACTTCCACTGCTGTTTCACTCTAGCTCCCTCCTGAGCTACACTCTGTTGTTCACCTCCTACTCCTTAACTCCTCACACTTGCCCTGCCTGGGCTAATCTGCCTGGTTACTTCCTGCCTCCAGAGTTGTGAGCTCCTTGGTGGGCGGAGCCAACCGCCTGGCCCACCCCCTGGTGTGCATCAACAGCCTACTGGAGGAAGGCAACAAGGATTTGTGGGTTAGCTGGTGTACCTGCAGGGAATGTGGGGTGTGTGTGTGTTGTTATCTGTGTCCCCTGGCTTGCCCAGGGCGACACATTCCCCCTTAGCAAAACGCAGACCGTCCTCGGGCTGCCCGTCCAACACCGGTTTTATTTTCCTTTTTGTTTTTCTGAAAAGGTAAACAGTATAACATTATAAAGGGCAAATAATATACATTTTTAATCACAACTCTTCCCAAGACGGGAGGCACATTTTACTTTTAACGTTTCAACGGTGTACGGTCACGGTTTCCGCTCTCTCCCACCCAAGCAACCTGGCCCTGATGCTGCCCCTAAAACCCAGGCAGCACCCCTTGACCCACAGTCCCGCACAAGTCACCCGAGCGGGATCTGTCCTTCCCTCCAGAGGGTAGCCACCGGTTCCTTTGGTAGCTGGGCCCTGGCCTGCTCTGCTCAGGGCCCTCCCTCCAACCTGCCTCTCCGGAGGCGGCATTGCGGAAACGGTAACGGTACCCAACATATTTACAAGCCACTAACGTTTGTGGTTGCCCTGCAGAGTTCACGGGCTTGTCCATGGATAGTTCCCATGCATTTTTAAACTTTTAACGGTCCCCACGGGGACAACGGTGCCGGCTCCAGCCGGTTGCAAATCAACAACAGACAATCAGGTGAAAACTCGGTTCAATCAGTGTTTTTCCATTTTTCAACTTTCAACAAACTTTCAAACAAACAAAGTGCTGGTCCCAACGGGGACGGTGCTGCGGGCCTCCATTGCCCTACTCCGGTCCTGCTGCTGCTTCATCCGAGGGAGGGGGTGCAGAGCTCACCTTGCTCTCCGGGCTGCCCCTCAGCTTTACATCCAGGGCAAACCACCCCCTCTCTCCGCAGTGCCGAGTGTACCGCACCATGTCTCCCGGGATAAGATTGCGGCCAGGATGCTCTTCGGGCAGGTGAGCATGCACATCCCGCCGGGCTACAAACACCTCGGCCTCCAGGCCCGGTTCGTATATGAACCCGTAGCCCCGGCGGATATCAAACCGCCTCACCTGCCCCTCGTAGAACGGGCCCCGGACACGGAAGGTCGCTTGCCGCAGGTTCTCCTTTTCCCGGATGGCTCGGGCTACCAGCTCGGCTTTCCTCCGCTCCCTCTCCGCGATCTCCAGGCCCAGCTTGGTCGGCTCCCTGTCCCAGTATGGCTCCGGCGCACGGGTTGAGCCCCGCGGGACATCCAGTACGTTACCCACTGTCAGGAAGGTGGGCGGCGTATCCCGCGGTGTGATGGCCTTGGGCGCTGCCTTGCAGCAACAACCCGGCGCCACCTCAGCCGAGGTGTGGGGGATGGGCACAGGGGCTTTCCGCAGTTGGGCCTTCGGCTCGGAGCGGGTCATCGGCTCCGGCTCGGGGAACTGCTCGGGGACTGTCTCTGGCACAATCTTCGGGGCCTTCCATGGCAATGCCTCCGGTTTGCTTCGGGCTCCGGCTACAGGTCGGTCCGCTGGGGCGGACGGGCTGGGTATCGCTACCGGTTGCGGTGGTAGCGGGCCTAGTGGCGGGGTCACGGCCTCCGGGACGGGTGGCGAAGGAGGCAACGGGGGGAGAGGGCTTGGACCGGGTCCCTCAGCCGCAGCGACCGGTCCCTCCGGGACATAGGGGCGTGGGTCACTCACCCTCCCTTCCTCCGCTTCCTCCTCGCGTCTCCGCACGGCTGCCAAAACGTCCGCCATGTCGGTCTCCCACTCCTCCAAGAGGAGCTGCATTTTGACCTGCAGCCTTAGATGGAGCTGCGCGGTCCGGATCTCCACCCACGCTGCGGTTCCCGGTGCGGGGGCCACGGTGTTTCGGGACGGCATCCACATGGTGTCTTTGCTGTTTGCTTCCAGGAACGGTTTTCTGGCAAGGTCCTGGCGTCCTTGCTTTTATAGCGGCGACTACATGCCGCCAGCCGCCATCGCGTCCCCCTTAGCTCTTTTCGGCCCCTCCTCTCTCGGGGCGGGGTTTTGGCCTTCGCGCCTCTACTGCTCGAGAAGACGCTCGAGCGGGAACTTTTCGCGCCAAAGATGGCGGCTTCTGAAATTTTTCTGCCGGATACCTCCGGCGGTAACAAGGCGCACCTCTACCAGACGGCAGAGCGGTAAGATCCTGTTCGTGACGCCAAGTTGTCGCGGGCGGGGAGGAGGGTGTCAGCACACCGCGCTCACCCCTTCTGCTCGGGTCCGGCAGTTTCTCCTGGTGGCTCGAGCTGCGGGCCGGATCCCGGGGTGTCTCGAGCGACACTCCTCGCCCGTGAGTGAAAGGGGGGTGTTTGTTGGGTGTGGGGATTGTTATAGTTCGTGACGCCACCCACGGTTGTGGTGATTGCACCACCGCTGCTCAATATGGGGGTCCCGGGGATGGTGACGCGGAGCAGCCAGGTGTTGTGTTGCCCCTCCGTGGGTAGGGGTTGGTGATCCCGGGGCCCAGTGGGGTGCAGGGGCGCAGGGGCAGCGCTGTGCCTTGCGGCACTGAGGTACTCACTCAGCCAGTAAACACGACACAGTTCTCGGTAAACAAACGGCTGGTTGGACGGGTCCCTCGGACGGTTCACGGTGCTGCGGTTCCCTGCAGTTAGCGGTGACGGTCTCTTCCCTGCACCTTTTGAAATGTCTGTTTGGTAGCGGTGGATTCCCACCGGTTACCCGCTCCCCGACTGCAATCTGTGCCGGAGGAGCTCCACACTTTGCCCGCAGGCGCCGGCCCTGGGAAACTGGTGCCTTGGCGGTGGCGGTGTTTCCCCGTTGTGGTTGGACCTTTGCCGTCAATCAGGACTTGCTTGTTGGGGGATCTACGTCCCCTTCACTAACGGATTTAGCAATTTACAGCGACTCCAAGCCTTGCTGGGATCCGAAAGCCCCTGCTCTGGTGCTGACTGCCCTTTGTATACTGCTCCAGGCCCCGGATACACACAGCCTCCGTGGCCCTTCCAGCAACCTCCAGACAGTCCCACTGCAGATCTTCACCACTGTCTGCTGACCTTGCTGGCTTCGTCTGGGCCCACAGCCACAGACCAACTTCAGGCTTTCTGTCACTTCCACTGCTGTTTCACTCTAGCTCCCTCCTGAGCTACACTCTGTTGTTCACCTCCTACTTAACTCCTCACACTTGCCCTGCCTGGGCTAATCTGCCTGGTTACTTCCTGCCTCCAGAGTTGTGAGCTCCTTGGTGGGCGGAGCCAACCGCCTGGCCCACCCCCTGGTGTGCATCAACAGCCTACTGGAGGAAGGCAACAAGGATTTGTGGGTTAGCTGGTGTACCTGCAGGGAATGTGGGGTGTGTGTGTGTTGTTATCTGTGTCCCCTGGCTTGCCCAGGGCGACACATCAGACTTCTCAGTAATTTTTTCTGCTAAAAACCTGTTAGGTTCTTAGTGCGTCCGTGCTTGCATTTAAAAACCGCACGTGTGTGCCTGTCGGTGGCAGCGTACAGGTGCACTTGTGTGCGTTTTTCACAAACTATTATTATATAACGCACAAGTCTAGTGTATAATACACGTCAGTCAGCAGTGGCTGATAGTGTCAGACTTCTCAGTAATTTTTTCTGCTAAAAACCTGTTAGGTTCTTAGTGCGTCCGTGCTTGCATTTAAAAACCGCACGTGTGTGCCTGTCGATGGCAGCGTACAGGTGCACTTGTGTGCGTTTTTCACAAACTATTATTATATAACGCACAAGTGTAGTGAATACACGTCAGCACAGCATTGCAAAATGCGCAAGGGCGTTGGCAAGGAACAAGGAAGTGGACGTGATGGTGGTGCAGGCAGAGGCCGAGGTCGTGGGCAAGCTCTAATTTCGCCACAACAAAGGGCCACATCTAGTCGCTCGCACGTCCTGTCCCAAATTCTTGGGGACCGCAGCAGTACACCGCTGTCAGGTTTCCAGGTTTTCCAGTTCTCTTTTGAATGAGCTTGCCCTCAGTTAACATGGAGTTTAAGGTTCTGTTGCCCTACTTCCTGTCCAGCTGCTTAAAAGGCCGCCTCTCAGCCCAGTCCAGTGCCTGAGTATACTGCTTGCTGTGTGCTCCTGCTTTGCTGTTTCTACTTCCTGATTGCCTTGGATTCTCCTGAAACTCTACCGACCGACTCTGGACCATACCCGGTTTTCTTCAAGCTGTGCCCGGACTCCGTCTGCCGTCTTTGATCAGCACTCTGCCCGGTTCGTAACCACTCTGGACAATCATCCCGTACGGACACTCCTGGACTATACCACTTGCCCCTTGTGTACCGGCTGCCGCACATTTAGGCCTTCCGGGGTTGATTGCCGGACAGTCCCTGTACAGGGGTTCGCTCTGGTGGTCTCCCTGGGGGAGTCCGGTGCGTGGCCCCGGGAATCCCCTTCGCTCCGTTTTGTGTGTTGTTTTACTGTGTTTATTCCCGTTGTGTATCTACCGTGGTGACATATTATATAACATCTTGTACCAAGAACTCGTCTCTGTTGTCATTGCCCTAACGCAATCGAAATCCTCAGAACATACAGTAGTATTACAACCGCTCTTGAACCAAGACCAGTGTCAACAGGTTGTTAGTTGGATAGCGGATAATGCTTCCAGTCAGATTGGCACCAGCACAAACACTCTGTCTTCCACATGGTCAAGTGTCAGTAGCCGTGATACTGCACCGCACATTTCAGAACCTGATCCTCCTTCCTACCACAAGGCTGAGTACACGTCCTCGGACATTAATGATCCCACACTTGGACACTCGGAAGAGCTGTTCACGTTTCCATTCGCACATTCTGGCCTCTCGCCAGCTCATGTTGAAGTGGGTCATGAGGAGATCGTATGTACAGATGCCCAAATATTTGAGCAGCCACGTTCTCACGAAGTTGGCAACGTGTCTCAACAAGGGGTGGACGATGATGAGACACAATTGTCAGGAAGTCAGGAGGAGGAGCAGGGTGCGGAAGAGGAAGACGACGTGGTGGATGATCCAGTAACTGACCCAACCTGGCAGGAGGATATGCAGAGCGAGGACAGCAGTGCACAGGGGGAGGGAGGCGTAGCATCCCAACAGGCAGTAAGAAGCAGGGTGGTGGCTCCAGGCAGAAGTCAGGCAACCGTTCCCCGGAACAACAACACGACACAAGGTGCCTGTACAAATGGTAGGTCTTCCCGAGTCTGGCAGTTTTTTAAGTTGGCTCCAGATGATTCTAAAAAGGCCATTTGCAACACCTGCCGTGCCAGCATCAGCAGGGGTACCAAAACTAGCAGCCTGACCACCACCAGCATGATCAGGCACATGTCAGCCAAGCACCCGACTTTGTGGGAAGTACAACAGAGTCGAGGAGCAGTGCTTGCTGATGTCACTGCTACGTCTTCGCTGGTTGTGCATGCGAGCCAATCCCCTGTCCATGCTGCCTGCGAACAAGCCTCCTCCGGTCCTGCACCTGCAATTGCCTACGCAGAAATAACACCATCATCAAGCACGTCCTTGTCCCAGCGCAGCGTTCAGTTATCCATTCAGCAAACCTTTGAACGCAGGCGCAAATACACTGCCAACGCCCCACATGCCACAGTTCTAAATGCTAACATTTCGCGACTGCTTGCGCTGGAAATGTTGCCTTTTAGGCTGGTGGAGACAGAAGCATTCCGTGACCTGATGGCGGCAGCTGTCCCACGTTACTCGGTCCCCAGCCGCCACTATTTCTCCCGGTGTGCCGTCCCCGCGTTGCATAACCACGTGTCACAAAACATCACACGTGCCCTGAACAACGCTGTTTCACCCAAAGTCCACCTAACCACAGACACGTGGACAAGTGCTTGTGGGCAAGGCCGCTACATCTCGTTGACGGCACACTGGGTTAATATTGTGGAAGCTGGGACCCAGTCTGAGCGAGGGACGGAACACGTCCTTCCCACACCAAGGTTTGCAGGCCCTACCTCAGTCAGGGTTTCACCCACACTCTACAGCTCCGGAATGTCATGCTCTTCAGCCTCCTCCTCCTCCTGCGCATCCTCATCCACTTTACCCTCCACACCAGTCCCAAGCTGGAAGCACTGCAGCACTGCCTCGGCGAAGCGGCAACAGGCTGTGCTGAAGCTAATCTGCATAGGTGACAAACCCCACAATGCAGAAGAGGCGTGGACAGCTCTGAAACAGCAGGCAGATCACTGGCTCACACCTCTGAACCTAAAGCCAGGAAAGGTCGTGTGTGACAATGGCCGGAACCTGGTGGCGGCTTTGAGGCGAGGCCAGCTGACACGTGTTCCATGCGTGGCCCATGTGCTCAACCTCGTGGTTCAGCGGTTTCTAAAGTCATACCCAGAACTGTCTGATCTGCTGGTAAAAGTTCGCCGCCTGTCTGCACATTTTCGAAAGTCACCTACTGCTTCAGCCGGCCTTGCCGGCTTTCAGCGCCGTTTGCATCTTCCGGTTCACAGACTGGTGTGTGATGTCCCCACGCGTTGGAATTCAACTCTGCACATGTTGGTCAGGATATGTGAGCAGAAGAGGGCAGTTGTTGAGTACCTGCATCACCTAAGCCGTCGGGAAATGGGTCAAACTCCACACATAACACCTGAGGAGTGGAGATGGATGTCCGACCTATGTACCATCCTCCAAAACTTTGAGGACTCCACCAAGATGGTGAGTGGTGATGACACCATTATTAGCGTCACCATACCGCTACTCTGCCTTCTAAAACGGTCTCTGCTCAAAAACAAACATGATGCATTGCAGGCGGAGCGCGATGAGTTGCAGCAAGAAACAGTAGTGGGTGTGGGTGATAACACACAGCCCAGCCTCGTCTCATCACAACGTGCAGTGGAGGACTATGACGAGGAGGAGGATGAAGACATGGAGCAACTCTCCGGCCAAATTGAGGATATGACATGCACACCAGTCATATCCTTGGTTCAGCATGGCTGGCCAGAGGACAGGGTAGATGAGGAGGAGGAGGAGGAGGAGGAGGAGGACAGCATGTTCAGTCATCGTGTTGGTCAGGCTACTGAAGTGATGGCTGTTAAGAGTCTGGCACACATGGCTGACTTTATGGTAAGCTGCCTGTCTCGTGACCCTCGCGTTAAGAACATCTTGGCCGACAATCATTACTGGTTGGTAACACTATTAGACCCACGCTACAAGGAGAACTTTATGTCTCTTATTCCCGAGGCGGAGAGGTCAACCAAAATGCAGCAGTTCCGGAAGGCCATAGTCACGGAAGTAGGCAAAGCATTCCCCTCACAAAACGCTAGCGGCATAGGTCAGGAATCAGTGGACAACCAAGGTGTACAGCCGAGAGAGGCACAAGTCCAATCCGCCAGAGGTAGGGGAACAGTCTTTAAGATGAGGGACAGTTTTCTCAGCCCCTCACGTACCACAGCCCCTGAGGTGCGGAGTAGTGCCACAAGAAATCCTAAGTTTGCCCAGATGCTCAAGGAGTACCTTGCAGATCGAACAACTGTTCTCCGACATTCCTCTGTGCCTTACAATTATTGGGTATCCAAGGTGTACACGTAACATGAATTGGCTCTCTACGCCTTGGAAGTCCTGGCCTGCCCTGCCGCTAGCGTTTTGTCAGAGCGTGTTTTTAGTGCCGCAGGTGGAATCATTACAGATAAACGCACCCGCCTGTCAACTGAAAATGCTGACAGGCTGACTCTGATCAAGATGAACAAGGGTTGGATTGGGCCAGACTTCACCACACCACCAGCAAATGAGAGCGGAATTTAAAGTTTGTAACGGGAATTTGCCATGTACCTCCAGTCACCCATGGGTACACACTTCTGGACTTTGGATAATCGCTGGACTGCTCCTCCTTCTCCTCGTGCGCCACCATGATGACCGTTACAATAGTTAGGCCTTTGTTTCAGGTATACCCCCAGTGGTAAATTTTTTCGCCCATTCTTTGCAGAATGGACATTACAACGACACGAGACCCGCTCCTTTGCAATGGGAACAATGTTTTGAGGCCCCCTAGCACGTCTCTATCCAGGGACAACGTGGAGCCTCCCAAATTTTGGCTGCCCTGCCTAAGGGCTATACTATAATACACTCACTTCCTGACAATGCACACTTAATGTTTTGAGGCCCTCTAGCACGTCTCTATCCAGGGACATCGTGGAGCCTCCCAATTTTTGGCTGCCCTGCCTAAGGGCTATACTATAATACACCCACTTCCTGACAATGCACACTTAATGTTTTGAGGGCCTCATGCACGTCTCTATCCAGGGACAACGTGGAGCCTCCCAATTTTTGGCTGCCCTGCCTAAGGGCTATACTATAAGACACCCACTTCCTGACAATGCACACTTAATGTTTTGAGGGCCTCATGCACGTCTCTATCCAGGGACAACGTGGAGCCTCCCAATTTTTGGCTGCCCTGCCTAAGGGCTATACTATAATACACCCACTTCCTGACAATGCACACTTAATGTTTTGAGGCCCTCATGCACGTCTCTATCCAGGGACAACGTGGAGCCTCCCAATTTTTGCCTGCCCTGCCTAAGGGCTATACTACAATAGACCCACTTCCTTACAATGGGCACTTCAGGTTTACAGGCCCTCATGCACGTCTGTATGCAGGGTCATTGGTGAACCTCACAATTTTGGACTGCCCTGGCAAAGGAAAATACTACAAAGACTCACTTCCTCAAAATGGGCACATTAGACTCAGAGGCCTTTATGTACGTCTCTTCTCAGGGACATCGGAGTGCCACACAATGTTTTACGTAAAATCTTTCATGTATTAATCTCAAAAAGTAACATACATTAGCTCTATCTCACTATTGGGTATGTGCCCTTAACATTTCCGCCATGAAAATTCATTTTGGTGTCATTTTGGAAGGTTTTCTGGTGAGTCCGTAAAAATGGCGTAAAACGCGGACAAAATTGTTCACAGCTGTGACTTTTGAGTGATAAATGCTTCAAGGGATCTTCACCATGCTGTTGCCATGTCATTTGAGCACTCTTCTGAGACTTTTGTGCCATTTTTAGGGATCCTACATGCTGCCGGGGGTCATTTCACAAAAATACTAGGGTCTCCCATAGGACAACATTGGGCTCGGTGCTCGGGCCGAGTACACGAGTATCTTGGGATGTTTGGCCCAAGCCTCCAAGCTTTTTAGTACTCGGTCATCACTACTAACAATCCAATAGAATCTCATAGGCAACACAGACCATTGGACTAGGCAATTACATGCAGCCATACAAAGTCCATCGGCCTTGCCTCAGAGTTGAACTCACAATCTCTTGGCGCCCTAGCAAAGAGCCTACCACTACACCAACACAGAGTAGTGGGAAACTGAATCTACATTACTTCACATAATCCTGGTGACTGCGCACACAACATGGCCAAATAAAAGCAAAAGACAGTACCTGGCCTATCAATCCAATGGAAACTCATAGGTAACACAGTCCATTGGTCTAGGCAATTACATGCAGCCATAAAAAGTCTATAGGCCTTGCCTCAGAGTCTAACCGACAACCTCTCGCAGCCCAAGCAAAGAGCCTACCACTACACCAACACAGAGAAGTGGGAAACTGAATCTACATTAATTCACATAATCCTAGTAACTGCCACACAAAAGCAAAAGATAGCACCAGGCCAATCAATCCAATGGAAACTCATATGCAACACAGTTCATTGGACAAGGCAATTACATGCAGCCATAAAATGTCCATGGGCGTTGCCTCAGAGTCGAACTCACAACTTCTCACAACTGATGCAAAGAGCCTACCAACACAGAGAAGTGTGAAACTGACTCTACATTAATTCACATAATCCTAGTGACTGCGCACACAACATGGTTAAAGGAAAGCAAAAGACAGTACCTGGCCTATCAATCCAATGGAAACTCATAGGTAACACAGTCCATTGGACTAGGCAATTACATGCAGGAATACAAAGTCCATGGGCCTTGCCTCAGAGTCAAACCCACAACCTCTCGTAGCCAAAGCAAAGAGCCTACCACCACACCAACACAGAGAAGTGGGAAAATGACTCTACATTAATTCACATAATCCTAGTGACTGTGCACACAACAAGGCCAAACAAAAGCAAAAGACAGTACCTGGCCTATCAATCCAATGGAAACTCATAGGCAATATAGTCCATTGGACAAGGCAATTACATGCAGCCTTACAAAGTCCATGAGCCTTGCCTCAGAGTCGAACCCACAACTTCTTTTAGCCCCAGATAAGAGCCTACCACTACACCAAAACAAAAAAGTGGGGGATTGAATCTACATTAATTCACATAATCCTAGTGACTTCGCACACAAAAGCAAAAGACTATACCTGGCTTATCAATCCAATGGAAACTCATAGGCAACACAGTCCATTGGACTAAGCAATTACATGCAGCCATACAACGTCCATGGGCTTTGCCTCAAAGTCAAACCCACAACCTCTCTCAGCCCAAGCAAAGAGCCTACCACTGCACCAACACAGAGAAGTGGGTAACTGATTCTACATTAATTCACATAATCCTACCGACTGCACACACAACATGGCCAAACAAAAGCAAAAGACAGTACCTCGCCTATCAATCCAATAGAAACTCCTAGGCAACACAGTCCATTGGACTAGGCAATTACATGAAGCCATAAAAAGTCCATGGGCCTTTCCTCAGAGTCAAACCTAAAAACTCTCATAGCCCAAGCAAAGAGCCTACCACTACACCAACACAGAAAAGTGGGAAACTGATTCTACATTAATTCACATAATCCTAGTGACTGCACACACAACATGGCCAAACAAAAGCAAAAGACAGTACCTGGTCTATCAATCCATTGAAAAATCATAGGTAACACAGTCCACTGGACTAGACAATTACATGCAGCCATACAAAATCCATGGGCCTTGCCTCAGAGTCTAACCCACAACCTCACGCAGCCCAAGAAAAGAGCCTACCACTACACCAACACAGAGAACTTGTAAACTGACTCTACAATAATTCCCATAATCCTAGTGACTGCGCAAACAACATGGCCAAACAAAAGCAAAAGACAGTACCTGGCCTATCAATCCAATGGAAAATCATAGGCAACACAGTCCATTGGACTAGGCATTTACATGCAGCCATACAAAGTCCATGAGCCTTGCCTCAGAGTTGAACTCACAACCTCTTACAGCCCTAGCAAAGAGCCTACCACAACACCAACACAGAGAAGTGGGAAACAGATTCTACAATAATTCACATAATCCTAGTGACTGCGCACACAATATGGCCAAACAAAAGCAAAAGACAGTACCTGGCCTACCAATCCAATGGAAACTCATTGGCAACAGAGTCCATTGGACTAAGCAATTACATGCAGCCATACAAAGTCCATAGGCCTTGCCTCAGAGTCAAACCCACAATCTCTCGTAGCCCAAGCAAAAAGCCTACCACTACACCAACACAAGGAAGTAGGAAACTGACTCTACATTAATTCACATAATCCTAGTGACTGCACACAAAACATGGCCAAACGAAAGCAAAAGACAGTACCTGGCCTATCAATCTAATGGGAACTCATAGGCAACACAGTCCATTAGCCAAGGAAATTTCATGCAACCATACAAAGTCAATGAGCCTTGCCTCAGAGTCGAAACCACAACTTCTTGTAGTCCAAAGAAAGAGCCTACAACTACATCAACACAGAGAAGTTGGTAACTGATTCTACATTAATTCACATAATCCTAGTGACTGCGCACACAACATGGCCAAACAAAAGCAAAAGACAGTACCTGGCCTATCAATCCAATGGAAACTCATAGGCAACACAGTCCATTGAACTAGGCAATTACATGCAGCCATACAAAGTCCAAGGGCTTTGCCTCAGAATCTAACCCACAACCTCTCTTAGCCAAAGCGAAGAGCCTACCACCACACCAACACAGAGAAGTGGGCAAGGGACTCTACATTAATTCACATAATCCTAGTGACTGCGCACACAACATGGCCAAACGAAAGCAAAAGACAGTACCTTGCCTATCAATCCAATGAAAACTCATAGGTAACACAGTCCATAGGATTAGGCAATTTCATGCAGACATACAAAGTCCATGGGCCTTGCATCAGAGTCGAACTCACAACCTCTCGCGGCCTGAGCAAAGAGCCTACCACTACAAAAACACAGAGAAGTTGGAAACTGACTATACATTAATTCAACTAATCCTAGTAACTGCGCACACAACATGGCCAAACAAAAGCAAAAGACTGTACCTGGTCTATCAATCCAATAAAAATTCATAGCCAACACAGTCCATTGGACTTGGCAATTACATGCAGACATACAAAGTCCATGGGCCTTGCCTCAGAGTCAAACCCACAACCTCTCTCTACCCATCCAAAGTGCCTACCACCACACAAACACAGAGAAGTGGGAAACTGATTCTATATTAATTCACATAATCCTAGTGACTGCGCACACAACATGGAAAAACAAAAGCAAAACACAGTACTTGGCATAGCAATCCAACGGAAACTCATAGGCAACAAAGTCCATTGGACTAGGAAATTACATGCATCCATACAAAGTTCATGGGCTTTGCCTCAGAGTCAAACCCACAACCTCTCGCAGCCCAAGCAAAGAGCCTACCACTACACCAACACAGAGAAGTGGGAAAATGACTCTACAATAATTCACATAATCCTAGTGACTGCGCAAAACAAAGTACCCGGCCTATCAACCAATGGAAACTCATAGGCTACACAGTCCAACAGACTAGGCAATTACATGCAGACATACGAAGTCCATGGGACTTGCCTCAGAGTCAAACCCACAAACTCTCGCAGCCCAAGCAAAGAGCCTACCACTACACCAACACAGATAAGTGGGAAACTGATTCTACATTAATTCACATAATCCTAGCGACTGCGCACACAACATGGCCAAACAAAAGCAAAAGATAGTACCAGGCCAATCAATCCAAAGGAAACTCATAGGCAACACAGTCCATTGGACTAGGCAATTACATGCAACCATACAAAATCCATGGGCCTTGCCTCTGAGTCAAACCCACAACCTCTCGCAGCCCAAGCAAAGAGCCCACCACTACACCAACAGAGAGAAGTTGGAAACTGACTCTACAATAATTTTCATAATCCTAGTGACTGCGCACACAACATGGCCTAACGAAAGCAAAAGACAGTAACTGGCCTATATATCCAATGGAAACTCATAGGCAACACAGTCCATTGGACTAGGCAATTACATACAGCCATACAAAGTCCATGGGCCTATCCTCAGTGTTAAAGCCACAACCTCTCATAGCTCCAAGCAAAGAGCCTACCACTACACCAACACAGAGAAGTAAGAATCTGTTTCTACATTAATTCACATAATCCTAGTGACTGCGCACACAACATGGCCAAACAAAAGCAAAAGGCAGTACCTGGCCTATCAATCCAATGAAAACTCATAGGCAGCGCATTCTATTGGAAAAGGCAATTACATGCAGCCATACAAAGTCCATGCGCATTGTCTCACAGTCAAACCCACAACCTCTCGCAGCCCAAGCAAAGAGCCTACCACTACACCAACACAGAGAAGAAGGAATCTATCTCTACATTAATTCACATAATCCTAGTGACTGCGCACACAACATGGCCAAACAAAAGCAAAAGACTGTACTTGGCCTATCAATCCAATGGAAACTCATAGGCAAAACAGTCCATTGGACTAAGCAGTTACATGCAGCCATACAAGGACCATTGGCCTTGCTTTAGAGTCAAACCCACAACCTTTCGCAGCCCAAGCAAAGAGCCTACCACTACACCAACACAGAGAAGTGGGAAACTGATTCCACATTAATTCACATAATCCTATAATCCTAGTGACTGCGCACACAATATGGCCAAACAAGAGCAAAAGACAGTACCTGGCCTATCAATCCAATGGAAACTCATAGGCAACACAATCCATTGGACAAGGCATTTACATGCAGCCATACAAATTCCATGGGCCTTCCCTCAGAGTCAAACCCGCAACCTCTCGCAGCCCAAGCAAAGAGCCTACCACTGCACCAACACAGAGAAGTGGGAAACTGATTCTACATTAATTCACATAATCCTACCGACTGCACACACAACATGGCCAAACAATAGCAAAAGACAGTACCTCGCCTATCAATCCATTGAAAAATCAGAGGTAACACAGTCCATTGGACTAGACAATTACATGCAGCCATACAAAGTCCATGGGCCTTGCCTCAGAGTCGAACCCACAACCTCTCGCAGCCCAAGCAAAGAGCCTACCACTACACCAACACAGAGAAGTTGAAAACTGACTCTACAATAATTCCCATAATCCTAGTGACTGCGCAAACAACATGGCCAAACAAAAGCAAAAGACAGTACCTGGCCTATCAATCCAATGGAAACTCATAGGCAACACAGTCCATTGGACTAGGCAATTACATGCAGCCATAAAAAGTCCATGGGCGTTGCCTCAGAGTAGAACTCACAACTTCTCACAGCCGAAGCAAAGAGCTTACCAACACAGAGAGGTGTGAAACTGATTTTACATTAATTCACATAATCCTAGTGACTGCGCACACAACATGGCCAAACAAAAGCATAAGACAGTACCCGGCCTATCAATCCAATGGAAACTCATAGGCAACACAGTCCATTGGTATAGGCAATTACATGCAGCCTTACAAAGTCCATGGGTCTTGCCTCAAAGTCGAACCCACAACTTCTCGTAGCAAAAGCAAAGAGCCTACCACTACACAAACACAGAGAGTTGGAAAACTTACTCTACATTAATTCACATAATCCTAGTGACTGCGCAAACAACATGGCCAAACAAAAGCAAAAGACAGCACTTCGCCTATCAATCCAATGAACACTCATATACAACACAGTCCATTGGACTAGGTAATTACATGCAGACATACAAAGTCCATGGGCCTTGCCTCTGAGTCGAACCCACACCTCTCGCAGCCCAAGCAAAGAGCCTACCACTACACCAACACAAAGAAGTGTTAAACTGACTCTATAATAATTCCCATAATCCTAGTGACTGCGCAAACAACATGGCCAAACAAAAGCAAAAGACAGTACCTGGCCTATCAATCCAATGGAAACTCATAGGCAACACAGTCCATTGGACTAGGCAATTACATGCAGCCATAAAAAGTCCTTAGGCGTTGCCTCAGAGTAGAACTCACAACTTCTCGCAGCCGAAGCAAAGAGCTTACCAACATAGAGAAGTGTGAAAGTGACTCTATATTAATTCACATAATCCTAGTGACTGCGCACACAATATGGCCAAACAAAAGCAAAAGACAGTACCCAGCCTATCAATCCAATGAAAACACATAGGCAACACAGTCCATTGGACTAGGCAATTAGATGCAGCCATACAAGGTCCATAGGCCTTGCCTCAGAGTCAAACCCACAACCTCACGCAGCCCAAGCAAAGAGCCTACCACTACACCAACACAGAGAAGATCGAAACCGAGTCTACATTAATTCACATAATCCTAGTGACTGCGCACACAACATGGCCAAAAAAAAGCAAAAGACAGTACCTAGCCTATCAATCCAATGAAAACACATAGGCAACACAGTCCATTGGACTAGGCAATTAGATGGAGCCATACAATGTCCATGGGCCTTGCATTAGAGTTGAACCCACAACCTCTTGCAGCCCAAACAAAGAGCCTACCACTACACCAACACAGAGAAGTGGGAAACTGACTCTACATTAATTCACATAATCCTAGTGACTGCGCACACAACATGGCCAAACAAAATCAAAAGACAGTACCTAGCCTATCAATCCAATGAAAACACATAGGCAACACAGTCCATTGGACTAGGCACTTAGATGCAGCCATACAAAGTTCATGGGCCTTGCCTCAGAGTCAAACCCACAACCTCCCGTAGCCCAAGCAAAGAGCCTACCTCTACACCAACACAGAGAAGTGGGAAACTGACTCTACATTAATTCACATAATCCTAGTGACTGCGCACACAACATGGCCAAACAAAATCAAAAGACAGTACCTAGCCTATCAATCCAATGAAAACACATAGGCAACACAGTCCATTGGACTAGGCACTTAGATGCAGCCATACAATGTCCATGAGCCTTGCCTCAGAGTCATACCCACAACCTCAGGCAGAACAAGAAAAGAGCCTATCACTACACCAACACAAAGAAGTAGGAAACTGAGTCTACATTAATTCACATAATCCTGATGACTGCGCACACAACATGGCCAAACAAAAGCAAAAGACAGTACCTAGCCTATCAATCCAATGAAAACACATAGGCAACACAGTCCATTGGACTAGGCAATTAGATGCAGCCATACAAGGTCCATGGGCCTTGCATTAGAGTTGAACCCACAACCTCTTGCAGCCCAAACAAAGAGCCTACCACTACACCAACACAGAGAAGTGGGAAACTGTTTCTACATTAATTCACATAATCCTAGTAACTGCTCACACAATATGGCCAAACAAAAGCAAAAGACAGTACCTGGCCTATCAATCCAATGGAAACTCATAAGAAACACAGTCCATTGGACAAGGCATTTACATGCAGCCATACAAATTCCATGGGCCTTGCTTGAGAGTCAAACCCACAACCTCTCGCAGCCCAAGCAAAGAGCCTACCACTACACCAACACAGAGAAATGGGAAATTGATTCTACAATAATTCACATAATCCTAGTGACTGCGCACACAACATGGCCAAAAAAAAGCAAAAGACTGTACTTGGCCAATCAATCCAATGGAAACTCATAGACAACACAGTCCACTGGACTAAGCAATTACATGCAGCCATACAAATTCCATGGGCCTTGCCTCAGAATCAAACCCACAACCTCTCTCAGCCCAAGCAAAGAGCCTACCACTACACCAACACAGAGAAGTGGGAAGCTGATTCCACATTAATTCACATAATCCTATAATACTAGTGACTGCGCACACAATTTGGCCAAACAAAAGCAAAAGACAGTACCTGGCCTATCAATCCAATGGAAACTCATAGGCAACACAGTCAATTGGACAAGGCATTTACATGCAGCCATACAAATTCCATGGGCCTTCCCTCAGAGTCAAACCCACTACCTCTCGCAGCCTAAGCAAACAGCCTACCACTGCACCAACACAGAGAAGCAGGAAACTGCTTCTACATTAATTCACATAATCCTACCGACTGCACACACAACATGGCAAAACAATAGCAAAAGACAGTACCTCGCCTATCAATCCATTGAAAAATCAGAGGTAACACAGTCCATTGGACTAGACAATTACATGCAGCCATAAAAAGTCCATGGGCCTTGCCTCAGAGTCTAACCCACAACCTCTCGCAGCCCAAGCAAAGAGCCTACCACTACACCAACACAGAGAAGCAGGAAACTGACTCTACATTAATTCACATAATCCTACCGACTGCACACACAACATGGCCAAACAATAGCAAAAGACAGTACCTCGCCTATCAATCCATTGAAAAATCAGAGGTAACACAGTCCATTGGACTAGACAATTACATGCAGCCATACAAAGTCCATGGGCCTTGCCTCAGAGTCGAACCCACAACCTCTCGCAGCCCAAGCAAAGAGCCTACCACTACACCAACACAGAGAAGTTGAAAACTGACTCTACAATAATTCCCATAATCCTAGTGACTGCGCAAACAACATGGCCAAACAAAAGCAAAAGACAGTACCTGGCCTATCAATCCAATGGAAACTCATAGGCAACACAGTCCATTGGACTAGGCAATTACATGCAGCCATAAAAAGTCCATGGGCGTTGCCTCAGAGTAGAACTCACAACTTCTCACAGCCGAAGCAAAGAGCTTACCAACACAGAGAGGTGTGAAACTGATTTTACATTAATTCACATAATCCTAGTGACTGCGCACACAACATGGCCAAACAAAAGCATAAGACAGTACCCGGCCTATCAATCCAATGGAAACTCATAGGCAACACAGTCCATTGGTATAGGCAATTACATGCAGCCTTACAAAGTCCATGGGTCTTGCCTCAAAGTCGAACCCACAACTTCTCGTAGCAAAAGCAAAGAGCCTACCACTACACAAACACAGAGAGTTGGAAAACTTACTCTACATTAATTCACATAATCCTAGTGACTGCGCAAACAACATGGCCAAACAAAAGCAAAAGACAGCACTTCGCCTATCAATCCAATGAACACTCATATACAACACAGTCCATTGGACTAGGTAATTACATGCAGACATACAAAGTCCATGGGCCTTGCCTCTGAGTCGAACCCACACCTCTCGCAGCCCAAGCAAAGAGCCTACCACTACACCAACACAAAGAAGTGTTAAACTGACTCTATAATAATTCCCATAATCCTAGTGACTGCGCAAACAACATGGCCAAACAAAAGCAAAAGACAGTACCTGGCCTATCAATCCAATGGAAACTCATAGGCAACACAGTCCATTGGACTAGGCAATTACATGCAGCCATAAAAAGTCCTTAGGCGTTGCCTCAGAGTAGAACTCACAACTTCTCGCAGCCGAAGCAAAGAGCTTACCAACATAGAGAAGTGTGAAAGTGACTCTATATTAATTCACATAATCCTAGTGACTGCGCACACAATATGGCCAAACAAAAGCAAAAGACAGTACCCAGCCTATCAATCCAATGAAAACACATAGGCAACACAGTCCATTGGACTAGGCAATTAGATGCAGCCATACAAGGTCCATAGGCCTTGCCTCAGAGTCAAACCCACAACCTCACGCAGCCCAAGCAAAGAGCCTACCACTACACCAACACAGAGAAGATCGAAACCGAGTCTACATTAATTCACATAATCCTAGTGACTGCGCACACAACATGGCCAAAAAAAAGCAAAAGACAGTACCTAGCCTATCAATCCAATGAAAACACATAGGCAACACAGTCCATTGGACTAGGCAATTAGATGGAGCCATACAATGTCCATGGGCCTTGCATTAGAGTTGAACCCACAACCTCTTGCAGCCCAAACAAAGAGCCTACCACTACACCAACACAGAGAAGTGGGAAACTGACTCTACATTAATTCACATAATCCTAGTGACTGCGCACACAACATGGCCAAACAAAATCAAAAGACAGTACCTAGCCTATCAATCCAATGAAAACACATAGGCAACACAGTCCATTGGACTAGGCACTTAGATGCAGCCATACAAAGTTCATGGGCCTTGCCTCAGAGTCAAACCCACAACCTCCCGTAGCCCAAGCAAAGAGCCTACCTCTACACCAACACAGAGAAGTGGGAAACTGACTCTACATTAATTCACATAATCCTAGTGACTGCGCACACAACATGGCCAAACAAAATCAAAAGACAGTACCTAGCCTATCAATCCAATGAAAACACATAGGCAACACAGTCCATTGGACTAGGCACTTAGATGCAGCCATACAATGTCCATGAGCCTTGCCTCAGAGTCATACCCACAACCTCAGGCAGAACAAGAAAAGAGCCTACCACTACACCAACACAAAGAAGTAGGAAACTGAGTCTACATTAATTCACATAATCCTGATGACTGCGCACACAACATGGCCAAACAAAAGCAAAAGACAGTACCTAGCCTATCAATCCAATGAAAACACATAGGCAACACAGTCCATTGGACTAGGCAATTAGATGCAGCCATACAAGGTCCATGGGCCTTGCATTAGAGTTGAACCCACAACCTCTTGCAGCCCAAACAAAGAGCCTACCACTACACCAACACAGAGAAGTGGGAAACTGTTTCTACATTAATTCACATAATCCTAGTAACTGCTCACACAATATGGCCAAACAAAAGCAAAAGACAGTACCTGGCCTATCAATCCAATGGAAACTCATAAGAAACACAGTCCATTGGACAAGGCATTTACATGCAGCCATACAAATTCCATGGGCCTTGCTTGAGAGTCAAACCCACAACCTCTCGCAGCCCAAGCAAAGAGCCTACCACTACACCAACACAGAGAAATGGGAAATTGATTCTACAATAATTCACATAATCCTAGTGACTGCGCACACAACATGGCCAAAAAAAAGCAAAAGACTGTACTTGGCCAATCAATCCAATGGAAACTCATAGACAACACAGTCCACTGGACTAAGCAATTACATGCAGCCATACAAATTCCATGGGCCTTGCCTCAGAATCAAACCCACAACCTCTCTCAGCCCAAGCAAAGAGCCTACCACTACACCAACACAGAGAAGT
Source organism: Anomaloglossus baeobatrachus (assembly GCF_048569485.1). NCBI lineage: Eukaryota > Metazoa > Chordata > Amphibia > Anura > Aromobatidae > Anomaloglossus > Anomaloglossus baeobatrachus. The sequence goes on along the minus strand of NC_134353.1, from coordinate 406,395,490 downwards.
GGGAAGCTGATTCCACATTAATTCACATAATCCTATAATACTAGTGACTGCGCACACAATTTGGCCAAACAAAAGCAAAAGACAGTACCTGGCCTATCAATCCAATGGAAACTCATAGGCAACACAGTCAATTGGACAAGGCATTTACATGCAGCCATACAAATTCCATGGGCCTTCCCTCAGAGTCAAACCCACTACCTCTCGCAGCCTAAGCAAACAGCCTACCACTGCACCAACACAGAGAAGCAGGAAACTGCTTCTACATTAATTCACATAATCCTACCGACTGCACACACAACATGGCAAAACAATAGCAAAAGACAGTACCTCGCCTATCAATCCAATAAAAACTCATAGGCAACACAGTCCATTGGACTAGGCAACTACATGCAGCCATACAAATTCCATTTGCCTTGCTTCAGAGTCAAACCCACAACCTCTCGTAGCCCAAGCAAAGAGCCTACCACTACACCAACACAGAGAAGTGAGAATCTAACTCTACATTAATTCACATAATCCTAGTGACTGCGAAAACAACATTGCCAAACAAAAGCAAAAGACAGTACCTGGCCTATCAATCCAATGGAAACTCATAGGCAACACAGTCAATTGGACAAGGCATTTACATGCAGCCATACAAATTCCATGGGCCTTCCCTCAGAGTCAAACCCACTACCTCTCGCAGCCTAAGCAAACAGCCTACCACTGCACCAACACAGAGAAGCAGGAAACTGCTTCTACATTAATTCACATAATCCTACCGACTGCACACACAACATGGCAAAACAATAGCAAAAGACAGTACCTCGCCTATCAATCCAATAAAAACTCATAGGCAACACAGTCCATTGGACTAGGCAACTACATGCAGCCATACAAATTCCATTTGCCTTGCTTCAGAGTCAAACCCACAACCTCTCGTAGCCCAAGCAAAGAGCCTACCACTACACCAACACAGAGAAGTGAGAATCTAACTCTACATTAATTCACATAATCCTAGTGACTGCGAAAACAACATTGCCAAACAAAAGCAAAAGACAGTACTTCGCCTATCAATCCAATGAACACTCATATGCAACCCATTCCATTGGACTAGGCAATTACATGCAGTCATACAAAGTCCATGGGCCTTGCCTCAGAGTCAAACCTAAAACCTCTCATAGCCCAAGCAAAGAGCCTACCACTACACCAGCACAGAAAAGTGGGAAACTGATTCTACATTAATTCACATAATCCTAGTGACTGCGCAAACAACATGGCCAAACAAAAGCAAAAGGCAGTACCTGGTCTATCAATCCATTGAAAAATCAGAGGTAACACAGTCCATTGGACTAGACAATTACATGCAGCCATACAAAGTCCATGGGCTTTGCCTCAGAGTCGAACCCATAACCACTCGTAGCCCAAGCAAAGAGCCTACCACTACACCAACACAGAGAAGTTGTAAACTGACTCTACAATAATTCCCATAATCCTAGTGACTGCGCAAACAACATGGCCAAACAAAAGCAAAAGACAGTACCTGGCCTATCAATCCAATGGAAACTCATAGGCAACACAGTCCATTGGACTAGGCAATTACATGCAGCCATAAAAAGTCCATGGGCGTTGCCTCAGAGTAGAACTCACAACTTCTCAGAGCCGAAGCAAAGAGCTTACCAACACAGAGAGGTGTGAAACTGATTTTACATTAATTCACATAATCCTAGTGACTGCGCACACAACATGGCCAAACAAAAGCAAAAGACAGTACCTGGCCTATCAATCCAATGAAAACTCAAAGGCAACACAGTCCATTGGACCAGGCCATTACATGCAGCCATACAAAGTCCATGGGCCTTGCCTCAAAGTCATACCCACAACTTCTCGGAGCACAAGCAAAGAGCCTACCACTACACCAACACAGAGAAATGGGAAACTGACTCTACAATAATTCACATAATCCTAGTGACTGCGCACACAACATGGCCAAACAAAAGCAAAAAACATTACCTGGCTTTTCAATCCAATGGAAACTCATAGGTAACACAGTCCCTTGGACTAGGCAATTACATGCAGCCATACAAAGCCCATGAGCCTTGCCTCAGAGTTGAACCCACAACCTCTCGTAGCCCAAGCAAAGAGCCTACACCTACACCAAGACAGAGAAGTGGGAAACTGACTCTAGATTAATTCACATAATCCTAGTGACTGCGCACACAACATGGCCAAACAAAAGCAAAAGACAGTAACTGGCCTATCAATCCAATAGAAACTCATATGTAACAATGTCCATTGGACTAGGAAATTACATGTAGCTATACAAAGTACATGGACCTTGCCTCAGAGTCGAAAACACAACCTCTCGCAGGACAAGCAAAAAGCCTACCACCACACCAACACAGAGAAGTGGGAAACTGACTCTACATTAATTCACATAATCTCAGTGACTGCGCACACAACCTGGCCAAACAAAAGCAGAATGCAGTACCTGGCCTATCAATCCAATGGAAACTCATAGGCAACACAGTCCATTGGATTAGACAATTACATGCAGCCATACAAAGTTCATTGACTTTGCCTCAGAGTCAAACCCACAACCTCGCGCAACCCAAGCAAAGAGCCTACCACTTCACCAACACAGAGAAGTGGGAAACTGACTCTACATTAATTCACATAATCCTAGTGACTGCGCACACAACATTGCCAAACAAAAGCAAAAGACAGTATCTGGCCTATCAATCCAATGGAAACTCATAGGCAACACAGTCCATTGGACTAGGCAATTACATGTGTGGCGCCCCAGGACCTGGTCGCCACAACAGTATTGCCTTTCCAAAGGGTTAATGCTGAGCCTGGAGGTAATTGAGAGGTCCATTGGCCAGCAAGTTTTAACACCCAACGCAGTTCTCCCTCCGGCCAGCAGGGGGAGCTCTGAACCTGGAATTCCAGGGAGCCTTCCCCAAGTCTGACCTGAGGGAGGAAGTAGCAGTCAGTCTGTAGAGAGAAGTGATAGTGAGCAGACGCATAGTGTGCTGTCCTGTGGATCTGGGGCCTAGAGCTAGAGTAGCTTGGCCCAGGGAAGCAGGAGGAGCAGAGAGGCAGCGAAGAGACTCGGACATCGGAGTCTGTGGCCACCAGGGCTTAAAATACTCCCTGGTAGCAGAATCCGAAGGGCAGGAGAGCTGCAAGCACCTGGCCCATATACATCCCGAAGATACAGCTGCAGCATCAGGGCCCGGTGTGGACTCCAGCAGAGAAGCACCAGAGAGGGCCTGCGCAGCCTGCTACAGAGGGAAAGGGACGTACCATCGGTCCCAGCAGCAAAGAGGGCCATTGCTGGATTCAGAGAAGCAGGGTCCTATCATAACAAAGAAAAGCACAGGAGTAGGCCTCATACTCAGCTGGCCAGAAAGATCACCCCAAGTACTTCCAGGCCGACCGTATCCCCATCACCACCTGTAACGGTCTCCCAGGGCTGGACTGTTTCCAAAGTAAAAGAGGAAAAGGTAAAGAGACTGTTGTTTGTGCCTGGTTCTTTCATTGCCTGTCGGCCCTGCACCGTGTTAGCCACACAACACCATAGACTTTCACGAGCACTAACAGTGTCCCCAGGGCTCCGCTCCACCTGTGGGGAGCAGTACCACCATCGCTGCGATATCATCACCCCGGAGACCTCACACAGCAGCGGCGGCTTATTAGCCGCAGACCACAGGTGGCGTCACGAACACAAACTTTATTCATCAAGCCACATATTCTACTGACACCCACCAGGGCCACGGAGCCAGGCCCAGCCACCACCGACTACCCCCGGACTAGTCCGGCCCGGCACCGGGTGTCCCATAGCCCTGGGGTGGGAGAGTCAACTTTGGCGTCACGAACAGGATTTCGTGCCCGGTCCCACCGGGTACTGTGCGCCTGCAGAAATTGTGCTTAAAAGACTGTGTTACTGTTTGCAAACTGCCGCCGCCATTAGCCTCGCCGAGCGCAGGAGGAAAGGGGGCGTGCCTGACAAAGAGCGCGAAGGGAGAGCGCCATCAGAGCAGAGCGCTGTTAACCCCGCGCGACCCAGAAGGGAATTTGAAAAGTGAACGGAACCTGGTAAGGTTCACTAAGGGGGAGGAAGATGTCCGACTCAGAGGGAGAGCAGGTGGCTGCCATAGCCCGAGGCGCCGCAGCACCGGCCGAAGCAATCCCAGTCGCCGCCGCCCCAGCCCCCGCTGTAGCGCCGGTAATGCCGATCACAATGCCGTACATCCCGGGAGCAGAATGGCTGCCGCAGTACTCCGGGGAGTCCCATACCTTGAGCGACTTCAGAGAAAGCCTGCACAGCTTGTTCCGGGTGTATCCGCTGACTGAGAGCCAGAAGGTGGGCATGTTAATGGGGCAGCTAGCCGGCGCAGCCCAGCGTGAAGTGAAGTCCTGGCCTGATACAGATAAAGGGACAGTAACCCAGATACTGGCCAAGCTAAAGAGTACTTTTGACACCCGCACCGCAGCGGAAATAAAGATGAGATTCTTTGGGTGCAAGCAGCGGGCCACAGACAGCATACGGGACTATGCCTTAAACTTGCAGGAGGCCCTGAAAGCAGTTAAACAGGTGGACCCAGAGAGTGTACGAGAAGGAGACAAACTCCTAACTGAGCAGTTCATAGAGGGGCTCCTGTCAGATGCCCACAGGACACAGCTGCGTATCATGGTTCTACAGAACCCTGCTCTGGACTTTGCAAAGTTTAAGGACCAGGCCATCCGGGTACTGAGAGAATCTACACCGAATGACCCAGTACCCCTCCGGCTTCTTGCTATCACGTACCCCGGGGTGGTGCCTGCAACACGAGCTGCTGCAGGGGCCGAGGCGCAGTCCCTGGATAAGGATCCCACTGCAGAGCTCAGACAGCAGGTCCAGGAGCTGACCAAGACTGTAGCTGCCCTTGCCAAGACTGTGCAGTCTCTACAAGTGACCCCATCGCCTGCAAGAATCGAGTTGGCCTCCAGTCCAGATGACGTCCCATGGATGCGACAGAGGAGGATTCCGCCGACCCGAGGAAAAGACACAGACCGGTATGATTCAACAGGACAACCGATCTGCCGCCGCTGCAGCCAGGCGGGCCACATTGCACGACACTGTCCTTTAAATGGGCCGAGCCTGGGGCCAGGAGCCAACCCCCAGGTGTAAGGAAGCCCGGCTCAACCCCCAGCCACAGCAAGTATGTGGGAGGACGACCGGTCCTTCCTATTGTGCTGGATGGGATCCCTTTGAATGCCCTCCTGGATACGGGGTCCCAGGTAACAACCATCCCTTATAAACTGTACAAAAGATATTGGGCTGATTCAGACATTGACCATGGCCCAGATGATGATTTAACAATTGTGGCCAGTAATGGTCAGCCCTTACCTCAAATTGGGTACAAAGAAGTAACCATTAAAGTGGGGCGGGTAGAATTGCCATGTCAGGGGATGATAATTGTAGATATTGATCGCAAAGAATCTGCCCCACTGCTAACCATTGGTACAAATGTGATAGAAAATTGTCTTGCCGAGGTGATAATTTTGTTGCAGCAGGCGGCTGAAACTGCCAGCTCTGGGCAGCAGCGTGCCCTACAGAGGGAAATCAGAGCCCTGATGAGGAGGCAGCAGGTAGAGCTGGTCGGAGGAGAAATTGGCAGTGTGAGGGTAAGTGACCCCCTCCCCATCGCAATACCCCCAAGAAATGAAATGTTGATATGGTGTCGGGCAGCAATAGGCCTCAAGGGTCAGGATTACCATGCCTTGGTAGAACCGGTGTATTCAGACAGTAGGCCTGGAGTCCTGGTAGCCAGAGGGGTAGCAGACGTCCGCAAGGGGAGAGTGCCCGTCCGTGTCCTGAATTGTGGGGAGGAGGAGGCCAAATTGCCCCGGTACGCCACTGTAGCAAAACTGTACACTGTCAGCAACAATACCATCAAAGCAGTGGAACCCTTGATTCCGTCTGACCAGGCGGAAGACAATGGCTCCAAGGGGCAGCTGGAAGAATAACAATGCTGATGCGCTGTCCAGAATGCCTCACTTACCCGAGTCTGGAGAAGACCTGGATGAACTCGAAGAGATAGAGTTACCGGCTTTCCATCACCAAGGTGTTTCCCAGTGTGAGCATGCTGTAGGAGTGAAGCGCTCGAGCCAGCACGAGGTCTCGGTCAACCCATTACTCCACCATAATTGGGAAGAGACACAGAACGGTGACCCGGCCGTGCGATTGGTCAAAGAAAAGCTAGCACAAGCTGAGACCCATCTTGGCCCAGATGCTCCAGAAGAAGCCCAGCAGCTGTGGAAGGAGAGGGGACGACTGTTCACCTACCAAGGCAAGCTCTGCAAGAGATATGTCAACTGGCGAACGAATGAACTCGTCTGGCAGATAGTGGTCCCGCAGAGGGATGCGCCAATGGTCCTAGCAGCTTATCATGATAACGCAGGACACTTCGGGTGGAAGAAGTTGGAGACCCTACTCCGTGATCGGTTCTACTGGGTGCACATGAGAAAGACAGTCGAGAAGTGGTGCCGAGACTGTGGTCCGTGTAACCTGAGGCGGAAAGATGATGCCAGCCAGAGGTCTCCCCTACAGCCAATTGTCACGAAGCAGCCCCTGGAGTTGGTGGCCCTGGACCACGTGAAGTTAACACCAAGCCGGTCAGGCTATGTGTACGCCCTCACCATTGTGGACCATTACTCTCGTTTCCTGGTAGTAGTGCCCGTGAAGGACCAGACAGCCAGAACAGCAGCAAGAGCATTTCAGGCATACTTTTGTCGACCTCACGGTTACCCTGAAAGGGTACTGACTGATCAGGGTCCTGCATTCGAGGCAGAAGTGTTCCAAGAGTTCTGTAACATGTACGGTTGTAAGAAAATCAGAACCACACCGTACCACCCCCAAACCAATGGATTGTGCGAGAATATGAACCATGTGGTTATTGATATGCTCAAGACTCTACCTTTGGAAGAAAGAAACCAATGGCCAGAGAAGTTACCAGATCTGGTAGACTTGTACAACCATATCCCGGTAAATTTGACCAACTGCAGCCCTGCTTACCTGATGCGAGCCAGACCTAGCAAGTTACCTGTAGACTTTGAGATGGGGACTGTGTCACCTGAGGCGGTTCAGGAAATAGAGGATTGGGATACAGAGCGGCAGCAGCAGTACCGTAAGGTCCAGGAATGCGTAGAAAGGAGCCTGTCTCAAGCAAGAACGAGACAAGAGCAGCATTACAATCAAACAGCCCCGGCAACTCCCTTAGCACCTGGAGAACAAGTCCTCAAGAAGAAGTGGAGGGCGCATAAATTGGATGATAAGTGGGAGAATGAACCCTACACCATTATCCCCTCCAACTTTGACAATAGTAAGGTATGCCTCATAAGCAAGGATGAAGGCAAGACCTATCAAGCAGTTTCTCGAGACCGCCTGAAAGCGTGCCCTGAACGGTGCAGGATTCAAAGGGAAGTGGAAGAAGTACAAGAAAGTCCCCAAAGTCAAGAAAAAGAGGAGGAGATGATCCAAACAATCCTTGGAAAATTCCCCAAAACTTGGACCCAAATAGACAATGCCATAGTGGTACCAGTTTTGACGTTCCCACAGTTGGTCGAGCCAGAAACAGAAGAGGTTCCAGATCCACCTAAAGAACCGTCCGCTCCAACACAAGATGACATGCCAGCAGTGGAACAGGAGGTTCAACCCCCTGCCAGTGGCGAACCTGCTGTACCCTTGGCGAATCTGAGATCCCGTAGGCAACCAACGTGCATCCCTGTCAGGGTTAGGCCTACCAATAACACGGGGGGGGCAGACACTCCAAGTAGTCAGGGACAAACCCCAGAGCTACGCCGGTCCCAACGTAGTACTCGGGGACAGCCCCCTCCAAGGTATAGAACATAGAAAATAAAATACCTAACAGAATGTAAATAGTTATGTGAAATGTCTGTCATGTTGTGTATAAAATGCTTTTTGTCTTAGGTGATTAAGTAAATGGACAATTGGGCCACTGGACTATGGGTGGCCAACACCTAAATTGTTCATAGTTAGCACCAGTGTGCTCAACACCCCTGAAGAAAAACCCGTCCGGCGTGCATAGAGTGGGGTCATCAATGCTCTGACGCATGCCCAGAGCCTACGTTGGGGGTTTGATCGCGGCGGGTCCCCATGGAGCAGTGTAATGGACACCCGGCAGGGAGCCACACTGGACTCTATAGTAGTGTTTAAGTTGTAACGTTTAAGTAATGCGCCTCCCACAATGGGATGAAATGTTGTAACCTGTTTTGTTTTGTTTCTACAGTCAGGGAGTACTGAATTTAACTAAGGGGGAGTGTGGCGCCCCAGGACCTGGTCGCCACAACAGCATTGCCTTTCCAAAGGGTTAATGCTGAGCCTGGAGGTAATTGGGAGGTCCATTGGCCAGCAAGTTTTAACACCCAACGCAGTTCTCCCTCCGGCCAGCAGGGGGAGCTCTGAACCTGGAATTCCAGGGAGCCTTCCCCAAGTCTGACCTGAGGGAGGAAGTAGCAGTCAGTCTGTAGAGAGAAGTGATAGTGAGCAGACGCAGAGTGTGCTGTCCTGTGGATCTGGGGCCCAGAGCTAGAGTAGCTTGGCCCAGGGAAGCAGGAGGAGCAGAGAGGCAGCGAAGAGACTCGGACATCGGAGTCTGTGGCCACCAGGGCTTAAAATACTCCCTGGTAGCCGAATCCGAAGGGCAGGAGAGCTGCAAGCACCTGGCCCATATACATCCCGAAGATACAGCTGCAGCATCAGGGCCCGGTGTGGACTCCAGCAGAGAAGCACCAGAGAGGGCCTGCGCAGCCTGCTACAGAGGGAAAGGGACGTACCATCGGTCCCAGCAGCAAAGAGGGCCATTGCTGGATTCAGAGAAGCAGGGTCCTATCATAACAAAGAAAAGCACAGGAGTAGGCCTCATACTCAGCTGGCCAGAAAGATCACCCCAAGTACTTCCAGGCCGACCGGATCCATATCACTACCTGTAACGGTCTCCCAGGGCTGGACTGTTTCCAAAGTAAAAGAGGAAAAGGTAAAGAGACTGTTGTTTGTGCCTGGTTCTTTCATTGCCTGTCGGCCCTGCACCGTGTTAGCCACACAACACCATAGACTTTCACGAGCACTAACAGTGTCCCCGGGTCTCCGCTCCACCTGTGGGGAGCAGTACCACCATCGCTGCTATATCATCACCCCGGAGACCTCACACAGCAGCGGCGGCTTATTAGCCGCAGACCACAGGTGGCGCCACGAACACAAACTTTATTCATCAAGCCACATATTCTACTGACACCCACCAGGGCCACGGAGCCGGGCCCAGCCACCACCGACTACCCCGGCCCGGCACCGGAAGTCCCATAGCCCTGGGGTGGGCGAGTCACATGCAGCAAAATAAAGTCCATGGGCCTTGCCTCAGAGTCAAATCCACAACCTCTCGCAGCCCAAGCAAAGAGCCTACCACTACACCAACACAGAGAAATGGGAAACTTCTTCTACATTACTTCACATAATCCTAGTGACTGCGCACACAACATGGCCAAACGAAAGCAAAAGACAGTACCTGGCCTATCAATCCAATGGAAACTCATAGGCAACACGGTCCATCTGACTAGACAATTACATGCAGCCATACAAAGTTCATAGGCCTTGCCTCAGAGTCGAACCCACAACCTCTCGTAGCCCAAGCAAATAGCCTACCACTACACCAACACAGAGTAGTGGGAAACTAATTCTACATTAATTCACATAATCCTAGTGACTTCGCACACAACATTGCCAAACAAAAGCAGAAGGCAGTACCTGGCCTATCAATCCAATAGAAACTCATAGGTAACACAGTCCCTTGGACTAGGCATTTACATGCAGCCATACAAAGTCCATGGGCCTTGCTTCAGAGTCGAACTCACAACCTCTCACAGCCCTAGCAAAGAGCCTACCACTACACCAACAAAGAGAAGTGGGAAACTGACTCTACATTAATTTACATAATCCTAGTGACTGCGCACACAACATGGCCAAACGAAAGCAAAAGACAGTACCTGGCCTATCAATCCAATGGAAACTCATAGGCAACACAGTCCATTGGACTATGCAATTACATGCAGCCATACAAGTCCATGGGCCTTGCCTCAGAGTCGAACTCACAATCTCTCGGAGCCCAAGCAAAAAGCCTACGACTACACCAACACAGAGTAGTGGGTAACTGATTCTACAATAATTCACATAATACTAGTAACTGCGCACACAACATGGCAAAACGAAAGCAAAAGACAGTACCTGGCCTATCAATCCAATGGAAACTCATCGGCAACATAGTCCATTGGACTAGAAAATTACATGCAGCCATACAAAGTCCATGTGCCTTGCCTCAGAGTCAAACCCACAACCTCTGTGCAGCCCAAGCAAAGTGCCTACCACTACACCAACACAAAGAAGCGGGAAACTGACTCTACATTAATTCACATAATCCTAATGACTGCGCACAAAACATGGCCAAACAAAAGCAAAAGACAGTACCTGGCCTATCAATCCAATGGAAACTCATAGGCAACACGGTCCATCGGACTAGACAATTACATGCAGCCATAAAAAGTCCATGGGCCTTGCCTCAGAGTCGAACCCACAACCACTCGTAGCCCAAGCAAAGAGCCTACCTCTACACCAACACAGATAAGTGGGAAATTGATTCTATAATAATTCACATAATCCTAGTAACTGTGCACACAACATGGCCAAGCAAAAGCAAAAGACAGTACCTGGTCTATCAATCCAATGGAAACTCAAAAGCAACACAGTCCATTGGACTTGGCATTTACATGCAGCCATGCAAAGTCCATGGGCCTTGCCTCAGAGTCGAACTCACAACCTCTCACAACCCTAGCAAAGAGCCTACCACTACACTAACACAGAGAAATGTGAAATTGACTCTACATTAATTTACATAATCCTAGTGACTGTGCACACAACATGGCCAAACGAAAGCAAAAGACAATACCTGGCCTATCAATCCAATGGAAACTCATAGGCAACACAGTCCATTGGACTAGGCAATTACATGCAGCCATAAAAAGTCCATGGGCCTTGCCTCAGAGTCTAACCCACAACCTCTCTCAGCCCAAGTAAAGAGCCTACCACTACACCAACACAGAGAAGTGGGAAACTGACTCTACATTAATTCACATAATCATAGTGACTGCGCACACAACATGGCCAAACAAAAGCGAAAGACAGTACCTGGCCTATCAATCCAATGGAAACTCAAAGGCAACACAGTCCATCGGACTAGACAATTACATGCAGCCATACAAAGTCCATGAGCCTTGCATCAGAGACAAACTTACAATCTCTCGGAGCCCAAACAAAGAGCCTACCACTACTCCAGCACAGAGTAGTGGGAAACTGACTCTACATTAATTCACATAATCCTAGTGACTGCGCACACAACATGGTCAAACGAAAGCAAAAGACAGTACCTGGCCTATCAATCCAATGGAAACTCATAGGCAACATAGTCCATTGGACTAGAAAATTACATGCAGCCATACAAAGTCCATGAGCTTTGCCTCAGAGACAAACTTACAATCTCTCGGAGCCCAAACAAAGAGCCTACCACTACACCAGCACAGAGTAGTGGGAAACTGACTCTACATTAATTCACATAATCCTAGTGACTGCGCACACAACATGGTCAAACGAAAGCAAAAGACAGTACCTGGCCTATCAATCCAATGGAAACTCATAGGCAATATAGTCCATTGGACTAGAAAATTACATGCAGCCATACAAAGTCCATGGGCCTTGCCTCAGAGTCAAACCCACAACCTCTCGCAGCCCAAGAAAGGCGCCTACCACTACACCAACACAGAGAAGCGGGAAACTGACTCTACATTAATTCACATAATCCTAGTGACTGCGCACACAAGATGGCCAAACAAAAGCAAAATACATTACCTGGCCTATTAATCCAATGGAAACTCATAGGCAACACAGTCATTTGGACTAAGCAATTACATGCAGCCATACAAAATCCATGGGCTTTGCTTCAGAGTCGAACTCACAACCTCTCGCAGCCCTAGCAAAGAGCCTACCACTACACCAACACAGAGAAGTGGGAAACTGACTCTACATTAATTTACATAATCCTAGTGACTGCGCACACAACATGGCCAAACGAAAGGAAAAGACTAGTGATGAGCGAGCTTGTTACTACTCGGTACTCGCTCGAGTATCACTGTACTCGGGCTACTCGGCGGGGACCGAGTAATCTCGCGATACTCGTGCTGTACTCGTTGTCTTCATTTCTGCATGTTGGCGCTCTTTTGAGAGCCAGCCCTCATGCAGGGATTGGCTGGCAGACCACTGCAATGCCACAGCCCTGTTAGTTGTGGAATTGCAGTGATTGGCCGTCCCGCACAGCGTGACCGAGCCTTTATACCGGCCGGCGCGCTGTGCTCTGCTCACAGCCATCCAGACAGTCAGTGCAGGGAGAGTGTCGCTGCTTCAGGGAAAGGTTTGCGGCCCTTTATAGCTAGTTCCGGAGCAGGGCTGCAAACAGTGTGACCAGAAGTCCTTCTCAGGACTATTCTAGTTGTATACAGGCAGGCAGGGTATAGCCAGGTCGGAGTACAGTAGCAGAGTCCTTCTCAGGACTATTGTTGCTATATACAGGCAGGGTATAGCCAGGTCGGAATACAGGCTAGTGACCAGAAGAGTCCTTGTCAGGACTATTGTAGCAGTATACAGGCAGGCAGGCAGGCAGGCAGGGTATATAGCCATTCCTAGTGGTGACCGTATACCAGCCTTCATCATATCTGTGCCTGGTGTACACAGTCTAAAACAGTCCAGATAGTGTCAGACTTCTCAGTAATTGTCGCTCCTAAAAACCTGTTAGGTTCTTATTGCGTCCGTGCTTGCATTTAAAAACCGCACGTGTGTGCCTGTCGGTGGCAGCGTACAGGTGCACGTTTTTCACAAACTATTATATAACGCACAAGTCTAGTGTATAATACACGTCAGTCAGCAGTGTCTGATAGTGTCAGACTTCTCAGTAATTGTCGCTCCTAAAAACCTGTTAGATTCTTATTATGTCCGTGCTTGCATTTAAAAACCGCACGTGTGTGCCTGTCGGTGGCAGCGTACAGGTGCACGTTTTTCACAAACTATTATATAACGCACAAGTCTAGTGAATAATACACGTCAGTCAGCAGTGTCTGATAGTGTCAGACTTCTCAGTAATTGTCGCTCCTAAAAACCTGTTAGGTTCTTATTGCGTCCGTGCTTGCATTTAAAAACCGCACGTGTGTGCCTGTCGGTGGCAGCGTACAGGTGCACGTTTTTCACAAACTATTATATAACGCACAAGTCTAGTGAATAATACACGTCAGTCAGCAGTGTCTGATAGTGTCAGACTTCTCAGTAATTGTCGCTCCTAAAAACCTGTTAGGTTCTTATTGCGTCCGTGCTTGCATTTAAAAACCGCACGTGTGTGCCTGTCGGTGGCAGCGTACAGGTGCACGTTTTTCACAAACTATTATATAACGCACAAGTCTAGTGAATAATACACGTCAGTCAGCAGTGTCTGATAGTGTCAGACTTCTCAGTAATTGTCGCTCCTAAAAACCTGTTAGGTTCTTATTGCGTCCGTGCTTGCATTTAAAAACCGCACGTGTGTGCCTGTCGGTGGCAGCGTACAGGTGCACTTGTGTGCGTTTTTCACAAACTATTATATAACGCACAAGTGTAGTGTATAATACACGTCAGTCAGCAGTGGCTGATAGTGTCAGACTTCTCAGTAATTGTCGCTCCTAAAAACCTGTTAGGTTCTTATTGCGTCCGTGCTTGCATTTAAAAACCGCACGTGTGTGCCTGTCGGTGGCAGCGTCAGGCTCCATATTGTCCCTGGATAGAGATGTGCATGAGGGCCTCAAAACATTGTTCCCATTGCAAAGGAGCGGGTCTCCTGTCGTAATGCCCATTCTGAAAGAATGGGCGAAAAAATTTACCACTGGGGTATACCTGAAACAACGGCCTAACTATTGTAACGGTCATCATGATGGCGCATGAGGAGAAGGAGGAGCAGTCCAGCGATTAGCCAAAGTCCAGAAGTGTGTTACCATGGGTGAGTGGAGGTACATGGCAAAATCCCGTTACAAACTTTAAATTCCGCTGTCATTTGCTGGTGGTGTGGTGAAGTCTGGCCCAATCCAACCCTTGTTCATCTTGATCAGAGTCAGCCTGTCAGCATTTACAGTTGACAGGCGGGTGCGTTTATCTGTAATGATTCCACCTGCGGCACTAAAAACACGCTCTGACAAAACGCTAGCGGCAGGGCAGGCCAGGACTTCCAAAACGTAGAGAGCCAATTCATGCCACGTGTCCAGCTTGGATACCCATTAATTGTAAGGCACAGAGGAATGTCGGAGTACAGTTGTTTGATCTGCAAGGTACTCCTTGAGCATCTGGGCAAACTTAGGATTTCTTGTGGCACTACCCCGCACCTCAGGGGCTGTGGTATGTGAGGGGCTGAGAAAACTGTCCCACATCTTAAAGACTGTTCCCCTACCTCTGGCGGATTGGACTTGTGCCCCTCTCGGCTGTACGCCTTGGTTGTCCACTGATTCCTGACCTATGCCGCTAGCGTTTTGTGAGGGGAATGCTTTGCCTACTTCCGTGACTATGGCCTTCTGGAACTGCTGCATTTTTCCTGACCTCTCCGCCTCGGGAATAAGAGACATAAAGTTCTCCTTTTAGCGTGGGTCTAACAGTGTTACCAACCAGTAATGATTGTCGGCCAAGATGTTCTTAACGCGAGGGTCACGAGACAGGCAGCTTACCATAAAGTCAGCCATGTGTGCCAGACTCTTAACAGCCATCACTTCAGTATCCTGACCAACACGATGACTGAACATGCTGTCATCCTCCTCCTCCTCCTCATCATCTACCCTGTCCTCTGGCCAGCCACGCTGAACCGAGGATATGACTGCATGTCATATCCTCAATTTGGCCAGAGAGTTGCTACATGTCTTCATCCTCCTCCTCGTCATAGTCCTCCACTGCACGTTGTGATGAGACGAGGCTGGGCTGTGTGTTATCACCCACACCCACTACTGTTTCTTGCTCAAACTCATCGCGCTCCGCCTGCAATGCATCATGGTTGTTTTTTGAGCAGAGACCATTTTAGAAGGCAGAGAAGCGGTATGGTGACGCTAATAATGTCGTCATCGCCGCTCACCATCTTGGTGGAGTCCTCAAAGTTTTGGCGGATGGTACATAGGTCGGACATCCATCTCCACTCTTCAGGTGTTATGTGTGGAGTTTGACCCATTTCCTGACGGCTTAGGTGATGCAGGTACTCAACAACTGCCCTCTTCTGCTCACATATCCTGACCAACATGTGCAGAGTTGAATTCCAATGCGTGGGGACATCACACACCAGTCTGTGAGCCGGAAGATGCAAATGGCGCTGAAAGCCGGCAAGGCCGGCTGAAGCAGTAGGTGACTTTCGAAAATGTGCAGACAGGCGGCGAACGTTTACCAGCAGATCAGACAGCTCTGGGTATGACTTTAGAAACCGCTGAACCACGAGGTTGAGCACATGGGCCACGCATGGAACATGTGTCAGCTGGCCTCGCCTCAAAGCCGCCACCAGGTTCCGGCCATTGTCACACACGACCTTTCCTGGCTTTAGGTTCAGAGGTGTGAGCCAGTGATCTGCCTGCTGTTTCAGAGCTGTCCATACTTCTTCTGCATTGTAGGGTTTGTCACCTATGCAGATTAGCTTCAGCACAGCCTGTTGCCGCTTCGCCGAGGCAGTGCTGCAGTGCTTCTGTATCGCCCTGGACAAGCCAGGGGCCACAGAGCACAACACTTACACACCCCACACTCCCTGCAGGCATATCATAGTCAAAACACAAAATCCTTGTTGCCTTCCCCAGGGGCTGTTGTCCACACCAGGGGGTGGAGCCAGGCAGTTGGTCTCCACCCACCAAGGAGGAGGGAAAACACAGGCAGTGAGAGTTAAGCTAAGGAAGTGGAAGGAGGAAAGTAGTAGAGAGGAGAAAAGTGACAGCAAAGAGCCTGAAGTTGGTCCGGGTGTGTGGCCCGGACAGGACAGCAAGGTTGGCAGGATGTGGTGACCGTCTGCAGTGGAGGCCGATTGGAGTCTGCCGTAAGGACCGTGGACGGGTGGTGACCCGGCCGTACCGGACCGGTATACAAAGAGAAGCCAGCACCATTGGCAGGGGCCTTTCGGATCCCGGCAAGGCTTGGTGTCGCCGTGAATTTGCCAAATCCGTTAGTGAAGGGGACCTCAGGGTTTCCAAACAGCCAAGTCACGATAGAAGGCAACCGTCCAACCGTGAAGGGGAGACACCGCCACCGCCAAGGGCAACCGTCTCCCAGGGCCAGCGCCTGTGGGCAAAAGGGGCTCCTCCGGCCCATATCCAGGTCGGGGAGCGGGTTACCGGTGGGAAACCATCACTACCAACACTGAACTTAGGTGCAGAGAGAGACAGTCATCACTAAACTGCAGGGAGGAACAACCGCAGCCGTCCGAGGGACCCGTCCATCCAGCCACTTGTTTTACCGTGAACTGTGTCATCATCATTGGGCTGAGTGAGTACCTCCGTGCCGTGCGGCACAGCGCTGCCCCTGCGACCCTGCACCTCATCAGGCCCCGCAACCCGCCTGTCATCCATCTCTACCCCATCACCGGGCCCTGGGACAACCAACCCCCCTACCCACGGAGGGGAGAAATAACAACAAAGCTGCTCCCTGTCACAGGCTCCCGGGATCCCCATCCAGAGCAGCGGTGGTGTCCACACAATCACCACAACCGTGGGTGGCGTCACGGACAATATCCCCAAAACCCAAACGACCCCTTTTCACTCACGGGCGATGAGCGCCGCTCGAGTCCCCGGGATCCGGCCATCGCTCGAGCCACCGAGCAGCAGCAGCCGTAGAGCAGCGGCAGCCGGACCCGAGCAGTGGTAGAGCGCAGCGCCCCCTCCTCCGCCCGCGACACTTCCAGCTTGGGACTGGTGTGTAGGGTAAAGTGGATGAGGATGCGCAGGAGGAGGAGGAGGCTGAGGAGCATGACATTCCGGAGCTGTAGAGTGTGGGTGAAACCCTGACTGAGGTAGGGCCTGCAAAACTTGGTGTGTGAAGGACGTGTTCCGTCCCTCGCTCAGACTGGGTCCCAGCTTCCACAATATTAACCCAGTGTGACGTCAACGAGATGTAGCGGCCTTGCCCACATGCACTTGTCCACGTGTCTGTGGTTAGGTGGACTTTGGCTGAAACAGCGTTGTTCAGGGCACGTGTGATGTTTTGTGACACGTGGTTATGCAATGCGGGGACGGCACACTGGGAGAAATAGTGGCGGCTGGGGACCGAGTAATGTGGGACAGCTGCCACCATCAGGTCGCGGAATGCTTCTGTCTCAACCAGCCTAAAAGGCAACATTTCCAGGGCAAGCAGTCGTGAAATGTTAGCATTTAGAAGTGTGGCATGTGGGGCGTTGGCAGTGTATTTGCGCCTGCGTTCAAAGGTTTGTTGAATGGATAACTGAACGCTGCGCTGGGACAAGGACGTGCTTGATGATGGTGTTATTTTTGCGTGGGCAACTGCAGGTGCAGGGCCGGAGGAGGCTTGTTCGCGGGCAGCATGGACAGGGGATTGGCTCGCATGCACAACAAGCGAAGACGTAGCAGTGACATCAGCAAGAACTGCTCCTCGACTCTGTTGTACATCCCACAAAGTCGGGTGCTTGGCTGACATGTGCCTGATCATGCTGGTGGTGGTCAGGCTGCTAGTTTTGGTACCCCTGCTGATGCTGGCACGGCAGGTGTTGCAAATGGCCTTTTTAGAATCATCTGGAGCCAACTTAAAAAACTGCCAGACTCGGGAAGACCTAACATTTGTACAGGCACCTTGTGTCGTGTTGTTCCGGGGAACAGTTGCCTGACGTCTGCCTGGGGCCACCACCCTGCTTCTTACTGCCTGTTGGGATGCTACGCCTCCCTCCCCCTGTGAACTGCTGTCCTCGCTCTGCATAGCCTCCTGCCAGGTTGGGTCAGTTACTGGATCATCCACCACGTCGTCTTCCTCTTCCGCACCCTGCTCCTCCTCCTGACTTCCTGACAATTGTGTCTCATCATCGTCCACCCCTTGTTGAGACACGTTGCCAACTTCGTGAGAACGTGGCTGCTCAAATATTTGGGCATCTGTACATACGATCTCCTCATGACCCACTTCAACATGAGCTGGCGAGAGGCCAGAATGTGCGAATTGAAACGTGAACAGCTCTTCCGAGTGTCCAAGTGTGGGATCATTAATGTCCGAGGACGTGTACTCCGCCTTGTGGTAGGAAGGAGGATCAGGTTCTGAAATGTGCGGTGCAGTATCACGGCTACTGACATTTGACCGTGTGGAAGACAGACTGTTTCTGGTGGTGCCAATCTGACTGGAAGCATTATCCGCTATCCAACTAACAACCTGTTGACACTGGTCTTGGTTCAAGAGCGGTGTACTGCTGCGGTCCCCAAGAATTTGGGACAGGACGTGCGAGCGACTAGATGTGGCCCTTTGTTGTGGCGAAATTAGAGCTTGCCCACGACCTCGGCCTCTGCCTGCACCACCATCACGTCCACTTCCTTGTTCCTTGCCAACGCCCTTGCGCATTTTGCAATGCTGTGCTGACGTGTATTCACTAGACTTGTGCGTTATATAATTGTGCTTCTTACTGCCTGTTGGGATGCTACGCCTCCCTCCCCCTGTGCACTGCTGTCCTCGCTCTGCATAGCCTCCTGCCAGGTTGGGTCAGTTACTGGATCATCCACCACGTCGTCTTCCTCTTCCGCACCCTGCTCCTCCTCCTGACTTCCTGACAATTGTGTCTCATCATCGTCCACCCCTTGTTGAGACACGTTGCCAACTTCGTGAGAACGTTGCTGCTCAAATATTTGGGCATCTGTACATACAATCTCGTCATGGCCCACTTCAACAGGAGCTGGCGAGAGGCCAGAATGTGTGAATGGAAACGTGAACGAACAGCTCTTCCGAGTGTCCAAGTGTGGGATCAGTAATGTCCGTGGACGTGTACTCGGCCTGGTGGTAGGAAGGAGGATCAGGTTCTGAAATGTGCGGTGCAGTATCACGGCTACTGACACTTGACCGTGTGGAAGACAGAGTGTTTGTGGTGGTGCCAATCTGACTGGAAGCATTATCCGCTATCCAACTAACAACCTGTTGACACTGGTCTTGGTTCGAGAGCGGTGTACTGCTGCGGTCCCCAAGAATTTGGGACAGGACGTGCGAGCGACTAGATGTGGCCCTTTGTTGTGGCGAAATTAGAGCTTGCACACAACCTCGGTCTCTGCCTGCACCACCATCACGTCCACTTACTTGTTCGTTGACAACGCCCTTGCGCATTTTGCAATGCTGTGCTGATGTGTATTCACTAGACTTGTGCGTTATATCCAAGTTTTTGCAAAACGCACACAAGTGCAGCGGAAAGCTGGCACCAACAGGCACACACGTGCGGTTTTTAAATGCAAGCACGGAGGCACTAAGAACCTAACAGGTCTCTATCCAGGGACAACGTGGAGCCTCCCAATTTTTGGCTGCCCTGCCAAAGGGCTATACTACAATAGACCCACTTCCTTACAATGGGCACTTCAGGTTTACAGGCCCTCATGCACGTCTCTATCCAGGGACAACGTGGAGCCTCCCAATTTTTGGCTGCCCTGCCAAAGGGCTATACTACAATAGACCCACTTCCTTACAATGGGCACTTCAGGTTTACAGGCCCTCATGCACGTCTCTATCCAGGGACAACGTGGAGCCTCCCAATTTTTGGCTGCCCTGCCAAAGGGCTATACTACAATAGACCCACTTCCTTACAATGGGCACTTCAGGTTTACAGGCCCTCATGCACGTCTCTATCCAGGGACAACGTGGAGCCTCCCAATTTTTGGCTGCCCTGCCAAAGGGCTATACTACAATAGACCCACTTCCTTACAATGGGCACTTCAGGTTTACAGGCCCTCATGCACGTCTCTATCCAGGGACAACGTGGAGCCTCCCAATTTTTGGCTGCCCTGCCAAAGGGCTATACTACAATAGACCCACTTCCTTACAATGGGCACTTCAGGTTTACAGGCCCTCATGCACGTCTCTATCCAGGGACAACGTGGAGCCTACCAATTTTTGGCTGCCCTGCCAAAGGGCTATACTACAATAGACCCACTTCCTTACAATGGGCACTTCAGGTTTACAGGCCCTCATGCACGTCTCTATCCAGGGACAACGTGGAGCCTCCCAATTTTTCGCTGCCCTGCCAAAGGGCTATACTACAATAGACCCACTTCCTTACAATGGGCACTTCAGGTTTACAGGCCCTCATGCACGTCTCTATCCAGGGACAACGTGGAGCCTACCAATTTTTGGCTGCCCTGCCAAAGGGCTATACTACAATAGACCCACTTCCTTACAATGGGCACTTCAGGTTTACAGGCCCTAATGCACGTCTCTATCCAGGGACAACGTGGAGCCTCCCAATTTTTGGCTGCCCTGCCAAAGGGCTATACTACAATAGACCCACTTCCTTACAATGGGCACTTCAGGTTTACAGGCCCTCATGCACGTCTCTATCCAGGGACAACGTGGAGCCTCCCAATTTTTGGCTGCCCTGCCTAAGGGCTATACTATGATACACCCACTTCCTGACAATGGGCACTTCGGGTTTACAGGCCATCATGCACGTCTCTATCCAGGGACAACGTGGAGCCTCCCAATTTTTGGCTGCCCTGCCTAAGGGCTATACTATAATACACCCACTTCCTGACAATGGGCACTTCAGGTTTACAGGCCATCATGCACGTCTCTATCCAGGGACAACGTGGAGCGTCCCAATTTTTGGCTGCCCTGCCTAAGGGCTATACTATAATACACCCACTTCCTGACAATGGGCACTTCAGGTTTACAGGCCATCATGCACGTCTCTATCCAGGGACAACGTGGAGCCTCCCAATTTTTGGCTGCCCTGCCTAAGGGCTATACTATAATACACCCAATTCCT
Organism: Anomaloglossus baeobatrachus; assembly: GCF_048569485.1. NCBI lineage: Eukaryota > Metazoa > Chordata > Amphibia > Anura > Aromobatidae > Anomaloglossus > Anomaloglossus baeobatrachus. Next base: position 406,374,425 of record NC_134353.1, on the reverse strand, counting down.
GACAATGGACACTTAATGTTTTGAGGCCCTCATGCACGTCTGTATGCAGGGGCATTGGTGAACCTCCCAATTTTGGACTGCCCTGGCAAAGGAAAATACTACAAAGACTCACTTCCTCAAAATGGGCACATTAGACTCAGAGGCCTTTATGTACGTCTCTTCTCAGGGACATCGGAGTGCCACACAATGTTTTACGTAAAATCTTTCATGTATTGATCTCAAAAAGTAACATACATTAGCTCTATCTCACTATTGGGTATGTGCCCTTAACATTTTCGCCATGAAAATTCATTTTGGTGTCATTTTGGAAGGTTTTCTGGTGAGTCCGTAAAAATGGCGTAAAACGCGGACAAAATTGTTCACAGCTGTGACTTTTGAGTGATAAATGCTTCAAGGGGTCTTCCCCATGCTGTTGCCATGTCATTTGAGCACTCTTCTGAGACTTTTGTGCCATTTTTAGGGTTTCTACATGCTGCCGGTGGTCATTTCACAAAAATACTCGGGTCTCCCATAGGATAACATTCGGCTCGGTGCTCGGGCCGAGTACACGAGTATCTTGGGATGCTCGGCCCGAGCCTCGAGCACCCGAGCTTTTTAGTACTCGCTCATCACTAGAAAAGACAGTACCTGGCCTATCAATCCAATGGAAACTCATAGGCAACACAGTCCATTGGACTAGGCAATTACATGCAGCCATAAAAAGTCCATGGGCCTTGCCTCAGAGTCTAACCCACAACCTCTCGCAGCCCAAGCAAAGAGCCTACCACTATACCAACAAAAAGAAGTGGGAAACTGATTCTACAATAATTCACATAATCCTAGTGACTGCGCACACCACATGGCCAAACAAAAGCAAGAGACTGTACCTGGCCTATCAATCCAATGGAAACACAGTCCATTGGACTAAGCAATTACATGCAGCCATACAAAGTCCATGGGCCTTGCCTCAGAGTCAAACCCACAAACTCTCTCAGCCCAAACCAACAGCCTACCACTATACCAACACAGAGAAGTGGGAAACTCATTCTACATTAATTCACATAATCCTAGTGACTGCACACACAACAAGGCCAAAAAAAAGCAAAAGACAGTACATGGTCTATCAATCCATTGGAAACTCAGTCCATTGGACTAGACAATTACATGCAGCCATACAAAGTCCATGAGCCTTGCCTCAGAGTCTAACCCACAACCTCTCGCAGCCCAAGCAAAGAGCCTACCACTATACCAACAAAAAGAAGTGGGAAACTGATTCTACAATAATTCACATAATCCTAGTGACTGCGCACACCACATGGCCAAACAAAAGCAAGAGACTGTACCTGGCCTATCAATCCAATGGAAACACAGTCCATTGGACTAAGCAATTACATGCAGCCATACAAAGTCCATGGGCCTTGCCTCAGAGTCAAACCCACAAACTCTCTCAGCCCAAACCAACAGCCTACCACTATACCAACACAGAGAAGTGGGAAACTTATTCTACATTAATTCACATAATCCTAGTGACTGCACACACAACAAGGCCAAAAAAAAGCAAAAGACAGTACATGGTCTATCAATCCATTGGAAACTCAGTCCATTGGACTAGGCAATTACATGCAGCCATAAAAAGTCCATGGGCCTTGCCTCAGAGTCTAACCCACAACCTCTCGCAGCCCAAGCAAAGAGCCTACCACTACACCAACACAGAGAAGCAGGAAACTGACTCTACATTAATTCACATAATCCTAGTGACTGCGCACACAACATGGCCAAACAAAAGCAAAAGACAGTACCTGGCCCATCAATCCAATGGAAACTCATAGGCAACACAGTGCATCGGACTAGACAATTACATGCAGCCATACAAAGTCCATGGGCCTTGCCTCAGAGTCAAACCCACAGCCTCTCGTAGCCCAAGCAAAGAGCCTACCACTATACCAACAAAAAGAAGTGGGAAACTGATTCTACAATAATTCACATAATCCTAGTGACTGCGCACACCACATGGCCAAACAAAAGCAAGAGACTGTACCTGGCCTATCAATCCAATGGAAACACAGTCCATTGGACTAAGCAATTACATGCAGCCATACAAAGTCCATGGGCCTTGCCTCAGAGTCAAACTCACAAACTCTCTCAGCCCAAACGAACAGCCTACCACTATACCAACACAGAGAAGTGGGAAACTTATTCTACATTAATTCACATAATCCTAGTGACTGCACACACAACAAGGCCAAAAAAAAGCAAAAGACAGTACATGGTCTATCAATCCATTGGAAACTCAGTCCATTGGACTAGACAATTACATGCAGCCATACAAAGTCCATGAGCCTTGCCTCAGAGTCAAACCCACATCCTCTCGCAGCCCAAGCAAAGAGCCTACCACTACACCAACACAGAGAAGTGGGAAACTGACTCTACAATAATTCACATAATCCTAGTGACTGCGCACACAACATAGTTACATAGTTTTACATAGTTACATAGTTACTAAGGTTGAAAAAAGACCTAGGTCCATCTAGTTCAACCTTCCTACATTTGGCCACTAAGTCATTTATAACCAACAATGTTGTGTGTACTGAGGAAATCATCCAGCCCTTTTTTGAAAGCTGTTATAGTATCTGCCATAACTACCTCTTGTGGTAGGTTATTCCACAGTCTGACTGCTCTAACTGTAAAGAATCCTTTCCTATTTAGCTGTCGGAATCGCTTTTCTTCCACTCGCAGTGAGTGCCCCCTGGTCCTTAGTATTGTCTTCGGAAGAAATAAGTCATGTGCCAGTCCTTTATATTGACCACACATATATTTATACATATAAATGAGATCTCCTCTGAGAAGTCCTTTTTCTAAGCTAAACATATCTAACTTTTTCAACCTTTCATCATATCGGAGGCCTTCCATTCCTTGTAGTAGTCTAGTTGCCTGCCTTCGAACTGACTCTAACTTCTGAATGTCCTTTTTAAAATGTGGAGTCCAAAACTCGATCCCATATTCCAGATGTGGCCTTACAAGTGATTTATAGAGGGGTAATAATACGTTGGGATCGCGGGATCTAATCTCTCTTTTTATACACCCTAGAATCTTGTTTGCTTTTGCAGCTGCTGCTTGACATTGAGTGCTGCTGCTCAGCTTATTTGTAATGAGAATACCCAAGTCCTTCTCCTGTTCTGTAGTCCCGAGTTTACTTCCATTTAATGTATACGCAGTTATAGGATTACTCCGTCCTAGGTGCATTACTTTACATTTATTAACATTAAAGCTCATTTGCCAAGTATCTGCCCATTCTGACATCTTATCCAGATCTTTTTGTAATATTATACTATCAAGGTCAGTTTTTCGTTTAATATTTCTTTATTATTTCAAAAGTTTTAATATAACAGAAGATAAAAAAAAATGCATAAGGGTCTTTCATGTTACCCAATGTTACAGTATATGAAGATTATAAAATAACCTATGTCTTTAAGTCTCGTAAAACGTATGGTACTATGAAATATATCGCAAATCATGTGGAAGGTAAAATCTGTAAAACATCCTATAGAACATCTTAATTTTAACATGTAATAATCTTCTATCTTTATATTTATTCCGTGTAAAGTGTTAAAGGTAACTTCCTTCTGTATAGTCTGGTTCAATAGGTATGAAAACATGACCCTATGTATATCAATTAGGTGAGAAAGAGATATAGAGAGAGGGAGAGAAAGATAGGTAGAGAAAAAGGGAAGGAGGGGAAGACATGGGGAAATGGGGGGGGGAGGAGAAGGTCTGTATTGTGATGCCGCGCCACTCCTGTGTCCGGGAGCCCATCCCAGCTTCTTGAATATTTATTGTGATAGAGCGCCTGTGAGTAACCAGATTTGGAATTGCTGTGTTTCTCTATACTGAAGCCACGGATACCAAACCGAGAAACACAAGGAGTCTTTCCCTTCGTCAAACGCTCTCAACTCCTCCAGACGCCGCAGGCCATCCATAGCCTCTACCCAGTCTGCTCTCCTTAATGTACAGGGGGATCTCCAATGTCTCGGTATGATTTGCCTCATTGAAATCATATGGTACGAGAGCAAGCCTTTCTTCGCCTTGGAGACTGCCCCTGTATACATTGATAAGAGGGCCACTTCCGGTGAGGGTGTCACTTCCGTGTGATGTAAATGGTTATAGAGAGCAAAGACATCTTTCCAAAGACCCTGTATCCCTGGGCAGGTCCACCAGATATGTAGCATTGTGCCCACTGAGGTCTGGCACCTCCAACAGGCGTCCGATACCTCTGGGAACATTTTATGTAGTCTGGCGGGTGTCCTATACCACCGTGAGAGGATTTTATAATTGAGTTCCTGCATTCTACAAGAAATGGTGGATTTATGTGTTAAGTTAAATGACTTACACCATTGTGCCTTGGGAAAAGTCTGGCACAATTCTGTTTGCCAATGTCTAACGTAGTCAGGCAAGTCGTCTCCTCCACCCCCCTCGGGCACTGCTATGTTGTAAATTATTGAGACTATGTGAGGGGGTGTTTCTCTAAGGAAGCATCATTTTTCAAATGGAGTCAGATTCTTATGTATCTCAGATCCCGGAGCCAGAGAATCTATGAAACTACGTAGTTGTAGATATTGGAACCAGTAGCCTGGTTCCTGTGGCCGGTCTCCAAGCAGGGATATCAGTGGTTTGCATCCCTGTTGGGTAATTACGTCTTTAACTCGTGGAATCCTTCCCATTGGCGTTGAAATCAGTCTGCGAAGAGGTTCGTGAAACCAGCATTGAAACGCGGGGTTGCCCACCAGAGGCGTCATAGGACCCGGTTCTCCTGTCAATCTATATCGTCTATTGGCTGTCCTCCACGCTGTAGCCAGGGACAAGAGGATCGGGGAAACTCCCAGGGTCCCAAGGTTAGTTCTAGATGACAACCAGAAGATTCCGTGTACCATATTCGGGCATAGGTCACATTCAATCTCCACCCACAATTTTCTGTCTTTACTGTGCAGGAGATCCAATATGCAACCACCCACCGCTGCTGCGTGATAAGCTTTAAGATCCGGGAGCCCCGCCCCTCCGTCCCAGCGAGATTTAGTCAGCATTGAGTATTTCAGTCGGGGTTTGGTGCCACGCCATATAAAATTGCTGATCATCGTCTTTAACTTGAGGAAGACATTTTCTCCTAGGTTCAGTGGGATAGTTTGAAACAGGTATAGTATTTTAGGTAGGACATCCATTTTAATTGTATTGACCCTGCCGAACCAGGAAATGGGGAGGTTATGCCATGCTATGAGGTCTTTGTGGATATTTTTTAAAAGGTCTGGGAAATTGTAATTATATAGATCTTGGTGGTTGGGAGAAACCCTAATCCCCAGATATTTAATGTAATTGCTGGCCCACTTAAAGGGGAAGGCGGGTTTGAGAGTATTCTCTTCTACGGATGGTAGCGATACATTTAAGATCTCTGTTTTTTGTAGGTTTACTTTAAAATTGGAGAGTCTGCCAAAGATCTCAAACTCCTGCAGTATGTTGGGCAAACTAGTCTTCGGCTGTGTCACATATATCAAGATATCGTCCGCAAATAGTGCTAATTTATGAGATGTTTGTCCTATCTGTATCCCTTTTATCGAAGGGTTTTTCCTGAGTGCATTTGCTAGGGATTCCATTACCAGAATGTATAGGTATGGCGATAGGGGGCATCCCTGTCTGGTACCGTTTCTAATATTAAATGGAGCTGACAGGCGTCCGTTCACGCCCACTTGTGCCGTTGGTTCGTGATATAATGCTTTTACCCATTGTAGTAAGCGCGAACGGACGCCGATTGCCTGCATCGTGGCTTCTAAAAAAAACCAATGGACTCTGTCAAATGCCTTTTCGGCATCGACTGTCAAGAGGCACATTGGGATTTGACGCTGACGTGCCTGGGCCACTAGGGACAGGGTTCTAATAGTGTTGTCCCGTGCCTCCCTCCCTGGGACAAATCCCACCTGGTCTTTGTGGATTAGTTTGGGTATGAGGGGGCCTAGTCTCAGGGCTATCATTTTAGAGTACAATTTAATATCCACATTTATTAGTGAGATAGGTCTGTAATTAGAGCAGGTCAGTGGGTCCCTGCCAGGCTTGGGGATTACAGTTATTCGTGCTTGGAGTGTCTGTTTAGGGAACTGGCATGTATTGGTTATGGAATTGAAGCCTTTCAGCATTATAGGGCTGCAGGCCCCTCCACATATTTTGTAGAACCAGGGGGTGAACCCATCAGGACCAGGGCTTTTACCCACTTTAAGGGTTTTAATGGCATCGCTTAGCTCTGTGTCTGAGAAATCCTCGTCTATGTCTTCAGCTACCGCATCTTCAAGGGGGTCTGGGGCATATTTGTTTAAGTATTCCCAAATGTCGCGATGTCTCGCATCAGGTGATGGGGCATGTGGGGATGGGATGTTATAAAGTTTTGTATAGTAGTTTCTGAATTCTTCTAATATGTCAGGGGTGGAATGTATCTGGGTTCCTGTCTGTGAGTTTAACGCGAGTATTGGGGTTTGTGCCTGTCTGGGGTGAAGGGTCCTGGCTAACAATCGTCCACTTTTATCTCCAAACTCAAAGATACTCCTACGAAATTTATCTCTGATACACAGTGATTTTCGGTCAAGGATAGATAATATTTGGTGGCGGATAGTAGAAATTTCCGTTTTAATGGTGTCACTGGATTTGGTTTTGTTTATCGTTTCTTTATGGCCTAGTTGTGCTAACAGTTCTTTTAGTTCCCTTGCACTTTCTTTTTTAATTCTGGATCCATGGGATATGCAGAACCCCCTGATCATACATTTCAACGCTTCCCATTTGACCGGGGCAGGTGTGGGATCTGCCATATGATCTATTTTGAAGTTTGCAATGGTTTTATGAATATCCTCCAGGCATTGCTCATTTTTGAGCAGGTTGTCGTTCAGTCTCCATGTGTGTCCCACCCCCCCCATATCTCTCACCCCAATTTCCCCATATACTGGTGCGTGGTCCGACCAGAGAAAAACATCCATTGAACAACCCGGGGATTTGTCTAGCAGCTCGTGGGATATGAAAATGTGGTCTAGTCTGGTGTAGCTATTATGAACTGTGGAATGAAAACTGTAGTCTCTGACTCCGGGATGTAAGACCCTCCAAAGATCGACTAGTTTAAGGGATGTTAGTTCTCGTTTTAATCTGCGTAGTGCCGAGGAGGGGATTGCAGACCTACCAGAGGACGAATCCATGGCTGGATCCAGCACAAGGTTGAAGTCTCCTCCCAAGATGATACAGGTGCCACCCGCAAACTCTGCCAGCTTCTCCAGAGTCTCCACTCCAAAGGATACCTGGTCCTGATTTGGGAAATAGATGTTAGCGATTGTATAAGTATTATTCAGGAAAGATATTTTAAGAAATAGCCAGCGTCCCTCCGGGTTAGTGAGCGTGTCGAGAACTGTTGGCTGGAATGTCTTGTGAAAAGCAATGGAAATCCCACATGCCTTCTTGTTGGGGTGTGGGCCATGGAACCATGTCGGGTAATTCTTGGTTTTACAGTTGGGAGTGTTGGAGGCTATGAAGTGTGTCTCTTGAAATAGGGCTATTTTAACTCCCTTCCTGTGCAGGCGATATAGGATCTGACTTCTCTTTTCGGGTTTATTTAAGCCTTTAGTATTGTAAGTGCAAAAGGTGAGGTGCGACATCACAGAAAAGGGTAGGCAGGGTATAGGGAAAACCAAGGAGAGAAGAGAGAGAGCAGAGATAAGATAGTGGTGAAAGGTAAAATTAGATAAGCTAAGTAGGACTAGGGTGCCTACTGATCTTAGGTATCTACTGGTAGACTATTGTCTAATAATTCACAAGTTTTGCCTACTGTAACAAACTTCCACCACCACAGTGGTAAAGCTTCTATTACAATTAAATCACACAAAAATCTGTTATAGATATACAGATATTAAAGAAGCTCAAAGAAGCCAGAAATAATAAAATTACTTTTTATTTATTATTAATTAAAAATACATATATGAAAAAACTCCACTATATAGTACCCAAGGACTAGGTTAAACAGGTCAAAAGGTTTAATTAATAGTCCCACATTAACATATGGATTCAAGGATTCATGGTGCCCTATAGTTGATTAAGCATATATAAGGCTACAATGAAAATTCAAACCTCCTTTTTTCCAAATGTGGAAACCATTGCATAAAACATGATCATAGTAGCATACTATGTGGTAACCAATAACTAGGTGCAAAGTACCATAAATTCTCTAAGTCACTAAAGGATTCTCAGTTAGCATTAGTATATATCCTGCTATGTGGGCATATAACCGGAGCACCATTCCAATAAGGTTATCCCATAGTACACCACATAGCTAATCAGTAGGAGTAGTAACCCCCAATCCCCCAGGGAGACCACTAGTATGCATTACCTATTTAGAAGACCTGATATCCACATCCTGCGACCCCAACACGTGTTTCGCCTTTTCTTTCTTCTTCATTATTGTCTAATGTGGCACTCTGCCACGTCCCTAATAGAGGTGCGGGAAAGCCTACGGTCTTTCAGGAACTCCCCTCCGCGGCGAACGCCCACAAGTAATATGAATAACAATCAACGTATACAGTCTAATAGTGATTAATCACTTTTCCATTCCCCTCCCCCACACCCCCAATTACTTGGTGTGTTTTGGGTATGGATCGCACATCGGGAGTAGAACACGAGGCTATCAACTCAATATAAAATGCCATTAAACCAGAGCTCAGTATCAGATCCAGATGTAAAGAATGAAAGGGGCAGGAATGAGGAAAGGAGGGGGGGGGAGCAACAGATTGAGTGAGACAATAAAAAAAAAAAAAAAAAATAAATAAATAAAAAATAAAATATGAAGTGGTGTAGGGCAAAGGACCAGGGGGGAGGACGTGGGGTGAAGTGGGAGGACGGAGTGTAGGAGGCGTATGGAGGGGTGTATGTAGAGAGCATGTCTAAGAGGGGGGGAGAGGAAGGGGGTAGAAATTAGTGTAGGGCATGTGTCCTTCGTCAGTATGTGTGCAGGGGAGGGGAAGATGGATTGAGTAGAGTTAGTTTGTAGGAAGTAGTGCGCTCATAAAAGGTGTGTGAAGAGGAAGACGCAAGGTGGGAATGATACGAAGGAAGAGGTATAAGGGGAGGGGAGAGGGGGCGAGTGGAGGGGAGTAGGGAGAGAGAGAGAGAAAGAAAGAAAAAAAAAAAGGGGGGGGAGTAGGAAAGTAAGCGTGAGGAGGGAGGATACTGATACATGACGCTTTATAAACTGGTAAGCAGTCCAATACAATCAATTTATATCTCGCCTCCTGGTTTTCCAAGAAGTTTTGTCCTTTTCTTTGGATGGTCAGCGATGTTCAGCGGTGTATATCCCGGGGGGATCCTCCACCCCTTTTGTTCTGGACTTGTCGCCAGTGCTCTCTTGGTGGCAAGGGTGCAGGGCCTCCCAGGGTTGGCCAATCTGGCAGGCTGATCATAGGCAGTTCAAAAGTCCCTAGGAAGTCGGGGAGGTCTCCCAAGGACCGGAAGACCGCCGACTTCCCATTTTTCTTTGCTGTGAGCTGGAACGGATATCCCTGCGATATGGAACATCCTTATCTTTGAGGGATTGGAGTAGTGGTCTTAAGGCTTTGCGTAGTTGCAGTGTCCTCCGTGCTAGGTCTGGTAGGACAATCAGAGGTGTCCCTTTATATGTACCCGCTCCTTTCTCTCTGCATCTTTGTAGTATGGCCTCCTTTTCTTTATAGAAGTGGACCCGACATATCACATCTCTTGGTCTGGCCGGATCAGGAGATTTGGGGCCTAGGGATCTGTGGATGCGGTCCAGTTCTATGCGTTGTTCTGGGTCGCGTTGGAGGAGACGGGTAAAGAATTTTTGTGCCCATTCATCTAGCTGTGGTGGTGCCACTGCTTCTGTGAGGCCTCTAATCCTTAAGCTATCAACTCAATATAAAATGCCATTAAACCAGAGCTCAGTATCAGATCCAGATGTAAAGAATGAAAGGGGCAGGAATGAGGAAAGGAGGGGGGGGGAGCAACAGATTGAGTGAGACAATAAAAAAAAAAAAATAAATAAATAAATAAAAAATAAAATATGAAGTGGTGTAGGGCAAAGGACCAGGGGGGAGGACGTGGGGTGAAGTGGGAGGACGGAGTGTAGGAGGCGTATGGAGGGGTGTATGTAGAGAGCATGTCTAAGAGGGGGGGAGAGGAAGGGGGTAGAAATTAGTGTAGGGCATGTGTCCTTCGTCAGTATGTGTGCAGGGGAGGGGAAGATGGATTGAGTAGAGTTAGTTTGTAGGAAGTAGTGCGCTCATAAAAGGTGTGTGAAGAGGAAGACGCAAGGTGGGAATGATACGAAGGAAGAGGTATAAGGGGAGGGGAGAGGGGGCGAGTGGAGGGGAGTAGGGAGAGAGAGAGAGAAAGAAAGAAAAAAAAAAAGGGGGGGGAGTAGGAAAGTAAGCGTGAGGAGGGAGGATACTGATACATGACGCTTTATAAACTGGTAAGCAGTCCAATACAATCAATTTATATCTCGCCTCCTGGTTTTCCAAGAAGTTTTGTCCTTTTCTTTGGATGGTCAGCGATGTTCAGCGGTGTATATCCCGGGGGGATCCTCCACCCCTTTTGTTCTGGACTTGTCGCCAGTGCTCTCTTGGTGGCAAGGGTGCAGGGCCTCCCAGGGTTGGCCAATCTGGCAGGCTGATCATAGGCAGTTCAAAAGTCCCTAGGAAGTCGGGGAGGTCTCCCAAGGACCGGAAGACCGCCGACTTCCCATTTTTCTTTGCTGTGAGCTGGAACGGATATCCCTGCGATATGGAACATCCTTATCTTTGAGGGATTGGAGTAGTGGTCTTAAGGCTTTGCGTAGTTGCAGTGTCCTCCGTGCTAGGTCTGGTAGGACAATCAGAGGTGTCCCTTTATATGTACCCGCTCCTTTCTCTCTGCATCTTTGTAGTATGGCCTCCTTTTCTTTATAGAAGTGGACCCGACATATCACATCTCTTGGTCTGGCCGGATCAGGAGATTTGGGGCCTAGGGATCTGTGGATGCGGTCCAGTTCTATGCGTTGTTCTGGGTCGCGTTGGAGGAGACGGGTAAAGAATTTTTGTGCCCATTCATCTAGCTGTGGTGGTGCCACTGCTTCTGTGAGGCCTCTAATCCTTAAGTTATTACGGCGATGTCGGTTTTCAATATCGTCTAAGTGGGTCAGAATGTCCTGTATCTGGGCCGTGTGCTCTGATAGGACTTGTTGATGTGATTCTATATGGGAAAATATCTGTTCCTGCACCTCTTCTGTAGCTGCTACACGCTGGCCAATTTGTTTGATCTCTGATTGTATAGAGGCCATGTCTTGCTTATGGGATTCCCTCAGTTTCCCCAGCAAAGAGTCCATTTCCTGCCTGGTTGGAATTGATCTGATATGTGCTTTCCAATCCCAATCTTCTTCTTGTTCCTGTGTCTGGTCTGATTTATTCTTCTCTCCCTTGTTTCTGCGGGTGGAGGTGTTGGAGGTGGGGAGTCTTTGTTCTACAGGTGATGTGTGCTGTTGTTGTGGTATTACAGGCTCCTCTCCGGGTGTCACAGATCTGCTTCCCATGGCTGCTGGGGTCTGCTGTATCACAGAGCTGGGGCCCTGCTCTGCCTGCAGTTCACCTGGGAGTCGATTTTGTGGCTGGGACAGGGGGTTTTCAACACTCCCTTCTGTGGTGTCCTGCTGTGCCTTATCTATGTTTATGGCTGAGCTGGCTGCTGTTATGTGAGGAGGCAGTGAGGTCGCTCCCTTGCATGTTTGCTGAGCGTTATCTCCTGCCTCAGTGTCTGCCGGCGCCATGTTGGAGAGAGCAGAGGTGTCAGGCTGGGAGGCTGAGGTCCCGAAAAAGCGGGCGATATCTGTACCTTCCCCCTCTGAAATCTGCACACTCGTCGCCCGTCCTCTCCTGCGTGCCATTACTGATCCTGGACCCGGTGAGTGCCTTTGAAATGTGAGAATTCACCGCGGGTATGTGGGAGCTCCTTCTTCCAGCGTCTCAGTGTGCCATCGGCTAGCTCCGCCCCCCCCAAGGTCAGTTTTTAATATCCTACATAGTTTGGTGTCATCAGCAAAGACTGTCACTTTACTATCAATCCCATCCACAAGGTCATTAATAAAGAGATTAAAAAGAATTGGTCCTAGCACAGATCCCTGCGGCACCCCACTGCTGACTATGGCCCATTTAGAGAATGTTCCATTTATGACTACTCTTTGTTTCCTATCTTTTAGCCAGTTCCTTACCCAGTTGCATATAGTTTCCCCCAGTCCTTGCTTCTGGAGCTTTAGTATAAGCCTATTATGTGGTACAGTATCAAATGCCTTTGCAAAGTCCAAATAAATCACATCAGCTGCATTACCAATATCCAGGTTTGCACTTACCTCCTCATAGAACCCCAACAGGTTGGTTAGACACGACTTATCTTTCATGAATCCATGCTGTCTGTCAGTTATTATATTATTTTCTGCAACATATTTTTGCATGTCATCCCTTAAAATGCCCTCAAAAACTTTGCATACTACTGATGTCAGGCTTACTGGACGGTAGTTGCCTGGATCTACCCTCTTACCTTTCTTAAATATCGGTACCACATCAGCAATCCTCCAATCCTGAGGCACCAACCCTGTTACAAGCGAGTCTAAAAAGATGAGATACAGCGGTCTGTCAATTACGGAGCTCAATTCCCTCAATATTCGTGGATGAATGCCATCTGGCCCTGGGGATTTGTCAATGTTTAATTTACTCAGACGTAGGCGTACTTCTTCTTGTGTTAAATTAATTATATCGGGTGGTGAACTTTGATTTTTCACTTGTTGAATGATGCCTGGTACAGTCAGTTCCTTGGTGAACACAGATGAGAAATGCCTATTTAATATCTCAGTCTTTTGTTTGTCCTCTATAACTAACTTGTTATTATATTTTAAGGGGCCAATACTATCCTTTGTTTTCCTTTTGGCATTAATGTATTTATAAAAGATTTTGGGATTTATTTTAATGTCATTGGCGATTTTTTTTTCAGTAGCTAGTTTTGCTTGTTTGATTTCTTTTTTGCATTGCCTATTGATATCTTTATACTCCTGCAATGCTATTTCTGTATTCTCAGCCTTCAAGATTTTAAATGCCCTTTGTTTTTGTTTTATTATACTTTGTACAGTCTTATTTATCCATAGTGGTTTCTTTTTATTCCGGGACGTTTTATTACCAGAGGGTATAAGTTTTTTACAGGACTCTAGCAATATATCCTTAAACTTTCCCCATTTATGTTCAGTATCCCCAGTTACCATGACTTTGTCCCAATCTACACATTTAAGCTCTTCCCTTAATTTATTGAAATCAGCTATCCTAAAATTCCAGGTTTTAGCATTTCCCCTTTGAAATGTTCTATTGAATATTACGTTGAAGCTTATCATATTATGATCGCTGGTGCCCAAGTGCTCCCGGACCTGTAGATCTGAAATTATATCCGGTCTATTTGACAGGACCATATCTAGCAAATTATCTCCCCTCGTCGGTTCATCTACCATCTGAGAGAGGAAATGGTCTTGAATGGTAGATAAGAATTTACAGCTTTTAGCACAACCAGAAGATTATATGTCCCACTGTATGCCTGGATAGTTGAAATCCCCCATAATAAGAACCCGATTATTATTATTATTAGCTGTCTTTTCAATTTGTTCCAGTATTTCACCCTCTATTTGTTCAAGTATGTTAGGAGGCTTATAGCAAACTCCAATTAGCATTTTTCCATTATTCTCCTCCCCATGTACATTTACCCATACTGACTCTACATTGTTGCAGTTCCCCCCAATGTCATCATTCAACACAGGTTTAAGGTTAGATTTGATAAATATACACACCCCAGCACCTTTTTTGTCTTTCCTGTCCCTCCTAAATGTACTATAACCCTGTATGTTTGTCACCCAGTCATGGCTTTCATCCAGCCGGTTTCCGTAATGCCCACCACATTAATAAATGTAAACAATCCTGGAGCAAGGAGGAAACGTAACATATAAATAGCAATGAATAATGTGTACATATACAGCCATGGTAAAGACAGATGCTCTAGGAAGACCAGTGAATAAATATAGTGTCACAATGACAACAATAAGTATCAGAGCATATGCCCCAAAGGATGGCAAATAATGAAGCGCTATGGCATAAATACAGAAGCCCAGTGTGAGAGGGCATGAACAAATTATTACGAACCTATATGGGAGAGAGCTCCAAGGCTACACAATGGTAGATTGAATGCCAGAACACGGCAGGAAAGAGACAAGATGAAAAAAATGTCAGCAGAGAAATCACCAGGGGTAGGGTAATTAAGCACACATGGTATGAGGTGGGGCGAGGCGGGATGTGCCGCTCAAAGTGGCTGGCCCGACGCGTATCGCCGCCGGAGCGGCTTCATCAGGGAAAGTGAGACAAGTACCAAACAAGGGAGTATATATATGCACAAACAAAGTAGATAAATACACACACCTGTGCAGCAGCAAAGCACATGTGGCAGGCGCTGTATAATGCCATGTAGGCGTCTGCGCAGTATGGAACGGCAGGAGGATGTGTAAATCAGCAGGCTACAGGTGAGGCAGCGAAGCAGGCATAGTTGGAGTAATATGGTGTGCGCACCTGCGCAGTACACAGGGACGGGGCGGCAGGGAGATCAAAAGACTGCTGGAAGCAAAGGCATAGAGGGCGCGCATGCAGGAAGTATGTAAACAAAACCCACATGGCATTATTAGCGCGATGCACAAATGCAAGTGATCTACCGCGTTAGATCACAGAACACAGCCAGTGGTGGAGCGTGCATATATGGTAATTAACGCTAATTGTAAAGACACATCACAGCTAGAGAGTAATGTCAATAAGCATGACAATAGATAAGGGTGTCAAGGAACTGCAAAATCAGAATGAGACAATGGTATTTGTGTGTATATGTAAGTAGTAATGTGCCAGCAGTGTGGACCCACACAAACAATGTTTTGCATCGAGAATATATTCATATGAGGAGAATGTAAATGGATAAACCCTCATATAACAGCAATAACATAAGAGTATACTAGGATTTTGTTGATATGCATGTGTCAAGGACTCATGAGAGTGTGGCCCTGCCAACACTGTAACCAAAGTAAATAGGGAAGCAGAATGCATGGGCAGGAGGATAATTCAGAGACCTCCAAAATCCAATGCATAAAACATGCGCACGCAATATAAATTACCTAGGGAATTTATTATAGAACTAAAATGAATATAACAAAAATTACGAGTCGCTGAGCAACAAGCAGGTCATAACACGTGCAATGGTATACGGACGTCATGAGTATGTAAAAACCTGAGTACAAGGTAGTACAGGTATATATACTCAAGTGGAAAAAAATTTGTAAATTGCTAATCAAGCCCAAAAATATGGCGTGGATAGCAGATCACCAAAGCAGCAATCATGATATATCAAATAATGCCCTAAGCATAATGGACCAAACATAAACGATGTAAGTTCCATGATGATTCAGCATAGCTGAATTATCCGTCATGCATGACGTGACAAAGGATTAGGGCAAGGGTACAGAGAATACAAGCAGACGCTCATATACCCACATACACACAAAAAAGTCAAGTGTGCAAGCAGTGTAAATAGAAAGAGTAACTATTCAGTAGTGGGCGATAACCCAGTGCGCCGCAGTTGGAACATAATACCCTTAATATAGATAATGATATATTTGATACTGCACAAGAATAACATGAAGACAGGTATACTATAACAGCTAAGAATAGCTGGCAAATAAACAACCAGGTTATATATTAGCGAAAAAATAGACGCAAATGTCAAGAGGGCAAGAAAGATAATATAACAGTAATAAGAAGCTCCAGAGCACACGGGCATAAATTAGATGAACCAGAGTCCAGTACTCAACTAAGGTAGTGATCCTGAAAGTTGAAGGAACCTACAGGATTACAGAGGGATGTTTGGTGAGCTGGTAAGATGCCATGTTCAAGACGAAGCCAGAGCACATGAGCATAAGTTGGATGAGCCAGAGTCCAATGCTCGACTTGGGTGGTGGTCCTGAGAGTTGAAGAAACCTACAGGATTACAGAGAGATGTTTGGCGAGCTGGTAAGATGTCACGTTCAAGACGAAGCCAGAGCACATGAGCGTGAGTTGGATGAGCCAGGGTCCAATGCTCGACTTGGGTGGTGGTCCTGAAAGTTGGAGAAACCTACAGGATTACAGAGAGATGTTTGACGAGCTGGTAAGATGCCACATTCAAGACGAAGCCAGAGCACATGGGCGTAAGTAGGATGAGCCAGGGTCCAATGCTCAACTTGGGTGGTGGTCCTGAGAGTTGAAGAAACCTACAGGATTGCAGAGGGATGTTTGGCGAGCTGGTAAGATGCCACGTTCAAGACGACGCCAGAGCACATGAGCGTAAATTGGATGAGCCAGAGTCCAATGCTCAGCTTGGGTGATGGTCCTGAGAGTTAAAGGAACCTACAGAATTGCAAAAGGATATTTTGACGGAGGTGTACCTATTAGGAAGGGGAGAGGAGAAAAGAAGAATAAATGGTATGACAAAAATGGTATAATAATATATATATAATATATATATATATATATATATATATATATATATATATATATATAC